>NC_138868.1:26549421-27149421 GCF_965194805.1 Balaenoptera borealis | reverse complement strand
AAGTATTTCAGCATGCTAATAACCTGTGTGGACCTGCTGGTGCACCCTGGCTGAGCATCAATTCTAGGTCAAGGTGTAATGTTCAATCCCACCCTCATCTGAGCATCCCTTTGCCCATTGGCCAAACTGGGCAGCCTGTTTATAAATATGCCTCCTTTGGCAAAAGAAATCAGTGGAGAATGTATGAACCAATTAAGAAGAAATCTCTTCCCAATTCTGAAAGGACAAATCGATGTCAAAATGGCACAGGGTTGGTTCTTATTCTTCTATAGCTGATGGAGGCTAAAATATTTGGGATCCCCACCTTCTAGCTGCTGGCAGTCTGGGAGGAAGCCTATTCCCAGTAAGGATGAAAGGAGAATCCGTTAATGCGGAGAGGAATTTCTGAAGTGGTCTTGGTGAGGGAATATCCCATGGGTTGTGAGCTCTTGGGGTGAGGAGCATGACAGGCTCTGTGTACCCCCAAAACAGAGGGTACCCAGTCAGTACTCAGTGAGGCCAAGTGTAAGCGTGGAACTCAGGCTTTGGGTAGAAAGCAGTGATCATGTATCTGGGGGCAAGTTTCAACAGAGATGAGGGAGATGAGGGGAAGGAACGAGAGCTCTGAGAGAGAAGACTTTGAAACCAGCCTTCCTGGTCATGTGTATGGTCTCCAGAGGGAACAAGGCTACCAAGAGAAGTTTGTCCACATATTCTTTGAGAGACCCTGGGAGAGCAAGGCAGTTGTCCTTCAGAATTGACAAGGATGGGGGAGGGCAAGAGAAGAGATCACTCCACCACTGCGGTGGCCCGGGAAGAGGTGACACAACTGGGCCTCAGAGCCAGCAGGAGAATGGAACCTCACCATCCGGAGGGAGCTGTGGGCAGCAGCAACCGTGGAGACGCCTTCTCTGGGCTTTGGAAGCCATCTGGGGACTGAGAGTCCTTGGCTGGCAGCATTTTCAAGATTTTGCCTAGGGCTTCCCCCACAAAAGCTGTAGGGGATTTGAGGCGGAAACCAGAGGACCTGCGGCGGTGGAGAGGCTAGTCAGAGAAATGCCCGCTACTCATGACGTTTGGAGGGCATCCTCCAGTTGACAAAGCGCTGTCTCAATCCTAAGTCTGCCCAGCAGAGATGATCATCCCTATTTTACAGATAAGAAAGCAAAGCCCCAGAGAGGTTAAGAGGCGGATCCGAGGTCCGTCACGGTGATGCCAGGGCACACTGCGTCGCCATTCGGGTTCCCTGACTCTCAACTAGGTCCTCTCAATCGGAGTGGGATGCGAGTGAGGTGCCTGGGGTGCAATATGTAAGGAGGCGTGGTCCTTAAGAGGGAGGTGGCTGGGACACAAAACTTAAGGAGTCTGAAGTGGCTCCCCGGGTCATGTACGCGCACTGGCTGCCTTCTTAGCTTTAGCCCTGGGATGCCTTTATCTCACGTACATCCAGACCTTCCTTTAACCACCTGTCTCGTTCCAGCGGTGGAGGGTTTTGCCAGAGAAGCGCACTGTTCGGATTGCAAGTTAGATTCCCTGGCCCCGCACGCTTGCTGAGCAAGCCTGGGGCTTCCCCACAGGCTACATGCTCACTGAGAAGTTGCCTAGAATCTCAATCTGTTCCTGCAGCGAGGAGAGGGGGAGAGGAGGAGAGGTGTTGCCCCCAGATATGCCGGGCACCACAAACAAACAACAAGAAAGATTCATGTGCTCAACGGAGCTGAATTTTAATTGATACTTTCTCAAACAGTGGTTCTGAACCAACATCCCTCAGCCCCCAAAGATGATGAAGGGGGTGCGGCTTAACGCCACAGTTAGCAGACAACCCCACAACAAATACA
This sequence comes from Balaenoptera borealis, assembly GCF_965194805.1. NCBI lineage: Eukaryota > Metazoa > Chordata > Mammalia > Artiodactyla > Balaenopteridae > Balaenoptera > Balaenoptera borealis. The sequence goes on along the minus strand of NC_138868.1, from coordinate 27,147,604 downwards.
GTAAACATTAATCATATTAAATATTGAACGCAGACCCTGGTACGCTTGAAGAGCAATGGGTTTTTTAAATTTTATTTTACAGAAGACAAAGCAATGATTGTGGAGGAATTATTCCGATGTCAGTGCTGAAGGGAAATAATGTAACATTCTGGAATTTATATAAAAATTACAGCTTTGTTGTGTTTCACACTATATATAGTAATTTAATCATTTGCAGCTGATTAATTTCAGTGAAGGAAAATGTAGCATTATGCATCCCTAATGGAGTTCCAAGGTTTGAATTCTAATGGTGAGTTGGGCACAGTTTAAGTCTAAATTAGCAATTAGCTTGGGCAAGGGACATTTAGGTTAAAATGGAGTCATCTGTTGACATGTACTGAGTCAACAAGAGAGCAGGAAGGAAAATCACCAGAAAAGTGCTTGCCACAGAACACTATTTGCTGGGTTAATAATTATAATTCATACATTAGCAGAATGCGGTTGCATTTTAGAAAGCATTTTCTTGTACATTTATCTCATTTGCTTTGGTCTTCATAAGTCTGTGAAGTGGGTATTTGTGCTCCATTGTACAGTGAGGAAACTGAGGCTCAGAAGAATTAAGGTCACAGTGAGGAAGAACATATATTGTGGCAGGAATTGAACCCAAGTGCTCCAGTTTCAAAGCCAATATTCTTTCTACTGCAAAGTAGTTTCTGGGGAAATTTGCTCTACCTTGAGATTCTCCAGAGGGAAGTGCAAAGGTAATAACAGTATTAAATAAAAGTGAACCTTGGGCTTCCCTGCTGGCACAGTGGTTGGGAATCTGCCTGCCAATGCAGAAGACATGGGTTCGGGCCCTGGTCCGGGAGGATCCCACATGCCGCGGAGCACCTAAGCCTGTGTGCCACAACTACTGAAGCCCACACGCCTAGAGCCCGTGCTCCGCAACAAGAGAAGCCACCTCAATGAGAAGCCTGAGCACCGCAACGAAGAGTAGCCCCCGCTCACTGCAACTAGAGAAAGCCCGTGCGCAGCAACGAAGACCCAATGCAGCCAAAAATAAATAAATAAAATAAATAAATTTATTTTTTTTAAAAAGTGAACCTTGACGAAACTCTCATTGTGTATCCAGCTCTGTGCTAAGCACTTTATGGGTATTAGCTCAGTTAATCTTCAAACACACCTTCAAGGGAGGTACCATTAATATCCCCATCTACAGATGAGGCTCAGATGGGTTAGGTTTCTTGTCCAGGGATGCAGTTGGGATTACATAGATAAGATTCCACCAGAAAACTACTAGAGCTAATCAGTGAATTTGGTAAAGTTGCAGGATACAAAATTAATGCACAGAAATCCCTTGCATTCCTATACACTAACAATGAAAGATCAGAAAGAGAAATTAAGGAAACAATCCCATTCCATTCACCACTGCAACAAAAAGAATAAAATATCTAGGAATAAACCTACTTAAGGAGGTAAAAGACCTGTACTCAGAAAACTATAAGATGCTGATGAAAGAAATCAAAGATGACACAAACAGATGCAGAGATATACCATGTTCTTGGACTGGAATTGTGAAAATGACTATAGTACCCAAAGCAATCTACAGCTTGAATGCAATCCCTATCAAATTACCAATGGCATTTCTTACAGAACTAGGACAAAAAATCTTAAAATTTTTATGGAGACGCAAAAGACCCCAAATAGTCAAAGCAGTCTTGAGGGAAAAAAACTGTTTCCTCACTGAGTTGGAGGAATCAACTCCTCCAATCCCTGACTTCAGACTATACTACAAAGCTACAGTCATCAAGACAATATGGTACTGGCACAAAAACAGAAATATAGATCAATGGAACAGGATAGAAAGCCCAGAGATAAACCCATGCACCTATGGTCAACTAATCTATGACAAAGGAGGCAAGGATATACAATGGAGAAAAGACAGTCTCTTCAATAAGTGGTGCTGGGAAAACTGGACAGCTACATGTAAAAGAATGAAATTAGAACACTCCTTAACACCATACACAAAGATAAACTCAAAATGGATTAGAGACCTAGATGTAAGACCAGACACTACAAAACTCTTAGAGGAAAACATAGGAAGAACACTCTTTGACATAAATCACAGCAAGAACTTTTTTGATCCACCTCCTAGAGTAATGGAAATAAAAACAAAAATAAACAAATGGGACCTAATGAAACTTAAAAGCTTTTGTAAAGCAAAGGAAGCTACAAACAGGACAAAAAGCCCTCAGAATGGGAGAAAATATTTGCAAACAACTCAACGGACAAAGGATTAATTTCCAAAATATATAAACAACTCATGTAGCTCAATATTAAAAAAACAAACAACCCAATCAAAAAATGGGCAGAAGACCTAAATAGACATTTCTCCAAAGAAGACATACAGATGGCCAAGAAACACATGAAAAGCTGCTCAACATCACTAAGTATTAGAGAAATGCAAATCAAAACTACAATGAGGTATCACCTCACACCAGTTAGAATGGGCATCATCAGAAAATCTACAAACAACAATTGCTGGAGAGGGTGTGGAGAAAAGGGAACCCTCTTGCGCTGTCGGTGGGAATGTAAATTCATACAACCACTATGGAGAACAGTATGGAGGTTCCTTAAAAAACTAAAAATAGAATTACCATATGACTTAGCAATCCCGCTACTGGGCATATACCCAGAGAAAAACCATAATTCAAAAAGACACATGCACCCCAATGTTCATTGCAGCACTATTTACAATAGCCAGGTCATGGAAGCAACCTAAATACCCATCAACAGATGAATGGATAAAGAAGTTGTGGTACATCTATACAATGGAATATTACTCAGCCATAAAAAGGAACGAAATTGGGTCATTTGTAGAGACGTGGATGGATCTAGAGACTGTCATACAGAGTGAAGTAAGTCAGAAAGAGAAAAACAAATATCATATATTAACGCATATATATGGAACCTAGAAAAATGGTACAGATGAACTGGTTCGCAGGACTGAAATAGAGACACAGATGTAGAGAATGAACATATGGACACCAAGGGGGGAAGTGTCAGGGGGGTGGTGGTGGTGGTGTGATGAATTGGGCGATTGGGATTGACATGTATACACTAATGTGTATAAAATAAGTATCTAATAAGAACCTGCTGTATAAAAAAAATAAATTAAATAAAATTCAAAAATTCAAATAATAAATAAATAAACAAAATTAAAAAAAAAACACCTCGCTCTTTACCCTAATACATAGCTCCTCTCAAAGATGACTCTTAAATGCCAGGTTAATGTGTCTTGATCTTGTAGACCATCGGGGCTTTGGTGTGTTTGGTTGTGAAGGCACATTTTGGAGCAGAAACGAAGCAGAGCCCCTCTGCTTCACACCTATTCCCCCTTCTCCAGCCTGCTCTGTGCCAGGAAGAAGAAACTGGGGGGATCTGCTGAGTTTGGCCAGTGGGAGCAATGGCAGGAGATAGGAGGGAGAGAGGTGCATGGGGCCGGAGTGTTTATTCTTCTGGTTTCCTCAGTACAGAGATTCCATGAGCTGGCTGTGTCCCTCACCCAGAGGTCACGGCTCCCATCAAGTGGCTACACCGCCCTCTTTGTGTCCAGGCTTAATAATGCCCCCTCTCCTTGCCCCTTCAGGCCCAAGGTGGTCATGGCCCACTCTTACCAGCCTCGGGGCACTGCCTGTCCTTTCTTGAAGTTTCCCTGCAGCCTGCCCTCCCTGTGACCAATGAACGACGCAGAGAAGACCTGCTCCCAGTACAACCAGGCAGAGGTTGTTTTCAAGGAACTGGACACAGGAGAGGTGGAAGATAGGAAGTCATTCAGTATTTTATTTAAGCACCCAGAGAAAGTCAAGACAGGAGTAGAGAGCCATAGGCGTGTTACACCTTGCAAGCAAATAGAAGCGTAGGTGGCGTGTCTCTAGATCCTCTCATCTCTTTGCTCATGCAAACTGCTGACTCCTTGTGCCATCCCCGAATATCAGGGCTCTTTGGATGCAATGACACAAACTCAATTTAAATTGACTTAAGGACTTCCCTGGTGGCACAGTGGTTAAGAATCCACCTGCAAATGCAGGGGACGTGAGTTCAATCCCTGGTCCGGGAAGATCCCACATGCCGCGGAGCAACTAAGCCCGTGTGCCACAACTACTGAGCCTGAGCTCTAGAGCCCGCGAGCCACAACCACTGAGCCCACATGCCACAACCACTGAAGACCACGCAGCTAGAGCCTGTGCTCTGCAACGAAGAGTAGCCCCCGCTAGCTGCAACTAGAGAAAGCCACACAGCAACGAAGACACAACACAGCCAAAAATTTAAAATAAATAAATAAGTAAATAAATAAATTGGCTTAAACCAAAAAAGTGAACTTACTGGTTCATGGATTGAAACTGAGGAAAAAATAGAGTGGATCTGGGCTCAGGGAAGCCGGGATCCAGGAGCTCCAACGCCAGGAGGATCCGCCCTTCCTTTTTTTTTATCTCCCTGAACACTGTCTTTACTCCTCTGACAAATGCAGCCTTGTCAGTGATGGCGATTGACAGAAACAAAATTAAAACCCTACCATTCAGATCAGAACTGGTGATTTGGAGTGAAATTCACTGAATCAGTCAGAGTCCCGGCAGGAAGCAGAATTTCTCAGATGGTTTAATTAAGGAGATTTTTAATAAAGGGACTCTTTGTAGTGGTGTGGACAGCATTCAGTATACAAACAAGAAATATTAGAAACTAACACACCATTGTAAAGCAATTACACCCTAATAAAGATGTTAAAAAAGAAAAGAAAAGAAATATTGAAGCACCCAGACTGGAAGAGGAGGAAGCTATTACCATGGTGCTGGGGCCAAGGAGAGCTGCACCATGGAGAGTCACCAGGTGGGGACTCAAGTGATCAGGGATGCAGCTACTGACAGCAATGACGGCTGAAGCAGGGGGGTTGGGGCACCCTGACCTCTCTCTTCTCCTGCCCTTGAATGCCTTGCCAGTAACATGCTCCCATGGGCTGCACCCAACCAGAAACCCAACTGCAAGGGAATTCAGGTGGTGCAGGGCTCAGGGTCAGCCTCCCAGAAAGTGGAATTCAGGGGACAAAGAGAGAATAACTTGCATGTTCATCTTGTACCTTTGCAGGAGTTGGAGGATTGGAAAAGTGAACATACTTAAGAGTGTTTTAGTTTTAAGAGAATTTCCTAAGAATTTCAACTTCAATGAAATAATTGAGTCAAGCAGTGATCATCCACACATGCTAAAATCATTGAGTAAAACTTTGGTCGGCCGTCAGGAGGTTTACAAGATCTCAGAGTGTCCTCCCAAAGAGTCCTTGTTAATTACAAAAGGGAAGGTACCTTCACAATGGACAGACCTGCCAGAGAGCTGCTTAACGAAGCCATCAAGCTTAGCATCACTCAGCAACCAAGGGACGCAATGACACTATGTGCCTTCTCGTGAGATGCAATGGGAAACGCACAACCTCACCTTCGTCGTGTTCTTGCCAAAATGTTTAAGCTGAGTCTAATGCAGAGGAAATGACCAGATAAGTCCAGATCACAGGGCACTCTTTAAAAACAGTCAACGCCCTGAACAACCATGAAACACAGGGCTAAACAGAAAAGAGCACTGCACGCAACTTGGATGAATCTCACAATGTTGTGCAAAACAAGCTATAGGTTCAAAATGTGCATGTAAAACATGATTCTAATCACATACAGTTGGAAGACAGACAAAACCCATTTAGGTATTGGGAGTCAGGATAGTGGTTTCCCTCGGGGGCATGATGTGAGGAAGGGCACCCAAGAGAGAATTCCATGGTGCTGATGATATTCTGTTTCTTATCGCAGTGCCTGTTACAGGCGTTTATTCACTTTGTGAAAACCTGTTGTAGTGAGTACACTCTGCGTGTGTGTGTGTGTGTGTGTGTGTGTGTGTGTGTATTAGGGAGAAAGATAACATTAATGTGGCAAAATACCACCAACTGATGAATCTAGGTGAAGGATCTATGAATATTCATTATTCATTATATTGTTTTTTACCTTTTCTCTAGGTTTGAAATTTTCCAAAATAAAAAGTTGGGGGGAAAATAGAAATGATTTCAAATTATTTTTTAAATGTTCCACGATGTATAAACGGCTGGCATATTATTCATCAGCAATGTCCTCTACAGTGAGTTCACATTATTCACACACGTATTTAAATATAAGCAAACTGTTCACACTTAGCTAAAATAAAACAAAGAACAGAAAACACAGCTAGTTTGCATTTATTATGAGTCCTAAACACAAGCCGAATATTTCGTCTGGTGCTCACGTACAGAAATAGCAACCTATTCCCATGTTCACAGAAAAACTGCTGTGTTGGACATATTATGTTATAGTTTGGGATCCACAAAACCATACCAATGGGGTTTTGAACTCTCAAGGGTTAGTTTAATGGCAGGTAATCTTTAGTATGCTCACTGAATTTAGAAATCAACCAACTTAAGCTGTGACATCACTGGCAATGTTGACCAATATTAGAACCTTGTTTTTCCTTTAACAGTCTTGTTGGGGTAGAAGGAGGAAGAAAATTCAGCTCCCCATCCTCTGGTGTTTTCAGGCCCAGGCATGGATAGGACAGTCTCAGAAGAAGGCAGATAAAAGAAGAAAAGAGGGAGAGGCTCTATCTGTTTTAATCCACCTCTGTTCCAAAATAGCACACTAGCCAGAAGCCAGCAGAAGCTCCAGTGAAGAGAGCAGTACACATGGAAGCAATGGTTCTTGCTCTCAAAGGTCATCATTGCATAATCCTTATGTATCCCTCCTGTCCTCATCCCTTTAGCCGCCAAGGCTTCAGGAGAGCAAGCACTGAGGCCTCTTGGCACCTGGGTCTGAAGAAGAGGCAGAATCTGCCCGACTGTTCAATTTTCCAACACCAAAGCAATAGACACCTTTGGTTCAGCCCAAATGCCAATTATCTGTGAGCCACTGTCTAGCACACTGCTGGAACATAGTAGATGCTCATTAAATATTTGTTAAATAAATGAATGAGCTGTGGAGAGAAAGGCTGCAGAAGAAGCTGAAGGAGTGGTTTTCATGGAAGATTCTATGCAATTTGGAGGGATTTTTGCCCACCTCTGCTTAAAACTCAGCTCTTGATTCCTTGAGGATGCCAACCTGGGATCAGTAGAGACATACCCTTGGCATTTGTAGGGGACGGAGGCTCTGGCAGCATATGAGAGAAAAAGTCAGTGACATTGCCAACTGCAGGGCTTGAGACTTCTCAGCCTCTGTAATCATGTGAGCCAATTCCATATATATATAAAACGTATATATAAAACATAGAGATTTATTATAAGAAATTGGCTCACGTATATACACATACACACACATCTGTAACTTTAACTCAGTATTTCCTACATTTTTTAACGTGTGTATGTATATTTATTTGTGAGTGTATGTGCATGTGTGCCTATGTGTGAGTACAATATTATCATATTCTGTTTATCTGAAGAACCCAGACTATGCACTTAGATCACACAATTGTATGATAAACACCCCTGGTTGCCTGCCTACCAAGTTTCCTGAGACCCCCCACTTCCCCTTGCTAGTAGGACCCACCTATCACAATGGAGACTCAAAATGGCAAACACTCCCCTTCCCAGCTCCCATTATATTCAGGCACAGGTGTGCAACCCAAACCCTGCCATGTGAACCTAAAGGAGAGTTTGCCAGTGGCTACGGGGAAAGAATTTCTTTCCTGAAAAAGGAGCCACCCAGGAGGAAATGTTTTCCTCCAACTCTGTGGAGAGTTGCATATGCCCAGTGCCAGAAACTGCAGTAACATCCTGCCATCAGAAGGGAGACATTGCCTTTGTGCTGAGCAAAACAGAGCAGAAAGAAACAAAACGTCAGAATTCATAAGAATACTGTAGAACTGCTGAATTAACCATCCAGAAATCACCCTGCCTCCAGATTTCTTATGTGAAATAATAGACATTCTTATTGTTTAAGTCCTCTTTAAAGGGAAGTCTGTTTCCTGCACCCAAAAGCATCCTAATCTAATTAGCTGATTTTATTTTTCCTGTAAGAGCTCACATCAAAGGAGGTCTGTTTATCCAGTCAAAGGTATACTTATAGGTTCATTTAGTATGCTTCTTTATTTACAAATAGCCCAGTGAAATGAGAAATATATTTATATATCTGCACCCATATTCACCCTTCATCCTTCCATCCCTCCATCCCTCTGTCCATCTCTTAATCTGTCTGTCTATCTATGAGTTCCATGATCGGAAAAGTCTGGGAAGCTGTGATTACTGCATACTTCTGGAGAATCACAATCAACATTAACGTATTAGAGCCTTTGAGAAGTTCTATAGAGAAGAACCTCCTTTAACTCAGTATTTCCTTGATTTTTTGTTTGTTTGTTTTTCAATCACAGAACCCTTCTTTGAGCACACATTTTTAACAGCAACCCAATTTTGGAAACGTACACGTGACTGCATGACTATCTCTCTCCTAAGATCACACACACACATTGTAAGAGGACAATTGTTCCCTCTGAAGGCAACACTTGTTATTCTGAAGCACTGAAGCGAAACCTCCAGCACACTTGGAATTTGTTTAGCAGATGTTTACAGGTAGCTTGATATTAATTTCTATACAAAAGATATATTTCTGGGCTTGGCTTATTGTTCATGATTCACAACCACATTCTAGGAACCTCCAATCTCGCCCATCATCCTGCTTGAGCTAACCATATCTGACACAAACAGTTCCCATTCATGGTGGCCCCATCCCATTTACACCATCCGCAGCCCAAGAGGCAATCTTGTGCTTGTGTTTCAACATAAACTTCACATCACATGCATACTAACACTACTTCATGAGCAAGGAATTACCACGTCTGGTTCATTGACATTTACATCTGGGAACCATTTCAATCAGATTAATCCGTTTATCTAAATAATTTTCCACTCACTTCACAACATCAGAACTCACCAATACATTTTCTGCAGATACTTCCAACCTTCCTTTTTGTAGACTGAGGTGCAAGATTCATTATTACCTGGAGTTCTGCAGGCTGGATCCTTATCAGGGTGTAAGGGAGACCAAAGAATCATCTCTATCCCATCAGAGTTTTAGAAAAGGGAAAAAGAGTAGGGCAGATGGAGGTGTCATTGTCAGCCTCTTCCGGATAGGGCTGTTGGAGAAAGTGGCTTAGATGTGCAGTAACAATAGGCTTTGTGTCAGGACAGGCAGCTTATACTGCAGTAACAGCTCAGGAATGTTGCTGGCTGATAAAAACAAAGGTTTATTTCTGGTCCCCGTTACATGCCCACTGTGGTCTTCACTCAGGAACCCAGCAGTTGGACCATTGCCAATCCTGGTGGCCGAGAGGAAAATGCGAGAACGGCAAGCCTCACACCGACTCTCAGAGCTTCCACCCAGAGGTGACCACATCACTTCTGCTCACGTTTCATTGGCCACATGTGAGCTCCATTACCACAGGCCCCCTAAGCCTGAGCCCCAGAGCAAGTCAGACGTGTTCCCCAAGAACAAGCATCACTGGAAAAGCCACAGGCTTTCATCCCACTGTCAGGTTTAACCTTCGGCAAAGAGCAAAGCCACGCATATGCTCTCTGCAGACAGGCAGATCCCGAAGAGAGTGGATGATGGGGGTAAACTCCTTAACTGCCCAGTCAGGTGAGATGGCAGATGATGACCAAGCAAAAACAGTCAAATCACAATACGACTTCTGCAAAATGGGTTTTCCACTTACTCATTGTCTTTCAGTTTCAAGTTCTCAGTTCACTCTTGAGCCCTTTCTTCTTCAAGTTCTCCACTTTATTCTTTGTTTGCTTTCCCATCGTTCTAGCCTGCATCATCTTCCTCCAGTAAGAAGCATGAATCCCACTCTACTGCTGGATGCCCAGCTACCTGAACCAATAATCCAACGCCTGAGTTACGAACAGAAAAACTTGATGTTTAGATCAGTCTGAGAAAGGTTTGTCCATGACTCGCCACCAGAGGCTTCCTATGGAAACACTGAGCAAGTGGATGAATGAAGAGACACCGTCCAGTGCCCAGTATAGTAGGTGCTCCTTCAATGTGAGTTTCCCATCTTCAGCACTTTTGCGATTCCAGTCCCCCCTCATGGCATGCTCTTTCCTTTGAGCTCTTTCCTTATCCAAATTCCAACAATTCTTCCAATGTCAAGCTCAGGTCCCACCTCCCCTGGGCACATTCCCACCTTGACAACCAGTGGTGACCCATAGCGATACTCTGCCTACATCCCTGTGCTGCCACTTGGAGCTCAAGTTGTCATCTGACTTCCGTGTATGATGACCTGGTTCTACGAGTTACCTTGAAGCTCTTGGAGGGTGGGGGCAATGCCTTCTATGCCCCCTGCGTCCCTGACCACACCCAGCCTGACGCAAGGCACAGAGCAGCCTCGTGACAAATAGTTCCTGAAACAACTTGATGCACACGTTCTGCAGTGTGGTTGGCAGGGTCTGCTCCACTGCAGTGGGTGATGGAGCGAAGGGGCAGCAGCCTTCGAAGCATGGACCTTGGCCGTGGTGACCACCCAGGACACTGTTCCCATGCAGGTCCATGGGCTATGGGGTGAGATGAGATCCTGCTTTCTGGAAAACATGTCAGAGCTTCTAACAGGGAGCTGAAATCAGTAAGGAGATAAAGGAAAGCAAATACACATCTTATTATAATTATTATATTATTCAGTTCTTCCAGTCTTCTGGGCTTTGTTTTTGTTCTTTTACAGGACCCTTTTTAACAGGTAAAGAGGTGGATTTTACACTGTCTATTACCTAGTAGTTACACCGAATTCCGGCCTTTTGGTGAAGTCTTGATGGTAAATTGACTGTCTTGCCGAAGTTATTTGATGTACAAATAATGACTTATTCTGAGCCAGTTACTGTTCCAAGCACATTACTTGCATTAATCTATTAAGTTTTTACAAGAACTCTAAGAGGTAGGTGCTATGAATGTCAATAGAGTCACATCTGATCAGAAACTTAGATATCAGAAAACCCAGTCACAGAGAAGTTGGCTTACTTGGCTAAGGTAACAGAGCCTGGAGGTGGTAGAACCAGGGTGTAAACTTCTGTACTCTGCCTCCCGAGGCTAGGAGCTTGACCTCTACACTAAAGAGCAGGTGGGACAAGAAGGGGAGAACTAGGGCCTTCTGCAATCAACCACAGAGGGCATGGCCTTGAGCCAGACAGACCTGGGTTCAAGTTCTTGCTTTACTGCCTACTAGAGGTTTTATTTTAGACAAGTTACTTCACCCTTCTAGTCCTAGTTCCTTCAGCTGTGAAATGAAGTTAAGGGAGATTAATATATAACGTGTCTGGCAACTGTAGACTGGCGATAAGTGTTAGGTGTGAATTGTTCTCCTATTTTCTCTTCTTCTAAAACCAGAATCTTTATATCATTCAGACTGCACCCCATCTCTTCACTCTCCACTCTGTTCTCTGGCTTGCAAACACAGAGCAAGGTAAGAAAAGTGTCCGATAAAGGACAGTTTCCAGGCTGGCCAAGCAGTGAAGAGACCACCAGGTACCTCTGTGTAGCATCTGCACTCAGCAGCCCTAAGGCCCCCGTGAGACCAGACTCCACTGACTTCAGCTGGGAGTAAAGACGTGGCTGAGAAGAAAACACAGTTCCTTGGGTATTTATTGTTATTCCTCCGTAAGAGCCTTCCTTCCCTTCCCCCTCTCTAGTGCTTAATCAGATATTTCAAATTTATTAACAGGTCCCAACTCCAACGATGAGCTACAAATAGCAAAACAAACCGATATTTCCTCATGGTTACTTCATAAAATGGCAGAGACCGTGGCTTAGCTGCAGAGGGCTGAGCTGGTTAAATTAGTTTTTACAAAAAGAGGGACTCTCTTCCCTCTGGTGTCACCTCCAACAATACTGAAGGCAATTTAATAGCTTCATGCGAAAAGCCATGTCTGGATCTCAAGTCATGGCTTTTTCTTTCTTTCTTTTTCTTTTTTTAATGAATGAATTAATTTATTTTTAGCTGCGTTGTGTCTTCATTGTGCTTGGGCTTTCTCTAGTTGTGGTGAGCAGGGGCTACTCTTTTCTTTTTTTAACATCTTTATTGGAGTATAATTGCTTTACAATGGTGTGTTAGTTTCTGCTGTATCACAAAGTGAATCAGCTATACGTATACATATATCCCCATATCCCCTCCCTCTTGCGTCTCCCTCCCACCCTCCCTATCCCACCCCTCTAGGTGGTCACAAAGCACCAAGCTGATCTCCCTGTGCTATGCAGCTGCTTCTCACTAGCTATCTATTTTACATTTGCTAGTGTATATATGTCCATGCTACTCTCTCACTTAGTCCCAGCTTACTCTTCCCCATCCCCATGTCCTCAAGTCCATTCTCTATGTCTGTGTCTTTATTCGTGTCCTTGGTTCTTCAGAACCAAGCAGGGGCTACTCTTCATTGCATTGCGTGGCCTTCTCACTGCGGTAGCTTCTCTTATGGCGGAGCACGTGGTCTAGGTGCGTGGGTTCAGTAGTTGTGGCACATGGGTCCAGTAGTTGTGGCTTGCGGGCTCTAGAGCTCAGGCTCAGTAGTTGTGGCGCACGGGCTTAGTTGCTCCATGGCATGTGGGATCTTCCTAGACCACGGCTCGAACCCGTGTGCACTGCATTGGTAAGCAGATTCTTAACCACTGCGCTACCAGGGATTTCCAAGTCAAGGCCTTTTTCTGATGGAAACACTGGTTTGGGCTGTTGGCCCTTCAGCAGGAGAGCTGGGTGGTCAGATGAGGTCTGGAGAGAGTCTGCCTGGATTTGAACCCTGCACTTGCTGCTTGACCTTGGGCAAGTCACTGACCCTCTGTCATAGGCTGAATAGTGACCACTCAGTGATATCAGGTCTGAATCCCTGGAACTTGTGAATGTTACCTCATATGGTAAAAGTTTTGCAGATATGATTAAATTAAAGGTTTTGAGATGAGGAGGTTTTCCTAGATTATCTCCTTGGGCCCTGAATGCCATCACCAGTATCCTTGTAAGAGAGAAACAGAGATTATGCCCTCACATAGAAGACGGAAGGTGAAGCAATGATGGAAGAAGAGAGAGATGAGAAGATGGCTTTGAAGATGGAGGAAAGGGCCATGAGCCAAAAGAATGTAGTTCCGGGGGCTTCCCTGGTGGCGCAGTGGTTGAGAGTCTGCCTGCTAGTGCAGGGGACACGGGTTCGAGCCCTGTTCTGAGAGGATCCCACATGCCGCGGAGCGGCTGGGCCCGTGAGCCACAATTACTGAGCCTGCGCGTCTGGAGCCTGTGCTCCGCAACAAGAGAGGCCGCGATAGTGAGAGGCCCACGCACCACGATGAAGAGTGGCCCCCGCTCGCTGCAACTGGAGAAAGCCCTCGCACAGAAATGAAGACCCAACACAGCCATAAATAAATAAATTAATTAAATAAAATAAATTAAAAAAAAAAAAAAGAATGTAGTTCCAGAAGCTGGTTGAGGGAAGAAACGGATTTTCCTCGACAGCCTCTGGAGAGAGCACAGCCCTGCCTACGCCATGATTTCAGCCCATTGAAACTGATGTTGGACTTCTGGCCTCCAGAAGAGTGAGAGAATACATTTCTGTTGTTCTGAGACACCAAGTTTATGGCAATTTGTTACAGCAGCCTTAGGAGTCATGGTACATACATATATGGTAGATACATCCTCTCGGAGTCATGGTATTTGTGACCACCAGACACAGGATGGACGGGGGCAGGGAGCTGATGTGGAGGAGGGGTGGCAGTGACAGATATGCCGAAAAGTGAGATGGGGAGGCTGCCCACGAACTCCATGACCGGGCAGTTTCCCAAGGATACAGGACAGAGGTCCACGTATTCATCTAGCACTTTTTGAGGGCAAGACCCCAGTGTAACTCTCTCCACAAATCCTAGCGATATGGACTCTTCAGTCAAAATCTCACTCCGCCACTGGGTGACCTGGAGCATATTATTTAACCCTTCAAAGGCTCCATTACCTGAGCCTTAAAACATGCTGAAGAGGTAACAGTACAAAGCCCTACCTGGCACCGAGCAGGCACTAAAAGCTGGTTTCTTTCTGGTCCTCTCTGAGAACCGAGAAGCAGGAGGGGCTGTTCCGATCTTCCTCCCCGCTCGCATCCACTTGGACACTAGTGAGAGGAGAAAAGACATGAACCGTGATTCCTGTGGCTCTGCTGCGGAGGACTGCCTGCCCTCACGGTCCCCCATGTCAACCTGCAGTCCGGGAACGGCCCTTGATAGAGCTCCTGTCAGCCCTTCAATAGTCAGTGAATACATATTTATTGAGCACCTACTACGTGCCAGGCACCGGTTAAAGCACAGCCCCCAGTGAAATGTGTTACAGTAGAACAGTGTAGTGCAGGGCTGCTGCCAGCTCCAAAAGTGCTTTGTGCAGATTACAAAAGGTTGCCCTTTCTGGGCAGACACAGCCCCATCAGTACACAGCTTGGCAAGCAGGAAGCCCCTTTGTGTAAAGAAAAAAGTGCCCCTTCATCAGAGTGGGCACAGCCCGTGCAGGGCGCATGCCTTGGCAGGCAGAGTGAAGACTGGGCTTAGGCCCTTTGAGCCCCTCATCCAGGCAGCCTCACCACGCACAAGTGTCCCACCAAGCACACTGTCCCCGCAGCCATGCATTTTTCTTAAAGATAAATGTGCTCTGTTCAAGGGCTTCTCTTTTCTTCTCTCCTTTCAGACATGTGAAAATGTCCTTTCCTGTATGAAATGTTGGTAATAGTAGATGGCAGTTGCTTGTCTTCTCTCTTTTGTGAACTGTTCTTAGCAAAATAAAGTTGGCAGCTTTATGTCAGTACTCTGCTTTGGACATTTTTCTGGCCCATAAAATTAAAAACTTTGGGAATCACCTACTGATGGGAGGTGTTGTGTGGTAAGAAGCCCTCTGTTCAAGCAAAAGAAAAGCCCCTGTAAAAAACACAGAGCTGGGCAGGTACTATACCGCCATCAGTGTCCTGAGCTGCAGTGATCTGCATGACATTACATCTCAGAATCGCTGGGTTGCTATGGTTATCACGATATCTATGTAATTACCTTGGAAGTTGCTATCTTTGTGACATATGAGGTCCATGCCAGGCAGGTATTCAAAAAAGAAAGAATTTTGTGTCTGAGAAATGTACATGTTGTCAATAAACAGCATTGCTTGAACGCAGCTGCACGCACATGTAAAAATACTCATGCACACGGCAGAATCATTGTCTCTTGCATGCTTTGGTGATTTTGGACCTCACGTGAGGTCCACACAGCTATAGGAAGGCAGGCCTTGGCTCCAGTGATAAATCTGGACTTTCTCTCTTAGCCAGGATTCTCTCAGTTGCTCCAAACAGAAAACTGGTCTCAGTTAAAGTAGAGTGTATTGGCTCACCTCACTGAGAAATGAGTGTCTGTGTCAGGTACAGCTTGATCCAGGGTCTCAGTGACAGTATCAGGACTTGCCTTTCTCCCCAGCGCCAGGCAGTCTGCTTTCCCCTGTATGCTCCCCCATGAAGGCCTCACCACACAGTCAGATGGCTGCCAAAGTTCTAGCCTTGGATCCACCAAAAAAAAAAAGAGAGAGCTTATCTTCCCAATTGATCAAACAAACAAAAGTTCGGCACCTGGGTCTCAGCCTGAAGTAGATCATGAGCCTATCCCTGGACCTATCGCTGTGACCAGGGACATGCCCAAACCTGGAGCAGAGCTGTGGGGAAGGGTTAGTTGTCTAGAATAAAGTCAGGGTCAAGGCATGCAGCTAACCAAGCTTATTTTCTCTCCCTGAAGGAGTGAGTTCTAAGAAGTTAGTCCCCAGAGAGACAGCACCTGTGCTGCTTGTTCTCCTTTTGCCTCTCCCAACCCCGCCCGCCCATCTATTCTCCCCGATACCCTTGCTCTACCTGCTCTGTGCTCTGTGCTCTGAGATGCTGTCCCCCGGGGGCTTCCTCACCAGGCCCCTTGCCACTGGCCACTGATTGGATCAGACAAGGGGAGGCATAAGCAGATCTGAGGGAGGGAGGAGAAAGTGGTGGGTGTTTCTTCTCTGCCCCCTCACTGCTCTAGTACCTCCCAAAGCCCCATTCTCAGCACTCACACCATCTCCTCCCCCTGCCCCTCCAGCCTTTGAGGGAGTAACAGCTTCCTGCTGCTATAGTCTCATACCTCAGTGCCCCTTGTTTGTTCCCCTGACCCTGCCCACGTATCTGCACATTGTCCCTTAAAGTCTTTTTTTTTTTTTAAAGGCTCTGGGCTTTTTTGTTTTTTTGTTTTTTAATTTATTTACTTTTTATTTTTGGCTGCACTGGGTCTCTGTTGCTGCACCCGGACTTTTCTCTAGTTGAGGCGAGCCGGGGCTATTCTATGCTGCGGTGCACTGGCCTCTCATTGCGGTGGCCTCCCTTGTTGCGGAGCGCCGGCTCTAGAGCGCAGGCTCAGTAGTTGTGGCGCACCGACCCAGTTGTTCCGTGGCATGTGGGATCTTCCCGGGCCAGGGCTCGAACCCGTGTCCGCTGCATTGGCAGGCGGATTCTTAACCACTGCGCCACCAGGGAAGCCCACCTTAAAGTCTTTTTATCTAAACCAGGAGTCAACAAACTTTGGCCCACAAGCCAAATAACCCCTCCCAAACCCCCTCCCAGTCTCTTTTTGTAAAGACAGTTTTACTGGACCACAGCCCCACCCATGGCCCATCATTTAGGTGCTGTCTGTGGCCAGTTGTGACAGAGACAGTATGTGACCTGAAAACCAAAAATATTTACTTTCCAGCCCTTCACAAAAAAAAATTGCTGACTCCTGGACAAGCCATCTCTGATGGATTTTGTTTCCTGCTGGGACCCTGTCTATTATACTTCCTCATAAAATTTAAGAAGAGAATGCTACTTTTGCTGTAAGATTTGTTCATAAATTTTGAGAGGAAATTAATATAAAAGGTCAACCCATCTGGTTCAAGGGGAAACCACACAGGGGAAAGAGAGGTGTAGTAATCTTTTTATACAGTGAGACTTGCTCTCTCCCAGCCCTTGAGTTGAGAAGTCTCAGGGCAGAGAATGCCCCCAACACTGCACCCCCAGCCAGCACTCATTCAGACAGCACACCTGGGTGCTCCAACTTCATCAGAGAATGCCAGTGAACAGGAAAATCAATATGTAAAGAACCAAACCAAAGTGCCAGATGAAAAAGATGAACATTGCTAGGTTTAGAAAATAAAAATGTTCTAAACAGATAAACAGTAAGCAAAGTACTTTCATTTGTACTGTTTTCCAGTCCATAAAACCCTAATATCCGCCGACGTTTCATTAAGAGCTTCCATGCCACTCGGCACGCCTGCTGCGGCTTGAACAGATTGCTGCAAACATGTTATCCGAGCTGCAGACCCAATCTTTTGCAATGTTTTACATGGGTGCTAAATGGGGGAGAAGTCTGATCAATCGTGAACAGAACTCTGGTTTAGGGGAAAAGTAAATGCTGGAGTTAAATGAACAATATCTATCATTCTGCAATGTGGTTTTCCCAGTCAATCCAAAAAAAACCAAAAACAACAACAACAACAAAAACGGTAGGCAAAGAACATTTATTGGAGTGAAGAGAGGGGGAAAAAAAAAAAAACCAGCAATGAACACATGCAACCAGATCCTTCAGCTTTCAGAAACAGGAAGGATTTGTGTTTTGAATAATTTCCAGTGAAATAAATGTTCAAATTATGTTGGAAAATGGTTCATTTGGACTCCTAGCCTTTTGTAATCTCCAAACCTAATAATACTGCAGTTTATGAAATCCCTTACTAATATAGCAAAGCCTTTTCATCTATTGTTACACTCATTCCTGAAGTGGCCCTACTGGTAGCTTTCTGAACCATCAGCCAGAACTGAAGGCGCTCTACAGAACTCTTTTCCTTGACGATTTCCATTTTGTGACTGCAAGGAAGAAGAAAAAACTCTAAACAATAAATCAGCAACCCTGAAGTGGATTCTGGGCTGCGAAGCTGAGAAGACTTGGACAAATTCTTTTTTATTTATTTATTTATTTATTTATTTGGTTGCACCGGGTCTTAGTTGCAGCAGGCAGGCTCCTTAGTTGCAGCTTGCCGGGTCCTTACTTGTGGCCTGCGAACTCTTGGTTGCAGCATGCAGGATCTAGTTCCCTGACTGGGGATCGAAACCCGGCCCCCTGCACTGGGAGTATGAAGTCTTAACCACTGTGCCACCAGGGAAGTCCCCAAATTCTTAAATCACTCCCTGATCCTCAATTTCTTTATCTGTAAAATGTAACCAACACTCCCTCCCCACCCCTGCCACCCAGGTTCTCGTAAATTCATCCATTCCCATTTGTTGAATACTTACTAAGCACCTTTTATGTGTCAAGAGGGTGCTGGGTGAAGAGGAAGATGCAGCCCCTGAAAGACGCCTCTTGAAGCTCATATGCCAAGGAGAGAGCTGCCAGTGACAATGTGTTATGATACGCTCTAGGACAGCAATAGAAACAGTTCATTGAAAGCACCCAGGAGGTACCTGTGGGCCAGAAAGAGCTGGAAGAAAGGGATCACTAAATGTATTCTGAAGAGTGAGTCAGAGGGGAGGGGTAGAATGGAGGATATTATCACCACAAGGGAGAAGAGAGAACATGACCTCTTAGGATTACTGACAGCATTTTTGCTTGGCCATACCCCGAGCCTCAAGGTGGGAGAGGCAAGAGCCCTGGGAAGGAGGGTGAACTAAGCAAGACCAACATACCAAGGGCCTCCTGGCACTACTGAGGAGTTTGGACTTTTCCCTTGAAGGTAATGGGGGAGCCCACTGCAGGGTTTCTGCTGGGGGACATGGCCTGATTCAATGTGTTTCAGGAAGGCCATCCTCACTGCCCGCAGTGGCCAGGTGGAGAAGGAGTCAGAGGGGAGACTGGAGACAGGGAGGCCGTTAATCAGGGAGAGAGGGCAGAGGCTGAATTGGGATAGAGGGAGTGGGGATGAGGGAGAAGAGGAGGATGTGAGAGGCGTGGAGTTGATGGGACAACTTGACAGACTGGGGAGAAAAGGCAAGGAAGGTGTCAAGGGCACCTTTTGTCCAGGTTCCTACTTGGACAAAAGGGCAGATGTTAGTTCTATGAACCGAGAGAGAGAGCACACTTGAAGGAGATGCCTGGCACCAGGCAAGGTACACAGTAGATGCTCAGTAAGTGTTGACTCAAAGCAGAAACTTTCATCTCCTAGCTTCATTCTCCCCTCTCTTCCATCACCCCACCCACCTCCAATGCACACACACTCTGTCCCCACCCACTCTACCTTGTCCTGCACATCACTGCCTGGTAAATCTTAAAACACCAATTTGTCTGTCAGATTTAAATGGCTCATTTAAATAGCTCAAGATTTCCCCAGGCACCACTCAAACCCCACCCTGCTCAGCTTCCCTAATCCAGCTCCCCATACCAAGCCAGCCCTCTTTCCACTCTGCTTCAATCCGGCTGTCCAGATTGCGACCCGTGATCTGCCGGCCTCCAGGCCTTTATTCATGCCACGCTCCCCTCTGGGAGCATTCACCTTTCCTTCGTTCTGCCACTGCAAATTCAAATCAGAGAGTTACAGTGGAGACCAGGAAAAAAGAAAGCACTTCTCTCTGTACTCCTGTTCTGTTCATTCAAGACAGGCTTAATTCTTTGTCATCCAGGCAACACATAAGAGTCTGCGGCTGAGGAAGTTTCGAAAGAAGAGAAACAAGAGGTAAGGTTATCTAGATTATAGATAAACCAGCTAATAAAATATGTCTTATTACATCCTTCTAGCACATTCCAGACTCTCAGAGTCCTTTTGATTTTGAAATGCATTTTGAAAGCATAAGTGGATTATGATTGTCAGGAAAAAAAGCAATTTTCTTTCAAGGCCTTAAGCTATAAAAACTGCTATTCCCGTTCTCTCTCCAAATGAGCCCACTTTAGTATGTCCCACTGGGAAATGAAGGCAATTGCTCGATGCCTAGGAATTACCAAAGATTTACTTGAAAACGCTATCTCACACTTGGTAGGAAATAAGTCTAAATGAAAAGGAAAACAATTAGACCAAATGTGCCAACTTCAACAGTGTTGATTGGTTGGTCGGTTGATTTTGAAAGCCCATTTTTATTTCTGGAATCAAAAGTTGCAAAAACAAACAAACAACAAAACCTCCAGTCTTGACAGTCCCTGAATGAGAAGCCCCTGGGGCAAGCACAGACAGGGTTACTTCGAAGGCCACCCACCTTTGGGTTTGAGCCCCTCCCAGGACTCTGGGTAGGGTGTCCCACTGGACAAACTGGGTCGTCAAATTGTAATCCCTCAGGCCAAGGAAGCTACAGAGCCACCTGGAACAACAAAGACACTCCAGTCCAGCAGGCTTCCCCATTGGAACATGACAGGCTTCCTGCCCCAAGCCAGCTTCGCTCCCTTTCCAGCCCCCAGGGCAGCGTTTCTCAAACAGTGGCCCTAGACCCACCTGCACCTGCATCAGAATCACCTGGACTCTTTAAACATGCAGGTGCCGGCTCCCTATTCTGCACTTCCTGAGACCACATCCTTGGAGGTAGGTTCATTCATCAGCACCACCAGTACAGCCAGATTAGCAAGACTTCTCTTTCCTCCCAACCCATTAGAATTTTCCTTCCATTGTTCTCCTTATCCAGCTAAAGGTCCCTGGTCTATTGTTTTATTCTAAACTTCCTTGCAATTCCACTCTGTTCCCCCACTAAATTCACTCCCCACCCACCTGAATAACTTTGTCAAACCTCTTCCGTTCGCTTCCAACTACAATTTCCTGATTAACAATCCCATCATCTTGTAGCATTTGACCTTGCTCCTAATCTCTGAAGATTTAGAGGCTGCCCAAAGAGAATTCCCTGCTCGTCTAGGTTCCAACCCCCCTCCCCCCACCCACACACATCTGTCTCCACCGGACCCATCCCTCGCCTTGACCCGCATCCCGGATCCCACCTCACCCTCCTTCTCAGAACTTTCCACTATCAATATACCTCCTCCCTCCTGTGTGTTCAGTCTTGTCCTTTCAACTCAATCCTTCCCTCTGGCTCTTTTTTTTATTTTTCCCATTGTAGATATCACTGGAGTAACAAATTAGAATGGGGATTCTCTCCAATGTCCTAGAAGGAGAAGCATACATCAATAGGACATATTCTAAACTCAGCTACCACAACTGAGTGTTAACCTGATTGTTATCTATAAATACTTACTAGATTGAAGAATATGTTTCAGAACAGTTTTTAAACTTTTTGATTATAGAAAATTTCAAATATATTCAAAAATAGAGAAACTGGTATAATGAACCCCTCTTACCCATCACCCAGTCTCAACAATTATTACCATTTTACCAATGTATTTTTTAAAGAAAATCTCATATACCACAATATGCATCTCTAACCAATATAGACTTTTTTTTGGTGGGGGGGGCCTGCATTGGGTCTTTGTGGCTGCACGCGGGCTTTCTCTAGTTGCGGAGAGCGGGGGCTACTCTTCATTGCAGTGCGCGGGCTTCTCATTGCGGTGGCTTCTCTTGTTGCGGGGCACCAGCTCCAGGTATGCGGGCTTCAGTAGTTGTGGCTCGCGGGCTTAGTTGCTCCGCGGCATGTGGGATCTTCCCGGACCAGGGCTTGAACCCGTGTCCCCTACATTAGCAGGTGGATTCTTAACCACAGTGCCACCAGGAAAGTCCCCAGACATATTTTCAAAGAGCATAATCCCCATGCCATTATTATAGCTAAATAATTCATAGAGATTCCTTAATATCATCCAATACCCAGTCATTCCATTTCCCCAGTTGTCTCAAGGAGGTCTTTTTATAGTTGTGTTGTTCAAATCAGGATTTAAACAAGATCCTCATATTGTGTCACACTGTTATGTCTCTTAAGTTATTTTTATCCTATAACAGTCTCCTTGCCATTTTTTTTTAAAGTCATTTATTTCTTGGGGCATTTGTTACAGACACTATCCCAGATTCTTGATTTGGCTGATCACATCGTTACAGGGTTGATAACTTGTGTCTCTATCCCCCGCATTTCTGGTAAACTGGTAATTACATCGAGGCTTGATTAGATATGGGCTCAGTCTTCTTTTTTAGTAAGAGTACTTGATAGGCAGTACTTTATATATATATATGTTTCAGGTGTACAGCATTATAATTTGACATCTATACACAGGAAGTGTGACATGTATACACTGCAAAGTGATCACCACCGCAAGTCTAGCTGCCATCTATCACCATACAATTGGCCCCCCTCACCCATTTCACCCCCCCCCCCCAACCCCCTTCCCCTCTGGTATCCACTAATCTGTTCTCTGTGGCTGAGTTTTTTTTTATTTTGTTTATTTTTTATTTTTTTAGCTTACACATCTGAGTGAAAACATACAGTATTTGTCTTTGTCTGATTTATTTCACTTAGCATAATGCCTTTGAGGTCTATCCATACTGATATATATATATATCACATCTTCTTTATCCATTCATCCATCAATGGACACTTAGATTGTTTCCGTATCTTGGCTATTATAAATAATGCTGCAATGAACATAAGGGTGCATATATCTTTTTGAATTAGTGTTTTTCATGTTCTTTGGATAAATACCCAGAAGCAGAATAGCTGAATCATGTGGTAGTTATATTTTTAATTTTCTGAAGAATCCCCATACTGTTTTCCATAGTGACTGCACCAATTTATAGTCCCACCAACAGTGTACGAAGGTTCCCTTTTGTCCACATCCTCTCCAATATTTGTTATTTCTTGCCTTTTCGGTAATAGCCATTCCAGGTGGTATCTCATGGTTTTGATTTGCATTTCCCTAATCATTATAATGCTGAATATCTTTTCATGTGCCGGTTGGTCATCTATATGTCTTCTTTGGAAAAACGTATATTCAAATCCTCTGCCCATTTTATAATTGGTTTGTTTGGGTTTTTGTTATTGAGTTGCCTGAGTTCTTAATATATTTTGGATATTAACCCCTTATCAAATATATGATTTGCAAATATCTCCTCCCTTTAAGTAGCTTCTCTTTTCATTTTGATGATGGTTTCCTTCTCTGTACAGAAACTTTTTAGTTTGACGTAGTCCCATTTGTTTACTTTTGCTTCTGTTTCCCTTGACTTTGGAGTCAGATCCACAAAAACATCACTAAGACCAATGTCAATGAGGTCACCACCTATGTTTTCTTTTAGGAATTTTATGGTTTCAGGTCTTACATTCAAATTTTTAATCTATTTAGAGTTAATTGTTCTATATGGTGTAAGATAGTGGTCTAGTTTACTCTTTTCCACGTGGCTGTCCAGTTTTCCCAACACCATTTATTGAAGAGACTATCCTTTCTCCATTGTATGTTTTTCCTTTGTTGTAAATTAATTGTTCATATATAGGCAGGTATATTTCTGGGCTCTCAATTCTCTTCCATTGATATATGTGCCTGTTTTTGTGCTAGTACCATACTGTTTGTTGTTGTTGTTTTTTTAAGAACATGTTGCTTTTTAAATTTCTTTTTTATTGAAGTATAATTGATTTACAATTTGTGTTAGTTTCTGGTGTACAGCAAAATGATTCAGTTATACATATATATATTCTTTTTCATATTCTTTTCCATTATGGCTTATAACAGGATATTGAACATAGTTCCCTGTGCTATACAGTAGGACCTTGTTGTTTATCCATTCTTTATGTAATAGTTTGCATCTGCTAATACCGAACTCCCAATGCATCCCTCCCCCTACCAGCCCTACCCTGTGGCAACCACAAGTCTGTTCTCTATGTCTGTGAGTCTGTTTCTGTTTCGTAGATAAGTTCATTTGTGTCATATTTTAGATTCCACATGTAAGTGCCATCATATGGTATTTGTTTTTCTCTTTCTGACTTACTTCATTTAGTCTGATAATCTCCAAGTTCAACCATGTTGCTGCAAATGGCATTATTTCATTCTTCTTTATGTCTGAGTAGTATTTCATTGTATATATGTACCACATCTTCTTTATCCATTCATCTGTCATTGGACATTTAGGTTGTTTCCATGTCTTGGCTATTGCAAATAGTGCTGCTATGAACATGGGGGTGTGTGTTTCTTTTTGAATTAAGTGGGTTTTTTAATGACTTATTTTAAACATTTTATCAAAAAGGCAAAAAATTTTTTTTAATACAGCAGGTTACCATACTGTTGTGATTACTACAGCTTTGTAGTATAGTTTGAAATAAGAAAGCATGATATCTCCAGATTTGTTCTTCTTTCTCAAGATTGTTTTGGCT
The DNA here is from genome assembly GCF_965194805.1 of Balaenoptera borealis. Taxonomy (NCBI): domain Eukaryota; kingdom Metazoa; phylum Chordata; class Mammalia; order Artiodactyla; family Balaenopteridae; genus Balaenoptera; species Balaenoptera borealis. Next base: position 27,123,342 of record NC_138868.1, on the reverse strand, counting down.
ATTCAGGACCTTTTGTGGTTCCATACAAATTTTAGAATTATTTCCTCTAGTTCTGTGAAATATCAGGCAGTACTTTTTAAACATGCTAAAATGGTAAAGACTACTTTTAGAAAAACTCACCCTTGCTTCACATCCTCTTCCAACTACCAAGCTTTCTACCTCCTCCCATCCATAACCAAACTTCTCCAGAAACCAGCTGTCTATGCCTTCTTAATAGCTTCTACCCACTGTTCAACCCACTCAGATCTGGTCTGGCTTCTGCCTCTGTTGCTCCTAGAAACAGTAATGACCTCCATACCACCAAATCAAATGGACATTTTTTTCTCAATTTCATCTGCTTCCAGTATAAAATTTAGGAGCTTGAAACAAGAATTCATTTTTCTTTCTCGTGGTTCTGTTGATTGACTGGGATCAGCTGGGCAGTTCTCACTGGGGTGTCTCAAAGGGCTGGAATCATCTTGACACCATGATGACTCTTTCCTTACATGCCTGGTACCCAGGCTGGAATAGCTGCAACAACTTGGAGGTGGCTAGACATCATCATCATTATTATCATCATCAACATTCTCTCTCTCTCTCTCTCTGTCTCTCTCTCCCCTTCTCTCCACATGGCATCCACATGGTCTGTTTGGCCTTCTTCACAGCATGATGGTTTAAGGGTAAATAGACTTTTTACATGGTGGCTGCCATCCGTCTGAGCAAGCATTTCAAGAGACCAAGGTTGACACTGCAAGCTTCAAAAGACCTAGCCTCAAAAGTCACATAGTGTCCCTTCTACCAAATTCTATTGGTTGAACAAGCCCGGCCCTCATTCAGTGTGGGAGGGTACTATACAAAGTGTGAATTTCAGGAGGCATAATTCATTGGGGGGCCATTTTGGAGACTAACTGTCATACTTCTTTGACTTTTCAACAATTATCAGAGCCTTGTCAACTATCCACTTTTTTGCTCCCATAACACATCATTTTTCTGTTCTCTTTCTACCTCTCTGACAAGAGTGTCTCGGTGGTATCTGCAGGCCTCCTCTTCCTCTGCCCCAGTCCTCCAGGCCTGGCTCTAAGTCTCCTCTCTCCTAGATCTCTTCTCTCCCACAGACATTTCATTCAGATCTATAATTTCAATTAATACCTAAAATGCATAAGACTAAACTATTAATAACTCCAGCCCAAACTTGTCCTCTGAACGGCATACCCCAACTTCTCAAAACCTCCCCTTGAATATCCCAAAGTTATCCAATTTAGCATGTCTAATCTGAACTCGAAATGGACCCCCGCCCCCAACTGGGGCCTCTTACAGAATTCTCCAGCTTCCTGGAGGATAACTCACTTGGCACTTAGTGGAATTGCCCTAGTTTTCCCAGTTGTGACCGTCTTAAAGGAGCTGATAACCAGTCAGTCCCAGACATATGAGCAAGTCAGAATGGGCTCAGCCAACCACAGCTGACTGCAGAGGCAGAAGCGAGCCCAGCAGAGAACAGCCAAGCCGGCCCAGATCAGCTGAACCCCTGTAAACTTGTAAACTAAACAAATGTTTATTTTTGTATGCCACTGAGATTTTGTGGTTTTCTCACTACATAGCATTATTTTGTCAATGGATATCCGATATGCTGCAGTTTAAACACTCAACAATTGAAGAATGGTGCAATGCCATGCAGCCTTTAAGGACGCTGTGTAGATATACAGTCATCCCTCAGTATCAGTGAGGGGATTGGTTCCCAAACCCGCCCGGAGATATCAAAATCGATAATAATGCTCAAGTCCTTTATATAGTATAGAGTAGTATTTGCATATAACCTACACACGTCCTCCTGTATACTTTAAATCATCTCTAGGTTACTTATAATAACTATACAATGTAAATGCTATGTAAATAGTTGCTGGCACATGGCAAATTCAAGTTTTGCTTTTTGGAATTTTCTGAAAAAAATGTTTTTAAGTATTTTTCAGTCCCCAGTTGGTTGAATCCGTAGACACAGATACGAAGGGCTGACTGTAAACTGACCTGAAATGTTCACAATAAACTGATAAATTGCAAAGGGAGAGAAGATTGAAAAACAATGTGTATAATATGACTCCATTTTCATAAAACATACATTTCTACATTTGCATATGAAAGTGTCAGGTCTAATATACAACAAGATGCTGACATGGTTATCTCTGGGTGATAGGACTTGGGGTAATTTTCATTTTATGTCACTAGTATAATTGTTCAAAAGGGAGAAAAAATCTTTGCCATAGAGTACATTTTGTTTGATTATCCTTTGGCTTATCGGTAACCACCTGAATGTTTTTCAAGTACCCTTTGCAGAGAAGGGCACCGGTAGTTATTCTTGCAGCATCCTGTGCAGGCAACATGGAAACATCACATCTTCCAAGACTCACTAAGGACTGCAGGTAGCAGAACACACCTGTCTAATCCTACCAGCAAACCTGAAAAGAAAAGCTCTGTGGGTGGAGGTGGCTTCACACCAGCCCAGTCTTCCCAGCCCACCATCATTAGAGCCAGGGAAGCCTTAGAGGTCCCTCCCAGTTGGGGAAACTGGGAGCAGAGTAGAGCACCTTCAGAAACTTCCTGCCTACAGGGCTTAGTTACATGCCGTGGGCAAAGAAGAGAGATCTTTTTCTAAGTTCCTACTAACAGGGTGTCAAATTTCATACATTCAGAATAAGAAATTCAATGCCCCAGGGCAGGCCAAGGATACCTAATGTTCTAATTCTTCCAAAGGCTAAAAGGACTTTCTTTGTTTCTTTATTTTTCTTCCTTCCATCTTTCCTTCCTTCCTTCATTCCTTCCTTCCTTCCTTCTTTCCTTCCTTCCTCCCTCCCCCGCCCCCTCTCCTTTTCCTCCCGATCACTCATAGAGTGCCCTCTCTCTCTCTCTTTCCTTCTTTCTTTCTTTGTTTCCTTCCTTATCTAACATTTGGCAGGTAGGCCTTCGTTTTAAATAATTCCTAGTTTATAGCAAATCTATCCCTATACTTTCCCGGCCAATCCTCAATTTGCAGTAAACCACAAATCCATTTTTTTTCTGCCACTACCACTGCTGTTGCTAAAATCCTCCAGATAAAGCTGGTGAAAATTATACACCAGGCTGATGGACTCTACAGCAATCGTATATAATCTGATCCCAGCTGGCTGTGCTTAAGACACAGGATTTCCTTTCCTCATTCCTACTTATGTCCTCATCCTTTTCCCTAATGTGAGTTCGATCTTAACCTTTTCCATCCTTTTCATTCCGCAGCACCTCACACTCCATGGAGACCCTGACTCCTAACATGTGAGGTCCAACAACTGCCCTTCCTCCTCCTCCAAATGTCTCCAGCCTCCTGGTTTCCTGTTATCACACCCCCACCCCACCCCCACCCAGCAATAGCAGCTCCCTTCAAAGCTCTTGGTCTCAGCCCACCCTAGGACTTCCCCAGCACAGAGGTTCTGTAAATGAGGGTCCAGGGGATCATGTGGAGTCCACGAGGCACTCCACGTGATCCATGAATCTTTTGAAATTAATGCAAAATTTGGTCTTTTTGTCAGTTTCTAAGTGAGAGTCTCTAGATTTCATCTAATTTCCAAGGGGCCCTGCCAATCTAAGACTTTGCTTCATCAATTACCTGCTCTTCCCTGCATTTTTAGGCTCTCTGTTTTTCGACTGGTAGCCTCTTCATCTACACACAACCTAGGTGTACCATGAAATATAATTACCAGATGTATTAGTCTGCTCTGGCTGCCATGGCAGACTACCACAGGCTTGGTGCCTTCAATAACAGAAATTAATTTTCTCATGGTTCTGGATACAGGAAGGTCCAGGATCAGAGGGCCAGGATGGTTGGTTTTTGGTGAGAACTCTCTTCTTGGCTTGCAGATCTCCACTTTCTCACTATACCCTAGTATGGCCTTTCCAGGGCAGGTGCATGCAGGGGTGGGGGTGGAGGAGGTCTCTTCTTATTATGATGCCACCAATCCTATTGAATTAGGGCCCCACCCTTAAAACCTTATTTAATCTTAATGACCTCCTAAAGACCCTATCTTCAAATATAGTCACATTGGAAGTTAGGACTTCAACATATGAATTTCAGGGATGTTGAGGAAGTGGCACACAGTTCAGTCCATAGCACCAAGGATAAAATAATTTGATTTAAGATGTCAAAGTTGTGATCTTTGTTACACTGGCAAGAGTTTCCTAACTCATCTTCCTGCCTTTTAAAATACCCTTCACGCTGTAGCCAATCATACCTTTCAAAATCACGATGTTAGGAGAAACTTCTTCAGTCTGATGTGTTCTGCTATGTGGAGAAGCAGCCACTAGGTAGCACTCCGGGCCTCTCATTATCTACTGCAGCCCAAGGAGCCCCACATCAGTGGTCCAGTACCTTCCTCTCCCCTGCTTCTTGGGAATGAGCTGCCCACATAGAGTATCCTTTTTTCTCTGATCCTGTGTGCCCAGAGTCTTATAGGAACTCCCTAGTATTTTAGCATTTCCTTTTGATTCCTTCTGGAGGTTTCCATTTCTCTACCATTATTACCCACTCTTTTCAACTAGAGCCTTTAACATATTAGTCATAGTTATTTTAAATGCCCTGCATCATATCTAAACCCTGTTCTCATCCTTGCTTTGCCTCTTCAGACTGTGTTTGTTCTTCCCTTTTGTCATGTCTTGTAATTTTTTCGCTGAAAGGCAGACATGACCTATTAGGTAATAATAACTAAGGTAAATAAACATTTAGTGAACTTTTATGTAAATCTAGCCAGCAGTTGAGTTGTGTCTCATGTTTGCTGTAACTGTAGGTGCCAAGGGCCTCAAATTTCTCTAGGGTCCTTGTTTTTATCTCCTCTGTTGTCTTTGGGTTTCCCTAAGAACTCCTTCTTAAATAGAGTCTGAGTCTTACAGTTCTTTCAGCTACAATCCACTTATTATACAGGAGCCCTGTTAATATGGTGGTAAAGAGTAGGGGAAGGGAAGTGTTGTATAAATTTATGATTAAATGTCAGTCTTCTTGTGGGTTTGCATCCCTTTACAAATGTTTCTTTGCTACCCCTTCTCCCTTAGTTGTTACAAGAAAGCTAGAGGGGGCTGGAGACAGGAAACTGCTCTTCTCCCAGGTGAGATAAGGCTCTGAAAAGTCTTTTTCACTAGAGAGTAGTCCTGTGTAATGAGAACATTCTGGGCGTATTTCAAAATGGTTACTTTCCTTGTTTACCTGCCAGAGACATAAGGTGATTTTTTTCTTGGCACTTCCCATGAGAACCTGGTGGGATTCTTGGAGGTAAAAACCATAAAACGTCTGACCCCCTGCTCTCAAGACTACAGCCCCCAGGGGAGTCCCCGTCTCCCTTTAGTCCATACACATTCTCAGCAATTCATCAAGGTTTTGGTTCCAGCAGCTTCTCCTCCAGGTCAGCTGATCTTGACCCTTGATTCTCTGCATTTACTTGTCTCTCCAGATTTCATGGTGGTGGTTTGCCCTGCAACCTCAGTTTTCTGGTGGGTCCAAGAAAAGTCCCTGCTTTTCAGCTTTTTTCTCGTTGTGAGGTCAGGAGTGACAACCTCTAAGCTCTTCTCTTGTTGGAGCTGAAACTGGGAGTCCCAAGGCAGGCTAGTTTTTGATTGCCTGAAGTTAGTCTTTTGACTGGCTAGTTTTGCTTTGACAGTGAAATCCAACAGTCGGTAGTAACAGGCCCATCCATTCCAAGAACAATACTTTATATTACTTGAATCCATTTAAATTTATTGACACATTTTATAGGCCAGAAGATGTTCTATCTTGGCAAATTTTGTGTACTTGAGAATAATGTGTATTCTGCTGTCACTGTGTAGAATTTTCTAAAATGTCAATCAGCTCAAGCATAGTTAGTGCTATTCAAGTCTACTATATGCTGATTTTCTGCCTACTTGTTCCATCAGTTATTAAGGGACCATTTAAAAAAATCTCTGACTCTGTGTATTTGTCTATTTTTCTTTGCAATGCTTTTTTTGCTTCATTTATTTTGCAGCTCTGCCATTAGGTGTATCAACATTTAGGACTGTTGTGCTCTCTTGATTAATTGACCCTTATGTGGTTATGAAATGACTTTCTTTTTCTTGGCAATATTCTTTGTTCTGAAATGTACTTTGTCTGATACAAATATAGTCATTCCAACTTTCCTTTGATTAATGTCGGCATGTTATTTTTTGCCATCCTTTTACTATTTAGCTCATTTGTGTCTTTATATTTAAGGTACATTTTCTGTAGGCAGCATATAGCTGTATATTGCTTTTTTACAAAACTTGACAATCTCTGCCTTTTAAACTGGGGTGTTTATATGATTACCTTTAATGTGATCATTAACATGGTTAGGTTTGAGTCTATCATCTTGCTATTTGTTTTCTATTTGTCTCATCTGTTCTGGGTTCCCCTGTTTCTCTTTTGTCTGCCTGCTTTGGGATTAATTGAATACTTTTTATGATTCCATTCTGTGACCATTGTTGGCTCATTAACTCTAACTCTTTGCTTTGATATTTTTGTGTTGCTTTCGGGTTTAGGGTTTAAAGCACACTTTTTCACACTACTAATGGAAGTTAAAGAGTTGATTGCTAAAGACTCACAGGACCCAAAATAACAATGTTTACAAACCTACAGGAAAAGGATACAATATACAACATTAAAGTAAAGACATGTATCAAAACTAAGGCTATCTCACAGTCCTGGGTCTGGAAAAGTCAGAAGGAATCTCCTGCTGTCCCCCTTTCTGTAAAAGCCATAGCCAAATGCACTTAATCTTTTGGGTCAGGAGCCATTGTTGTGTATACAGAACACCTCAGAACTAAGGAGCCCCAAAGGGCATGCTGCCTGGTCCTATAAGCATATTCTTGCTACATAACAGCAGAGTCCTCCAGGAATCTCAAAAAACAATGCTGACAACTGGTAAAAATCCACCCCTCCCACCCACACCCCCTGCCCAGATTCCTCAGACCCTTGGTTTCAAGACAACACAATGAATGGGTATGTTTCATGGTTTCATTAGGAGTCAGTGCTATGCAGAAACTTTAGCAAAACCACTCAGCCTAGCCTGCTGGAATTAACCCTTACCACACAATCTTTAATATATCCCAGTTTGTCGTCAAGTGATATTACACCCTTCATATATAATATAAGAACCTTAAAACAGCAGTCTTCCATTTCTGTCCCCATGGCCTTTATACTATTGTTAGTATGCATTTTACTTATGCATATGTTATAAACCCCACAATATATTGTTATTCATTTTGTTTGAGCAGTCAATTATATTTTCTAAGGTTTTAAATAGAAAGAAAATATTATATAAGAAAAGTATCTTATATATTCATCCTTTCAGTTACCATTTCTGGTGACTTTCATTTTTACATTAGGGCCAAATTCTATCTGGTAATGTTTTCCTTCTGCCTTTTTTGTTTCTCTAGTCCTCCTTTACAGCTTTCTTTTGCATTAAGTGAATGTTTTCTAGTGTAACATTTTCATTCCTTTAATGATTTTTTTCCACTATTCATTTTTTAGTTTTTTCTTTAGTCCTTGCCCTAGGGCTTACATTATACATTTTAATTCATCAGGATCTACTTTAGATATACTAACTAAAGATATAAAGGTATACTATGTTACAGCTGAGTAGAGGCTCTACCTTATGAGTAGGGGTGCACGAAAGAAGAGACCCAACCTTTCAGCTGCCCTTGCCTGGATTTAGCTTCCATAATGTATAGTTAGGAGAGATGAGAAATGCTGATGGCCTGTTCCTCCTGAAACATACCATACCCTTCAACTGGGAGCTGTGGGAGAGCCTGTGTTCTTGGCTGTGCCTACCTGGAGTGGAGTTTCTGCCATACTGAGCTGGAAGAGGAGCGAGAGGGGGTGGTTCATGGTTCACACGCTACAGACTCTCCCTGTTTTTACCTTGATCCTTACCACATACTTTTAAGTTTAAGTTTAAAAGTTTAAGATGACTTTTTTTCTCTGGCTGCTTTTAAGATTTTTCTCTTCATCACTGGTTTTAAACAACTTGATTATGATGTGCCTCGATGGAGTTTTCTTCATGCTTCTTGTGCTTGGGGTTTGTTGAGCTTCTTGGATCTGCAGGTTATAGTTTTCATCAAGTTTGAAAATTTTGGCCATTATTTCTTCCAATTTTTTTTTCTGTTTCCCCTTCACAGACTCAAATTACTCATATCATAGGCCACTTAAAGTTGCCCCAAATATCACTGATTCTCTTTTTATTTTTTTAATTTTTTAAAATTAATTAATTTATTTTTTGGCTGAGTTGGGTCTTCGTTGCTGCGCACTGGCTTTCTCTAGTTGTGGCGAGCGGAGGTTACTCTTTGTTGTGGTGTGTGGACTTCTCATTGTGGTGGCTTCTTTTGTTGCGGAGCACCAGGCTTTAGGCACGCGGGCTTCAGTAGTTGTGGCACGTGGGTTCTAGAGAGCAGCCTCAGTAGTTGTGGCGCACAGGCTTAGTTGCTCCGCAGCATGTGGGATCTTCCCAGAGGGCTCAAACCTGTGTCCTCTGCATTGGCAGGCAGATTCTTAACCACTGCACCACCAGGGAAGTCCACTTCTTTTTATTTCTTAAATTCATTTTTCTCTGTATGTTTCCTTTAGGATAGTTTCTATTGCTATGCCTTCAAGTTCATTAATATTTTCTAATGCCATTGTGATACTGTGATTTATTTTATGAAATATATATTTGGCCTTTGTCTCCTTCTTGACACAGAGCTAAATGATAAGAATGATAAAGGTGTCCTTTATTATTCATAACAAGCCCCTTTCAACTACCTCTGAGTTTATGTTAATAAAGTGACCTTTGGAAAGCACCTAAGGATGAGGGCTGATTGCCAGGGCAACTAACCATGCGATTATAGGATTGGAACTTTCAGCCTATCCTCCAACTTCTAGCCTCCAAGGAGGAGAGAGGGGCTGGAGCTTGAATTAATCACTCATGGCCAATGATTTAATCAAGCATGCCTATGTAGTGAAGCCTCCATAAGTCCCAAAAGGACAGGGTTTGGTGAGCTTCTGCGTTGGTAAAGACGTGGAGGTCCTGGGAGAATGACAAGCCCAGGGAAAGCATGGAAACTCCAAGTCCCTTCCCACATACCTTGCTCTATGCGTCTCTTCCATCTGGCTGTCCCTGAGCTACATCCTTTTATAATCCAGTAAATAAAATGTTCTCCTGAGTTCTGTGAACTGCTCAACCTATAGATGGTCAGTCAGAAGCACAGGAAACAACCTGGACTTGTAATTGTCATCTGAAGTTGGGGGTGAGACAGTCTTGTGGGACTGAACCCTTAATCTGTGGGATCTGACACGATCTCCAGGTAGATATGTCAGAATTGAGCTGAATTGTAGGACTCAGGTGGTGCTGCAGAATTGCTTGGTCGTGTGGGGAAAATCCCAGACACATTTGGTGGTCAGAAGTGTCAAAAGTGAAACACTGTAGTGGTATTCAGAGAATATTGTATGTGATGTAAATGAAAAAAATAGTTTTTCTTTGTATCCATGCAGTGTATTTTTCATCTCAGGTAACATTTTTTAATCTCTGGACTTTCAATTTGAGGCTTTTTTGTGTCTTCCTTGTCCCCTCTGAACCTTTTAGATATACTGAATACAGTTATAACTGTTTCAATCTTCTTCTCTGTTCATTCTAACATCTTGATGCCAACATCTTGGATCTCTGTGCACCGATGTCGAACCAAAATACGGAGACAGAGTTTTGGAGGAAGACAAAGAATAGCTTTATTCTTTGCCAGGCAAAGAGGGAACACAGTAGGCTAGCACCCCAAGAACTGTGGCCCCCTCTCTGGGGAATAGGGAGAGGTCTTATAGTCAGGGCTCATGGTCAGGAGTATGTGATAAGGATCAAGGCAGTAACAGTCTTGGCATTCTTCTTTCTTCTGCAAAGTTTCAACACAACACTGGGTCTGGTCATCTCCAAGGGTGGGGTTGCTGACAATATTAAGGTGTGTGCAGCATCTCAGGTGGTTGATGAGTTTCTCTGGTCCCTTTAATCTTGCCTCAGGTGGTTTCTGGCTGCTCCTCCCTTGGTTAGCAATTGTTCCAGTCTGCCCTTTGGAACTCAGGAGAGGTCATGGAGGCTGGAGTCTTGCTTACAAGAAATGGGGAACAAAAGGCATCTATGCCTGGGAGCCCCACAGGGCCCCACTTGGTTTCAATCTGTGTCAGTTCTGGGCCAGTTTTTATTGACTGATTATTCTCTTCATTATGGGTCATGCTTTCATGTCTTGTTGTATCTGATTGGATGCTAGTAATTGTGAGTTTTACCTTGTTGGGTGCTGGATAGTTTTTGCATTCCCGTAAGTTTTTCTTGAACTTTTTTCCTGGGATGAAGTTCAGTTACTTGGAAATGGTTTGATTGTTTTCAAGTCTTGCTTTTGTGATCGTTAGACATTTTCTGGAGTAGTGCTCAGTTTAGGGCTAATTATTCCCCATCACTGAGGCAAGACCCTACTGAGTACACACTTTACCCAGTGCCCCATGAACTAAATTTCCAGTCTGGCTGCTGGGAACAGGCATTGTTCCTGGTACTCAGTGTTCCTTCTAACCCCCCTTTCCGATGGTTCATTCCTCAGGCTCATGGATGCACTGATCAGCACTCTACTGAATACTCAGGGGGACCCTCTGCTGAACTTTGGGGTTCTCTCTTTGTGCAGCTATGTGTTCTCTGGTTCTCTCTCCTAAGAAATGTGGCTGATTTGGTCCCTGGACCCTCACCTTTCTCTTTTCAACTCAGGGAATCTGCCAGGCTTCATCTTAGTTTCCCCTCTCTGAACCATGCCCTGGAAAATACGTGAAGGCAAGTAAACTGGGGTAATTGTAGAATTCACCTTACTTATTTCCAATGTCCTTCATTGCTGGTGTCCAGCACATTGAAAATTGTTGTTTTATATATTTTGTCTGTTTTTTTGTTGTTGTTTGTTTATTTGTTTCAAATGGAAAGGTAAATCCAACCCCTTCCTTCACCCACCTTGACCAGAAGCAGAAATTGGTAGTTATTATTATTCTACTATTTATTCAGAATATCTGTTGGGCACCTGCTTGCATGAGGCACTGCACTTGGTGCTGGGTATACAGTGATGAATCAACAATAATGGTCCCTGGCCTCAAGGCGAATCTGTCTTATGGGGATCAACTTGTGTGGAAAGGCAATAAATGTGTTGGTCCCTGGACTTATGCACATAAACACAAATCATATGTGGTCCTTCCTTTCAATGAATTCAGAATTAAGGGAGACGGAGAAAGATTTGTTAATCCAAAGCAAACTGTGAAAGGTGTTATGTGTGAGATACAAAGCTCCGGGCATATTTAGGGAGAAGTAATAAGTTCTGACTGGAGGTATAAGGGAAAACCTCATGGGGAAGGTGACATTTGAGTTGAGCCTTGAAGACTGTGTGCAATTTTGAATGGAGAAGTAGAAAAAGGTAGAATGCTCAAGGTGCTTTTAAACCTGAAAGCAGTTAATCATGATTGCTCCTAGCAGACACAGTCACTGGCTTGCTCTTCCTTGCCAACAGAACACTAATCACGTGCTTCAGAGGAAGCTAGATATCTTCCAGCTCCAGGAAGTGAATCTTGATTTGCCTAAATCAGCACTGGAAATTCCATTCCCCTTGCCTGGATCAGGCATAGGCCTGTGACACAATTCTGGCCAGTGAGATGTGAAGGAATGTCTGCTGGGAGAATTTTCTTCTTAATAAAGAGAGGAAACACTCCTTTTTTCCCCCGTGCTTCTGAGAGAAAAAACACAAAACACAAAACCTGGTTTCTTGATGATGTCATCAACCCACTTGGAAAAAAAAAAAAGCGCCACTTGAATTAACCACTCTGAAATTGATCGAACATGAGACTTGTTCCCTGAGAGGACAAAGTTTTCTTATTGTTTTAGTAACTTCTGGTTGGATATTGTTGTCTTTGATGATGTTACTTGCAGCCAGAAATGTAGATCAACATACCCCAACCGACCAGCCCACCTTTTTGAAATTTGCTTTTCTTTTCCACTGGTACCAACTGCTGCTAAATGTCACTCCTCTTGCCTCTGATTCCTTTGCCTCATCAAGAATAAAGATTAAAAATGACAATATACTTAGCCATACATGCACATAGGAAGAAATAAAAGGCAATTTTTAAAATGAAAGAAAGTAATTACACAGTGAAATACCTTGACTATTTAATATCGTCACTTATTCCTGATCCTTTGGTTGAGAGGACTTGTTTAACTCTCATAGGACAGTAGAGGAATGAAAATATAAAAGAATAGAATGTAGGCAAGCCCAGGGGAAATGATATAAACTTCTACATTCACAGCAGTGCTGGAATTCTCTGGTAATTCCCATGGGAGCCAAGACTACCTCTGGAACAATCTAACTGTTGGAAACCACTAGTGTCTGGCAGGAAACCAACTAGAACAGGGTCAAAGGATGTGCCATTCTCATTCCTGAGAGTCTGCATCAATCCGGGGGCCCAGGCCTGCCGCTAGCAACATTGCAAATAAGCAAAGACTGTCTCCAAACTCCACCCACTTTCTCATTCCCTTCCTTATCCTCCTCCTCTTTTTCTAGCTTTGATCTTCTTCTCTCTGTGCCTCCTCCCACTCCTCCCCCTCACCCCCCCACTCGACAAATCACATCCTGCTTGCCAGAAGAGCACAGAAGGTACTAAGCCACCTGCCTCGGGGCCCTTGCGTTTCAATTGGGAGCTCTTACACACCCAAAGAAATGCTTCATATTGCTTGAAATCCAAGCCTCTGGACAGACATTGGGGGACAAGCCATTCAAGCATAGCACTTCCTGTCTCATGCAAAGGCAGTATGGGTGGGGTGAGGCACCAAGGAATACATCCAGGTCTCGCTGCCAACCAGTGGGGATGTACAGGATCACAAGGACTTTACCTCAAACTCTAATGCTCTCTGCCCATTCACACAGAACTTATCCTCCTCTCATATATTCAAACTCCTGCTGTCTGGCTTATCCCTCTCACCTTCCATCTCAGTTTAGATGTCCCTTCCTCCAGGAAGCCTTCCCAGATCGATCCCCTCTGACATAACCCATGACACTGAATGCCTACCTCCCCAATAACTTGTCATGCTGATTTGCCATCTGTGGCTACTCAGTAAACCAGTGCCCAGCGTAGCTCTGACATTTAGCAGGTGCTCAGTATATTGAATGAATGAATTAGTGAGTCAATGAATGAATGAATATTTGTTCACATACACTATAGTTCTCTAAAAACCATGACTGTCATGTTCCCCAGTGTACCCTCAACACCCAGCCCAGTGCTTAGGCCATGGAAGGCACACAATCATTATTCACTAATTGACTGAAAGAAGTCTTCAAAAGACGGGTACTTGGACCTATACTGCTGTTGATAGTGTCCTGATATCCTTATTGCAAGAGCAAGAAGCACAGCCCAGTGACCTTTTCTAGATGATCAGGGATGGGGGATGGAGCAAGATGAAGGAAAAGCTCTGGGAGTTCAGCTGCCCAGGGCTATAGGGGTGGGCTCCTCTTCAACCACAATTTTAGATTACTAGAGGTTCATAACCTGGGGCACACGGTGGGGCTTCAGAAGATCCGTGCATCCTCTGACACTTTAATCAAACATCCAAGCCTGTAGCTGTATGTACATTTTTCCGTAAGAGGGTCCATGGCTTTCAGTGAGCCTCAAAAGGCTGTAACACACAAAGAATCATTGCTCTACCTGAACTGTCCAATATGACAGCCACTGGCCACATGTGGCTATTTAAGTTTAAATCTAAGTTAAATTTTCAATGCCTCAGTTACACTAGCTACCTGTCAAGTGTGCTCAGTAGCCACTCCCTATTGGACAGCCCAGATATAGAACGTTTTCATCCCTGCATAAAGTTCTACAGAGCTTCTCTATAGCGGTAGCATTACTCCGGATTCAACGTACAGACAAGATTTGTTTAAGACATGTAGTCCTTTTGTACAGTGAGCTGCCATCCTTTAGAAGTGAAAGCAGACAGCCGAGATCCTGACTTCTTTTGAGACCATCTGCCAACTCGGGGCCTGCACTCCTGGCAGCCGGAGTGCACAGGGCTGCTCTGTTTAGATGGTCCCTCGTCATGTTGACGTCATCTGCTTGGCCCTCCTCCACATTTGAGTTTGCGACCCTTGTTTCTAGGAGACCTCGCCCACCCGGGTCTCCTTCCAGTCTCTTTGCGTTTCTAACCACACTCCAAGTTTGGGTAAGTGGGGTTGAATTTGTTTTAAGAGCACTTCTTGGGGCGGCGTCTGGGGCTGAGATTCGGGCTCCCAGCTGGAAGTTGGGGAGAGCCAGCGCCTCCCTCCGTTCAGTTCTCTGGAACCGAAAGGGGAGAGGGAATTTTACCCCGAACATCTGTTGCTCGACAAAGAACTTCTCGGTCTTCTTACCAGCCCGCCAGTCCCCAGCCCAGTCCGCCTGGGACCGCCCCTCGCGACGAGATCGCGGGGAGGGGCCGAGGCGAAACCCGAGCCCTGCGCCCACCACCCGGGCGGGCGACGTGGCTCCGCGGCCCCGGCTTCCCCCCGCAGCCCGGCGGCCAATGGGCGCGTGAGCAGGGCCGCCCGGCGCTCCCCTGCCCGCCGCCTGGGGCGCGCCCCTCCGCTCTGGCACGGGGCGGGCGCTGGCCGAGGGGCCGGCCCGTCCCCTCCCTCCTCGCGCTGGCCCCAGCCCCGCCGCTGCCGCCGCCGCCGCGCTCGCTCCTAGCACGCATTCCCGAGCCGCCGCTCTCATCGCTCGCTCGGTCCCTCCCCGCGGGCCGCTCTCCGCTCCCGACGATGGCGCGCGGCGGCCGCGGTCGCCACCTGGGGCTGGCCATGGGGCTGCTGCTGGCGCTGCTGCTGGCGCCCCCGGCGCTGCGGGCCAAGCCCACGGTGCGCAAGGAGCGCGTGGTGCGGCCCGACTCGGAGCTGGGCGAGCGGCCTCCCGAGGACAACCAGAGCTTCCAGTACGACCACGAGGCCTTCCTGGGCAAGGAGGACTCCAAGACCTTCGACCAGCTCACCTCGGAGGAGAGCAAGGAGAGGCTGGGGTGAGGCCGCGCTCGGGGGCTCCGCAGGTGCCCGCGGGGCCACTCGCGCGGGAACCGCGCGGACCGCCAGCTGCAAAGCGAAAGAGAAATCGGGCGCCGGGACCCAAGGGCGGGGCCCGGCGGGCCCGGCGGCTGAGCTGGGGCAAAGTTGCCCGCGGGCGCCGGGACCCTGCGTGCTGATCGCCGCCGGGGCCCGGGGTGGCTTCCCGCGGGGAGGCGAGAACGTGGCAGCGGTCGCGGGAGCCAGGACGGCCAGGGCCCGCCCCCTCCCCTGGGTTGCATCAGAAGGGAGGGGAGAGAGCGTACAAAAGAAAAATTTGTCCACGGTGGCCTTTTAGTGACATGAGTTCTTCCCCACTCTCCCGGTTTCTCTCTTACCCCCGCATTCCAAGAGAGGAGGGCTTGAGACACTGCTAAGGTCTCAAGGATTATCATTAAAGGGTAAAAGATGAAGGGGCAGCCGAAGGAGAGGGTTGATTCCTGGCCTATGTCCCTGGGCCCGGACTGGGGTGTTCTTGCCTTCTGCTTAATCGCCCCAATATCCGAAGTCAGGGGTATAAAAATCCTGTTGTTAAGAAGGGAGGGGCATTTGGGGATGGGGGGTGGAAATGGAAACTGGTCCCCTCCTTTCCGTTTCCAGCAGTTTCTGATGGCAGCAGAGGCACCCAGTCTTTTGGCAGCTGAGGGCAAAAAGCTGGAGGGTGGTGTGGTGACAGGTTGTGAATTTTACTGTTGAAGGCAGTTGAGTCAGGAACCAAACCTGGGAAACAAAACCTGAGTACATCTCAGTGCACCCTCTCCGCAGCCCCTGGGGAGACACTTGAGCTTTGTGCAAAGGTATCTGGGAACCCTTTCACAGAGGAATCAGCAGTCAGCCTGATCCCAGATGGAGACCCATCTAGGGAGGGTCCCAAGAGCCCTGCCTACTGGGCACCAGGCCTCCGGGAATCTGGTTCCTGGGGGTGGAGGGTCTTTCTGGCCTGCTCCCCAAAAAAGGAACACAGCCATCCTTGTGCTGATGGGGGCTACCAAAGGCCAATGTGGTTGGTTAGAATATGAGGCTAAATTATACCTATTGTGTAGGTGCACCATCTGCCTGCTCTGATAAAAAGAGCTTTGAACTTCAAAGTCACCTCCCAACAATCACCTTTTTTTTTGCAGAGAAGTACTTTCTCTTCTAGTTTGGGCTTTAACAAAGGGAGCCATTGATGAGTTCAGTCCATTGTATTGCTTTGAGGCACTTGGAAGCTGATTTATTCTGGGGCCCAGGGTGGCAGCCATTTGTCACCAGGGAGAAGGAGGAGGAGAGGTTTGAGGGATTGGAGTAGGGAACTCCAGTTTTCAGTCGTAAGGCTTCCAGTTTAATGCCTTCATCATGATGAGTAAGAGAGCAAGTGGTGATGAGCAAGTGGTAATGGAGTTGGTCTGCATTTGACCCTTGTATGAACACCTTAGCTGCATTCATTCATTTTTTTTTGAATTTTATTTTATTTATTTTTTTATACAGCAGGTTCTTATAAGTTATATATTTTATACATAATAGTGTATATATGTCAACCTGCATTCATTTATTCATGCAACAAACATTTGAATGGCTACTGTGTTCCAGGCACCGTGTTAGATACCTGACAACTACAAAGATAAAACCTTATGTTCTAGGCCATAAAGTACTTATAATCATATGCGGAGGATAGAGATTCAAGCAGATGCTACGCATAATTGCTGTGATGGTGGCATGTAAAAGCCACAATGACCCCATCTAGGAGAAGGAGCTCCCTAAGGCTTTGGGTTGGAGAAAGTAACTTGGGGGTTTGGGATGTCACCTGACCAGAGCTTGTGGTATGACTCAAAGGTTACCTGGCGTATGAGCAGGGGAAGGCATACTGAAGAGAGAACAGCCTGCTTATACAGGTTTTGAAATCTGTTCTTGTGGATTCGGGGTGTTGGGACAGTAAAGGGACAGGGCAGGAAAAGTGGGAGGTGGGAGTGGCGAGGAGGCCAAGGGCAGAGCAGGGAGGACCTCTGTGAGGTGGAGATTAGACATTATTCTGTACATGGTAGAAATGTCATCATCCCAAAAATTTATTAGGAAAGTTGGACTGGCAGTAGGGCAGAGAACATAACTGAGGCACGGATGGCAAGACCAGGGACACAGGGTGGCCGTGAGCGCCTCAATCAGGCACAGCGGGAGAGGGTAAACCCAGAGCCACGGTGGAGGTGGAACTGGCAGCGCTTGCTTTTGGCTCAACGTCGGGGTGGGGGAGAGGAGGGGGCAATCGAGGGTGGCATCCGTTCTCTGGCCTTGAGCCGCTGGGTGGGTAGTGGACACACCGCTCACCTATAAGGTAAATCTGGGCTAAATGCAGAGGAGGCTGGAGCGTTGGAAATGATGGGTGCAGTATGGGACTGGCAGAGCGTGAGAAGCCATTTGTCTGTCCACAGCTCCTGGTGCAACAGTCCCCTCCAAGTCCGGACTGCAGAGGCAGGAGCACGACTGGATCCAGGCAGCTTTGTCACCACCATCTGCCCATAGATTCTGAAAACATGACAGCTCTAAGGCCCCTGAAGACAAAAAAAAAACGTGGGGACCCAGAGGCTTCATGCAGTCACAAATGTGCTGCACAGTCTAAGAAGAAAATGTAAATTACTTGCCAAGATTTAACATCAAAGCGATTTCACATACAGCCCCCGATTTCCGGCTTCTCTTGACACCCATGGCCCATTTTTCCATGAGGCAGTCATTGTCTGGAGCAGAGCTGGGCGGCCTTGTTGGCAGCTGTCAGGGGATCCCCGGGCTCCCTGGACGCTTTGCTTACTTCCATTACCTGTTACCTGTTTGCTGAGTTCTCCATCCGCCTGTGGTGGGGATTGTCATCCTTAGTGAGGAAAGGCACACATTCTCTCCTCTATTCCTCACAACATTCCTTGTAAAGTAGGTGTTCCGTTTACAGATGGGGAAACTGAGACTCAGAGAGTCAAGTCATTTGCCCAAGATCACACAGGACTAGGGTCCAGGTGTTCTGATTATAGCGTTTGCTTTATTTACGTCATA
The DNA here is from genome assembly GCF_965194805.1 of Balaenoptera borealis. NCBI lineage: Eukaryota > Metazoa > Chordata > Mammalia > Artiodactyla > Balaenopteridae > Balaenoptera > Balaenoptera borealis. The sequence goes on along the minus strand of NC_138868.1, from coordinate 27,105,243 downwards.
GCCTCCTTTCTCTATAGCTCATGTTTGAGATTTTTAAAGAGAGAGGTTAAGATTATATATGCTTCCAACAAATATTTATTGAGGTCCCACTACGTGTTTCTTTGGCATAGATTAGATGCTGTCCTTTCCACAAAAACAGGTTGTATACTGTCTGACGTCATTTGGTCTTTGCTGCTTTGAGATTCTGCTTCTCAGTTGGCTTTGGATAACCGATGGGCATGTCACCACTGTGTCCCCAGGACTGGAGCAGTGTCTGGCGCACAGTAGGTAGGCTGAACACTGCACTGTGTTGAAAGAATTCTGCTGTGTCTAGCTGTGATTTCCTGGAACGAAGATACTTGAGGTTTAGTCTTTTGGTCTTGAGACCTGTTAAAATTGCAAATGAAGGGACAAGTCAAAGCTGTTAGTAAAGTTTACACCTTCCTGAGAAAGAGGAGCTTGGGCTACCCAGGTTCAGGTAGGAGATGGAGATTTAAGTGCTAATGAATTCATTTCCATTTCTAATTGATCAAAGAGTAACTGCCGATTTGAACTTCTGTTCACAGTAAGAAAGATAAAATTCTAGCCTAAAGCAAAGAAACAAATCCCTAATTAGCCTGTATGACATCATCCCAGGTAAATGGACTACTAGGGTAAAACTTTCTTAAACATTGGAAATAGCTTGCAGGTGTCTTTGAAGTTCCCTTCAGGGATGGCATCCCTAGCTTGGGGCCTTTTGGCCTAGAGATGGACACTGTTGAGTTCCCAGCCTGAAGTTTGCTCCGGACAGGGGTTTGGGGTGCCTTAGTGAAGTCCAGTGGGGAATTGCTGGAACCTGGGCCAGCTGTGGAGCAGGAGTTCCCAGTGGGCATAGGGGTCTTCACCCTAAGAGCAAGGGGTTGAGGCTCCTGCAGCTGCTTAGCTGGTTAAGTTTCTTGAATAGGTTCTAAAATGTCAAGGCTCTTTCATCCCTTCTTTTTTTTTTTTTTTTTTTTTTGGCTGTGTTGGGTCTTCGTTGCTGCGCGCGGGCTTTCCCTAGTTGTGGTGAGCAGGGGCTACTCTTCATTGCGGTGCATAGGCTTCTCATTGCAGTGGCTTCTCTTGTTGCAGAGCACGGGCTCTAGGCGCGAGGGCTCAGTAGTTGTGGCTCACGGGCTCTAGAGCGCAGGCTTAGTAGTTGTGGCACACGGGCTTAGTTGCTCCACGGCATGTGGGATCTTCCCGGACCAGGGCTTGAATCCGTGTGCCCTGCATTGGCAGGCAAATTCTCAACCACTGCGCCACCAGGGAAGCCCTAGCAGGTGAATTCTTAACCACTGCACCATCAGGGAAGCCCCTCATCCCTGACATTTTCTGCTTTGTCCAAGATCTGGTCTCCTCCTGCTTTAAGTTTCAAGTCTTTGAATCCAAAGTGGTGAGATTTAAAAAAAAAAAAAAAAAACCACTTATTTTGTGGTTGGTTTAGTTAGAATCTTCCATCTTTTTCATTGGGCTTAGAGCCAGAGGACATGGATTCTTACACCAGTGGTACCAAATACTCCCTCATTACTCTAAAATGAGGGAGTTAGACTATATCAGGGAAGACTGCTAGGTTTCATCTTACAAATCAACTCACTCAGTTTCTGCAGAGCGCTGTGTTGAGAAGGATTCTGAGGCCACATCAAGGTTTTTTATCAGGACAGAAGGGCCTGATCCACTAGTAGTGTCTGCCATTGGCATTGGGTGGTTGTGGGGAAGGCATATCATCCTTGGAAAAGGTAAACTTCAAGATCCTTTCCAGCACCATCGAATCATTGATTTTATTTTAGCATTTATGCATCTTAGATTCTGCAGGTGTTTGATCTCTTTCTGGAACAGGATCACACAAGCCTTGATAATAGCCTTGTGGGGTTTTTTTTAACTACAGGAAGATTGTCGATCGAATTGACAGTGATGGGGATGGCTTTGTCACCACCGAGGAGCTGAAAACCTGGATCAAACGGGTGCAGAAAAGGTACATCTACGATAATGTCGCCAAAGTCTGGAAAGATTATGATCGGGACAAAGACGATAAAATTTCCTGGGAAGAATACAAACAAGCCACCTACGGTTACTACCTAGGTAAGAGGCGCTGCAAGAGCGATTACACAGCTGGGGCCTGTGTAACAAGCTTCTTGTGGGAAACTCTACTGTCTCATCATATCTACCCGCTTTGGGGAGACGTCTCAACCTCCTAAGTAAAAACTGCTTGTGTAACATCCTGCTCTGCTTACTAAGAATACACCAAGTTGCTTACTGTGAGTGAACTTGTAGGTGGAAGGGGGCAAGGGTCTAATAAATAATAAACTGCTGCCTAACCTGAGCTTACAATCTCAGAGGTACACCCAGAGAACAAAGCAGAGAGGAAGCATGTTTTGTGTTACAGTTTCAGAATGCTGCCGAGTTTCAGGTAGCAAGGACCGAGTAAGCTGGAACAGTCCAGGAAGGCTTCCTGGTGGAGGGTGGTTTGGGAACTGGGCCTTAAAGAATGGATTTGTATCTGGAGAGATAGAGACGGGTGGGGAAGGTGGGTCAGCTGGAGGGGCAAAGGTGCAGCAATGCATTCAGCAGTGGGCAGGGTTTGGACATGTCATGCTCTTTTGGGGGGAATGGTGGAGGGGGTGTGTGCCCAGCACTGGGTGCAGACCCGCTGGGTACCTGGCAGAGCTGAGAGGACAGGCCTGAGGAGAACCAAAGACACATACACTCCCAGCCAGATTAAGAGAGGTCTTGAAAAGAGTGGAAGGAACATTTAGAATAGATGTCCTGGGTACTAGGGAGCCTCTGTATGTTCCGGATCAAATAATATGATGAAAGTAGGGCTCTGCAGAGAGAAGTATGGCATTAATATGGTCTCAAGCCTATGCGTTTCACCGCTTGCTGTAATGCCCCTAACAAGTCTTTAGGGCATGAACTGTATGGTGGTATGGAGGGACGGACACTAGAGGCATTCTGAAATCAAATGTTTCAAAGAACTCGATAGGTCAGGACCTTTTGTTTTCTATGTACCATTTGGCGTGAAGGAGGAGTGATCTGGAAGAAAACGCCTTAGGAGCCCGGTTTTCATGTTTCTGTGTACATCCTGCAGGAAACCCCACAGAGTTTCATGATACTTCAGATCATCACACCTTTAAAAAAATGCTGCCACGTGATGAGAGAAGGTTCAAGGCTGCAGACCTCGATGGTGACCAGACAGCCACCCGGGAGGAGTTCACCGCCTTTCTGCACCCTGAGGAGTTTGAGCATATGAAGGAAATTGTGGTTTTGGTAAGATATAGAAAGAGCCTGCGCTGGCAAAAGACCAGGACGAAAGCTGCACGGAAACCTTGTCCCTTCTTGCAAAGTGAGAACGTTCTTCAGCCTGAAGGGAATGGGACAAGGACCCTGAAGTGGAATACACCGGAATACCTGTGTACCCAGGAGATTAGTCAGGGCAGGGTAGCTGCCGTAGCAAGTAGCCCCCAATCCCAGCCATTTAACACAATCGAAGGTTATATCCAGTCCCGGGCAGACGGTCCCGGTCAGGTGGATCTCCTGGGCAGTTCTTCTCCAAGTGTTGTCAGGCTCCCAGTCTACTTCCATCTTGTCCTCCACCATCCTGTGGCTTTGAGGTCACCCTGGCCACTACCAGCTGGTAGATAGAAGAAGAGAAGGACTGAGGAGGAGGCATGGCCTGCCTTTACTGTTCCGAGGGCTCCTCCTACATATGACAAGGCAGGGAATGCAGTCTAGATGTGTGCCCAGAAAGAACAAATGCGTTTAGCGAGCAACTAGCTAGCCTCTGTCCTATTTGTCAGCTCTGAGGGAACAACAAAAAGACTCAGAAATGGAATGCATTGTACTGTTAAATCATATGGAAACTTAAAGTCGGACCATGCTTGGAAAGGATGCTCCCCTTGGAGTGTATTTGCTTTCCAGTGTCTTGTTGGGTCCCACCTGCCTTCATTTTCCACGACAGTAAAATAAATGCCATCACCTGTTTTCAGGGCAGATATCCCAAGGCAGTTCCAATTGTTTTGATGCTGGGAGACAACCAGCTCTGGACTATTTTAGTTACCCAGTCGTGGATGGGTTCACTCTTGCCTCATGCTTCATCCTTATGACCACAGTGACCCCCAGGACTGGGCAGTGGCTCTAAGAATCATTCCTTTTTACCACCCAACATCCACTTAGTGATAGCTAATCTGCCAGAAGACAAAGAAGATGGGAAAGTGGATTATGGGCTTCTGGATTGGCTCTGTTCTCAGGTTGGCCGTTTTCTTCAGGATGCCTTTGAGTTTCTGTGACAATGGACAGTAGACTCATTTAATTACTCACCTTAGCAAAAATCCTAGTTAAGAAGTCAAATGTATTGATACTAAATACACAACATAATACATTCGAAAGTCAGGTATACTTTTATTTTCTAATTGCCCACAGTTCCATATTTTTCTGACACCAACTCGGTGTTCATGGTCCAGTTAGCACTGGAATCTGTCTTTGTGATCATTTTAGTCCAGTGGTTCTCAAGCTGGGTTCCTCACAGTACACAGAGATGATCTGGCTGAAGGGTGGAGACGGTTGACCTGGCAGGGCTTCCTGATATAATTAGAGTACCTCTGGGCTTGTCGGTACATTTTCAGTTGCAGAGAGGGTGCTGCTTTTACGATTCCCCCCTTTGCTTCCTAGGAAACGCTGGAGGACATCGACAAGAACGGGGATGGCCTTGTGGATCAGGATGAGTATATTGGTAAGTGCTGGCCTGGAGGCCTGCTCCACTGTCCCAGCTGGGCAGCACCCTCCGCCCACATGGCTGGCTGCTTTCCTCAGATGACTCTTTCAGCAGCAGCTGCAGGTCTGTAGGTGTCACTCCTGTGACTTCCCAGCGAGAGGGGCTTGTCACACCAGCCCTAGCGGTGCAGATTCAGGGAGGCATTCCTAGTGGAGAAGAGCCCAAAAGGCTGGCCGCACCCCAGGGCTGGCCAGCAGTTGATCCCACGGCTCTGAGAGGTGCCCTTCATCACACCGTGTCGTTCTACCTTTGCGAAATGGGACTGGAGATCCCAGAGATGTACAGTGAAGCTAGAGCGGACAGTCTCAGGGGACAGACTTTACAACAGGCTGTTAGCCAGCGGGGCCTAGAAACTGGGTGGATGGAGCTGTGGTCAGCAGAACTGTTGACGTGCCCGAGTTCTCTGCAGAAAGGCATCCCGTCTTAGGTAAATCCTTTTACAAAGTGCACGATGGCCCCATGATATAGCCGTCTTACGCCTCTGGGTTTTGGTGTTTCATTGGGAGTACTGTTCCTAGTTTTTTGTTCTGAAGGGCTCCACTTAAGCAACATCAAGAAGTGTGTTTGCAGGTAACTGAACCCTGGCTGAATGAGGCTCCAGTTAGTGCCCCGGGTCAGACACCGCCCAGGAGCGCTCCCAGCATGAAGGACTAGAGCAGGCAGCATGGGTATTTCCATTTGATCCTCAGCTGCGGCTACTTCAGCGCTTTGGCACGTGGCCCCAGCTGCAGGCCACCTTCTCGTGATAGCTCTTCTTTTCCCAAGTCTCAGTAAAGTAAATGCTGGAAAATCATTTGAAGGGTGGGATGGATATAATTTTTGTGCAGATATTTAACAGAGGCAGTTAATTACCTTTCAATGTAAAAGAAGAGCCCATGTTGCCATCAGTCTCTGGTGTGTGGTTGTATTACTTCGCCACCCCATACAGAAGAATAAGCGCCTTCTGTAATGAAGAGCAAAGTTTCTTCTAATCATTTGGAATTATATTTGGTCCAAAGAAGCAAACGCTGTCCCCCTCTGTCTGTGGTAACAGACGGGCAGCTCTCGCCACAGTAATTAAAGCCATCTCGGTGGCACTACCTTTCTTTGTAGAATAACCAATGCTGACAGCCCCGTCATCAGTGCAGGCAGCAGAGCCTGCCTCAGGCCTGGTACACGTGCGTGTGCGGGAAGGTTCAGAGCCCCGGACACCTTGACAGTGGTGGCGGAATTAGACTGACAGGGAAGGCTGACTGATTAAAACGATGTAGCGCTTTTGATTAAAAATATGTGCTCTCCCCACCCTCCTCCTGATCTGCATTGAAAGGGTGCAAAGTCGGGGGCAAACTCTTTGAGTGGCTTTGCCTAAAAGAAACATTCCATTCTTTACACTGGCAGAGAGGGAGGTGGGCGCATTGTTCTTGAAAACTGAATTCTGGGTGACTTGCAGAGAGACCGGATGTCCAGACTTGTCTAGCAAGTGACTTCATTTATGGAGGAGACTTCTCGGCAGGCAGAGACGAGTGGAAACCGCTGGTGATGTAGCGTAGTGGGAAGAACACTGGAATTAAGAGTCCTGGCTTCTCCGCTTACTAGCTGTGTGACCCTGTGGGAGTCGTGTAATCACTCAGTATAAGCCTCAGTTTCCTTATCTGTAAAACGGGAAGACACAGCGCCCATGTTTCCAGGATAGTGTGGGTCTACTTGTAGCTGAACGCCGGGTCTTGCCTCTCTTTTTCCTTCATTCGCTACTTACTGTCTCTACCACCTGACATTTCCAAGCCGTTTCCATCAAAAGAGAAATTGCCCTCAGGGTATCTCTCTTTTCCGGGAAGATCTAGTGGCTTAGCAAACAATGGATAAACTTTGCCTTCTTTTTCCTTTCCCTGCCATTTTCTAAAATTTATCTATCTTATAAAATTGCTATAAGGATGAAATAAAATATATGTGAAAGCCCCCTGGAAATGATATAAACGACAATAGTAGTAAACACAGTGGTTAAGACTATGGGTTGGAAGCAGAGTGCCCATGTTCCGGTGTAGCCTACTACATTCTCATACTAGCTGTGGGTCCTTGGGTTAAGGCTGTGCCTTGGTGTTTTCATCTATAAAGTGGGAATCACGACACCTAACTTCATAGGATTGTAATGAAAAATCAAATTTAAAAAAGTATGTGCTTTACACAGCATCTGGACCATAGAAAGTGCTGATATTGGTCATTGTTATTAGTTTTCACCTGTATAGTTCCAGGCTGGGTTGTAGCGGGCTTTCACATTTGACCTTCATAATAACCTTCTGAGTAATAAGTTATTGTCTCCACTTTACAGACGAGGCACTGAACTAAGTCAAAAGCCAGGATTCATCTTCTGGCTCCCAAGCACAGTTCTTTCTCACCCACGAAGCGGCCTTCATAGTGGATAAATCATTGCATTATTTACCCAAGAGACTGCCCCCAGGTGTCTGGTTAGGTCTCTTGATTGCTAGAGGTCAGGTTTTCTTGGACTTACCTTCCCACTTGTCTTTATAACCAAGAACAGCCTTTCCTTCCAGCTGATATGTTTTCCCACGAGGAGAATGGCCCTGAGCCAGACTGGGTGCTGTCAGAACGGGAGCAGTTTAGTGAATTCCGAGATCTGAACAAGGACGGGAAGCTGGACAAAGATGAGATTCGCCACTGGATCCTCCCACAAGACTATGACCACGCACAGGCTGAGGCCAGGCACCTGGTGTATGAGTCGGACAAAAACAAGGTATTTCACCATCCTCTGGAATCATTCCTTGAATGGAGACAGTTTACACAAGATTGGTTCTGTTTGCTTCTTTGATGTTTGCCTTGGCTCATGTGGCCGTGTCCTTATTGACTTCTCTCATTCCTGCCCTACATCAGAGACCTATGAACTTGAGCCAACACTGTGATAACCCACAGTGAGCTCATTAGGCCCAGATGTTCCTGTTCCTGGAGAGTCTGCCGTGGGTCACACTTACGTTCACTGCCATCTCCTAGGATCGTAGAACCGGTCACTTTGTTGGCTGTGGGCAGGCATGGATTTAAGAGGTGTGCCCTGTGTTGCCCTAGGACAAGCTTGTTCATCCATTCATTCAGTCAGCAGACACTCGTCAGACATCTGCAGCATGTGAGGCAGAAGGAAGCCCATCACATTAAAGTCTAGGCATCCTCAGGCCAGCTCACCGTGCTGGCTCCGAGCCAATATCTATTGGTCAGTATCCAAATAAATAAATAAATAAGATTTAGAAAGAAGTCCTGCCTCTTCCCATTTTGATCACAGCTGCAAATTCTCAGGAGACAGTCAAGTTTTGCAGTCAAGCCATAAAAGGGAAGGAGAATTCTTCGGGGCCTGTCTTGGGAATGCCAGCATTGTGTGTAGACATAACTAGACTCTGGCTTCTCAATTCCTTGAGGACTTTTCTGATGTATTTTAGCACAGCTTTTGTAGCAGGAGGCTGTTCCAGTTTGGGGTTTTGCAGGGCAGTGATGGTAGATGAAGGTGGTACCTAGTAGCTTATTATGAAATGTAATATTTTAAATGTTGCAGATCAATGAAATAACATGAGCTTCATGCTGTGATGACTCAGAGTGACCAGAGTTTCTGTGACAGAGCTCTTTTCTCTCTCCTACAGGATGAAAAGCTTACTAAAGAGGAGATCTTGGACAACTGGAACATGTTTGTTGGAAGTCAGGCTACTAATTATGGGGAAGATCTCACCAAAAACCATGATGAGCTTTGATGCACATTCCCCAGAATATGACAGACTGTCATAGGCTTTCTTTTATTGTCCTGGATAATTGCTACAATTGTCTCATTTACAGCAGTTGTGTCCCCCAAAAAAGCAAGTTTATCACCTCAGATTGGGGTTAAAATTATTTTTTACTCAATATTTGCTGGAAAATAGTCATCACTGATCTTTGAGTAAGGTTTCTGTCCAAACACATTAAAATCTTGGTAAATTGCAATGCTCTATGGGGGCACATTGCTAAAACATGACTTTTTAGCTTTTTCCATGAAATTTGAACTGAAGGGGAATAAAATTTGAAAAAGCCCTATTATTCAGAAGTTGGGTGAGCGGGGAGAGGGCAGTATATGGAGTGACTGCTATGTATTTTAACTGCAGAGTTTTTACATTTGCCACTGTTATATAATTGGTGAGGGAAAATTCTGATTAAGCCTCAGTGGTATCTCATCCTACACAGGCTTCTTTCAGAGCAAGGCTGATATTTCAGATTCTTCTTCTTGACTTTGTACTCTGAGCTGTTACTATAAATGGCATACAAATCTCTGCGCATTCTTCTATATGGACCTGCTAATGTGCACAACAGATCCACCCATCTTTGTTTTTTGTTTTTTGTCTTTGTTTTTTTACAATAAGAAGCAGTTAAGAAGGGTTATGTGAAAAAGAAAGGAATTTGAAAGGTAGGGAGAAAAGATGAATGTCAGGCATTTGAAGAACTATAGGAAAATGGTAGACACTTTACCATACTTGAGAAATTTTTCTTGACATGTAAATGAAGCAGATCTGATCTTTGAAAAAGTGAATAGAAATCCAATCCATTTCCTTGCTGATCTCTGATAGGAATAGGGAGTAGGGTCCTAGGAAAGCCTGCTTAGTGGAGCTCTGGAACCCATCTCATCCAGTCCCGGTGAATCCACAACCCTTGGACCTGCCCCGGGACCACTTACACCATGTAATTGACAAAGCAGTGTTCCAAGCCACTGGCTGAACTGGAAGAAATAACTTTTACAGGTTGAACTTCCACCTTATAAGGAGAAAGTGAATGAAATAAAGGATCCCTGTGAGGATTTTCTACTGTGTCCTGTGGTGTTTGACTTCACATGTACCATTTGTGACATTATTCACTGTTGATATAGAATTTAAACCATTCGTGACATTATTCACTGTTGATATAGAATTTAACAGTGGGATGAGATGACATGAGTAAGATTATAAAAGTTTTGCATTTTAAAAATCCAACTATTAGAATGTTCAGAACATTCATATTTACTTATTTAATACATATATACTTCTCTATGCTAATTAGAGAACCTGCAGGTCATTTTAATGGTAAGACCGTTCAGAGACAGGTTTCAGTTGGAGGAAAATCTGGACTTCTTATCAAGGCCTAGGAGGCCCTATAGCAACTGGTCCCTTCCCAACTCATCAGCCCCACTCCCTTTCACCTCCCATAGCAGCCCCACTGACTTTCTGGTCCTCAAACACACCAAGTTCATTTCCAGGTTGGGCCCTTTGCACTTGCTATCCTGATTTGGAACCCCCATCTCACACATACTGGGGTAACTCAAAACATACTTCCTCAGCAGGACCTTCCCGACTCCATTATTTGTAGCAGTCCCATTTGAGTCCCCGTCTCATTTCCCTGTTTTATTTTCTCCTTGGTATGTACCTATTGCCATTTATATTTGTTTCCCAGGGCTGCCATACAAAGTACCACAAAAGAGGGTGGCTTTCAACAACAGAAACTCACAGTGCAGGCTGGAGTCTGAAATCAAGGTGCTGGCAGGACTGGCCTCCTGAATGCTCTAGGGGAGAATCCTTCCTCGCTTCTTCCTGCTTCTGCTGGCTCCAGGCGTTCCTTGGCTGTGGCTGCATTACTCCACTCTGCCTCCATCTTATGGCCTTTTCTTCCTCTCTCTGTGTCTGTCCTCTGTGTGTCTCTTATAAGGACACTTGTCATTGGCTTTAGGGCCCACCTGGATAATCAAGGGTGATCTAATCCTAGATCCTCAATTACATCTGCAAAAAGCCATTTTTCCAAGTAAGCTCACATTCACAGGTTCCAGGAGTTAGGAGGTAGACATATCTTTTGGGGGGGGGCCACCATTCAACCAAATGTACCATTTGACATTATCTTGTTTGTATGTTGTCCACCTTGCCTGAGCTAGAACATAAGCTCTATGACAACAATAGCCTGATTTGTCTAATTTACTGCTGCTTCCCAGGACGTAGAACTGTAGAGCCTAGCCTACAATAACTACTCTGTAATTATTTGCTGAATGGATGAGAGGTTGTAGCTTTAATCAGAGAGAATACTCCTGGGGTGGGGATTGGGGGGATACTACAAAAAAATTTTACAAAATGGCTAACATTTGCTGAATGAAAAGTAATTTGCCCAAGATTCCAGAGTGATTATATGGCAGGACCAGAACTCAAATCCAGGTGTTCCTTGCTCCAAAATCTCTGTAGTTTAACACTAAATTTTACTGCTCCAAATCTCTGAATCTATGTACCCTTTATTTCTTTGCTCACCCACAGTACATGTGGTCAGGAAATGAGAATAACTCCTCTTACCTAGAAATAGGCTGACACATTTTTTTCAAGCAATGAGAACCTGTCTTTTGAAAAATGAGAAAATAATATAGTGTAACCCAATTATAAGCATAACACTTTTAAAAGATGCTAACGTTATTTTTCCCCCAAAAGGGAATACTGGTTTATTAAGTTATACATAGTAAGACATTAAATATATTTTGAGCACTAAGTTTTTCCTTTCAAGTCAGTGCACATAAGAAGAGAACCCTCAAAGAGACTAGTGCTTCTGGGGCTGAATTTAACACTATTTAAGGAAAGAAAACCTTAGCTAGGGGACATAGCTGTTAACATGGTGATTTGTAAAGCCTTAGATTTCTAATAGGGTCTGACTGTTTCAAGGAAAACATATTTTGTTTCTAGGTAACATTTCAAGTCTGATTATGAACAAATGCTACAAAATTGATCTGTAATGGGAAATACTGTTATGTCACAAAGCATTATTTATATGCTTAATGTGACTGAAAGCATTAATTGCTAGGAGCCAAAATCTGTCCAAGCAAAACATGAACACATATTTTGTACCTCTTGTCTCTTACTGTAGATTTTTGAATGAATTCGAGTGTAACAAAGATGTAGTTAGAAAATCTGCACACCTGAAGGTTTTCTTTACCCGCTTGGATTACTACTGTACTTGTTACTTGTTAGCAAATGCAGGAGTCCTATCTGTTCAGAAGCGCCCAGCAAACAATAGCTACGTGCCCACTTGTTAGCAGCTCAGCAAAAACATCGTGTGGCGTAAAGTGGTGAATGGCTGACTGGATTTTTAAAAAGTCTAGATTTATTTTGCCACCTTTGTAGTAAAATCTAGCTTCCTCCAAGTACATGCAACTAAAGATTTGGCTCTCTCTGTATTTTTTTTTATTATTATTCTTTCTGTATTCTTTTTTTTAAGATTTTTTTTGATGTAGACAATTTTTAAAGTCTTTATTGAATTTGTTACAATATTGCTTCTGTTTTATGTTTTGGTTTTTGGGCCCCGAGGCATGTGGGATCTTAGCTCCCGGACCGGGGATCAAACCCGCACCTCCCACATTGGAAGGCAAAGTCTCAACCGCTGGACGGTCAGGGAAGTCCCTCTTTCTGTATTCTTTAAACAAGTTCATAGTGCTAGAACTTCCCACTAAAAACCAATGAGTGTCAACATCCACCACTTTGGCTCACATTCAAGTTTTAAAATTTTGAGCAGTGGAAAGATTGTGTCATCAGCACTGAAACTCATGAGATTTACATGAACTTGGAGCTATTTCCAAGAATCCATCTGCACTCTCAATTCTGGTCAGTTCCAGGGTCTGGGTCTGGGGAAACACTCAAACTGGATTTGAGGTAGTTATAAAGATGAGGTAAGTAATGCACATGCAAGAACTCCAAGGACTGAGTTTTCCCTGATGACCTTCCTCAGGTGGTCAAATGCCAGAGGTCAGATAGATCAATGCCTGCAAACAGCAGGCTGCTGGTTAGTGGTCTTGCCAAGATTTAGAATTCTTGTGTGAAGTGTTTTAAAACCTGAAAACTGATCTATTACTGGGTGAAACGGAATGGATTAAATGACAAAGGAATAGCTTTTTATTTTTTATAAATTTATTTTATTTATTTATTTGTTGGCTGTGTTGGGTCTTCGTTGCTACGTGTGGGCTTTTCTCTAGTTGCGGAGAACGGGGTTACTCTTCGTTGTGGTGCGCAGGCTTCTCATTGTGGTGGCTTCTCTTGTTGTGGAGCACAGGCTCTAGGCGCACGGGCTTCAGTAGTTGTGGCTCGCGGGCTCTAGAGCGCAGGCTCAGTAGTTGCGGCGCACAGGCTTAGTTGCTCCGCGGCATGTGGGATCTTCCTGGACCAGGGCTCGAACCCGTGTCCCCTGCATTGGCAGGCAGATTCTTAACCACTGCGCCACCAGGGAAGCCCAGGAATAGCTTTTAATGTTGTTTTTGTCACGGTCGGGGTATTCCAAAGCTAGTTATATGTGGTAGGGATTTGGAATGTAATTCAAAAGCAGATCAAAGACTCTCTGCACATTCAAAAACATTCAGAGACCCAGCTGGGAAAGGTTATATTTTCAGAGGAGGAAACTGAGGCCCAGAGAAATTAAGCCTGTGCTTCTCCCTTTCTCAGGACCGAGGCAGAGGTTGGACTGGAACACCTTCCCCGACTCCAGATGTTCCCTTTAAAGCTTTAACGTTCTCATCTGAAAAACGGTGACAATAACTCTTACCTTGTAGAAGAGAAATAGGATGAATTAAGGTAACGATCATAAAGCATTTCGTGTGGTCAGTGCTCAGGAAATTGTAACCATTTTTATTATTACACCAAAATAAGGTCCTTACGTATTTCAGCATCAAAGATTTTATTTATTTGTGGTTAATTTTAGATTTCCACGTGTGGCATTAGTGACTGATGGAGGTTGTGGATTTACCAGAAAATTGTCAAAGGTGTTTGTTGTTTTAAATATATGAAAGTTTTCTTTTTTTTTTAAAGTTCACAACTTAAAAATAAAAGAGTTCACGTGGTTATTAAGTATAAGACGCTGAGGACATTTAATGACTCACATCAGATTAGTGGTCCTAAACCACAGCAAGTATGTGGCCTTGCTGCTAAGATACTTGAGATAAAGAAAGATGCCCGTAGAGAGCACGCCCAGGTGACTTGAGAGTCAGACCCACTCACTAGCTGAACGACTTTAGGCCAATTACTCCACTCTGCAAGCCTCCTTTTCCTCTTCTGTAAAAGGAGGCAAGAGTAGCACCAGCCCGGCTGGGTGATTGTTGGGGGGCTCAGTGAGGCCCTGAGTGTGAAGCACTTTGCCCGCGCCTGACGCAAGGAGATGCTTGATCGGTGAAGCTGGGTGACTCCCACAACGGGTAAAGAATACCCTCTCCTAAGGGTGAAAAAACATGCTAAGGAATAAAAAGAAACCATCTGGAGAATGAAATATTGCCATTTGCAGCAACATGGCTGGACCTAGAGAATATTATACTTAGCGAAGTAAGGCAGACAGAGAAAGACAAATATTATTTGGTATCACTTAATAGTGGAATCTAAAAAATAATACAAATGAATCTGTATACAAAACAGAAACAGACTCACAGACATAGAAGACAAACTTTCGGTTACCAAAGGGGAAAGGGAGTGGGTAGGGATAAATTAGGAGTATAGGATTAACAGATACAAACTACTCTACGTAAAATAGATAAGCAACAAGGATTTACTGTATAGCACCAGGAATTATATTCAATATCTTGTACTAACCTAAATGGAAAATAATCTGAAAAAATATGTATATGTATAACTGAATCACTTTGCTGTACACCTAAAACTAACACAACATTGTAAATCAGCTATACTTAAATTTAAAAAAAAAGAAATTGTTTAGAGGATCATCTACACTTTATTTTCCGGCAGGCGCGATTCCCATACAAACCTTCCCACTGGAGCCGGGCTCATCAGCCACAGGAGGCCCCGCCGGAAGTCTTCAGGAAGGCCCACCGGCTTGCTGATGGCTGGATTCACAAAGACATGGACTGAAGACCCAGGGGTACAGGCCAAAGCGGCAAACTGCGCCAGCTTGGGGTGGCCAAAGAAAAAGACATCACTGAGGTCCCGGAGATCGACGGAAGGCGGCTCCTTGGTGGGCTTGGGGGGAAACAGAGCAAGGCGGAAATGCACGCTGGAATGACCAACTTTCTCCATGACCAACACAGCCACTGGGATCTGAGGAAAGCCGACCGGTGAGTGGAAGGTGCACTGATTGGTTACTATGAACCCCACCATGCGGGACATCAGCAAGCCCGTTTTCAGGTCGCAATACCTGGAAAGTTACATCACAATGCTTATTCTGTATATAACATTGTATATATTGTACACATTTAATATACTAACAGTTGTCATACATTGTATAACATTGTGTAACATTTGTTATACAATTGTATATACATTGTTTAACATTTAACATACTAACAGTTCACAGATATGGTAAGTTCTCATTAAACATTGGCTATTATTATTATGCATCCATCTTGTCCTCGCTTCTCATGGTAAAAAATCAGGTACTTTTGTGTAAATGAAAGAGAATTATTGTGTCTCTTATATCTGCTACTAGATTGTAATCTCTTTAAGGACAAGGACTTTGTCTTGTTTCTGAAGTTTGTTGACGAGAAATAAGGCTGTGCTTGAGATAAATGTGGAGGTTGAGCCGAATCAGAAATAAAAAGCATCATGCTAAGTTACAGTTTCTTCCCTCCTCTCCAAAGAGGGCTCCTTATGATTTCAAAATTGTAATCACATTGTCTTCTTTTTTTTTTGAGAAAATTAAGACTGAATGTGAGAATTCACTGTAAGGAAACAATTGTGGGTTGTATTAAGTTCGACTACAAAGCTGCTCACTGAATCATGGTTCACAGAAACAAGCTACAAGTCTCCGTCCAGGGAGGGCACCATGGGTGCCTGTGGCTGGCTACCTGAGCATCCACTGATGTCACCCATCATGACATTAGATACATTCATTTACTGACATGGAAATCTATTCAGTGAAAAAGATCACATTACGGAACAGTATATACCATTTGATCTCGTTTGTTATTATAAGAATATACTGGTTCACGTCCTTATTGCTTAGAAAAAACTTTGAAAGGATAGCCTCCCAAATGGTTTCAGTAGTTATCTAGCAGTAGAATTTTGGATAAATTTTTTCTTCTTTTTGCCTCTATGAATTTTCCAGAATGAACATGATTTACCTTTGAAATTAAAAAAAGCAAAGTGCTATTTTTAAAAAAATGTCTGAATATGAATTTCATTAAAGCACTGGAGAGAGAAGCAGACTGGAGAAGCAAGGCTCCTTCTTCTGCCCATTGGGATCCTGCCTCTGGCTGCCCTCCCTGAGAAGCCTCCCTCCTGAGCAAGTGAGAAGGAAAAGGGAACAGGAAAAGAAATCCCTGCTCTTCAGTGTGACTCCGAGATCCAGTGAGAACCAAATTCTCCCATTTTCATTTCCCATGCTTCTTTGCTGCAATTGCTTTCCTAGTGCTCTGTCAGCTTTTCCTCATTCTCTTAAGGCACTGACAGTAAAAACATAGCGCCTCTTCCCACCGGGAGTACAGTATGTCCTGAGCTCCCTGTAACTCTGAGCCAGGCCACGAGACCTTTAAATAATTAAAATGCAGGAGGATTTTTAAACAATGCCATCGATGAGCACCTGGTCACCAGGGCTGTGCTGGGTCCTTTACATTTTGTATTCAGTCTTCTAAACCATCCTGCAAGGTAGGTCTCATTTTCCCCATTTTACAAGAAAGAAAGTAAACCAGGGAGGGTGAATAAATTTTCCAAAAGCATGCACGCAGTAAGTGGTGGTCTAGGCCCAAACCTCAGGCTCTCTACAGACAAAGTTCACATTTTCTCCTTCATTCTGGCTTACTAGGTAAAGCCAAAATCTACATTTTAGTCCAGTGAAGGAACTGCATTTTCTTTAAGTGTTCCTGTGACTTTAAGAATTACATTTTCTTGGACTTCCCTGGAGGTGCAGTGGTTGAGAATCCACCTGCCAATGAAGGGGACACGGGTTCGAGCCCTGGCCCGGGAAGATCCCACATGCCGTGGAGCAACTAAGCCAGTGCGCCACAACTACTGAGCCTGCGCTCTAGAGCCCGCGAGCCACAATTACTGAAGCCCGTGCGCCTAGAACCCCCGTGCCTAGAGCCTGTGCTCCGCAACAAGAGAAGCCACCACAATGAGAAGCCTGCGCACCGCAACAAAGATTAGCCCCCGCTTGCCACAACCAGAGAAAGCCCGTGCACAGCAACATAGACCCAACGCAGCCAATAAATAAATAAATAAATAATTTTTTTTTTTTTTTAAAGCAAAGGTTAAAGTCAAAGAAACAGATCCAAGGTGGAGTCTGATTTAGCTCTTCCCTGTGACAATCCGAGACACAACACAAATCCCAGATGGCTGGAATGCAGACTGCGGGGAGGCTGGGGAGGAAGCAGGAGCCAGACTGGGGAGGGTCTTGGTAAGGAATTTGGGTTTTATCCTGGGGCCCTGGGAAGCCACTGCAGGCAGGGGAGAGGCAAGATCAAGTTTATTTAGTAAAACTGTTGCAGGAAAGGGGACCCCTTCCAGGCCCCAAGAGTGGTCTCTTGTCTAACACTTGCAGATGAATTGTCCGAGGAGACACACATGCTGACAAAGCAAGAGACTTTATTGGAAAGGCGCCCCCAAGGTGGAGAGCAGTAGTATAAGGGAACCCAGGAGAACTGCTCTGCCACGTGGCTTGCAGTCTCAGGTTCTATGGTGATGGGGTTAGTTTCCAGGTTGTCTCGGCCAAGCACTCTGACTCAGGGTGCTTCCTGGTGGCGTGCACATCACTCAGCCAAGATGGATTCCAGCGAGCAGGATTCTGGGAGGTTGGCAGGACATATGGACTGGAGTTTCCTCTCTCCTTTTGACCTTTCCCAAATTCTTCCATTTGGTGGTAGCTGTTGACCTCCTGTTGTAAGATAACTCGTGCAACTGGTTACTATAGTGCCTGGCCAGGGCAGGCAGTTTCAGTCAGTGGTTCCCCTAACAGAACTGTGGCTTCGAATTGAACAATGGGTTAGATGGAAACAATAATGCATTCAGGAGAATAGTTAGGTAACTACAAAGTTCTGGCAAAAATGATGGTGTCTGGGACTAGAATGGTGACAGCAGAGATGGAGAAATCTAGATGAAATCAAGAGAGATTTTTCATAAGGTGTGATGATGAATCAGAATGAAGGAAACAAAAGAGCCCAGGGCCACTCCCAGTCTAGATGACTTAATGATGAGATCATTTGTGGAAAGAGGAAACAGGGAGAAGAGGCTTGGGGTGAAGGTGAGGAAAGTGATGAGTGCTGCTTTGAACAGGTTGAGCTGAGGTGCCTGTGAGACCCTACGAAGAGGTACACAGTAGGGATAATAACACCCCTAGTTAAGATTTATTTAGCCCTGTACTACATGCGAGGCCTTCTGTTAAGTACACAAACTGGATTATCTATCAAGAGGCATCTGGATCTATGGGGCTAATGCTCAGAAAGAGGTTCGGGCTAGACACAGGAGTTGAGCTCATATCTAACGTCAGGGTCGAGGCAGGGAGGGCGAAGAGCTGAAGCCACTGGTGTAACACACTCAGTGTGGCAGGCCCAGGGTGAGCTGGAAAGCAAATGCCCAGTCTGACCCCGCACAAATTCAGACTTTTAAAAAAATACTGGCATGAAAAAGAAAGCTCAAGCCCCAAATGGAGTCATTTGCCCCCTCAGACAGAAAACCAAGACTTAATTGCAGTTTCAATCCCTCCTAGAAATGGGACCTTTGAAACAGTCAATCTGAAAAGCCCCATCTATGGGAACAAGGTTATCTGCCTGATAAAGACCCCTGCCATTCCCCTCCCACAAAAGAAGACATTCTGGCCTGAAACAATCCTTTCTTTTCTCCTGCTAATACCTTCCTGACCCACCCTCCTTTCACCTATAAAAACCTTTCACTTTGTACAACTCCTCAGAGCACCCTTCTACTTAACTAGATGGGATGAATAAAGCCAATTAGATCTTCAAATTTACTCAGTTGAATTTTGTTTTTTTAACACTGGGCAGACTAAGTAAAACTCATGTGTGGCCTGCCTGGATTTGTCTTTCTGGTCCCCAGTTTGTGACCCCTGGTAATTAAACCAGGAGACAGGGAGGGATGGCCTAAAAGAGGATATAGAAGAGGGTGATATCAAGCCCAGAGTTTCAGCCTAACACGCAAAAACCTGGCTTTGAATAAGCTCCCAACTGATATTTCTTAGGATGCAACAAGCGACTGATAAAGTGTCTGATTCTAATGCTGCCTAATAATTAAGTGAGGTGAATGCCTATCTTCTATGCTTTCTTACACCTGGTTTAGTCAACTGTAGCATAAAGGGACGTTTGAGCTGGAAGACCCCTTGGGGCTCACTTCGTACAGGGGCTCTCCAACACTGGTGTGCGGATCAGAATCTCCTGGGGAACCTGCAAAATGTCCAGACCCCCAGGATCCTCCCAGACCTTCTGAATCAATGTACAAGGAGGGCCCCAGGCACCCTGATTTTAACAAAGTCCCAGGTGATTCTGATGCACACACCTAGCATAGGGGTTGTTCCTCTAGGTCTACCCTGTCAGATAAGGAAACAGCCCAGAGAGATGAAGTAAGTTGCTCACCTGCATGCGGCTAGAGAGGGGCAGGGTCTGTCCACACTCTGCCAGTCACTCCAGCCCTTTCCATTAACCTCCCCATCCCCAAACTCAGGCCCAGCCCAGGCTTGGAGATCAGTGGGTCTCTGGGGCATTCACAACTCAGAATCAGATCTGCAGTGTTCATGATCTCACCCTGATTTTGCACCCAACTCCAACAATTGGGTTTGGTCTTATCTTACTCTCCCTCCCCAAGCTCCTTCCTTGGGTCTGTTACTATGTTCTGCCTTGACTCCAGGGCTGAGGCCCTGCCTTGGTGCCTCCCCCCTCTGGCTGCCTCTGGAGCAGGAGGCGTGCACACAAGAGGGACACGGTGCCTCTGGGTCAGTGTGAGGAAACAGTCCTGTTGCATCCTGAGGTCTGGAGAGAAGTGCCTGTCAGATGGTAGGAGGCCAGGGGGCATATGGCACAAATACACCTTTCAGAGGGGTGAGGCTATTTTTGTCACTTGCTATAAATAGCACACGATGGGCCATGGCTTGTGGTCAGTTACATGGCATGCCAAGGCAGGATTCTGGCAGGAAATCCATCCCCACACTCCCTGAAACTAAGAATAAGCACAAGCTGGGCAGCATGACCCCCCATGGCTGTGCTGAGTCCTCAAGGAGCATCACATGAGCAGCTGAAGGGAAACTCAGGCCTTGAGAGTCTGCACAGGAGGCCCCTGCCTGGGTGTTGTTAGGAGGTTATGTGGTTACAAGGAGAAATACATAAACTTTAGAAATACAGACCTGGGGAGAAAATGCCTTAAATGTGAGCATGTATAAAGTTAAAAGATTAAGAGGAAACTAACACTTAGGAATATACTCTGTGTATCTTTATATAAACAATTCATCTTCAGTCAAGCCTCTTTGGATATTGCCTTTACAGAATGATTTTGGTCTACAAGGGCTAATTGAAATTAATTGTATGCAAGTCCCCATGTCAGCCATTTCTATTGACCTTGGCCTGCAGTATAAAATACTGGTTAAGAGTAAAGTCATTAGACCTGGGTTTGAATCATGGCCCTGATGCTGTTGGACTTCAGTGAGTCACTCAACATCCTAGAGCCTCAGTTTTTCTCATCTCTAAAATGAAGACAGTAGCACAGACATGATAGGATTTTTGTGACAATTAAATAAGGCAATGCATATCTCATACGTCTTGGCTGATTAGGGCAACTTAAAGATTTTTGTTGTTATTTTTGTTTTTTAAGCTTTTTGAACAGTGTTGGTCTCTAGCGGTAGAAACTTACATTTGTCTTTGGGCCAAACATTTCCTTTATTTGGGGAAGACCCCTTGTGTCAAAACCCTGGTAGCCAACCGGGGTGTGGACATGGTGATCTCACAGGGGGACTACTGACAAGGCCACTCTGTTGTTCCTTCAAGTGGTTTCGAGAACACGTCCACTGGGACATGAGAATCAGGTGAGTAGAGCAAGAGGGAAAGGACAGGATGGATGAGGC
Source organism: Balaenoptera borealis (assembly GCF_965194805.1). Taxonomy (NCBI): domain Eukaryota; kingdom Metazoa; phylum Chordata; class Mammalia; order Artiodactyla; family Balaenopteridae; genus Balaenoptera; species Balaenoptera borealis. The sequence continues at coordinate 27,084,494 of NC_138868.1, read as the reverse complement.
ATGGCAACTGTTACACTCTAGGAGCTTCCAGGAAGAGCTGAGAGCTGCTTTGGAGGGGAGAGAGGACGGGTGCAGCAATTGAGCCAGAGTAAGTTTGAGCCAATGTAATTTGCACAGTAAATTATTACAGAATTTAATGATTGCCACATTGTCATAACAGACAGGAATTTACTCAAGAGATACAATGGAAGTTGCTTGGTCCCTTTGTGGCAATGATGCAATCATACCAATTTGTGGAGCTAATCCTTCTCAACAGAAAATGGTAAATCAACCTAGCCTTCACCCTAAGTTTTACTGACTTAGCCAATCACTGGGTTTGGTGCCGGTGATACAGCAGTGATGGATTCTCTTCCTTGGCAGAGCTTACACTTAATCAAAGAGAGACCATGGGGAATACATCAATACAAACTTAGGGGAAGTGCTCTGCAGGAGAGGGACATGGTTGTGTGAGACGCTATAACAAAGGAGCCTGACCCAGATGGAGGCAGGTGCGAGTACAGAGCTTCTGAGGAACTGAAGGGAGGCCAGTGAGGCCCCATGGCTGGACCACAGAACAGGAGGGGAGAATGGTAGTGGATGAGACAGGATAGAAAGACTGGACCCAGTCCTGTACAAATTGGATTCTAGCCTAACAGAATGGGAAGCTGCTGTGGAGGTTTAAAGAGGAGAGAGAGTCATGATCATGTTTGCATTTCAAGATTAGCCCTGTAGGGAATGGACTGGTGAAGGCAAGAGTGGATGCAGAGGTACCAGTTAGGAAACTACTGAGAACTGGGTTTGGTGGCAGTAGTGGGATGAAAGCTTGTGGCTCCAGAGATGTTTAAGGAGGGGCTCAAAGGACTGATACCTGGGCCTTCACTGGCTGACAGGCTTCCACCTCCCACAAAGGTCAGTGTTTGACAGTAACAGTACCTATAGCAAAAACAGGGGCCTCCACCATCCTTCTAGTCTTTTGAGGCTATGATGAAATGGGTTCCTCACTGTAACACCACACTCTCCAGGTTGATTTCTACATCAGTTAGCTATTGTAAGTACCATTTGCATCTCCCCCACCTAAATGTAAGCAGCTCAAGAAAAGGCACTGTTGCTTTATCCATTTTTATTTTTTGATATCCAGCATAGAGCCTGGCCCAGAGTAGAACCAAGAGTTGTTTGAAGAACTAAACATGATACTAGGAAAGGGATGACTATTTTTGTAAAGAATTATAGCAGTTCAGTGCAGAAATGGCTCTTGGAAATCATCCAGGTCAGTATCTCCCTATCCAGATTCCGAGCCAGTCAGCCAGTAAAGGCACAGGTATCAGTCCTTTGAGCCCCTCCTTAAACACCTCTGGAGCCACGAGCTTTCATCCCACTACTGCCATCAAACCCAGTTCTCAGTAGTTTCCTAACTGGTACCTCTGCATCCTCAGTTATCTATCACTTGGCATGGCTATACCTGTGGTCTTGTCTCACTTTCTCTCTGAGTATAACCTTAGGTCTAGGTTTTTCACGTAGTTAAGGAAGATTATTCCAAACCCAAGGGAAATGACTACATAGACAAATGAATTTATTTGCAAACTTTTAAGCTGTTTTGCTCCTGAAAGGGATCGGAGGTAGTTAAGATAAAAATAGGAAGAAATATTTTCTGACCACTTCACATTTTGAACAGCCATGACCCGAAGAATACTGAATTTTTCCTTTGGTTAGTTTCATGTTGCTTTTAAGCACGTTTTGGCTTTATTTTAAAGGACAAATGATGTCATAAGTAACAAGAAAGATTTCTTAGAACTAAAGTTGAGTAAGATATGAGATTGAATAAATAAACAAGGCTTTACCTCATGCTATGTTTACTTGCCACTTGGCAATATTTTTTAAAAAAATGAAATCTATATATAAACTCGGTTGCCTATCTCCAAACATAAGAAGTTAATATAATGAGCTGGCAATAGGTCACATTAGGAAAATGCCCAGACCCAGCTGCCTGCAGATCATCGCTACTGCAATTTTCAAAGTGCCCGCATTGGGTCTCTAAACTCAGCAAAACTAATGAAAATCATCTGCTGTCAGAGTGCAACAATTTCTTCATAACACTGTTCTCCCAGGAAGTTCATTCTGGTAAATCAGTGTCAAGATGACAAGAAAGTCCAACATATCTCAAGAGGCACAATATATAACAAGCAAAAATCTTTAAATCCGTGCTCAGAGACTGAATATTAAAGGGTCTGATGAAGAACTCAAGGCCCAGAAATGAAGGATATGAAACAAATTCATTAAAACATTTTGAATAAAACTAAGAAGACCATGACATGATGCTCAATTCACAGGAAAACACCATCTTAAAGGGTAAATGTGGTAGATGATGATCTGATTTTTTTGGACATCCAGAAGTAGAGTCAACCATGAGCGACGGCCCTGAGAGAGTGGATTAGAGGGACACATTAATGATATCACAACTGCTGTGCTTTTTGTCTTTGTTGTAGTTGCTCTCTGAGTGAGAAAGTTCAAAGAAAGCATTTTTGAAAAGTGACTATTAGATCTTTCAGGCCCTCGCCTGAAATTCCTCTCCAGGAATGCGGCGATCGTTCCTGGGCCTGCTGAGGAAAAGGGAGAACGGAAGTTAAGGAAGGCGCTTATTCATTCCATAAGGTCCTTAAAATCCAACATCTTCCAATTAGTTATGGAAAAGTCCAGGAGCCTGTGAGGAGCAGCAGTTAAAAACCCATTTTAAATTGACCAGGGAGCAGAAAACACTTAAACACGTGGAGATCAGTTTAGAATACCAAATACACCAGCAACAACTCTCTGAGGGCTTTCCATCTAGAGAAAGCAAAGTTGGAGAAGACAGAGGATGGAAGATAAAGAGTTTTTCTTTTTCTTTAATTCACCACAGTGTGATTTTGGAAGCTGAAATAACTTGGAGCTTCTGCCGCAGGAAGAGGCTACTAAAGAATGCAGGTACCGGGGGCTTCCCTGGTGGCGCAGTGGTTGAGAGTCTGCCTGCCAATGCAGGGGACATGGGTTCGAGCCCTGGTCTGGGAAGATCCCACATGCCACAGAGCAACTAGGCCCGTGAGCCACAATTACTGAGCCTGTGCGTCTGGAGCCTGTGCTCTGCAACAAGTGAGGCCGCGATAGTGAGAGGCCCGCGCACCGCGATGAAAGTGGCCCCCACTTGCCACAACTAGAGAAAGCCCTCGCACAGAAACGAAGACCCAACACAGCCATAAATAAATAAATAAATAAATAAATAAATAAATAAGATAAATGTATCAAAAAAAAAAAAAAATGCAGGTACCCAGCTCAGAGGGTTCCCAACCAGTCCACGCACTTGGGTGGCTTCATGATTTTTAAATAATTTTTATTACATAATTAATGCATGCACATTGTAGAAAAAGTAGAAAATATAGATAAACAAAAATTTAAAAATTTTAATTTCCCCTTATTCCATAACTCAGAGATAACCAGAATTAACATTTTGGTGTACATCTTTTCAAACTGTTTTTCAGAAAAGGAGATTTTTGTTTTGTTCTGAATAAAACAGATCATACTGCAATTTGCTTGCTTCAATCACTTATATATCACTTATTCAATCACTTATATTCAATCACTTATATATTATGAATTTGTTTCTATGCCAATATATATATTTTTAATGACTGTCAAATATACCCTTGTATGGATGTAACAACATTTATTGAATCAACCCCAAGGCAATTTAAAAACTTTTTTTGTTTTGAAACACTTTCAAACTTACAGAAGAGTTTGCAAGAACAGTACATAGGACTCCTCATGTCTTTCATACAGTCATCCATTCTTAACATTTTGCCACATGGGCTTTACCATTAATGTTTATTACTTCTGAACTATTTGAGGGTAGGTTGTACATATCATGCCACTTTTCCCTAAATATTTCAGTGTGTGTTTCCTAAAAACAAGGATAGTCTCGTCCATAACCACAGGACAGTTATCAAATTCAGGAAATTTAACAACAGTCTTAGCAATCTACGGTTTATATTCCAACTTTACCAGTTGTTCTAATAAGGTGCTTTACTTAAAAAAAAGAAGAAACTTCTTTTTCCTGGTGCAGGATCTAATTCAGGATCATGTATTACACTTAGTTGTCATAGCTTTTCAGTCACCTTCTAATCTGGAACAGTCCGTCAGTCTGTTTTTATCTTTTATGACATTGATATTTTTCTGATGAATACAGGCCAGTTATTGTATATCAAGACCCTTAATTTGGGTCTGTCTGACGACTCTTCATGGTTGGATTGATGTTGTGCATTTTTGCTAGAATGCTGCATAAATGCTTTTCAGGCGTCACATCCAGAGGCACAAGATGTCCATTTGTCCTTATTGGTGATGTTAATTTTGATCACTTCATTAAAGTATTTATTGCCTAGTTTTTCTATTATATAGTTTACCCCTCTGTCTACTTTTTAAATTGTGGTAAAATACACACAGCACAAAATTTACCATTTTAGCCATTTTTAAAAGTGTATAGTTCAGTGGCAGTAAGTACATTCATATTCTTGTGCATCTGCCCTATAGTGTTTATTTTTCCTTTTAACAAGTAATTTGTGGAGAGACACTAAGAAGATCTTAGTCTCATCTTCAGATACTGTCCTTAATAACCTTTCCTCCCACCTCCTACTTCTCCATCTAGGACTTGCTGATGATTCATGCTAAGACAAAAGATTAAGACCTTATATCAACTCCAGCCCTTTCCCCTTTGCCTGCCCCTCATTCCAGAGAAAAAGGTACAAAGTGTTCATAGTCACTGGCTCTGGATCTGGATCGGGAAATGCTGACCTGGATGATTTCCAAGAGCCATTTCTTCATTGAACTGCTATAATTCTTTACAAAAATAGTCATCCCTTTCTTAGTATCATGTTTAGTTCTTCAAACAACTCTTGGTTCTGCTCTGGGCCAGGCTCTATGCTGGATGTCAAGACATAAAAATGGATAAAGCAACAGTGCCTTTTCTTGAACTGCTTACATTTAGGTGGGGGAGACGCAAATGGTACTTACAATGCAATGTGGAAAAGCAACGTGACACCCTGGGCATGAAGGTGGCCCAGAGTACAATGGAAACGCAGGGAAGGAGCAAATCTCACAGCCGGAGTCAAGAGTCATGGAGGTGAACAACGGCAAGGATGTGTGTGTACACGTGCATGTGCGTGTGTGTGTGCGTGTGCGCAGGTGGGCGAACTAGAGGGGAGGCAGGGCCAGAGCATGGAGGGCCTGACCTAAAGCTTGGACTTGACCCTGCAGATGAGACAGTGTCAGCAGAAGATAACATGACTGACAAGGTTTGATGGATCACCCGGGAGGCAGCAGAGAGGCTGGGTCTGAGGGCAGCAAGCCTGGAGGCAGCAGATCAGTTGGTAGGATCACTGCAATGAGCCTGATGAGAAAGGAAGAGTCTGGCCTGACCAGGACAGTGGGAGTCGGGAGTTGTGAGGAGACAACAGATTCGAGAAATACCTAAGAGGTGCCTGAGTGTGATGATGATGATGAAGGAGGGATTCAGGTTGACTTCCAAGTTTTCAACTTTTCAGAGAAGGAAAAATTATGAACGATATTACTTATCTCAAGTTGATCTCTTTAACAACCCTGTCAGAGAGATAGGGCCAATCACTATTATTCCCATTGTACAGATTAGTAAACTGAGATATAGAAAGTCAAAGTGACACAACTATGCAATGACACAGCAGAGATACCAAGTTCATCCTAGCGCATGTACTAATGGATGATACAAAATTATTCATAATGCTGGAAGTGGAGAACCATATGCAAAAAATGAACTCGGATCCATACCTCATATCCATATCATATCCATATCCATACATCATATACAAAAATTAACTAAAAACTAATTATAAATCAAAACTTAAGAGCTAAAACTTAAAAACCATAACAGAAGAAAACATAGGAGAAAATCTTACTGGTTTGCAGTTTAGCAGATTTTCTTAAATAGGACACAAAAAGTACAAGCTATCAAGAAAAAAAATCAATGAACTGTACTTCACCAAAATTAATACCTTTTGCACTTGAAAATCCACTATTGCAAAAATGAAAAGGCAAGCAACAGACTGGGAGAAAATATTAGACAAACCTATCCAAAAAAGGACTTGGATCTAGAATATATAAAGTACACTTACAAGTGTATGTGCAGCTTATTTTAAATATGTGCAGCTTATTTTATGTCAGTTATACCTCAGTAAAGCTGTTTGAAAAAAATCATATAATGGAGAGAAATATGCCAATATCTTACCAATAGCAAATATACAAATATCTAAATAAAATCAGTCTCTGATTATGGGATGGTGGGCTTATTAACAATGATCCTTTTCTTCTTATCCTTTTCAGAATTTTCCAAATTGTCCAAAATGAGCAGGTTATACTACTTAAATCAAAAAAGCTACTTTGGGGACTTCCCTGGTGGCGCAGTGGTTAAGAATCCACCTGCCAATGCAGGGGACACGGGTTCAATCCCTGGACCGGGAAGATCCCACATGCTGCGGAGCAACTTAGCCCGTGCACCACAACTACTGAGCCTGCACTCTAGAGCCCGCGAGCCACAACTACTGAGGCCGTGTGCCACAACTACTGAAGCTCGCGTGCCTAGAGCCCATGCTCCGCAACAAGAGAAGCCACCACAATGAGGAGGCCGTGCACCGTGCAAAGAATAGCCCCCGCTTGTTGCAAGTAGAGAAAGCCCGTGCACAGCAACAAAGACCCAACACAGCCAAAAATTTTTTTAAAAAAAGCTACTTTTGCAGAAAAAGAAAAAGTTAGGTGTACAGAGAAATTTGGAGAAAACAGTCTGTACTTATGAACTTTAAGACTATTGGGTGAAAAAAAATCAAAGACATGACACTTTTCAAATGAGAAAAGATCCTCTACTCTTCCAGAAGCTATGGTAGGCCAGAGGGGACCATGAGAAGGTTTATATGTTCCACAATAACAAAAATATCTAAGTCCAAAGCCACCTATGGAAAAGGTACTATATTAACAAAATGCATCATTTAGCTGGACTGTCCAGCTCAAATGTCTTTCAAATACATCAGTAGGAGGCAGACGCAGGGAACCAGGAAAAGGAAGAGAGAATGCCAGACAGCAAGGAAAGGTGAATTTTTACATGATGTCATGACCCATCATTTCTTGAGTTCACTCAGGAGTATAAGGATTAAGGAACAATCCAACATAATTAACAAGTAACCTGAATTGTATATCCTTAAAAAGAATACATACTGCAAAGGACAAGTTAGGCCATGGAAAATGCTATTCCACTTCTGACCAAATACGGTAAAGAATCATTAATCTGGGTTTCCACTCTTGGAAATGTTTGCTAAATCTGTCTGTACTGGGCTAAGGATTCACTCTGAATTTTTATTAATAGTGAAAATAATAATTTTAAAAGCTTTCAGGGAACATATCTAACCTACTTAGATGATAAATAATTTTTTAAAGCCCTCAGTGCATTAATTCTTTGAATATCAAGGACTGAGGCTTATTAAGCAATTTTTTATGTTCATTTATTCAACAAAAGTCACTGTCAGCAACCGTGCTGGGTCTTAGGTTATAAAGAAACAAAAACAACCCATGCACTCTTAGAGTTCTTAATCCAGGGACTAAGAAATCTGTAAACAGTTGCAATACAAAGTGTCCATGGCTTGGGAGAGTGAAAAAGTTAGAGAAGCTTACAGAGAGGAGGTAACACTTGAGGAGGGTTTTGAAGGCTATGTAGGAGTTCTCTGCTTAGGAAAAGAGGGACTTCCTTGGCAGAGGATAGCATGAGACAGAGAGGCCTGAGAAAGCTGGACTGTTTGGTAAATGGTGAGAGCCTCAGTGAGGATTAAGAGTAGGATTCACTTGGAGGGGAGGCCCTGAGGATGGAGGCCCTTTACCCCATCTAGAGGAAATGAGGAGGTGTGTTGGTTACAACTCTTTCATTTTAGAAGAAATGAATTTGTTAAAGAGAGAGAGAGCATGCAAGCACTGTTCCTCTGTCTTTAGAGCCCTCTAGGGCTTCCTGCAGTCAGGCCTAGAAGGGGCTGGACTTGGGAACTGGAAAGTTAGAGTACTCTCCTCTACCTTTTGTCTTTTTTTTTCTCTCCACATCTATTTTATATTAGCCAGGATTTTTTTGGTCATAAGTGACAAAAATAACCCAAATAGTTCAAGCCAAAAAGGGAATTTATTTACTCTGTAAAGTGAGAAGTCTAGGCACATGCTACAACATAGATGAATCTTTTTTTTTAAGCTTTTATCCCCTTCACACATTTCTCCTACCCCCCACCTCCTGCCTCTGGCAACCGCCAATCTGTTCACTGTATCTAGAAGCTTGGGCTTTTTGTTGTTTGTTTGCATTCCACATATAGGAGAAATCGTATGGTATTTGTATTACTCTGTCTGACTCATTTAACTTAGCATAATGCCCTCGAGGTCTATCCATGTTGTCGCAAATGGCAAGATTTCCTTCATTTTTTATGGCTAAATTTTATATATATATCACAGCTTCTTTATCTACTCATCCATTGATGGATACTTAGGTTGTTTCCATATCTTGGCTACTGCAAATAGTGCTGCAATGAACATGGGGGCGCACATATCTTTTCGAGTTAGTGTTTTTGTTTTCAGATAAATACCGGGAAGTGGAATTGCTGGGTCATGTGGTAGTTCTATTTTTAATTTTTTGAGGAACCTCCATACTGTTTTCCACAGTGGCTGCACCAATTTACCTTCCCACCAACAATGCACAAGGGTTCCCTTTTCTCCACATCCTCACCAACACTTGTTATTTCTTATCTTTTTGATAATGGCTGTTCTAAAAGGCGTGAGGTGATATCTCATTGTGGTTTTGATTCGCATTTCCCTGATAATAATGTTGAACACATTTTCATGTACCTGTTGGCCATCTGTATATCTTCTTTGGAAAAATGTCAATTCAGATCTTCTGTCCGTTTTATAATCAGAGTGTTTGTGTTTTTTTTTTTTTTCTATTGAGTTGTATGAGTTCTTTATATATCTTGGATATTAACCCCTTATCAGATATATGATTTGCAAACACTTTCTCCCATTCAGTAGGTTGATTTTTTATTTTGTTCATGGTTTCCTTTGCTGTGCAGAAGCTTTTCACTTTGATGTAGTCCCACTTGTTTATTTTTGCTTTTGTTGCTTTTACTTTTGATGGCAGGTTTTAAAAAATCATGACAAAGACCTATGTCAAGGAGCTTACCACTTATGTTTTTTTTTTTTAATTTTTGGCTGTGTTGGGTCTTCGTTGTTGCACGAGGGCTTTCTCTAGTTGTGGTGAGTGGGGGCTACTCTTCGTTGTGGTGCGCGGGCATCTCATTGTGGTGGCTTCTCTTGTTGGGGAGCATGGGCTCTAGGTGCGCAGGCTTCTGTAGTTGTGGCACACGGGCTCTAGAGTGCAGGCTCAGTAGTTGTGGCACACAGGCTTAGTTGCTCCATGGCATGTGGGATCTTCCCCGACCAGGTCTCGAACCCGTGTCCCCCACATTGGCAGGCGGATTCTTAACCACTGTGCCACCAAGGAAGTCCCACCACTTATGTTTTCTTTTAGGAGTTTTATGGTTTCAGGTCTTATATTCAAGTCTTTATTTTGAGTTGATTTTTTTGTTTGGTGTAAGATAGTTGTCCAGCTTCATCCTTTCAAATGTGGCTGTCCAATTTTCCTTACAAAATTTATTGAAGAGACTGTCCTTTCCCCATTGTATATTCTTGGCTCCTCTGTCATAAATTAATTGACCATATATGCATGGGTTTATTTTGGGGCTCAGTTCTGTTCCATTGATCTATGTGTCTGTTTTTATGCCAGAATCATACTGTTTTGATTACTATAGCTTTATAATAGGGTTTGAAAACAAAAAGCATGATGCCTCTAGCATTGTTCTTCTTTCTCAAGATGCTTTGGCTATTCGGAGTCTTCTGTGGTTCCATACAAACTTTAGTATTGTTTGTAATATTTCAGTGAAAAATGCCATTGGAATTTTGATAGGGATTGCACTGAATCTGTAGATTGCTTTTCTATTTCTATTTCTTCATGATTCAGTCTTGGTAGGTTGTATGTTTCTCAAAATTTATCCATTTCTTCTAGGTTTTCTAATTTGTTGATGTATAACTGTTCGTTGTCGTCTCCTACATAGTAGTCCTTTGTACTTCTGTGGTATCAGTTGTAATAGCTCCTCTTTCATTTCTGATTTTATTTGAGTCCTCTTTTTTTAATGGTAAGTCTAGCTAAAGGTTTATTAATTTTGTTTATTCACAGAACTAGCTCTTACTGGTTTGAAGACATTTTGCTATGTCAAATAAGCTACTCACAAATGAAAAATATTGTATGATTCCATTTACATGAGATACATAGAGTTGTCAAATTTATAGAGACAGAAAGTAAAATGGTGGTTTCCAGGGGCTAGGGGAAAGAAAAATGGGGAGTTATTTCTTAATAGCTTCAGTTTGGGAAGATAAAAAGTTCTGGGGCTTCCCTGGTGACGCAGTGGTTGAGAGTCTGCCTGCCAGTGCAGGGGACACGGGTTCGAGCCCTGGTCTGGGAGGATCCCACATGCCGCGGAGCAACTAGGCCCGTGAGCCACAACTACTGAGCCTGCGCGTCTGGAGCCTGTGCTCCGCAACAAGAGAGGCCACCGTAGTGAGGGGCCCGCGCACCGTGATGAAGAGTGGCCCCTGCTTGCCGCAACTAGAGAAAGCCCTAGCACAGAAACGAAGACCCAACATAGTAATCAATCAATCAATAAATCTTTAAAAAAAAAAAAAAAAAAAAGTTCTGGAGATGTATGGTGGTGATGGCTGCACAACAATGTAAATACACTTAATGCCATAGGGCTGTATACTTAAAAGTGGTTTAAATGGTAAATTTTATGTTATGTATATTTTTTTAAAATAAATTTATTTATTTATGGCTGCGTTGGGTCTTCATTGTTGTGTGCAGGCTCTCTTTAGTTGCGGCGAGCAGGGGCTACTCTTCGTTGCAGTGCACAGGCTTCTCATTGCGGTGGCTTCTCTTGTTGCGGAGCACGGGCTCTAGGCACGTGGGCTTCAGAAGTTGTGGCACACAGGCTCAGTAGTTGTGGCTCATGGGCTCTAGAGCGCAGGCTCAGTTGTTGTGGCGCACGGGCTTAGTTTCTTCGCGGCATGTGGGGTCTTCCCAGACCAGGGATCAAACCCGTGTCTCCTGCATTGGCAGGTGGATTCTTAACCACTGCGCCACCAGGGAAGTCCCTGTTACGTATATGTTAACAATTTTTTAGAAAGTGGGAAACCTAGGAGTAAATACAACTTCAGGAACTGCTAGATTCATGTATCAAGGGACATCATCGAAATTCTGTCATTCTCTATTTTGCTCCACTTTCTTCTGTGTCGTCTTCATTTTCATGAAAGTTTAGTGGAGGTAAAGATGGTCACTCTTATCTTAAATTATCTATAGAGCTAAGGACCACAGTCAAAAGAGAGCCTCTTGCCTGACAGTTCCAGCTGAACTTCAGGGGTTGACTGATTGGCCTGGTGTTGTGTCATAGAACCATTCCTGAACCAATCACTGTAGCCAGGGAGTAGAGTACTCTGACTGGCCAAGCCTGGGTCATGTGTCCAACCTTGAATCAATCACTATAGCCAGGGAGTAGAGTACTATGATTGGCCAAGCCTGGGTCATGTGTCCAAACTTGAATCAATCACTGTAGCCTGGGAAGCAGAGTCCTCTGGCAAAAGCCAGTTCCTCTTGAACCACATGGACTGAGAATGAAAGAAAGGTGATTTCCCAAGCAGATACTGGGTAGTCAAAACATGTCCATCACAACGTCTTCCTTCCTTCTCTGCAGGGCAGTTTTCTGTCTTTTCAATCAGTATGGCAAGAGAAATATTGCCACCCTCAGCTCAAGTTACACCTTCCTTATTCAAGAACTTTTAGCTCCAATGCAAAATCCCTGGGAGCATCTGACTAATGCAATTTGTCTAATTAACTGTTATGGTGGGAATGGAAATAGTCTTAGGGATAATATGGCTGCTACAGGCCCAGTTCTGTGAGTACAGGGGTAAATTACAAGGATCAGTAGGCACAAGACAGATACCTCAAAATGTGTCTTTCACAACAAATAACAGACAATTTTTACAGGAATCTGATGTGAACAGATTGTATGAAAACAGTTCTGGCAGCTAAATGTAGGATGGGTGGGAGCAGGAGAATCTGACTGCAGGAGGACTAACCATAGGGCTATTGCAAAAAGATGACTTTGAAATTTCTAGCTTGGGAGAATGAAAATATGGTGATGTCATCCACCATGAATGAGACTATAAAAGGAATGTCTGGTTTGGGGTGGGCCGAGAAGAATAAGGTGATGAGTTTAGCTTCGGAAGTGTTTCCTTCAAGATGCCTGTGGAACACCCAGGTGGAGAAGCTCAGTAGACAATGGGAGATAGAGTTCTGGAGCCCAAGAACGAGGGTGTATGTGGTTGGGGATAGAAATTTGGGAATTCCTGGTATAACACTGGGTGCTGAAGTCATGAAGGATATGAGATTGCACGTGGAGAGCACTGAGTATAAGGAGAGAAGGCAGCAGAGGACAAAACCTGCATTTAAGGGACTGTGGCAAACGCCCTCAGTGCCCTGCCCATATGTGCTCAGCACTCACTGTTTCCTAATGTGCCAGGGGCATCCCACTGAAACTCTCCTCCTGGGGGCTTTCTCCCAGGTTGAGGTTGGTGCAGGCTGGAAATGCATCTTCTGCCAGAGTAGCTGCATTGACTGGAGTGGATTAAAGTAACAGCTGCCTGAAGACCCCTCCCACTTCTCTCCTTTGCTTCTCAGGCTCTGGGACTGAGTCTGACACTTGCTCCTCAGGGAGAATTCTCTTTCAAGGGGCCTGCTCTCTTCCTTTGCTACTAAAACAGAGTAATAAATATTCAAAACTCAACATGCTTAATTATTTTACTACATTTCACTATTATGTATGCCCTTGAGGTTATTTACATCTACGGTCCCTGTATAGCGAGGATGCTATATAATGGGATGCTGGACATCTCTTCCCAGCTCTGTCTTCAATAAAGTTAAGTTAGTACTTGAACTTATTGGCCATGGTGGGAGTATTTACACCACAGAAATCAGCAAACACTACAAATTTATTGTTTTGATTTATTCATTAATTTATCGTTTTATTGATTGTCAAGACAGGGAAGGTAAGTCAGCAAACATTTTCTGTGAAGGGCTGGGTGGTAGATCTTTTAGGCTTTGTGGGCCTCTTGGCCCCTGTTACAACCACTCAACTCCACTCTTGCATCATGGAAGTAGCCATGGACAATACCTAAATGAAGGTGCATGGCAATGTTCCTATAAACTTGATTTATAAAAATAGGTAGCAAGCCAGATTTAGCCCAAGGGCCATGATCTGTTGATCCCTGGGCTAGACTAAAGACTTGAGACCATGTTAATAATACAGATTAAATTTTAAAGTGCATCATGTCTGTAGTGTGAATCATGCAAAAATTGAAGAAATATCCTTCCAGTATTCAAAAACTCTTATTTCTTTTAGCTCACAACATACTTCTTACTCGTTAACATGAACAAAAATATCAACCAACATTCACGTCAGAACTATACTTGTCAATGCAACTAAAGGTTAGCTAAGAATAGAAGAATCTAGTCAAAGATCAATGAAAGCATTCTGTGAAAACCAACTGGCTCTATGGAATTTATAATAAAGAGGATTGTATATTTTACTACAATTTGTACTTGCGTGCCAAGAATCTTTTTTATCAGTAAAATTTATAATGAACTTACGTATGTACATATACGGTGGTTGTTAAAAACATTTACCAGCACATGACTCAAAAGGCACCCAGTCCTGATGCAAAACAGTAGATGTAAATAGATCCAGGAGGAGGGAGCTGCTGCCAAATATCACAAACCAACTATATCTGAACCTCCACTCAGGCCTGCCTGGGAACCCTAGCACATCTCCATTTTATAGATGAGAAAACTCAGGTTTGTCCAGAGTCACATCACTAGTGATTGACAGCACTGAAATCCAGACATCATAAGTCTATTTGACTCCACGGCCTATCCCTGGAGACTGCCTCATTAGACACCATGTATTTGGTTCAGAAGAACATGGAAGTTGTAAGTGAGCTCCGTTTGGAAATGGCCTAGTGGAGGCGTGGAGAAATTCCAGATGAGTCAATACCCAGGTGGAGGCCAGGCAGGCTTACGGAAAAGGAAGGGGTGGGTATGATGGGGCCACAGGCATAGGTGCAGATTTTAAACGTGGCAGAGAGCAAACATTTGGACACAGAGATGGGGATGAATGACTTCCTATGTCAGGGCTGCAACAGTAAGCACATTTCCTCTCATCAACGGTGGTTTGTACTGACGAAGAAATTGTGAGTGCAAGCATCTATCATCCCATTAAATCGTTTTGTGATAGGAAATGGAGCATGCTTTCTAAGTGGTATGCAGTCAGAGATTAATGGGCGGTGCTGGGCCATGGCTGGGAGTAGTGCACGTGGGTTGTAAGGTGCACTGCACTTGTGCTGACGCAGCACCTTGGGAAGTAAGGAAGTAAGAGAGTGAAAGTGGCCCTCAGAGTTCTGCCTACTTTCTGCCAGAGCATGAGCAAGAGAAAACAGAACAGCACCGTGACAGCACCTTTTGGGGCAGCACCTCCCATGGCCGAACAGCTCTGGCTGGGAGAGGTCATCACTGGGACCTTAACCATGCTGCACCCAAGCACCTGACTAGGGGACACTGAGTCCCTGTTTTCCTCAAGGTTCTTCCAGTGACAAGTGATAAAAAGTTCGCTCAAAGGCTTAAACAGAAAAGGAGAATGTATTGGCTCGTGTAACTGGGAGGTTTAAGAGTGGCCTCAGGACACTAAGGACTGCAGCAACGTTCTCAGAAATTAGCTCTGTCACGCTTCCTCTCTGACTCTGCTTCCCTTTGCTCCTGTAGACACTGCCTCCTGCAGCAGGTAGAAGGCATGACTGAGACAACTCAAGGCTACACCATCCCAGCTGAACACTCACCCAAAAGGGAGAGAGCTCCAGCCTGCCAACATCTCATTGGTCTACCTTCAGCCGTGTGCCCATCTCTGGTCCATCAGTGAGGCCAGGCAAAGGAGTATTATGTCTGCACAGGCCTGGTGTGATGCTGAATTGGTGGCCTCACCAGAACCACACGGAAGAAAGGGGCATTGCCCGCCAAGTAAAGGGATGCTGTCACTTAAAGGAGGGAAGGGATTCTGGACAAATAAACGCTGAAGTCCCTTGATTTGCGGAACTCTACAGGGGATTCTCAGACCCAGAGCAACTGCTAATATCAAGGCTGCAATTATTAAGATGCAAGGGACTCAGTGTCTTGACAAGACAGGGAGGGAGGGATGGATAACAGTCATTGGATGGCCACCGTGTGAGGGACTGTACTTGCTGGTACACTCGCTGCCTCATCTGATTTTTGTTACTACGTCATCCTCATTTTACAGATGAAGAAACAGGATCGGAAGGTTAAATAACTGCCCAAAGTAATACAACTAATGAGCATCAGAGCTGGTAAATGGAGGCACGGGTCTTCATCGTCTGGCAGTGAGGAAAGTGCTGATTTCTGACCCCCTCTCTTACCAGGTCTCAGTGTCAAAGCCCTACAAATATATTTTATGTCCCTTCAGCCAGATTTTCTTTGGGCTATTTCTAAAGCTCAAGATGTAGCAAGATTTTGGGAGGGTGGGATGTGCTATGTCAATGTCCCTGAACAGACATAGAAAGAAGTAAAAAAAAAAAGAAAACAATAAGGCAAGACGGTGTTGTTTTCACTGCACAGGTGGTCACTGGACCCCCAACCAAATTAACCGGCACTCAGCCTGGCTGTGGAGCTTCCCTGTTCTTATACCTTGTGAAACAAATAGCATGGGTGTTGCAGAGTCATCAGGGGGATGGAGTCAGTCCCAACCTGTCCCTAATTCCTGCTTCTGACACTTGTTGGCTATATGAACTCTCACAAATAACAACATCCATCAGCCTTTGTTTCTCATCTGGAAAATGTGAAGGATCAAGCCTGTTTTAAAGATGCACCAAAAAGATATTATTATCCCCATTCTTCTTATTCTGCCCACAACTTCTGTCCCTTTTCACCACAGTGGAAAAGGGACATATTCTTCACACAAGGGCAGAACACTCATTAGCTGATAGAAACCACTGATATGCTACAGAGAATTTCAACTAAGAATGGTAGAGACTGTTGCCAAGTCAGTGGTGGGTGCTTGAGGTAAAAGGCCCTGGTGAACGGAGTTGGAACAGCTATTTGGGCCCAAGCACAAAACAGATGAGCAGAGCATGCTATTCAAGAAAAGAGGGAGCTTTGAGGTAAACAGATGCCGTAAGAAAGAAAGAAGCAGCATGAGAACAGTAACATGGCCCCTGAATGAGAGAAAAGAGAAGAGCCTACCCCTGGTTCTTTCTTCCTTAGATTCAGTGATCCCAGTCTCTATTTCATCTGGGCCAGCCTGAGGAAGTGTCTACTCCTTATATCAGAACAATCAAAACAGAACATTGAGAGGAGCAAAAGGACCACTGTGAGCGTTCCATTTCTGACACCCAATAAGCGTTAGAACAGACTTTTCCTGGACTTGAGTGAGGGAGATTAAACTCTTTCAAATTAGCCCCATGTTCCTATAGCCAGATCTATATTTGGATCATCTTCCCTCTTATTCCAGAAACCATGGCCAAACCAACTCTGCAAGATATACTGCACAATTAGTGTGCACCTCTTAGCCTTGGCTAATTACCTCTTTTATCAATTAAAAATATTTTCCCATTAAGCCAAGAAGTTGAGAGGGAGAGAGGGTCTCCTCTCTATTTTGAAAGCCTCTGAAAAATCCAGCAAGATAATGTCACTGATTTGGTTAATTTCAGGTGCACATCAGGCCATTCAACCTAGGTGAATTTAATGACTCAGGACAGGTCGGGCGATGAATGTCCCTGTAAATCATTTATAATTGCAAGCATAAAAATTAAAAATCAGTCTGAAGAGCAAGATAACGTAATGCTAATGACGGAGGGCAGTAATCTGAAGATAGAGGTTCCCCGCTTTAATCAGGCCCATTCGGATGACAGAGCGCTAAGCCTCTAGGGGATTGTTCTGGAAACAAAAGGCTGAGAACCTACTTCAGTCTTTAATGACTCACCATGATAAAAGAAATTAACTGAATTTTCATATTATAATTATAAAATTTAATAGGGAATTTTTTCCCCTTCATACTTTTTATTTTTCTCCTAGTCAAGACAAACCAACATACAGTCTGTTCTCCTCACAAGGATGGTTTTAAAAGGCCACATCATGTTGAAAGTCCAGTTTATAAATTATGTCCAGGGTGAGGAATCACCAGTGCTATAACGGAGACGGTTTCTAGAGGCTTTAGGAAGTTAGAAAAGTCTTTACCTTGTTTTCAATGTTTATACAATACTGTAGCCCTCCAAGTCAGTCAGAATCAAAAATGGGGTGAGCAATAAAACATCAAATTCCTCCCTTGGAATGTTTTCAAACTAGAAACCGAACACTCTCCTTTGCTTGCCTTTTCTATCCAGTGGGTACCTAATCATATTTCCAAGTCTAATTCAGGTGGAACTTCATCCAGGACTTATCACACTGTATTGTAATGTACAATAGTAAGATCATTGCATTCTCTCCTCCAAAACTGTAAGTTCTTTGATGGGAGACTATTTGGGAGCCATGACTGATTGACCCTCCAAACACCTGGCACTTTTTAGGCATCGATAAATATTTGTCAGCTGACTGAGTTTTACCTTATCTCTAGGCTAACTTAGGATAAAAATGAGAGCAAAGTTAAGAAAGCACCAAATCTTTAGCAATGAAGAATAAAAAATACAAAGAGAGATGGGGGGGGAAGGTGTTTGTTTTTTAATAGATAAGTTTCATTAAATACACACACACACACATTCTTGCTCTTGATAATAAGAAAAAACCATGAGGTATTTTCTCTGGAGTTTCTAAATCGTTCCAAGAGCCCTTGATAAAATTACAGTCTTTTCCTGAGCAGCTGGGGTGCTATCGCTCCACATAATTTCCTCTCTGAATGAACTGTAGATAGTCATATTGTGAAGTGAATGAGTAAGGATTTTTTTTTTAGTTGCAAGCAAAAGAAAACAACTTCAATCAATTTAAGGGAAAAAACAATATGTCAGGGTGTATTTTGTTATTAGGACCTAGAAGTATCTCACCAAAGCCAAGGGCAGGAACGTGGCTGGGCATCGGGAAGAATGGAACTGGGAGCTGGGAAGTTACCTCATCCATAGGGGTTCCAACTTTCTCTCCTATCAATCATATTCCCTGGGTCTCTCTCACCCTCTACACCAACTTAATGTGTGTCACAATCACCGGGAGGACCTGTTAAAATGCACATTGCTGGGCTCCTCTCCAGAGATGTCACATCAGTCGGTCTGAAGAGGGGCCTGAGAATTTGCGTTTTTCATCAGTTCCCAAGTGATGGTGCTACTGCTGGTCCGGGCACCAACTTTGAGAAACATTGTTCTACATCAATTAGTGCACAGAGCAGGAAGATGGCCACCAGAGCTGACACATTTGCAGGTCACAGCTCTAGCCACCAGGAGAGACTCACCCTTAGTCCTACTGCCCACTTCCTGGGAGACAGGACTGCCTAGCCCAGTTGGAGTACCGTATCTACCCTGAGCCATCAGCTATGGCCAGACACATGGCTGACTACGGGCATATCACAGTTCCCAGGGAAGGGGAGCTGGCAGAAAACCCAGTGTGGCTACTATGAGACATGAGAAAGTCTTTCATTTTTACTGGACTAGTTGAAGCCTCCATCACAGCAAAAGTTCAGGACTCAGGAAACCCACCCTCAAGTGAAACACAATTTAGAGTTATTCCCATCTCTGCAAACAACAGCCTCCATCAAATGTATAGGGGCAAGGAGGAATTGGACTTCCATCAGGCTGTGTGAGACACTCCAGCAGAGGGTGGGAGAGGGTCTAGAGCAGTGGTTCTCCACTGGGGAAGACTTTGCCACCCAGGGACTCTTGGCAATTTCTGGAGACAGTTTTGGTTTTCACAACTTGGATGGGGGCGATGAGGTACTTCCGGCAGCTAATGGGTAGAGGCCAGAGATGCTGCTAAACATCCTACAAGGCACAGGAGAGCCCTCACAACAAAGGATTATCTGGCCTGAAACGTCAATGTGCTGAGGTTGAGAAATCCTGGTCTAGAGCCTACAAGATCCTAAAAAAATTATAGTCTTCTCATCCACAGCAGGGGCAACAGTGCTCTACATAGTTGAATCTCAGTCCCACCTGCTGAGCTGGGGTCCTACACTGCTGCCTGCTGGCTGAGTGAGCTCAGGTAACCACAACACCTCTAAGCCTCTGTTTCCTCATACCTGTGATGGGATAATAGGGATGATGGAAGGAATTCAATGAATTAATAACTGTTAATCACTTGGCCCAGTGTCTGGCACATAGTGAGTACTCAATATAGGGTCATTATGTATCAATATTATTATTATTTATTTAGAATGAAAATGTGGAGGAATTACTCCATACCTCTGTGATTTGGGGTAGATAGCTCAACTAATTCAGGAGATTTTACAGTGGTAGAAAAAAATCTAGAAGGTAGTGATGTCAGCAAGATGGTGACACAGGTCATTCCCAGCTTCATTCCTCCTCACAAGAAGACCAACTAGCAACTATCCATTGACAAGACATCATTGTGAAAATCCCAGAACTTGGACATGAGGTTGAAGCACCCCCCACCCCCGGACCACAGAGATCTTATTAAAAGGTGTAGCACCACAGTGAGAGGGTTTCTGTGAGCCTACAGTTTCTCCAGTAGGAAAATGAGAACCCAAGGTAAACATCCAGCTCCCCACAGCATTGAGAGATGCTTCCCAAGAAGCCCATA
The DNA here is from genome assembly GCF_965194805.1 of Balaenoptera borealis. NCBI lineage: Eukaryota > Metazoa > Chordata > Mammalia > Artiodactyla > Balaenopteridae > Balaenoptera > Balaenoptera borealis. The sequence goes on along the minus strand of NC_138868.1, from coordinate 27,064,546 downwards.
CAGGTCTCACCTCACAGGGGTCACTGGGGGAGTCTGCAGGGCTTGACCAATGGGGATCAGATAGAGATGGAGAAGGAGGGTGGAGCCTATAACGACCAGTGCTCAGATCTTGGCAGACTGCTTTCCAGCTTGCAGTGGTGCCTGAGCAGAGATTCCAGACAGTGGCTCTGCCCATCTGGCGAGCCAAACCAGTGGCCGAATCTGGCTAGGGAGCTCGGTTAGCAGTTCTGCCTGATTTGTGACCCCTGCCAACCAGCCATACTGACTGTGGAGTCCATTCTATAGCCCTTCCCAGCAGGGAAGCAATTCTTAGCCTGCCCAAACTGCTGAGTATAGCTTCCAGTCCTGCTCAGTCAGGAAGCCTGGCCAGAGAATCTGGGCAGCTACAGAGCAATCCTACAACCCCACTTGGCAGAGCATCAAGCCAGCAGCTCTGCCCAAATGTTAAGTATAGCCTCGGCCCTGCATAACCAGGGGGCCTAAACCGTGACCCTGGACAGCCTTGGAGCCCAGCCTACAGCCCTGGTCCACAGCAGAGCCTTGCCTACAGTCTTGCCCAATTGCTGAACATAGACTGCAGCCACATTCAAGCAGGAAGCCCTGCCAGTGACCCCCATCCAACTGAAGAGCAGTTTCTTGCCCCACTGAACCACAGGATACAGTTGGAGACCCCACCTGACTACAGAATATGGCCAGCAACCTTGCCCAACAGTGCAACACAGCCAGTGGCCTAGCTGATTGTGAAGTCCAGCCTGCAGCTCCATCCAACTTTGGGGCACAGCCTGCAGCCTCACTGGATCACAGAACATAGCCTGAGGATGCATTCAATCATGAAGCCCTGCCTGTGGCCCCACCTGAACACAAAATCCAGCCAGCAGCACTATCCATTTAGGGAGTACATCCTGAGACCCCATCTGAGCAGGAGAGATTTCAGAGCTCAGCCCATATCCCTGTCAAATCTCAGAGTCCAACCAGTGGTACCACCCTGGCAGGGAACACAGCCTGCAAACTTGACCAACCAGAGGTGATTACAGAGCATAACTAGTGGTCCTACCTGACTGTGGAGCACAGCCAACAGCCTCACCCATCAGGGAGTCCACCTAATGTGGACATGAATGTGGAGCCCAGCCAGCAGGATCACCTAACCGTGGAGCCCAGCCAGTGACGCCTCCCTGACTTCAGAGCACAGGCAGTGGCCTCGCCCAACTAAAGACCCAGGTAGCAAATCCTGCTTGCTCATATATGCTACCAGCTGACCTGTCTAGTACACCAAGCTGAGCTGACTGGTAAAGGTCTTTCCCTGACAAAGAGAACTTTTAAAGACTGGAAGAGGAGATCTCTTACTAAATGCGCAGATACCAACGCAAAAAATCAAAGATCACAAAGAATCAGGTAAATATAACACCACTAAAGGAAACTGACAAAGCTCCAATAACTGACTCTAAAGAAATTGAGATCTATGAACAGGCTGACAAAGAATTCAGAACAATCTGTTGAAGAAGTTCAGTGAACTACAAGAATATACAGACAAATAAACAAATTAGGAAAACAATTCATGAACAAAATGAGAAGTTCAGCAAAGAAATAGACATCATAAAAAAAGAAAAAAACCCCAAACAGAAATTCTAGAGCTGAAGAAAACAGGGACTAAACTAAACAATTTGATAGAGAGCTTAAACATCAAACTTGACCAAGCACAAGGAAGAATAAGTAAACTAGAAGATAGGTCATTTGAAATTATCCAGTCAGAGGAGCAAAAAGAAAAAAAGAATGAAAAAGAATGAAGAAAACCTATGGGACTTAGGGGACAATCATCAAGAGAAACAATATGGGAATTCCAGAAGAAGAGAAAGAGAAAAAGAGACAGATCTATTTAAAGCAATAATGGCTAAAAACTTCCTAAAATTGGGGAGATTAAAGGGACACCCAGATTCATGAGGCCTAAAGCACACCAAATAGGTTGAACTCAAAAAGGGTTACACTGAGACACATTATAATTAAATTGTCAAAAGTCAAAGACAAAGAGAGAATTTTGAAAATAACAAATAAAAAGCAATTAGTCACATATAAGGGAGTCCCACCACAACGTGCCCCAATAATACTATCAACAGATTTCTCAACAGAAGCTGTGCAGGCCAGGAGAAAAAGGTATGACATATTCAAAATACTAAAAAAAGAATATTGTCAACCAAGAGTACTATACCTGGCTAAGCTATCCTTAAAAAATGAAGGAGAGATAAAGACTTTCCCAGACGAATAAAAGCTGAGGGATTTCATCACCACTAGACCAGCCTTACAAGAAATGCTAAAAGACATTCTTCAAGCTGAAATAAAAGGATGCTAATTAACATCATAATACGTATGAATGTGTAAAACTCATTGGTAACAGTAAATATATAGTCAAAGTCAAATTCTCTAATATTGTAATGGTGGTGTGTAATTCACTTACAACTATTGTTTAAAAGTTTAAAAACAAACATATTTTTAAAACCATATTAAACATATTAAAAAACAACCATAACTACAATAATTTGTTATTGGATTCACACATAAAAAAGATGTAAATGTAACATGAGTAACCTAAAATATGGAGGCAGACGTAAAAGTATAAAGTTTCTGTATGCTATCAAAGTTATCAGCTTAAAATAGGATATTATAAATATAAGATAATTTATGTAAGCCTCATGGTGACCGCAAAGGAAAAACCTTTAGTAGATACACAAAAGATTATGATAAAAGGGTTAAAGCATACCAACAACAACAACAAAAAATCCTCAGATCACAAAGGAAGATAGCAAAAGAGAAAGCAGGGAACAAGTGATCTACAAAACAGAAAACAATGAACAAAATGGCAACAGTACATTCGTGCCTATCAATAATTACTTTGAAGGTAAATGTATTAAATTATCCAAACAAAAGACACAGAATGGCTGAATGAGTTAAAAAAAAAAAGATCCAATGACATGCTTCCTACAAAAGACTCACTTTAGATTTAAGCACACAGATGGACTGAGAGTGAATGGATGGAAAAAGATATTTCAAGGAAATGGTAACCTGAAGAAAGCAGGGTAGCTATTCCATACAAACAATTTATATTTGAACAATACTATAGACCAAATGGACCTAACAAACATATAAAGAACATTCCATCCAAAAGCAGCAGAATACACCTTTTTTTTCAAGCATAAATGAACATTTTCTAGGCTAGGTCATATGATAGGCCACAAAACAAGTCTCAACAAATTCAAGAAGATAGAAGCTATATCGAGTATCTTTTCTGACCACAATTGTATGAAACTAGAAATCAATAACAGGAAGAAAGCAAGAAAATTCACAAATACATGGAAATTAAAAACATACTCCCAAACAATCAATGGATCAAAAAAGAAATCAAAATTTTAAATATCTTAAGACCAATGAAATACAAACACAATATATCAAAACTTATGGGATGCAGCAAAAGCAGTTCTAAGAGGAAAGTTTGAATAAAAAGAGAGATCTCAAATAAACAACCTAACTTTACATCTCCAGGAACTAGAAGAAGAAGAACAAACTAAGCCCAATGTTAGCAGAAGGAAGGAAATAATAAAGATGAGAGCAGAAATAAATAAAATACAAAAGAGGGGAAAAAAGGAAAGATTAACAACATAAATCAGAACTAATAAAGGAATCCAGTAAAGTTGCAAGATACAAAAATCATTGTACAAAAATCAGTTGTGTTTCTATGCACTAACAATGAACTACAAGAAAAAGAAATAAGGAAAGTGAGCTCATTTACTATAGAATCAACAACAGTAAAATACTTATGGATAAATCTAACCAAGGAGGTTAAAGATCTATACACTGAAAACTATAAAACACTGATGAAAGAAATTGAAGAAGACACAAATAAATGCAAAAATATCCTGTGTTCATGGACTGAAAGAGTTAATATTGTTACAACATCCATACTACCCAAAGCCATATATAGATTCAATGCAATCCTTATCAAAATTCTAATGGCATTTTCACAGTAATAATGCAAACAATCCTAAAATTTGCATGGAACCACAAAAGACCCCGAACAGCCAAAGCAATCTGGAGAAAGAACAGATCTGGAGGCATCTTGCTTCTTAATTTCAAACTATATTACAAAGTTATAGTAATTAAAACAGTACAATACTGGCACAAAAACAGACATACAGACCAATGGAACAGAACAGAGAGGACAAAAATAAACCCATGCATATACAATCAACTAATATTTGACAAGGCAGCCAAGAATACTCAATGGAGAAAAGACATTCTCTTCAATAAACAGTGCTGGGAAAACTGGATGTTTACATGCAAGAGAATGAAACCGGACTCTTCTCTTAACACTACTCACAAAAATTAATACAAAATGTATTAAATACTTACATGTAAGACCTGAAACAATAAAACTCAGAAGAAAACATAGGAAAAAACTCCTTGACATTGATCTTGGCAATGATTTCATGGATATGACATCAAAAAGCAACAAAATCAAAATAAACCTGTGGGACTACATCAAACTAAAAAGCTTCTGCAACAGCAAAGAAAACCATTGACAAAATGAAAAGGCAACCTAAGGAATGGGAGAAAATATTTGCAAACCATATATCTAAGAAGGAGTTAATATCAAAAATTAAACAACTCAATAGCAAAAAAAAAAAACCCAAACAATTAAAAAATAGGCAGAGAATATGAATAGACATTTTTCCAGAGAAGACATACAGATGACCAACATGAAAAGGTGCTCAACATCACTTAATCATCAGCGAAATGAAAATCAAAACCACAATGAGATATCACCTCATACTTGGTAGAATGGCTATTATCAAAAAGGCAAGATATAACAAGTATTGGGACTTCCCTTGTGGTGCAGTGGTTAAGAATCCATGTGCCAATGCAGGGGACACGGGTTCGAGCCCTTGGCCGGGACGATCCCACATGCTGCGGAGCAACTAAGCCTGTGCGCCACAACTACTGAAGCCCGCGTGCCTAGAGCCCGTGCTTTAAAAAAATTGAAAAAATTGAACTCATATAAACTGAGAGTAGACTGATGGTTGCCAGGAGAGGGCAGGGAAGAGGAATTGGTGAGGGTGGTCAAAGGGTACAAACCTCCAGTTATAAGATGAATAAGTTTTGGGATGTAATGTACAGCATGGTGACTATAGTTTACAATACTATATATCTGAAAGTTCCTAAGAGCATAGATCTGAAAAGTTCTCAGCACAAAAATAATTGTAACTATGTGAGATGATGGAAGTGTTAACTAACCTTACTGTGGTAACCATTTAGCTATACATACATATATCAAATAATTGTGTTGTACACCTTAAAATTACACAATGTCATATGCCAATTATATCTCAACAAAGCTGGGGGAAAAAATCTAGTGATAAAAAAAAGGAGGCTAGGGACTTCCCTGGTGGTGCAGTGGTTGAGAATCTGCCTGCCAATGCAGGAGACATAGGTTCGAGCCCTGGTCTGGGAAGATCCCACATGCCGTGGAGCAACTAAGCCCATGTGCCACAACTACTGAAGCCCCCGTGTCGCCACTACTGAAGCCCACATGCCTAGAGCCCATGCTCTGCAACAAGAGAAGCCGCCTCAATGAGAGGCCAGTGCACCTCAACAAAGAGTAGCCCTCGCTCGCAGCAACTAGAGAAAAGCCCATGCACAGCAACAAAGACCCAACACAGCCAAAAATAAATAAATAAATAATTTTTTTTTTTAAAAAAAGGAGGCTAAGCTTTTCTGGAAAAGAATAAACAGGGGTGGGGGAAACCTCTCATCTTTCAAAAAGGGGACCCTAGACCTTGTGAGTGCCATCATTCTGCATTCTCTCTCCATCTCCTAGCAATGTGTTCTTATCTTGGCACTTTTCATACTGAATTAGGGAAAGTGAATATTAATCTGAACTGATACTAACCACCCATGACAGAAAATTCCCACTCTGATCAAACTTTCATAACATATTAGGAGTAAAAAGCCCTCTCCTGCTTCTCCCAGGTCAATCTCCATGCTGCCTATAAGTGTATGGCAATAACAAGCATCTGTCCATCTGCAAAAGGCTCCTTAACATAGGGCAGTGACAACGTGAAAACTGAGACTGCAGTCGAAATGTTAAATGGCCCAGTGACAAGGCCAGCCTCCATGAAGTGGACAGTAGTATCCACTGTTTGCTTCATTCTCCAGAACGCCAGCACAGAGCTCTGCCCACACAGACGTCACATCCGGGAAAGCATTAAATCTCGGAACTTAAGAGCTGAAAAAAGCTTAGGTGTCTACTAATTCAACTCTCTCACCTTTGAGCTATCGGTTCAGGGAAGGGAATAGATGAATTTATCTAACCACAAGATATAATCTTTTGTAGGAACTGGACGTTAGCTAGAGCAGAGGAATAATCTGAAAGTCCTTCCCTCCCAATGCAATTTATGATAGTTCTTTAAAATTTGGAGCCAGAATCTAGCTGGATTTTGAGGTGTTTTATTTCATTTTGATCCAATCTGATAGTCTCTTATTTAATGGGTTAGTTACATTTCTGAATTGTTTCTGCCTTCTTATTTCTGAGTTGTTCCTGTTGGCTAATCCATTCTCCTCAGCTTATTTCCTCGCTTTTTCTGATTTCTTTTAGATTGACCAAGTTTTTTTTATATATATATAATTCCTCTTGTTTATTCTGTTGGTTTAAAAGCTATAGATTGTATTTCTATTCTTCTAATGGTTATTCTTTAATATTTTAACCTATCCACTTAACTGTATATTTGTACAATAAAGTCTCAAATTACTCAGTATTTCTATCTTCCTCCCAAGTGTGACACAGATACTAGCATGCAAAAATGACCTTAAGGTCCCAAAGCCTAAAATATTTACTATCTGGCCCTTTCAGAAAAAGTTTGCAGACCCCTGATCTAGAATAATAGTTTTGTGGGGTAGAAAAATTTATGTTGACAGTTATTGCTCCTCAACACTTTGAATATATTACTTCAGTGTCTGCGGGCCTTAACTACTGCTAATAAGAAATCGTACTTTATGTATTACAATTTTACTTTAATGTGTCTAGCTATGATTTTTTCTTTGTATTTACTGCTTTGAATTTGGCACGCACTTTGAACTTAAGAAAGTCATGTCTTTGGGATATATGTATACATATAGCTGATTCATTTTGTTGTACAGCAGAAACTAACACAACACTGTAAAGCATTTATACTCCAATAAAGATGTGAAAAAAAAAAAAGTCAGGTCTTTCTTCAATTTCTTGTCAGATACTGTTTCTCTTCCATTTTCAATGTTGTAGTCCTTGATCTATCCTCCATGTCTCTTGCCTTTTTTAAAATTTTGTTTTGTTTTATTAAAATATCCTTCTTGTTAGTACCACATTCTGCTTCCTCAGTGCTCTTTCGATTCACTAATTCTTTATTCAACTGTGCATAATCTAGAGTTTATCTTATACTTTTCTCAGTTCAGTGAAAACACTGAGTATATTTTTTATTTCCAAGATTTCTAATTAGTTCTTGTTTCATTTATTGGTTTGTTTTGCCTCTCATTGCTTGTTCAGCTTCCCTTGTCTGAGAGCTTTGCAATTATCTCTATGCAGGTTACGCCCAGTCAGATCTTTTAATGGCATTTCAGGGCACCTGTTTCCATGTATTACTGGGAAAACGGAGATCCAGTCATGAAAAAGTGGGTAACTTGGTTAAATTCCTGCTCTGGAGGGTCTGTGTTCTCCAACTTCCATCATTCTTACAGGCCCATGCTTCTCAACCAGGGCTTACTTTTTCCCCTAGGAGACATTTGGGAATGTCTGGAGATATATTTGGCTGTCACAATTGGAAGGAGGTGGTTGCTATTACTGACATCTAGTGGGTAAAGGATGTTGCTAAACATCCTACAATGCACAGAACAACTCCAGTGCAAAGAATTATCTGGCCCAAAGTGTTAACAGTCCGGAGGGTGAAAAATTCTGCCACAGCTCCCAGGCAGTGGTCGGCACTTGCCAGCCCCTTTCACAAGGGAGACACGTAGCAGCCCCCAGCTTTGAGCAGCAGGGAGTGTGGCCCAGTGAGTGCTGGTAATTTTTTTTACCCTCAGAAGTGGACCTTCTACTCATCCTTGTTGACTTCCAGACCCAGAGTCAACAGGCCCCAGGATTCAGCCCCATTCATTTTGCATTTCTTGCCCATAGAATTAAGCTCATATCTGAGCCAGGCCTTTTATACCTTTCTGGTTTTCTACTTTAATATTTTATATCTCATTACTACACATCTGAAGCAGAGATACTGGCCCAAAGCATGAACTCACTGAACTATCTTAACCCAGGCCAACTTTCTAGTGGAGCAAGTCTACATGAATCAACCATTTCTTGGTCCTTTTTCAAAATTTCTTTTTTCTATAAAAATGTCAGATATCTTGCAATATGTTCTGATACAGCCTGCAGTATAATGAGATAATACTTCCTAGGGAGAACCTTCTCAATTACTTTTCATCAGCTAAAATAGGCCTTTAAAAAGATCACCATACCTTGATGAATGCCTGCACTTTTCACAGGAGCTTTTCCTACATTTATAGGACACTGGGGGTTCTGGTTTGAGATTTCCTTTTTTTTTTTTAATTTTAAAAAAATATTTATGTATTTATGTATGTATTTATTTATTTATTTGGTTGCACCAGGTCTTGGTTGCGGCAGGCAGACTCCTTAGTTGTGGTTTGCAGGCTCCTTAGTTGCAGCATGCCTGTGGGATCTGGTTCCCTGTCGCGTGAAACCCGGTCCCCTGTGTTGGGAGCACAGAGTCTTAACCACTACGCCACCAGAGAAGTCCCTGGTTTGAGACTTCTGAGAGTTACATTTCTTTTTTTTTTAATTCATTGTTTATTAAGAAATTATGTGATAAATACAGAGTTTAAAATTAACATATGTGATATGAATTATCAAGTAGATATCTATGATTTCACATATAAACCTCTTATATGAAGATCAATAAGATCTCAGTCAACACGTATGATTATCAAACAGATCATAAGTTCTTTACATAATGGTAAAAATGATAAAGACCCTACTGATAAACTTATAGAACTATCACTAGGGAAAGAAAAAAAAAATATATATATACACACGTGTACTTTTAGTACAAAAATTTTAGAACACAATACAGAGGAAAGAATCAGCTGAGAGTTACATTTCAACAAACAGAAGTTCCTTCCCCTGTGACTTATATTCCTGCTTCCTTGTGGCTTGGTGACCCAGTGAGATCTACAATATACAGCAAGAGGACAGCTACAAAACGCCCAAGGCATGAGTCTCAGTCTCAAATGAGATTATAGGAGTGGAATACGGAAAGGATCGACCTCTTTATCATTATATAATGACCTTCTTTGTCTCTTTCCACAACATACCCTGAAGTTTTCTGACATTGGATGGAGCACAGCTGTCGTCATCAGAACAAGAACAAGAACATCTTGTTCTTCCAAACCTACCGGGTCTGAGCAATTTAGATGTAAGACCAGGACTCAGTTACACACAGTATCCCACACAGTTCCATCTGATTCAGATGCCAAACATCCGCTACAGTGTCTCCCCTCTACGGAATGCCTCAGCCCAGGCACAGACGGGTCTCCTACAGATCTACAGCGTCTCCTCCCACAGCCCTATTCATCCTGGGTCTGTTTTCTCACCCACCCAAGACACATTCGAGTGAATGAAGAATGGACACCTGGCCCAACTAACTTTTTTTCTGAGGAAATTGGATTTGGGTCACAGAGACATGATCATTTACCTGTGGGGAGCCTAGCTATAAGGTCACATGGAATTGGGAGCTGAAAACACCGTTTAGGGTTTGCCAAGATAAGGCTATATGCAAGCAGGGCCATCATGTACACAGGCACCCAACTGAGAGGCAAGTGAGCACTGAAACCCAGTTTGCCATGTTGTGTGCCCTGGAAGGGCACAGTTGTCACGTAGGCTAGCAGTTAGTCCTGTGTGTAAATAGACGAGCGTGTAGAGAAGGTGGTCGGCAAAGACAAGAACGGAGGAATAGGCCGCAGTGATGAGAGACATCAGCCCCAGGGAGGAAGAAAGCGAGAGATGGAGAGAGGTTGCCTGGGTCCTGAAAGCTATCAAACACCTTGTTCCAGTCCCTGTAACACTCAACTCTGCTCCCTGCCCTAGGCTTGTAGGAGATACCCTAGTGTCCTTCTAATAAATTCCCTTCATTGGCTTTGTTGAGTGGCTTTCTGTTTCTTGTAATTAAAAATATCCTGTTGTGATTAAGCTGCAGGAGGGCAGGGGCTGGATCTTGTTCACTATTGTATGCTCAGAGCCTAGCACAGTGTCAGCACATAAGAGTTGCTCAGTGAAGATTTGCCAAATGAATGCTTGGATGAGAAAGTTGTGACATGCACGGTTTGAGAAAGTGGCAGCCTTTGAGACTCCTCATCAAGCCCACCTGGAACAATAGAAAGATGAGGGTTTCTTCAGTGAAGTTAAATCAGTAACGTTTTTCACCAGAAGTCACTGCCAAAATTTCAATAGTCCAAAGAAAACAGTGTGAAGCCTGATATTCAAAGGGCTATGATGCTCCCTGGGCAAAAAGAAAATTTATCCCTGTGGTGAAATAAAACCCAGGATTTTAAAAAATGACCGTGAAAATGTTTTCCTAAATAAATAAATAAATACTAACAATTTAAAATTCTTTCTGTAATCATAGATATTAAAACTTGGATGGTCTGCAAAAGATCAGTCCATCCAGCACTGTTTGAAGCAATAGCTCAGAGAGGTTCAATAACTAGCATGAGGTCACACAGCAAGGGTAGGGGAAGGGAGACTGGACCCCATGTCTTCGGCCTCTTAAGGCAGTGTTTCTACTATAACCAGCTGCCCTTGGCAAAGGAGGTTCTTATCCTTTCTCATTTCTCTGCTACTACAATTAAAAAGACACCTTTTACTATACCCATTGAAACGGTTCCCGTTTACTACTCTCGGTCTTTTAACCCTGGTCAAATGGTTGGACTAATGACTGCATTTATGCATTTATAAATTGAGCACACATTTAAGAAACAACAACCCGTCAAATACGTCAGCTTCATTGCAGCTCCATTAAAACAAAAAGTTTTAAATGACCAGGTTACCGAAAAAAAAAAAAAAGTGCAATTTTCCACTGTATTATTGCCTGCGAAACATTACAAGTGCAAAATGTAATTACTTTAATGCTATTTTTGATATCATATCAGTAAATTACGCCGAGTCCCCACTGTGACACTTCTATCAGGGTAAGCATTATCCTGTTGTGAGTGTCAATCCCCAGGGAAAATGAAGTCGCTCAAACGGTTTCGATGCTCCAGCAATTAGTCACCTCGAGGCTGCCAGGAAGGGCTGATCTCCGAGACACTTATGGAATGTTTAACCTATAAACATCTAGGACATTTACCTCCTGTTTGTTTTTTCCCCAATTAAGCCCCAGAGAATCCTCTTTATGCAAGCAAAGCAACGTATACACACTTCAGCTTTGCAAAACAGCTCCATTTACTTTGGGTGTGAAAACACAGTGTGCTGAAGTCAGGTCCAGCTTGTAGGTTAAAAACTGTTCGGGCAAAAATGCCTCTCTGTGCATTTAAGGTATCAATATCATGCACAATTTCAAATAATTTCTCTACCAAAATGAGGACTCCGTTCTCAGCACTCTTGGTGAGCTCTGTTAAAAATTAACTTTGATATAAATGCAGTAGTGAGTTGTTAATATAATCCAGCTTTGTGATTGAATTTTGTAAAAATTAAAGTTCTGAGGCTGGAGATTGTTCATAAAGAACTATTTTCTCCATAGTATAAAACCAGTCTTTTGGAAAAGGAGCAGGCTCTTCCAGCTTAGCTGAAAAGATGGAAAAATTAAGGTTGGTTACTAGATCTTCAGCATCTCTGCATTTTCAGTGTCTATTTTAGGTAGAAAATCGTCCCTTAGGCTGCCATTCCATCTGGAAAATGTAATTAATAAATCATCAGCTCTCAGCTCTGCACACTGCCTTATAAAGTGCACCAAAAAAAAAAAAAGAGAGACAGACTAAGATCTATTTATTATGTATCGGCCCCTAGTGCTACCTTGCACTTTCGTAAGTATCCCTGGATCTCTAGGAAAACAAGGTGCTTGGATTTATCTGGAGAAACTCGGCTCTCTCCTTTGGAGCACAAAGAATTGTCCCTGCTCTTTCCAACCACCGGATCCCCAAGCCCAGGCTTATCACTCATCTCAACCTCGTAGCTTGAATGAGGGAGGGAGAGGCTGAAGAACAGTATTCCTCAAGGGGGCTCCAGGGCCTGATCAAAGCCCTCCTGTGACCAAAGGCACATTCCTTCCCCAAGGGGAACAGAGCATCCTCAAATCAGAATCAGACTTGAATAGGTTCAGACCCAGGCTCTGCGTTGCCCTGTGAACCTGGGAAAGTGAGCTACCCTTTCTGAACCTCTGTCCCACTTCAGAGTAAGCACTTAACTATTAGCTATGATGAGGAAGAAAACAAACTTATTAGTTAGCATGGCAGCAAGAGCCTCTCACCCCCAGGAAACACCTCCTAGTGGGTTCTGATTCTTCAGGAAAGATCATCCCAGGACGCTTGGTAGAAGTTGCTCAGCAATACAAGCCAGTATTTTTATTTGCATTTCTTACAGAGGAAACTGATGCTCAGAGATGTAAATGGCCAGACCAAGGTTAAGATGGTAGCTCAGCTCCCTGGTTTAAAGTCCTGGCCCAGACCCCAGGGTCCCAACCTCATGAAGGCTTCGTTCTTCCCAGCTAATCTCAATGTCTCTCTTGCATCCTGAGGCCAGAAGAACCATTTTAATGCTACATTAAACCGAAAAGTCTTACCTTTTCTTCCCAGCCCTTTTAGCTTCAAATTTACAATATTTACTCACTCTGCATGCAGCCCTGATTAATGTCTGAATTCGACCATGGCGGTTGTGCGTATATATATATTTTTTACGTACAATTCCAGTCCTCCACAGCTAACTGGAGTGTCATCTTACTTGGCTTCTGGGTTTCTGTACCTCCCTGATTCAGAGTGCCAGGTATTTGGGATTAAATCCAGCCTGAAATGTTATTTGCTCTGTTTAGCGCTTTTATGATGATTCTCTTATTATCTGCATGTGCTTCAGTGCTAATTGTACATTACAATGGTTGTAAGCAGGCAGCCTGTGAGCAAAACAGGAGAGTGGGTTTTGGAGCGAGCTACTGTTCCAGGGAATCCAGACAAGGGAAGGGCCAAAGGGAGAGGTGCCAAAGGAACAGAGAAAAGGGAGCAACCTAGTTTGCAGTTCTCAGATACCACGGCCTTGTGCTGCCCTGAGGGCCAAATTAACTGTTTCAGGGCATTTAGCAAGGGTTCCACCAAGAAAATGCAAAAAAGAGGAAAATGAATGTTATTTCTAAAATCCCATGTGGCTGTTCAAAATAAACCTGAATCTTCAGACTCCAGAATTCATGTCTGATTATATTCAAAAAATGTTTGTAAAGGGAAATATACCATTTAAGTTGTTAAAACAGCCCAAAGACTTCGATGATAGTTGACACACTAATTTAAGCATGAGGTTTAAAATGGTCAAATAATAAATTCCCAACCCTGAGTTTGAATAGAAATTTTAAAAATCATCCTTCTGATATTTATTAGAACTCACAGGAGCAATTTTGCTCCACCCTTTACGAAAGCATTTCCAGTAGTTTAGAAATCACAATGAGCCCTGAAATCACAATCTCTAGTGAAATACACTATTATGTTACACATAGTTTGCAAATTATTTTAAAAGACAACATATGACACTGAAATGCATCTATAGAAGTATGATAAATTGAACATAGAAACCAAATTACGTGGTAATTCTTGGCACTTCTATTAGCTTAAAAATGATTTTAGCACTGACATTTTGCTCAGTGTAATGAAACACAAATTATAATTAGAAAACATCTTTGGTGTTCATTCTCAAATTCATCTTTTGCAATCCCTAGTTTTCTGACAACTGCTCAGCGACTGGAGATGAGGGACAATCAACCATTACCAGCTTTAAACTTAACTTCCCATCAGTCTCTAGGATTTCAGCTCCTTGCACGTTTCATGCTGATCTGGAGAAGGGGCGAATTGACGTGGGGTTATTGAAGCCTGAGCTTCAGGGCCCTTCACTCACCGGGGCCTCTTTCAAGACCATGGACCTAATTTTGTGCTCTTTTTTCTTATAAATAAGTTCTCTCAAATGCATAAATTTCCAGCCCCACAAAAATTGCCCCTGGGTAGAATGGATGAACCTTCTTTAAGCATCTGAGCCACGCCAGGGATCACAAAATGCCAAACCTTCCTAATCCCTTCACAACCGGGGCTTGGCTGCCTTGACGTTATCATACCACAGACAGACGCCACGTGGAGAGCAGCTGGTGCCACGAGTAACAGGGTCGGTGTGTGACGCTCCTTGTACGATACAGACAGATACTAGAGTAAAAGATGGTTTGATCTGATTTTTCTCTTGTTAAAATAAGCATGTTATCAACACTTTGTTAGCCTTTGTTTTTGATATGCAATGAAAATTTGCAGATACCTCTGAAATGAACCTTGGCATTCCAAAGCAATGATTCTGACCAGTTTTGAGTAAGCATAGGTCTTTTAAAATTTTCAAACTTGCCAAATGGTAGATAGTTTGGCTTCTCCTTAAACTTTTGAAATTTTCCTAAAAATTCCATTTCTAATTTTACTCTGATTTAAAATTTTAATTTATGTACAGCTCAATCCCAAATGTTCTGCAAACTCCTTAAAAATATCTAAAATTTCTGCCTCTTTTTCACGTTTTCTCAACTCAGTAATCAAAAGTTTGCAGATTTCACAAATTATTTCTCTAAAGACTGTCTGGAGTCTTTTTTTTAATCATTGTATAACTACATTTCATCTTAGAGTTTCTTATGAATACAGCATTAAGAAACTGGGTAAAAAGATCTAATTTTATTGATCACCTGACTTTTCCCAGGTATTAGTACAAAGCTAATATGAACCTCAGAATAACTCTATGAGGTAAATACCATTATCCTTATTTAATAGCTGTGGAAACAGGCTCAGAGAGGCAAAGTAACCAGCTTAAGTTCAGTCATGTAACTAACTAATAACTGAGTAAATGTGGAGTCTGGTCAATTCCATCGCACTAGACAGCTAAATATTTGAATCTACCCATGACCATTCTCACTTAGATATACATGCAAATAATCACTAAGAAAAGCCCAGAATTCATTCCCAACTGTAGTTCTCAAAAATTAATACATGTAGTTTGATAACTCCAAAAACAAAGAAAGTGAGGTTTAGGGGAGATGGGAACAACATCAGGGAGGAAGATGAGTGAAAAATGACTCTCTACAGAGTAAACATTTTCCAGTTCTAGCCACATGCTATTAGTGGTGACAAGCAGAAACTGTGAAGAGTTGTAGATAGAAGATAATGCAATATTTTTTTTTTTTTAAAGAGTGCTGAAGTTCTTGGGCTGCAGCTAAAAACTGATCAAGGTTACCAATTCCTGCATCCTGGAAAGTATGCTGGATGCTTCACATTTAAGAAAGAAACAGGCACTAATAGCAACCAAGACCAGAAAGTAGGGGAAATTCTTTTTAGAGGTGCTAGGCTTAGCACCAGACCATATACTCCAAGGAGAAGAGAGGAGAGTGTCAGGATGGATCAAGACAATATCAGTTTAGAAGTAAGCTGAGGCTGTAAGTCAAAGATCAGGAAACAAGGTCATTTATTCCAGAAAGTGATGTCAATGAGATGTCTCAATGGGATTCAGTGGAAATGGAAGAGTGTCCACCCAGTTTTAAAGCTAGAAACTGACAGGTTGAATGTAAATGGACAAAGGCTAAAACACCAAATCAAGGAAGATGGACAGTCTTTGGCAAGAAAAGAGTGCACCTCCAAAATGAATTTGGGGCACAGGGTTGATTTTAGGTCTTTTGGCATGGATAAAAAATGACAGTAGTGCTTCATTTGATCTTGAGAATCAATGCCAATTCCTTACTAAACTGTCAATCTTTCTTAGTGTCACCCTTTAAGATCTTGACTCAGTGAATGCGCCAGTGAACCTGAAAGCTGCGAGTTTCAACAGCTCTCCTTTAAGAGTAAACACCAGGCTCTCACCCAGAATTTCCAGAGTTTCTGGCACCATTCAGTGCCACCATCATACTGATTTTCCTAACAAGCTACACTGAATTGTTTACTTCATGAATCATTTTCAGAAAACACCTAATCTTGGGAACTACTTTAAAAATAAATAGCTGGTACTGATTTCCCTAGAGCTCCCCAAACAACTAAAGCCTATCACTCCCCAGCCCTGCACCGTGGAAAATGGTGAGAATGGCCGTGCTGACAATCTGAAAAGTTATAAGACCTTGATAAACATCAGTGACATTGTCCAAACCATTTTTCTCTAAAGGGTAACTCCTGTGTCATCAGTCCACTTGAGCTCCTTTGGGGTTATGGAGAAGCTAGGGAAGGGATTAAACTCTGATCCCTCTTTGGGGAGTCTGATATGGGGAACTCCTTGGCTTCACAGCTCCCAGGATCATGCAGTGACTTGGGTCACTCATTTGTCTACACCAAGCTTTAAAAGGTAGGCAGATGCAAATGACCCAAAAGTGAAGCGCCTGCCTGTGTTCGATTGTCATTTCAATCTCGACCAGGTTGTCGATCTCCACACAGAGGGGCAGCAGGTCTCAGTCTTCTCCTTCTCCTAGGGATGTCTCACTCAGCTCTGCTGCTATGACTAGGGCTCAGCTCAGCCCAGACCAGCGGACCCCACTCAACAAAGGCCAGACAGCAACATGATCCGGCTTTGCTTAAGGACGTTCACAGAGGAACACACAGAGATAATCTGGATTGTGAAGCTGAGCTCTCTCTCATCGCACACTTGGTCCCTGAAGACCCCTTCCCCATCTGTGTCCTCCCACCTCTGTGTCGCAGAAGCCACATTCTCTATTCCCACTCCATGAGTGCCCTCAGGCATGTCTAGAACCCTCTTTGTCTAGATCCAAAGACGTGAGGTCAGGGACAGACAGGACTCCCTTCTCCAGCTTCCAAAGCCCCATCCCGGTCTGCGGCCCCCTCTCTCCTGGACTTTCACTCTAGGACGGTCATCTTCTTCACAGGGGGGACTTAGCCTTCAGCCTCTCAGCGTGGGCCTTACTCAGGACCCCACCAGGTCAGGATACAACGTACACACAAAGGTCACAGACACAGTGGAACACAGACTGTGGGTATTGGCTGATGAGGCTCTCAATGGCAGGTTTCAGTCATGAGTCATCCACTTACAAACAGCATGAAGGATGCTCCCTGGGTCAGACACTGACACACAAAGCAAATGGAATGTCGTTTCTCCTCGAGAGAGAGGCACTAATAGAAATATACCGTGAGTCATGGGGTAAGGTTAAATCTTCCACATTAGTAGCCACATTAATACAAGTACAAAGAAATTACAGGTGGAATTAAAGTGAATAGTATATTTTACATAACTCAATATATCAAAATATTATAATTTCAACATGTAATTAATATCAACAATTATGAAATACTTTACTTTTTTTTTTTTTTTTTTTTGGTACTACCTCTTCAAAATCCCACATGTACTTGACACTTACAGCACATCTCAATTCAGACTGGCCACATTCCTTGATAGCCACTGGTGGCTCCCGGCCCCTGTACTAGACAGTGTAGCTCCAGAGGCTGACATTTCAGTGGAGCTGGAAGACTCTCCCATTCTAACCACCTCTCCCTGTAAAGCGATGTTCAGACTCAGAATCTGTCCCCTCCCTTACCCTAGGGATAGTGGCCCGGGGCTTTTCTGGGTGGTGTCCTTAGGCCACCCTTTAACACACACGGACTAAGTGCTCTATGCCAGGGAATGGAACAGATGCAAGAGTGGATCACAGCCTGTGCTCGGCTAGCGCCCAGACTGCCCGACCTCCGACAGCACGCCTTCCTTGCGATTCCTCCTATAGCTACTTTTTACCAGGTGTAAAAAGAGCCTGTTGGTAGGTAGGTAGCTGAGCTACCCTACCCAAAGGCTTTCACAACTGCTGTCTTTGACTAAATTCCATTCCACTATTGATCTCTGACCAGTACATTTTAAGGTATGACACTCTGGATATTAGTAAAGTTATCAGTTAGGAACTCTTCAGCAGCACGTGACAGAATAACCAACTCAAATTAACTCAGGTAAACAACAGGCAAAGGGCATGAGTGCTTTATCAGCCCGCCTAACTAGAAGGCCCAAAGGAGATAAGCTTCAGGCAAGGCTTCATCAGTTTCACCAAGGACCTGACTTCACATTCTCTCCATTCTGTATTCTTCCACGTGGACATAAGCTTCAAGCTTCATACGGTGGTCTCCAGCAGCTCCAGGAACCCACCTTGATGTCTCAGAGTGGCTTCAACAGCAGATCACCTCACATCCAGTGGAAGAGAACGAGCCTCTTCCCTAGCTCCCACAAATCCTAGGATCATCCTCTGCCATTGGCCAGAACTAGGCCACATGTCCATTTCTGAACCAATCACTTGTGCAAGCGATTGCTGGCTTCCCTAACTGGCTTAGACCAATCAGGGCCCATCCCAGGAGCTGGAGGAGGGTTTATTCCACCCAAACTGTATGGCAGAGAATGGAGAATGGTACAGTCCTCAGAGGAAAAAATCAAAGTCCCTCAGTGTGAGAAGCTGGGGGTAAATATGGAGAGGCCCCAACAAACTTCCACCACAATCAACATGATGTGTCCAAGGTTGTTACCTTATCTTGCCTAATGTGTGGGGATTCAACTGGGGAATTGCTGAATTCTCTGGTAGCTTCAACCATGTCACACAAAATTAATTTCAGTCCTTCCAGAGAACTGTCATAACCAGTGGACTCCTTTGCCTGGAGAAAAATCTCCCCAGCACAATGTTTTTAAGAAAACAAGCCCCCCCCCCCCATCCTGGATGGGATTTCCCCCAGACTGCTCTATTGAAATCCTGAATACAATCCAGGGATATTAAGACATAGATGCTTCATAAGAGTTAAAAAGTACAAAAAGATTTTATGGACAAAGCTCAAGTGTTATCAGCTACTACCCTAAGATTACACAAATAAAGCCTGGTCAAGCATGAGATTGGCACATCTTTCAACATCTAGTAAAAAAATTTAAGGAAGCTTGTGATGTCAAATTTCTGTGAAGAGCTCTTCAAATTTTTCTCTTAAACTCATAGTTTGCTGTGCCACCTCCTTCTGGTGACAAGAGGGCACCATGCATGTAAGGGGTGGGGCTGGGGGGTGGGGAGAATCTACAGGGATAAGGAAGCAAGGGATGCACTTTGAAAAAGAATAATTCTTGACACTAGAGCATCCCTCGGTATACCTCTGCTCCAGAGGTCTTTAAAATATCACATTCATTTGAAAGATGGAATGCTCCTCCTACATTTATAATCTATAGCAATTACTGTAATTAATAATCAGTGACATCCATATGCGCAGGAACTGCTTCTGTTCTGTTCACCACCGGGTACCCAAGTCCTGGAACACAGTAGGCACTCAGTAAATATTTGATGCAGTGAAATCAGATTGAATTTATTTTGTAGAACCAGCCTATTTTAACACACAGACTCAGTCTGAAGACTATTCCATGTGTTCTAATGGAATTCCTCTAGGTGGCTGGACTGAGGTGGAGCGGGTAGTGGTGGTGGTGGCCGTGAGGGAGGAGCTGAGAACAGAGTGCTTAAATATGACCTAAAAGCAATCATTCCAACAAGTCAACCCTGGGTTGCCCAGTGCTGGGGATCCAGAGACGGAGAGAACACAAGTCCACAGATGTTCAGGGCAAGAGAGGACACCGAAGTAGTGATAGCACAATGTGATAATATATAACAGAGGGAAGTGTAAAGTGATGGGGCACAAAGATGAAAGGACAATTAATTTTCCCTAGAAAGATCAAGGAGGATTACAGGAAAGAATTTTGGATTGCAACTGGCCCTACCAGAAGCTTCCACGAAGACAATACTTAAAAGTCTCCAGAGACCCAGAGGAATGGTGAGTAGGAGGTGGGAAGATCAGAGGTGTCCTGTAATCCCTGGAGCCTTTAAAAGTGGCCAATTGGTCTTCACAGATGGATGAGTCCTCCCTCTTCTGTCCCAGGAACCTTTGTGTCATGTCCCCATCACAGGCCAGTGGGTTCCCAGTCTGCCAGAACAAAGCCCCAGCCAGCAGATGACACGGTGTCCTGAGGAGGTTAGCAGGGAGGGACGGACAGTCCTTGCTTTGAAAGGAGGCTGTGGGTTGTTTTTGCCTTGCTATTTTGTTTCTGGTGAAATTTAATAAACAGTGGTTCAGAAGAAGGGACCACATCCTCTCTGCTAGATAGATCTGTTTTTGCCACATGGTTTTCAGTGTTCCTAATGAACTGTTAACAAGCTGTCAATTAAGTGCACAAATTAGGAGAGATGACACGGAGAGGTTTGTACAACAGAGCATACTCCCAGGCTGCAAACTACAGGCCCTTCCAGAGAGCTCGAGGGCCTCTTCTTCGGCCCTTCCAAGGAATATCTTTGACCCAGATGGGGAAAATATTGCAATTAGGTCTTGGTTTGGGGTGGGAGAGGGTGGTTTAAGATATGAGCAAAAAGTAAAATATAATTTTTTCTCATTCTAAGCGTTGAAAATCCTCTTGGCGTATGGCAAATCAAACAGTTAATTCTCTGCTGCAGCTCGTAAACCTGTTTTACTTAAATGGGTGCTGACAGAAGACTTTATTCTGGGTGACTTTTATTGTCATTTCTTTTCCAGCTAATTGGTTCTGTAGGCTTTCTGCTGTTTATCAGGCCCCTCTTCCGAGGGAAAAACTCCACACAAAGGAAGAAAAGTACACAAATGAAGAGCAAACTTTAAATGTAATTATCTCTGCTGTCTGCCTGTTGCTCCTTCCCCAGAGTCTCCTAAGAAAGAGTACGTCTTGTTGGAGGAGCGCCGATTCTCCGGCCCGTTTTATTGCCAGAGATGGGAATTAAGGGAGCGGCTGAGAGCAGCGTCAGGGGTGCTGAGAAGAGAGAGGAGTGACACCAAGGCACGTGAATGGTTTTCTGCAGACCCGAAAGAGAAAGGAAACAAAGATCACAAGTGCTCCTTCGGTGAGGACTGTTGGAAGGGCTCCTCACACAGAAATGGGACAACAAAAAGACCAGGTACTGGTTAACTGTACGGAAGAGCCGGACACACTGGGGGAAAGGGCGGCATCCTAATACGGTGAACGAAATGGCCCCATTGACAGGTTTGTCAAAGGGTCGGTAGGAGTTAATTCTGGAAAGGAGGCCACCAGGAGGGGCAGTCTCTGAACACAGGGAGCTGTTAGGAAACAACTGTTTCCATTCACACCCCCAGAGTAATCATTTCCCCCAGAAAGACATGGGAAGCTCTGCTGGCTGGGCCCTGAGGTTTGCAGAGCTGATTCCTGACTGGCTCAGCCGTCTGTGACTCAGTTTCCCCACCTGCTGAAGGACTGGAATGATGATGAAGGGAGATGCCCAGAGGCATGACAGAGGTGGGTCTGGGAGGAGAGCTGGCCAGCAGTCAGGCCCCCGAGGCTCCCAGTTCCTCCTTCCCTTCCTGGGGCACCGGTGCCTCCTGCTGTCCTGCCTATTATATCTCAGGTTTCTCCCTCCCTCTGGTTCAACACCACCTCCCTCCCCTTCAAGACTTCTCTTAGAGTCACCCATGACCCTCTGCAAGTCCGATCTTAGGCCCTTGCCCTACCCTGCTGTAAGGTAGGAGCCCTAAGTTTGGAATCTGAAGACCCAGGCTGGAGTCCTAGCTCTGCCGTCTACTGTGTGACAATGAATCCATTTCTTGACCTCTGTGAACTTTGCTTCCTTTTCCGAAAACAGATCACAGAGGAAAAAAAGTCTGTTACGAGGCTCTTTTTTTTTCATTTGAAATAATGGAAAACTTTATAAACAAGAAAGCAATAAACTAGAAATTTAAAAAATCTTCTCCCTCTCTCTCTTTTTTTCTCTTTTAGCAGTGGCAGCCTCTTCTCCAAATGACATCCTAACGTAAAACAGAGGAAAGACACATGCTTCTGGTAGGACAGGGACAGAGCCCCCATCTCCTTGGCCACATCCTCCAGGTTTTGTTCCCTGCTTCATAGTTTGAAAACCACTGCCCTCAAGTCACAGTCACTAAATTACTAATCAAAAGTATTTTGAAAATAAAATTCCATGCTGTTACCAATAACCTGAATGGAAAATGGCCAAACAATGCCCTCAAATGCTTATTCACCTTGACAGTTATCAGTCCAAGATGGGGCTGACTCCCACCTATTTAAGTATAAACTTATGACAATAACCTGGTGTCCTTTAAGCTTCCTCGTGGTGACTCCTGTTCCATTCACCACCACGTCAGTGTGTGACCCTGCTCCTTCTATGTCTTATACTCATGGCTGTTTATCCTTTAAAGGAGGTAACTTCTGTCCATTTTGTGACTCACTTGTGCACACACACACACACACACGCACGCACACACACAAACTCTTAATAGCTAGATAAAAGTTTAAGTTTCTTAAAACCAGTCTAAGAAAAATAAGCTACAGATTCATTAATAAGAGCCCTTTGGAACCCCGCAATGATCCCTACCATCAGCCACGTTTCCGTAAGTGACCACTAGTAATTGTCCGTGGCTGACTGGTGTCCCTGTAGTCAAGAAAGGAGTTTGCTGGACAGAGGAGGGGCTGGCAGATTTGTTAGCAGAGCTCCTCCGATCAGCTTCGCCTAGGCCCGGTTTTAATTCAAAGTATTCCTGCAGGATTCACCATTACCTTCCCCTTTTTGCACTCTGCCGATTTCATTAAGCAGTTCTCCCAGATCTAAATGCTAACTGTCGTGGCAGGCTGCAAAGCCGCATTCCCTGCCCGCAGCCCCAGAGAAGCCCAGAGGGAAAGTCAGCAGGCACAATTATAGCTTTCATGTGTCTTTCTGGAGAGAAGGCTTAAGTGTTATTTTATATATTTTCTCTGCACCATGTCAGTGATTTTCTCCGGAAGCACAAGCCTCGGGCTTTTCCCCCCGACAATGAAAATTTCATGGAAAAGTTATCCAGACTAAGGAAGGCAATATTTTTTTTTTCCCTTCAGAGGCATGTGGGCTGCTTTCTGCTGCATGCTGCTGCTATAAACACAGTCACAAATAAATCCAAGAAGGCAGAAGAGGGGTGTAAAATATGAACAGAGAAGGGAAAAAAAGAGGGGAATCAGAGAAATTGAGAGCGCTCAGCCTTTAGAGGAAAAAGGAATCATAAATTGCTTTCCTTACAAATGAGAGAATCAGGCCTACGAGGGGCCTTTCCTACTTCCATTCCCAATCCAACCCACCAAGCCAAGGGCATTCATGGCTTTCTTGTGCCCTCTAGTGGGCAGAGGTGGTCAGTGTTTTCCCTTGAGTGACAGCCACAGTCTCATGCACTTGTCGGCCTTCTTATTACATCATGAATTTTGATAAGACCATTAGCCAGCCAGGCAGCCAGGAGGAGGATGTCTTTCTCACTTGATGACTACACAATGAGGAGTAATATATTTTAATTTAAACACCATAAACCTATTGAGTGCTTAATTAACTTTAACCGTCTTTAGGGGAATGAAGCCAATTTGAGGGGGTCAAAAGGAGTTGTTTCAATATCAAACAGTTTTACATAGTCAATCCATTCATTCGGCCTACAGCTACTGATTAACACACAAAATTAACATGTTAGTAAAAATTCATATTCAGGCCTCTGGGGAAATTAAGATGCGCATGCACAGGGCATGATTAGCACAGCTATTGTTTTCTCCCAACAATATAATTTAATGGGTTTTTAGAATTACAGAAAGAGAGACTCAGTGCTGGTTTGAATTGATTATTTACCACAAAGCTTTGAAATATAGAAAAGATAGAAAACATCTCAAGCCAAAAGGGCCAGGGAACAGAGGCGTTTGGGCTCAGAGTGAGCGTATCTTACTAAGGAGCTTGGCCAGGATGAGCTGATCCAGAGGCGGGCTGGGTGCCACAACCAGACAGGAGCTGGGGCCAACAGGAGGAGTGGGGAGAGGTCTTCCGGCTGCGTGGAGAAGCACAGTAGGAGCTACCTTCCCAGGGAGAAGGAAACTATTCCATTTAAGATTTAATCATACTACACACCCAGCCTATTTCCCAGAAGTATCTGAGGCATTTACATTATTCAAACACGTATAAAAAGAATAAATAAAAAGCATATAATTTTGTAAAAAAAAAAAGATAAGGAGTCCATGAGAAAGAGAGCAGGGAGTAATAGAAAAGGTAGTTATCCCATTTGCAAAGCAAATTTAGTTCTGAGTTTCCTGGCAGCCAAGGGAAAAGTGCTAAGTGCACTGGGATATAGAGTTATCATTATCTGATGCCCTTTATGGTAACATATAAGTTTGTCTGGAGAGACATGTTTCCCTCTTCATGCTGAATTTGAGGGAAATTAATTGTGTGGTTACGTACAGAAAGCTCACTGTATAAAAAGATCATCAATGTGTTTAATTACAGCTTAGCAAAAGATATGGAGATGTTCTTCAGAAAGTGCTCCTTGTGTTATCACTCCGTAAAAGGCGAGCACAAAGCTTTAAACTGAAACTGGCAAACCCATTTCTGTAGGGAACTAAAATAATACAGTCTAGGTATATGCTTTCTGATGATCTTTCTTGAGTTCCTGTGACAACAGTAGATTTAGGACCCAGACAAGCAGGAAGGAAAAAGCACTTTTTCTCACACAGAATTTACAGGGTTTTATAAGAACCTCATAACTGACCTGGTAGCCTTCAGTCTCTTCCCCTCTCCAAACCGTCTCTACATGGCCAAGAAATGAAGCTTCCTAAAACATTTACTTTAAGATACCCATCTTGGCTCAAAACTCTCAGTGCCTCCTTCCTCCCCACACAGGTCTGTTTTCAGCCTCATATCTCAACACTGCCCCACACAAATACTCCAGCCAATGCCCAACCAGGCCTCTGGGCCCTGTACACGCCGTCCCCCCATCCCGCCCTGGGCTGCCTTTCCTCTGCCTTTCCACTTCTTCAAATCCTTCTTTCTCCACCAAACCTTTCCCCACTCTCCTCAAAGGCTAATTTTCTGCACAATAAATAATCAAGGCCCTTCACTATCTGACCCCAACCCTGCTTCTGCCATTACCTTCTGCACGTCCCAAGCTTCAGGCTACGGAACGCCTGCTTTTCCCCCAACTTACCACCAATGTTCAAATCTCTGCCCCTTTGCCCATACCATCCTTCTGCCTTGCTGTCTCTCCTCTTTCAACCTGGCACACTCCTCCTTCCAGACCCAGCTCATCCGATACCTCTTCTGTGAAACTGTTCTGACCCTTCAGGCACAGTTAGTCTCTTCTGCCCTCTGCTCCCAAAGCGCCTGCCCTCACCTATTCTAGAACCCAGCACAGCTGGCTGCGAATATTTAGGTCCGCTTGCATCTTTCCTGCCACACTGGGAGCTCCCTGATGACAAGGGGCGTGTTTTTAGTGCCCTTTCTTTCCTTTCCTTCCCTTCACTTCCCCTCCCTCTGTCCTTCCTTCCTCCCTCCCTCCCTTCTTCCCTTCCTTCCTTCTTTCCTGTGTCCAATGATGCCTGGCACTTAGTAGGGCTCAGAATATGCTAGTCGAACTAAATCACTCAATGATCCTCACTCACATCTCCTGGGTGACAGGGTCTCATGGATTTGCTTCTCTGTGTCCCTCGTGCTGGTCCTCATGTTGGGGGAAAGTGGTCACAGTCTCTGCTTGCTGTGGTAGGAAGACCTTTCATTGTCTGTCTGTCTGTCTGCCTGCCTCCTTCTCTCCCTTCTCTCATAGGCTTTTCTTCACCAAGGAAGCCTGGCAAAGAGGACGGTTACAAGAAACCAGATAGAGAAAAAGATAATGGTTGAAAGGACCCGAAGAACACAGCCTTTTTCCTCAGAGATAACTTGGACCCAGATGGCTTTGTCTCCTGGAGCTGGGAGAGGCCCAAGGTCAAAAGACACTAAAGCCCAGTCCTTCAGCAAAGTGAGCAGACCAGCAGCCAGGTCACTTTAACAGGCCAGGGTCAGAGTGATGGAGACAGGGGCTGGGTTGGCTCTAGCCCAGGAGACAGGCCTGGGACTCCTGAGCAGGAGAGCTGGGGTCTGGGAACGTAGCATGTGTCAGGATCACTGGGGCAGACAGCAGGGCGGGAGAAACCTCACAGGCTGGATTAGGTTGGCAGCCGGTTCCCGTCAAAGAGGAGAGGGCGTCTTAATGTCCCGGTGACCTTGGCTTGCTTCCCCTCCTCCTAACTCTTTTCTCCGTTAACCACTTGGTGTCCACTCTGTTTCTCGACAGGCATCAGAAGATGCAAACATTTTCAACCAAATATGTTCATAGGGAAGTTTTTCTACTACTGGCTGAGGGCAGTAGAGCGAAAGCTGCTCAGAGGCACACACCAAATCCTCTGGTTTCAGTCTCTCTGTTGGGCTTCTTCTGCTGGGCACATTGCTTCCCTGAACCATCCGACAGAGGAGGCCAATCCTATCCTGTCACATGCTTTGGGGTTCACACTCTGACCCCTCCCTCACTCCCCCCTCCCCATACTGCACTATTTCGTTACAGAATAAATGTATGCACACTTCATCGCCATTGGATGGAATGAGTGTTTTGGGGCTATAGCAGTTACAAAGCTACTTGAGGTTCAGCTCTTCATCTGAAGCACAAAGGCAGGATGGCTCTCTGGGTATCTGAACTGACCACCCCAAAGGGCACCCTCCACAGCGCTGGCGAGGAACTTTCTGGGGGAGGTTTCACACACTCACCTAAAGTCTTTAAAATGTGTGCATCCTTAGGACCCTCAATTTATTTAGGAATTTATGCCAAATAAATAATTGTGGATGTGTTCAGAGATTTAGCTGTATGGACATTCACTACAGTATTATTTAGGGAACGCTGGAAAGATGCTCGACAATAGATAGATTCCTTAATGAAACTATGGTGTCCAGTCAATGGAATACCAGCAGTCTAAAGTAGATTAATATTTATCTTAATATTTATCGGCAGAGAAAAACATGTTCATCCTACCTTATTAAATCAAAAGGCACAGAATAAATCAGTTTCTACAGTGTAATCCCATTTTATTTAAAAGTATATGTATATATGTGAATGTACAGAGGAAGTTCTGGAAGGATAGTTATGATGTTCTCAGTAGTTATCACTATGTCATGGAGTCCTGGTATTTTTTCATTGTAATCTTTCTGCGAATCTGCAATTTTTAATTTTCTAACAATAAAATTGTGTTGCTTTTGTAAAAGAAAAAAGAAAAGAATTATTTTAAATTATTTTTTAGAAACCTAAACATGAAGCTATGAGCTATTCCTACTCTTATTGAAATATGATCCCCAGATTTTAGGAAACTGTTATCTTGCTTGGCTAAGACTCTGCCACCCAGCACCCATTCCCCGCTTCTTTGGTAATGAAACCCCAATGTTTTGCTGGGTGAAAATCACTCAGCTAAATGACTACATTTTCCAGCCTCCCGTGCAGATGGTGTGACCCTGAGCCTAAGTGCCGCCTGAGGAGACATTTGCAGAAGTGTTATGTGGGGCTTCCAGGAAAACTCTTCAAGAAAACTGACCCCACTGGAAGTTTTGTCCATCTGTCCTTCCCCCTTCCTTCCTTCTTGTTGCCCTGATGGTTGAAGCTCCAACAGCTTTCCTAAATCATGGGTGACTTTGGGTTGGAGGCCTTGTGATAGAACGGTGGAGCGGAAAGGCAGACGACGCCTGGGTCCCTGTCATCCCCGCCATGTCCGCGCATCTCTGGACTTCTTCTACATAAAAAAATTACATTCTTGTTTATGTCCCCGTTATTTGGATTTTCTGCTATATGCAGTCATCCCTACTCCTCACTGTTACAGTGGGGTCAACAGTTACTCAGAGGAAAAATAAAGGCAGTAAAAGGACTTGAAATTCTAAATTGGGGTGGCAAAGGAAGCCAGCAAATATTTCAGAGCTGGGCTTTTATGTGCTATTATTTAAAATCATAAATGCTGACATTTATGCAACTGAGGGAGAAAATGCCATTATTTCAAGCAGTAACAGCACAGAGCTCTGGCAAGTAATTTCACTTAGAAGATGTTTAACACAGGTACCAGAATTGTCAGTTAATGGGTCAAGGAACCAAGAGAGACCTGCCTTTGTGTGTTAGGGCCTCCTCTTTGCAGACCACAAATATTTCCTTTTATGTTTAGGAAATGTAATTATGTCTAATGCAAATTACAAGCCAGAAAACCACCACAAAGTCTTATTGCTTCTGTGGTGCTTCAGTCCTTCCATTATATTACAAACGCCACAGCCCCCCAAAGGCAAAGCTGGACTCCCAAGACGCTGTGGAGAATGCGTAATCGTGCCCATCACAGAATGTTGGGCAAAGCTTCCAAGGCGACATTTTTTTTTTTTTTTTTTTTTAATTTTGGCTGCGTTGGGTCTTCGTTGCTGCACACGGGCTTTCTCTAGTTGCGGTGAGCAAGGGCTACTCGTCGTTGCGGTGCACAGGCTTCTCATTGCAGTAGCTTCTCTTGTTGCAGAGCACGGGCTCTAGGCGTGCGGGCTTCAGTAATTGTGGTACCAGGGCTCAGTAGTTGTGGCTTGCGGGCTCTAGAGAGCAGGCCCAGTAGTTGTGGTGCATGGGCTTAGTTGCTCCACGGCCTGTGGGATCTTCCTGGACCAGGGCTCGAACCCGTGTCCCCTGCATTGGCAGGCGGATGCTTAACCACTGCGTCACCAGGGAAGTCCCAAGGCGACTTTTTAACCACAGCCTTCCCCAGACTGAAGCTTTCAGGTAACTCCCTCTTGCCTGACTTGTTCCTTGTCTTTGAAGATTCTTGTCCGGTGTCCCCTCCTCCAGGCAAAGCTCCCTGGTGTTCGCATAATACCTACCGCTCACCGCTCATAACAGCTGCCACCTATTGGTCCTTATTAGGCACGAGGTGCTGTGCTAATCGGTGCTCTACGTGGACTATCTCATTTAACCCTCACAACAGCCCTGTGAGGTAGGTGCGTGCACATTTTATAAATGAGGATACGAGGCTTAGAGAAGCTAACAACCCACCCGAGGCCTTGCAGTTATGATCCCAAGATTACAAAGTAATGATTCAACAAACTTATCCGGCCCTAGAGGCCAAGTCATACCTTCTTGTAAACCAGAGGCAGCCTCTTATTACACTGTGTACTTCCCATCCCTGCGGGGCTCAGCGTCCGGGAGGCACTCACTAAACGTGGGCAGAATAACTGACTGCTACAGCGTCAGTTCATTCCTATCCAACCACACAGACTTGGGTTAAAAGTCATCAGATGAAATTGAGAATTAGTCTCCAGGCCTGGAAGAAGCAGCCCCAGAGATGGGGTTCAACGGGAGTCTGTTTATGGGCAGTGTGACCCACCATTGAGGATGGAAGCTCATTTCAAGACATGTCCTTGTACTGCCGAGGGATGCGTGGTTGGGAAGAGTCCACACTTCTTCCTCACGATTCTTCACGGAAAGAAGACAAAACCAACGGCAGCTTAAAAACATATGAGGAGGGACCTCCCTGGTGGCACAGTGGTTAAGAATCTGCCTGCCAATGCAGGGGACACGGGTTTGAGCCCTGGTCTGGGAAGATCCCACATGCCGCGGAGCAACTAAGCCCATGTGCCACAACTACTGAGCCTGAGCTCCAGAGCCCGCAAGCCACAACTACTGAGCCCATGAGCCACAACTACTGAAGCCTGCGTGCCTAGAGCCCGTGCTCCACAACAAGAGAAGCCACCGCAATGAGAAGCCCATGCACCTCACGAAGAGTAGCTCTCACTCGCCGCAACTAGAGAAAGCCCGTGCACAGCAACAAAGACCCAACATCGTCAAAAATAAAAAATAAATTAATTAAAAAAAAAAAAACACATGAGGAACAGCACCCTGGGGGGCAGCCCCAGCCCTCTGCTCGGATTCCAGAAGACAATGGCGCCAAACTCAGAACAGGATTTCGAGGGTGTCCTTGAAGGGGCTCCAGAGCCTCCCGGCGGACATTCGGCTGAGGCCGGGGCCAGACAGGGCCCAGCCAGCAAGGCTTTCCCCTGGTCCCACAGCGAGGCTGCTCCTGGTCTTCCCATGACACTGAGCACTGACTGAACTCCCGTTCAGGGCCAAAGCTGCCACCTATTGAGCCCCCATTACACACCAAGCACGTGTTCCTGCCCTGGGAGGCTGCGCAGAATTGGGCAGGAGAAGACCTTTGTTTCTCCTCAGGAGACATCGAGAAACCACGAGGTGAAGCATCCGGAGAAGAGGAGAGATCAGGCCTGTTGCCACCCCTCCTGGGAGCCCTCAGAGAGAGCTTCTCCACGGGGCCTTCAGAGGCCTCTCCCCCTCTCCCTCTCGGCCACCTCGGTGAGCCCCTCCACGCTTGTGGCTGTGGTGCCCTCCGGGGGGAGCGAGCCTGGGCCCTGCGGGGCGGGCACAGGGAACGGGCGGCACGACGGGGACCTGCCAAGTGGAAGCGCCGCTTCCAGCGGCAGCAGCATCTGGACGCCTGGCAACTCCATGGCCGGGTCTGGAGTTGCGCCTGAGATTTTTTTCTTTCTGATTTTCGACATCTCCCCCACCCCACCCCCACTTTATTTTTTTTTCCTAAAAGCATCCTCTGGAAAGCCACCCCTTGCAGCCCTGCGAGGGGCCGGATGGGGCTGGTCCTGAACAGCTGTCCTCAGTTTACTACGGAAGCTACCTCTGACTCCTTAGCCAACCATAGGCTAAAATCTAGCGTTCTTGAAACTGCAAGTTTGACTTGTGAAGTGAAAATGAAATCCCTTTTCCTCTGGCAGTCTAACAAGGCCGCTTTGGTTAAGGTTGTATGCTTATGGGCAGCTATTCGGCTCTGCAATGGACACAGGGCTGGGTCATCATCGGTCTTATCAGCGACCGCTGTGAGACCTCAGCATCCTGAAGAGGAACGGGGCAGGCTGGGGACACAGAGACCCCACGTCTCCCAGGTATTCCTCCTTCCTGTGCATCCACAGTCACCAATCTCCGTAAATTCCATGTCTTCAATGGCTATTTTATAGCCTCTTCTCTATGCACAGCACCAGAAACGCCAGCCTCCGACATCTTTTGCCTGGGCTGTCCTAAAGGCTCCCGTCTCTCCTCCCTCTCATCTCTCCTCCACGCTGCAGACCTAAAGCACAGTGTGATCAAGTCTCTCCCATTGCCACCTCCTCAACACCACCATCTGGCCCAGATGCACTTCTCTATCCTCCTCCTCATCTTTGACAATTCCCATCCCCGCTGTACTCCTGCTTTCTACCCTAAGGACACGTGTTCACCTGTTTGTGGTGTTGCCCCTAAAGTCTGTTCCCACCCTCTGGTTTGCTGTGCTCCTCATTCTTCAAAATCCAGTTCACATCACCCCCTCTGGGATGCAGACCGCCAAACTACACACTGCCCACTCCAGGCTGAATGAATTACTCCCTCCTTTGCGTTCTGTAACTCCTTCATACCCTTTTTGCCTCCCCTGTGGGACTGTCAGCTCTTTGAGTCTACAGCCTGGTGTGAATTCATCTGTGCATCTCCAGCACCGATACTGCACCTCTCCTATGTAGGGACCAACAGTTTTGAGGAATGAATGACAGTAAAAGGGAAGAGCAGACTTTGTGCACAGATACCAACCTAGGAGCCAGGCTCTGGTGAAAGAGGAAAACTCGCCTGAGATACCCAGAAAGACCCTCGAGCTCCTCAGCATGTGCCCCCTGCCAGAGACAGGTCTTTGTGGGATTACCCAGCCCTCATCGGTGAGCTTGAACTTTGGAGCCTTCCCACTTTCCCTGGTCAGATGAACCACATTCCCGTGTCACACCTTTCCCCTTTCTGAACTTGCTTCTTCAAACATTTTCTTCACCTGACTGCTCACATGACCCCTGTCCCCAGTTGCTTCCTGGCTGTGGGCTTGGTGCTGGTAGAATTGACCTTGGTCTGCACCCTGCCTCTGATTAACTCAGCTTCCGGGAGAAAAGGCCTGGGCATCTTCCTCTACCAGGTATTCTTCAAAGGACAAGACGAATGTCTCATTGTAGGTTGTATGGCATCCGGCTGTTACTGTGAAGCGCTCCTGGGTTAGGGGACAGGAGAATAGGATCTGGCCCTCTCGGGTGTCCTCTGTCACTACAAACTCATCTTGATGAAACTAAACTCATTATCTTCAGTTCCTCCATCCCCATTGCCTCTGACGGTTGATCAGCAAGTGGGTTATGTCGGTCTCCCTTCCACAGGCACACATATTCATCTCCCCTTCCCTGGTCCACTTCCACTGCCCTAAGGAGGACCTCGTCATCCTTCACCTGGGCCACTGAAGTGACCTCCTATGAGCTGATCTCCCAGCATCCAGTCCCTTTCTCCGAGTCCACCCTTCACATCGGAGATGGTTATCTTCCTAAAATACAAGGAGATGATGTCACTCTCCCGCTCAAAATCCTTCAATGGCTCCCCACTGCCTACAGAATAAAGCCTTCACCTGCCATTTAAGATTCTCTAATGATTTAGCCCTGACTTGCTTTTGCTGCCTCACCTCTGAGCACCGGCCTACAAGGAGCTTGCCCTCCTTCCCAGCAGAATTATCACTGTTCCTCTCAATCCCGATAAAATATCCCCTTCTCTCTGGGCAAAATCAATCCCTCCATTCCCAGCATTTGCACAACACACAGTTTCTATCTTAGCTGAGCACTCCCTCATTCTGCCTGTTATTTTATTTTGTTGCTTACATTGCAGACCAGCCCTGCTAGACTGCAAGCTCTCAGGGGCAAGAATCTCACCTCATCCACCTCTGTGATCCTCCACAGTTGCTTTGAGCACAACAGATGCTCAGTGTATTTCCATTAACTGCAAATGAAACAAATGAATCAAAGAAGTTACCAGTTGTGTTTAAATAGCTTCCTACCTGTGGTCAGGATCATGGTATGAAGCAGCTCTGGAAGAGAAAATGGCTCTCAAGGAGCTCATAGTATATTTCAGATAATATAGGTGAATGTCCAGACACTAAAAGCCACAAAGTAATGTAAAGAAAAACAATGTTCTTCAAGCATGCATGCAAAATGAAGCAGAGATTGCACACAACTTATAAAGCCTGTAGAGGTATTTCCACGCCATGACGAAATCACATCTGAGATTTAAAATACTATTGACTTTGTTTGGGGAAACAAAGACTCTCTGAAAAGCCTTAATATTGTTGCATGTAACTGTTAGATTATGTCATCGTGATCAGTCCAAACAGGGGACTTTTCTGGCGCATTATAGCCTAGTGATTAAGAGCCAGACCACCTGAATTCAAATTCCAGCTCCACCGCTTACTAGCTGCATGATGTTGGGCAACGACTTAACCTTTCTGTGCCTCATTTTTTTCCTCCTGTAAATGGAGGGCATAATAAATACTTACTTCATTGGATCTTTGAGAGAACTAATTGAGTTAACACATATAAAGTTCTTAGAACATAGTAAACCCTATGTCAACCTTGACTATTATTTTTAAATATACCAAATTTCCAGAGAGGGACAAAGAGATTGTCCAGCTAACAAGCATTTGTGTAATACCTGGCACTGAGGTACTATTCTTTCCTTGCCATTTTTTTTAGGAACTAACTTCTAATGAGAAGGTTTTGTTGATTTTTTTAAGTCGTTACCATCCATTAAGGGTTTAGTCTTTTCATGGAGTATGTATATAAA
The DNA here is from genome assembly GCF_965194805.1 of Balaenoptera borealis. Classification (NCBI taxonomy): domain Eukaryota; kingdom Metazoa; phylum Chordata; class Mammalia; order Artiodactyla; family Balaenopteridae; genus Balaenoptera; species Balaenoptera borealis. The sequence goes on along the minus strand of NC_138868.1, from coordinate 27,030,775 downwards.
TTAATCATGTATTCAAAAGGAACACAGTATAGTCGCTAAGAGCTTAGCCTCTATAGCCAGGTCTCCTGGATTATTCGTAAGTGTCTCCACTCTGTGACTTAACCTTCTGCCTGAGGCCTCCCTCAGCAGGTGCTGGTCACCACCTGTGACCTCTCTAATCTGCTGTTTCCTTCTCTGCCTTTACACACAGTCCTGTCTCCCCTGCAAGACTCCAGCCATATTGTGGGCCTAGCACCTTCTAATACAGTGCCTTGCTCACAGCACAGTAAAACCCAATAAATGTTTGCTGGTTGACTAGTTTTCTGATAATGCGAAGTACCGTAGGGCTAGAGAAGTAGTTCTCACCCCTCAGTCCCAGGGGCTATTTTGCCCACAGGGGACATTTGGCAATGTCTAGAGACATTTCTGCTTGTCACAACTGGAGGGGTGCGTTACTGGCATCTAGAGGGTATAGGCCAAGGATGTGCTAAATGTCCTACAACGCACAAGACAACCATCTCTCCACAATAAAGAATTACCATGCCTAAGATGTCAACAGAGCTGATGTTGAGAGACTCTGGGTTAGAGCCATAAGAAAAATAAAAAGAAACAAGATTTGGGGAATACATTTACAACAATAACACATGGTTAGAAATGGAAGGTTCAGCTAGATTCTATTTCTCTGAGTACTGCTCATAATTTTAGAAAAATTGCAGTGAATCCCTGTGGTCCCAAACCACATGATAATGCTAATTTGGAGATATGGTAATCAACAATTGGCAGCAAACTCACCCTAGCCTTTCCATTCACCTCTCAATAAGCAATAATGCGACCCTACATTTTATGGGGTGGAATTCTAGACCCCGCTGATGGCATTATGGTAGGGTTAGATTGTAGTTCCATGGTGTTAGCAGAGATTATCAGCAAGCTAATGCCATTGTGGCCAGTCGAGTGATTTTTTATCCAACCTATGGGGCTTCACTGGGATTGGTCCTATTTACCTTCTTTTTTAACCTGAACGGCATTTCTCCTTTCATGTCGGGTTAAGCGCATGGGCTTTGGAGATGGGCAGAGCCAGACTGCACTCTCTGTTCTTCCAGTGGTCTGTGCACCCCAGAAGGGCAGGGACGGGGCTGTGTCACGACCGCTGCATATTCAACCCCTGAGAAGTGATGGCACCCAGGACACATCTGTGGAAGGAATGATTGCACTCACTCGCTCTTACCTCATTCAGACTCACTTTCTTCATCTATAAAATGGAGAAAATAGCACCTAGGGCAGCAGTTGTTGCAAGAATGCAATGAAGTGAGATCACGTATCAACAGATCAAGCTCCCAGTACAGGGCTGGACACAGTTCAGTGAAGGCTTCTATCCCTCCATCTAAAAACTAGCAACCATCTGCTGGCTCTTTCAGAATCCTGAAAGGTATCACGATTTCCTCCCTGAATCCTCTGTTCTTCAAAGAAGCACGTCAAGCCAGAGGAAGCTCTAAAGCACTGGGGTGGGTTTATTTTTCTGAAACTAATTAAAAATCAAAAGTTCTGCCATGATTTCTAAGCCAAATTTATTCTCACATATGGGCTTCCCACTTTAAATTTTAATTTGATTATGCACATTTCAGACTAGCAACCGGAATGGATGAGGGCCAGGGTCCTGTCTTTTTATATTTTCTCAGCATTACCTACCTACAGCAGGTGCCTAATAAATAGTAAATGAACAAAGGAAAGGACTGTATCCTCAGGTTGTAGCTACCAGATTCCCTAAGGGTGAAGACTAGTTATACAAACATCAAAGCTTATCTGTTTGTACTCTGGTTCACAATTGAACATAAAGCTATCAAGATGAAAGAGTTTAATTGTAGCGTCAATGCTTCAGATAAAACCTTGCAGACCCCACAGCTGCTGAGAGAATTTCCATAAGGCAGCGTCTGTCAGTACACAGACCGGGAAGGCAGCATGGTAGAGCAGAGCAGGTGAAAGGGCTGGCTCCAGACCTAACTGGGTTCAATTCTTGGTTCCACCAGTTTCTAATTGTGCAACTTCAAGTCTCAATTTTCTCATCTGTAGAAGGGCAATAGTACACCTGCTGCTTTGGGCTGAATTATGCCCCCATCCCAAATTCATAGGTTGACATCCTAACTCCCAATACCTCAGAATGTAACCTTATTTAGAGACAGGCTCTTTACAGAGGTAATCCAGTTTAAATGAGGTCATCAGCGTGGGCCCTACTCCAATACGACTGGTGTCCTTACAAAAAGGGGAACTGTGGAGACAGACAGGCACAAGGGGAACTTTGGAGACAGACAGGAACACAGGAAAAATGCCAGGTGAAGATGAAGCAACAGATCAGGGTGACGGTTCTACAGGCGAAGGAACACCAAAGATTGCCAGCAAACTACCAGAAACTAGGGGAGAGGCGTGGACAGATTCTCCCTCACAGCCCTCAGAAGGAGCCAAGCCTGCAGACACCTTGATGTCAGACTTCTGGCCTCCAGAACTGAGATAATAAATTTCTGTTGTTTGTAGTATCTTGTTATGGAAGCAAACTAACACATCTGCCTTGTAGGCTTATCATGAGGAGTCAAGATAAAGTTATAAAAAACACATTCCACAGCTAGGTGACAAAGCTGGTAGTTGTTGTTATTACTACTTAGAATATCACAAGTTGAGGGCCTTCCCTTGGTGGTCCAGTGGCTAAGACTCCGTGCTCCCAGTGCAGGGGGCCTGGGTTCAATCCCTGGTCAGGGAACTAGATCCCACATGCCGCAACTAAAAGATCCTGCATGCAGCAACTAATAGATCCCGCACGTGGCAACAAAGATCCCACATGCTACAACTAAGACCCTGCACAGCCAAATAAATAAATAAATATTTTTTTAAAAAAGAATATCACAAGTTGAAATAACATAGATATCAGACACACCTGTATGCTGAACACGGGAAATATCCTATTGTCTGAATATAAGTCAACTCCCTAAATGCAAATTTCCCATTTGTTTCCAATGAGAAAACCAGGGAAAAAACTTTTAGGGATATAGACAAAATAGCCAAACGCCTACTTATAATACGTAGTGCAACTGAGTGACACATACACATGCAAAATCGCATATATAAAAAATCATACATTGATTTATAAATAATGCTTTTCCCATTTCCATATTTCATGAAATAATTTTATTCTAACATCACTCTTCATCACCTAGGACTTTTTTGAGTCTTTTTTCAAGAGAACTTCATCTTTGTTTCCATCTAAGTTACTTGAGATGCAGCACTTTTGAGTCTGTGTAGGATGCTAACACAAAAATTTTATCCTACACCACAGTACTATTTTCCCATACCACTGTAACTGTTGTGGGTTTTTTAATTTATTTGTACTTATATGTCTATTCATTACCTTCACAGCATGATCACATTGCTTTGTAAAGTGATTTCTAAAAGGTGCATTTATGACAAATTCTAACTGTTGCCATTGTGAAATCATACCCAAAAGAGTAATTCCTAAATCAGTGTTGGGAACCTCTCTAAGCATTGAAAACTAAGGTTGATTTAGGTCAATTCAGGCTACTGTGATTTTTCAAAGTAAAACAATTGAAAGAGAATCCCATAACATGAGACAACTTGAAAGACTTGAACATAAGTAACTTCTTTTCTGAGGGGCAATTCCGGGGGGGAAAACCCAACACTTTAGTTCAAACTGTAAGCAGCTTATGTACAGCTGATCTTATCAATCCCAAAGCTTTTTCTTATGTCCCACTGATTCTCACCCTTCAGGGCCAAGTTCAAATGTCCCTTCCTCTATCAAGCCCCTCCCCCATGTAGTTGGATTGACTCTCTCATCGCTTAGCTCCCGCCGCACACAACCGTCCATCTCCCAGAGTTTCCTTTAGCGTGGAACCAGGGTGCTTGTGTTAGTCACCCTCAGGCAGCACCTTGCTTTGCAAACAATAGGTTCCTTTTTCTTTAATGAAGGACAGAAAATAACTTTAGTCTTTTCCTCTGGCTATAAAGTTATTACATATTTATTGTAAAAATTTCAAATTTCATAGAGATGTTTCAAGAATAAAGTCCATTCTAAAACTCCCGCACTTGGGCGTCCATTGTGGCGCAGTGGTTAAGAATCTGCCTGTCAATGCAGGGGACACGGGTTCGAGCCCTAGTCCAGGAAGATCCCACATGCCACGGAGCAACTAAGCCTGTGCGCCACAACTACTGAGCCTGCGCTCTAGAGCTTGCGAGTCACAACTAATGAGCCCAAGTGATGCAACTACTGAAGCCCGCACGCCTAGAGCCCGTGCTCCGCAACAAGAGAAGCCACCGCAATGAGCCCGCGCACCGCAACGAAGAGTAGCCCCGGCTCACTGCAACTAGAGAAAGCCTGCGTGCAGCAACGAAGACCCAACACAGCCAAAAATAAAAATAAATAAAATAAATAAATTAAAAAAAAAACAACTCCCCCACTGTTCAATTTTTCGTGTATGTACTTCCAGAATTTTTGCTATGTGCACACAGCACATACATACTCTTACATGTGCATACACATACATATACATTGAGACACATTTTAAAACAGATGAGGAATCATGCCATAACAGGTTGTTTTGTAACTTGCTCTTATCACTTAATAAATTATGCACTCTTCCTATGTAAAGAAATACAAATTTATATTATAATTGTTAATGGCAGCATAGTATTAGAATATCAAAATTGACTTAGTCTTTCCCCTACTGACGGACTTTGTTTCACATTCTTTTATAATCACAAAAAATGCTACAATGAAAAGTCTTGAAATTACAGCTTAGAAAAATGATCATTTTCTTAGGATAAATTCTGAAAAGTAGTATGCTAGTTCAAAAGGGTATACTTAGGGCTTCCCTGGTGGCGCAGTGGTTGAGAATCTGCCTGCCAATGCAGGGGATACGGGTTCGAGCCCTGGTCTGGGAGGATCCCACATGCCGCGGAGCAACTAGGCCCGTGAGCCACAATTACTGAGCCTGCGCGTCTGGAGCCTGTGCTCCGCAACAAGAGAGGCCGCGATAGTGAGAGCCCCGCGCACCGCGATGAAGAGGGGCCCCCACTTGCCGCAACTAGAGAAAGCCCTCGCACAGAAACGAAGACCCAACACAGCCATAAATAAATAAATAAATGAATAAAATTTAAAAAAAATTAAAAATTAAAAATTAAAAAAAAAAAAAGGGTATACTTAATGTCAGTTTTAGCTACTCCCATCAACAGTGCAAAAGAATGCCTGTTTCCCAGGGTCCTCACCAAATTAGAACTACTGTTGTTTTTAATCCTGGCCAAAATGAAAGAACATAAAAAGTAACATTTCATTGTTTTAATCCCCATTTTTATTACTCTTGTGTTTGAGCATCTTTTTGGTTAATTCAATTATACAGTTGTTTATTGCACAATACAGTTATTTATATTGTATTAAATATATTTGAATCCAGTACAATTGTTTATTGTACAGTGTAATTATCCATTGTATTCATTATAGTGTATCATTATTAGGTTCTTAATAAATATTTGCAGAATAACAATAGCTAACACTGGTTATGTGCAAGGCCTGTTCCAAGCACACCTCCACATGGTCCCACCTCCTCTGGGCCATCTAGGTGCCTTTATTGTTGATTAGGTGAAGGCTGTCATTTCGTTTGAACAGGGGTCTGTATTAGTATGTTTGAAATACGATTACTTTTTGAAAGAATGGTTATATTTGTTAAACATTTTACATACTTTTCCTCATTTTATTCTCCCAACAACCTTGCAAGGCTGGCACCATTACTATTATAATTCTCACTTTGCAGATGAAGGAACTGATGCATGGGGGCCTTAGGTGACTTGCACAAGGACACAGGTCTAAGACACACAGTCACAATTCGAACCCAGGTTTTTTTCTTAAAGGAACTCCTTTATTTATTTATTTATTTTTATTTTTGGTTGTGTTGGGTCTTCGTTTCTGTGCGAGGGCTTTCTCCAGTTGTGGCAAGCGGGGGCCACTCTTCATCGCGGTGCGCGGGCCTCTCACTATCGCGGCCTCTCTTGTTGCGGAGCACAGGCTCCAGACGCGCAGGCTCAGTAATTGTGACTCACGGGCCCACCTGCTCCGCGGCATGTGGGATCCTCCCAGACCAGGGCTTGAACCCGTGTCCCCTGCACCGGCAGGCAGATTCTCAACCACTGCGCCACCAGGGAAGCCCTGAACCCAGGTTTTCTGATTCCAAAGCCTCTGTCCTTAACCACTACACCAGACTGCTAGTGACAGAAGTCCCTGTTAGGGACACAACGTCCCCTAACAGAAATAGTATCTGGCTCACAGGCCGCTCAGGGCCTTGTCTCTTAAGTCAGAAGGGACATTTAAGCCTTTAAACTAAAAACAGTACGAGTTAGAGATGTATCGGGGCACTGGAAACCCCCATGCTTCCACCCAGCTCTTCGACCCCTCCATCAGACACAGAAGGATCCCCGAACTACAGACAGTCCAGGGCTGGACAGGGTCACAGAGGGGAGTGGATTCCCCCCATACAGAGGCAGGAGAGGTCGGGCAGCACCACCACCTGCACTGGACGGGCCCATTCCATTTAGAAACATAAACTAAGAAGCTTTGTTAGCCAAGCAAAGAGAGCAGGAGAGAGCAAAGTCAGGGAGAATAAGAGTGAATCTATGGAAAAAAAAAAAAAAAAAGGTCATGAAGAACCTAGTGGCAAGATGGGAATAAAGACACAGACCTACTAAAGAATGGACTTGAGGATATGGGGAGGGGGAGGGGTGAGATGTGACAGGGTGAGAGAGTGTCATGGACATATATACACTACCAAATGTAAAATAGCTAGCTAGTGGGAAGCAGCCACATAGCACAGGGAGATCAGCTCGGTGCTTTGTGACCGCCTGGGGGGGGTGGGATGGGGAGGGTGGGAGGGAGGGAGATGCGTTAGGGAGGAGACATGGGAACGTGTGTATATGTGTAGCTGATTCACTTTGTTATAAAGCAGAAACTAACACACCATTGTGAAGCAATTATACTTCAATAAAGATGTTTAAAAAAAAAAAGAGTGAAGGAGAGAGGGAAATAAATAAGGCTACATTTTCTGAGTGCTTACTAAACAGCAGGCACTGTGCTATGTGTTTTTGGTAAGTCGTATTACATAGTCCTCCCAACTATCATGTGAGGTAGGAATTAACATATTCAATTTGCAGATGATGCTTGTGCAAGATCACACAGCAGCAGAGCAAGGATTCAAAGCCAGGTTTCTGATTCAAGACTAGGAAGGATGCCCTTGGGTTCTACAGATGTGCCTGGGTGGGGTGAAGAGCAGACTCATGGGACAAGGCTTGGGCTTCTGACATCACATCAACCAGCGGTCCATTTTAATCTGCTTTGTAAAGGAAGGGCAGCTCCAGGCAAGGGTTTATTGGAATGAAAGGGTTCCATTGCTAAAAACCCACAGTACCATGTCACATCTGGTTCACACCTCCGTTTAACCATCAATCAATCCCACTACATAGGCACATACTAATCACTTACTGTGTGCAAGGCTTCCTGTGCTGGCAGTGGCATTATGAAAACAAACCAGACATCAAGACACTGCCCTGATCTCACACTTTCTACATTCCAGTAGAGGAGAGAAGTACTGCACCTGACAGCAACAGTGCAAGACAAGTATGGTAAATGCGAGTGCAGAAGCAGGCAAATGTAACCAACTGCATGAAATAAGGGGAGGTTTTGCTGAAGATGCATGTCAGAGAGGGTCATAGGATTTATTTTTAACCAGGAGGACAGAAGGAAGCAAAGGCAGGAGAGTGTAGCGTGAGGTATGTTCGGGGGATGAAAAGTCGTCCTTATGTCATGGGCACAGTAAGGAACACTTGGACACACAGGGGGCATTTCAGGGATGAGGAACCCCCAGACCAGCAGTCAAAGCTCTAGTAGCCTTTGCTCCCCTTGTTATGCTGAGGAAGATGAGTGAAAGCTAGAGCAAGGTCTGTACCTGACAACCTTGCTGAGTCTGAAATTCCTTCTCAGGAGCCAGGTGTGAACAACATCTTCCCTCCAGAAGATGAGGCCAGAAGAGCCTTAAAATGAGCAGAGATTGTTTGTTTGTTTGTTTGTTTGTTTGTTTTAAATATAAAATGTAAAATGTGCATTCCTTTTGACCTGGAAAATTCTCCTTCTGAAGAAGAGATCTGATTACAGAAAATATTGTAATAACATGAATGTCCAACAGTAGTGTGCTTGGTACATATGTTAAGACACCTTCCTATAATCACACACTATACAGCTATTAAAATTAATGTTGGGGAAGAATACCTACTAACACTGAAAGATGTCCATGATATTTGTTAAGTAAAAGAAATTAAATTATGAAATAGTGCTAGAATATTATTCAATTCTTACAAAAAAAAATAATGTATGGAGAAAAACACCAAAGTGTTCATAGATGTTATATGATTATTGATGAGTGAGGACTTACTGGTGATTTTGGCTTATCTATATTTTCTAAAGTTTCTACAATAAACATTTATTATTTTTGAAATAAGAAAAAAACAAAGAAGTCAATTTTAAATGTTCTTTCTACCCAGTATAAAGACCTAGAACAAGTATGTGGCTGGCTGTGATTCCTGGCTCTTATTTCTGTGACCTGGCTTGTTCCTAGGCACAGAATTCAAGGTTGGATATCAGAAAGTAGAGACTGAATCCTCACATGGCCCCTGTCCACTGGAGCATATGCTTCTCAACCTCTCCATTCCATCACTGCTATTTCACTTAATGGGAAAAAAGTATTTGAGTCAATTCATACCTAGTGTGTATAGGCTATTATTTAATAGTAAGAGCTGTCGTTTATTATGCATTATTTCCATGCAGGGCTCTGTGCTAAACACCTTCAAATTACCTCATTTAACCCTTCAACAACTGTGAAAGTTAGGTATCATTATTTCCATTTTACAGCCGAGGAAACAGAGGCCCAAAGATATGTCACTAGCCTAATCCCTAATGACCAGTAAGTGACAGAGCCAGGTTTCAAACTCTGGTCTGTCTGACTCCAAAACCTTCTTCAGTCTTTACAATTATATGATTCTGTCCTTGTAAGGAACCCATTTATTAATCTTTACAGAGAATGCATATGTGTTGAAAGAGGTCTTCCAAATGTCCTTGGACTGGAATGAAAACCTCCATCCAGGAAGTTGTCAAATGTGAGGTAATAGGTGGCAGCTGTGACAATAAATTATATTAAAAAGAGATATTAAATGTACTATTCAAAACTCATCACCTCCTCATTAATTTACTACATTTTCCTACCAACTATGGTCTTACACATGTGGTGGAAATACTATAAAATGGTACGCTGCTGCATCTCCTCCCAATTCTGCATTCCATGACATCTTGTTGGTAACTTGAAACTGGTTACAGTGGGAGTATTTACACCATGGAAATTAGCAAATGCTATGAATCAAGGCTTGATTTTTTGTTTTGTTTACTGTCTAGACTTAAGAAGGTGATGAAGAAAATGTTAATAATATAAATTAAACTTAAACTGTGCTATCTTTGGCTGTTATACTGTGAGTAGTACAAAAGAGATGAAAAAATATTCTTCCAGTATCTAATATCTGCCTCACTACAGAAGTATCTCATGTCATTGACAAATGAATAAAGTACTGATATACGTCTTTGTTGGGTCATTCATATTGGAACTGTACTCATTCATCAATGATGTGAGCAACTTCTTTGCTGAATCAGATTGTAATCAGACATTTATTTGCAGTCTAGCTTTGTCAAACTATGCTTGGATTGCTACTATAGGTTGGTTACAGATACAGGAGTTCAGCAAAAATCAACAAAAGCATTCTGTGATAATCAGCTGACTATGAGATTTACAATACAATGTGTTATATCATTATTTGTAAGTTGTGGGCTATATATCTTTCATGTCAGTATGTTATAACTTTTATGTTAAACATTTAAAGCATACCCTTGGACAGAACCATGGACAACCTACATAGTTCCTCCAGCAACAAATTCTCATAGTTGTACAGACAAAGTCTTTGGGGATCCCAAGGAATCCCTAGGGGAGTGACATTTCAGACCTGGCCCCTTCTCAAAAACACGTGTCCCAACTCCCAACTTCTTAAGGTCACTTGATCTCTAGGCCCACCTCTCAAAGAGCTAACCACAGATCTCTTAATAGAATTAGAAAGTCTCCCCTGGACCATGAGCTGGAAACAAAATAAACTGGGTTGGAACCTTGGAAAAACTCAATCACAGCCTCTTAGTTACATGTGAATACTTCATTGTCACACTTACCAGGTGACATAGTTACTGATTTACATGTCAATCTTCCCTGCTAGACCATGACCTCCATGAAAACAGGGGTGTCTCTCATTCATCCCATGCTCAGCTAGAGTTCAATCAATGTTCTTGAGCTCATGCATGAAGGCCTAAAGAGAGGGAGGAAGGATCTCCTTTACAAATCTGGTGTTGGCAGAATTAACATCTGTCTCACTGTGTTATTTAGGTATTTCCTGCATGGTTCAAGAGCAATGTTTTGATTGTGATGCTACATCCAAATAGATGCAATAAGTCATCCAAATTTTTCAAAATATACTACACATATACTCGTTGTTCCTACTATATAGGATACATGACCATCACAATTAATGAACAATATCCTTGGAGTTCATACAAACAAATAAGCTGCCTTTGCAAATATAACCCCCAAATTTCCAAACATATGGAGTAAAGACACTTTACAAGTACAATGTAGACTTGCCTCTTCAAGTTTTGTATTTGTAGAGTAGGGGCAAGAACAACCCATGGTTGTGTGACTATGCATGATGGGAGCAGGTCCCACATGTACAACTTTATCCAGGGGGTATCACGTCTGCCTGTTTCAGAGTATGTAGGAACCCATGCCGAGGGCACTTTGGGGACAGGAGACTGGGATGCAGAGAGGTGACTGCTTTTCTCCAGAACACAATTGATCCTGAGAGCAATAGCAGGCAATACCCACACAGGGACTGCTGCAAAACCAGCCACGGCTTAGTTTTCTAAGTTGTGCATAGAATTTTAAAAAAAAAGGAAGAATACCAAGCCATACACTTAAGGTAATTAAGTCATTACTTAATTCAATCAGTGGAATAACAGACATCAAAATAGGACCGGAATTCTCCTTTGAGATCCAGATGGATATTGGTACTGGCCCACCAACCTGAATTCCATGCTTTCCACGGCTTTTAATTTTTCCTTTCAATGACTGGAAACCAAATACAGAATTTTATCCTCCTTAATTCTCTCTCACTAGAAGTTGGGAATTTTCTGACACAAGAAGCTAATTAAAAACACATTACTACTGCAAGAGTTGCCTTGCAACTCACCTGGCATCTAGGGGTTAATCTCACACATTTAATACCCCACCTTAAACAGGAATTATAGGAGCCAGGAAGCAGCTTTCATGACAACCTTCCTAAGATGGTGTTACTTCTTCAGAGCACAACAGTCTAAAAAAAGGCCATGCAAATGGAGATAAATGGTACGCAGGCCACCGAGGTAATTAAAAATGTATTTTCCATCTCCTAGTAATTGAATTGTGTACAAGCTGCAAGTTAATGAGGTCATCTACCCTCGAGCACTGACAGGAAAGCAGGAATAATTATCTTTCAATTTTTTCTTATGTAGCAATTAATTTTAACCATTCGCCTACACCCCACTTCCACTCCCCTCAATCCAGTCAGTCAAAGTCATGGCTAAACCGAATTGACAAGCAATTGATACGGTGGCGGCACCGAGCTGCCGAGGCGGGCAAGGTAATCAAGGGGCTGCAGCTGTTGAGGGCTAAGCGCTTCCAGGTGAATGTCGCCTGGGATTTCGCATTCTGCCACTCGGAGGACACGGGACACACAGTGGTGGCTGACAGAACATCTGGTGCCAGGTGGGCTGGGAAGAGGCACTGCTGACTTGGGAAGGCAACAGAAGGATGGACGAGGATTGATGGATGGACAAGACTTCGAAACAAAATGTCACTTGCAAAAACCGTTACCCAAAACCGGGAGAGAAATGCTCAGCCACTCGTCACACTTGCCTTGCGCTTACAGCATCATCAGACTTCTTGGAGCTTTTTGGCTGGTTGACTTTGGAGTGGGGTCCTAAGGGCCAATGCTTCTAGAACTTACGGGCACAAAAAGTTTCTTATTTAGCTCAACAAAAGTTCACTTCTCTTTTCAGTCGTCCTCCTTCTAAGCCCACTGTTCTAAGGCCAGAGCATTGTGAGGTTGAGGGGGAGGGCATTTATTCCAGTTGTGCTGCTATCTGGCTGACTCAGCCCAAAATGCATCATGTTATGATAGGTATTGTCTGGAGTCTGTCCATCTGTGACTCTAGTTCGCCCAACGTTAAGATCAAGTCCTGGCCACCCCACTCGACCCCCACTTCTCTAACTGGTGAAATTAGAGCAAAATATAAATACTTAAGAGAAAGAGAGAGAAAGAAATTAGGTCTTAAGAACAAGGTCCTACTATATAGTACAGGGAACTATATTCAATATCCTGTGATAAACCATAATGGAAAAGAGTATGAAAAAAGAATGTATATATATGTATAACTGAATCACTTTGCTGTACAGCAGAAATTAACACAACATTGTAAATCAACTATACTTCAGTAAAAAAAAAAAAATCAGGTCTTCATTCACTTATCCTATTCAGACTTATTAAGCACCTAGATAGCTCTTAATACTAAGTAGAGTGGGTTACGTCTGTTGCCCTGATATACTTATTAATAGCATCTACTTTCACTTTGAAAATATCCCATAACGGATGATAACTTATATGGCCACCTGATCATAGGGTGCCATGGGGTGAAAGGTAGATATAGTGAGATTAGCAAGCTTCCTCAAAATTATAAGCTCCCCCCGCCACTCCTTGAGAGCTGGTTGCCATGACTTACTCTTCTTTCCTTCCATGTGTCCCCACAGTACCCAGCACCATCAGGGAACACAGCAGCCCCTCACTAAATGTACATCAATCACTTTGTGAATCCCACGTGAGATGCAAGTCAGTACAGGGAACCTACACCAGGCAATGTCATTTTCTATTAGCCCCCTGTGCTGAAAAAAGCAGATCTGAGATAAGGCTAGTATCTCCATTCCCAAATCAAGGTAGGCTTTATGAAGAATGACAAACCAGGAAGAATACATGGTTGGAAATTTTTAGGTTTTCCCAGATATTTGCAAAAAGGGAATTTCCTTTTGAAAATATGGACTGATAGTTTTGAATTAGAAAGATTAGCCCAGAGCAAAATGAAATTTCTCAAAAGCTACTCATTAGGACAACAGATATAAACTGAATGTCTTCAAGTCGAGCAGAAGGGCAAGGTGTGTGGCCTTTTTCTTTGTTCTTGAGGCTTTTGTTGCATCTTCATTCTCATGATGTCTATGCCATTTCCCCCAGGGGACCACAGAAGGAAGAGCACCTTGGATTCGGCCTTACTCTGATCAATGCAGGTATGACCCAGGTGGGCTCAGAGATGCATGGTGGGACAAAAGAAGAAAGAGTCTCCCTCAAAGGCTACGAGGCATGGCAATCCTGCTCCTATCCGTGCCCTGAAACAACCGCAGAAGGAGAGTGCAAGGGGAAGCTCTCCCAGGCCACTTTGCAAAGGTGAATGGCTTGTCACAGGTCTGCTGCTCCTGCAGTTAAATGCACATCTGCAAACCCAGAACACAGGGAAGTCACCATGGAAAGATGCACTCTATCCCACAGTTGCTGCGATTTCTCATGTAGGTTTAACTCTCACTGTCCCTGCCTACCCCCAAATAAATCTCTCTCTTAAGAGGATAAAGAAGCTAGCATTGGTTTAGCTCCTACCATGTGCGAGGCAGGTTACATGTGTTTATTCACTTGATTTTCATAGCTATCCTATGCCCTATTAAGGCATCAATTTACAGATGAGGAAACTAAGGCTTGGAGAAGTTAAGGGATTTGCCCAAAGACACACAAGAAAGATTTAAGGCCAAGATTTAAGCCAAAGGTTTAAGACCCCAACCCCTTTTCCTTTTCATCACTCAGCTGGACCAGGTGGGTAAGGTTTTCATCTTTTTCTCATTGCAGGTGGCTCTTCTTTAGTGCTACACTGTTACCAGACCTAGTTTTCTGGACATGTGAGGTGACATCCCCACTGATGCCTGAGTGCCCATTCTTGGTGATGTTTGTATTGAGCATTGCCCTCTTCCTCTGCTACAGTTGAGCCTCGCATGGGAGGGGACACATCTGTCTCTAATGCCTTGGTATGACAGAGTTTACTGGGTCACTTTTCTCCTGAATTATGCAGCTGTCAGGATAAAAGTTCTATGAGAAGAGAAGAAACCCAGAACCAGGGAGAAGGACATACACTACCAGGCTGAGGTTGAATAGTATATTGGTCAGCGTTTTCCAGAGAAACAGAACCAACAGGATACAGATATAGATGTAGATAGATAGATAGATAGATAGATAGATAGATAGAAATTTATTTTAAGATATTGGCTCAATCAACAATCAATTGTAGAGGCTTGGTGAGTCCAAAATCTGGTTGGAGACTCAGGAAAGAGCTGCAGTTCAAATCCAAAGGAAGTCAGGCTGTAGATTCAGGAAGAGCTGATGTCATAGTTCAAGTTTGAAGGCCATCTGCAGCAGAATCCCCTCTTGCTCAGGGGAGGTCAGTCTTTTGATCTATTCAAACTTTCAGCTGATTGGATGATGCCCACCCACATTATGGAGGGCAATCTGCTTTACTCAAAGTCCACCAATTTAAATGTAAATCTCATCCAAAACACCCTCACAGAAACATTCAGAATAATGTTTGATCAGATATCTGGGCACTGTGGCCCAGCCATGATGACACACAAAATTAACAATCATTAGCAAGCAAGGAGGACTGACAAAGCTGGTGTCTTCTCAGAGCATCTCCTGAGCCAAGACCTGGAGGAAGTAAGACTGCTGTGCAGCTTTTATCCTTCACATCACTTTTTTGGTTTCCCCAGGATCCCCACCCCTATGAAATTGAGGAAATAAAGCATTAAGGATGTTTATTGGGAAAGATACATAACTGATTAAGGGTGATGGAAAAAGGTATTAAAGATGGGAGATAGTGGACCATGTGTCTACACTGGCAAGAATGATCCTCTGGAGTGGGAGAGAGGGGTAATTCAGGAGGCACAGGCAATGGCCAAAGGAACCAAGACCTGTAGACTAGGAGCCACTGGTAACATCACAGAACCTCAGAGCCTGAAGAGACTTCTGAGTTCCCCACACGTCTACCCCTCAGAACATCAAGGTGAAACGACAGGCAAGGCTACTGAGCTAGTTACTGGCCAAGACTGGGACCCAGATCTTATCAATGACTTACTGCTTGTTGAGCACTTACTATGTGCCAGGAATTTATTTCACAGAGCAAGAAACTGGGGCTCAGAGAGATGAGTTGTCCAAAATTACACAACTACTAAGGGTTAGAGCTGGGCTTCAGGCCTGACAGTGTGTGATTCAGAAACTCAAACATTTATTCTCCACACTAAAACAGCCTCCCAGGCCAGGGTCCCCACGCCTTGCAGGGCTGAGTCACTGAGTCTCTGGAATGGCTCACCTGGAGCTACTCACATCCCCCTCAGGGAGAAGAGGAATGTCCTGACCTCTTGGAGGGCGGTTCAGACAACAGGTAGCGCTGTATCCGTGACTCACAGACACACAGCCGCTCAAGGTGGCAGACGAGACGAAGATCAGATCCTTGGGAGAGTCTATGAGAACACCACACGCGGGCACGCGCACGCGCACACAGAAGTGCTCACCAGCAGACAGCAGGGTTTCACGTGGCTCTGTGAGGAGGAGGGGCTGCCAGCAGGACGCTCCACCATCACCTGCTAATGACAAGCTGTTCCATCCCCAGCAGAGCCCTGGAACCAGTCTGCGCGCAGACACAAAAAAGCCCGACTTCATTTTAGCAGCCAAATTGCCATCCAAAGAAAAGATTTCCTGGGACAACAGATTTCTCTGAGGAGAACGGAAAAGGGTGGACAGGTGGTTTCCCATCGAAAAGCATCACCTATAACTTCCTCTCCAGACTCCAGGCTGCCTGGTCGGGCCCAGAGAGCAAGAGAAATGCTGGCTCAAGATACAGAGATCTTTTGAAGTGGAAATGTACCTTTGGAGTTATTTTGGCATTTTGTTTTAATAGATAAAGGAAATTTCTTAGAAAAAAGTAAATGATGATGACAGCTACTACTTATTAAGCTTAATAATGGTAGCTGTAATTTATTGAGCACTTAGCATATGCCAGGAACTATGCTTACATGCTTTCTCTAATATGCTCTTCACAACAAGTGTATGAAGAGTATTCTAGTCATATCACCATCTTACAGAGGAGGAAATGGCGTCTCCAAAAGGTTAATTCACTGCTCAAAGGACACCCAGCTAGCAAGTGCAATTGCTGGGGTTTAAATCCAAATCTACCTGATTCCAGAGCCTGTGCCCAATCAATGTATACGGGTGTGGGAGTGCATGAGTGTATGTGTATCTGAGTGTGTTTGTGTGTGTGTGTGTGTGTGTGTGTGTGTGTATGTGAGATGATCTAACATAAATGCAAAGCACCCTGGGCAACTGAACGTCCAAGAAGCAAGAAGGACTTCAGGACAGAGTGAAGTCAAACCTTATCCTCTCTCCACTAACAGGTCCACACATTTGGGGGTATGCAGGTGGAGCCCACAGCTCCTCTATGCTCATAGGGCAGAGGTGGACAGACCCCCTGCCCTTTTCCACTTTGCCAGACTTTCTCAGCTTTCTAGGCATTAGTAAGACATGGGTTCCCTGGTGCCCTCCCCAATATCCACCCACTGCCTTCTGCATCCCTTCCAGTATCTTTAATCACACTTAGAATAAAATCCAAAGTTTTTCCCTTGGCCAACAAAGCCCTGCATGATCTGGCTGGCTCTCCCCTCAACACTGCTGAGCTCCCCGTCAGACCCCCAACCTGGACTGCTGGTAAGAGAGAAATAAACCTCTCTCTTGTTTCAGCCCAGCATTTGGCGGGGGAGGGTCTCCCGTTATAGCAGCCTAGCCAATATTAACTCATACTCGTGGTCTCTGACCTTGACATTTAAATTTCCTTCACTCTCCTCAAATCTCTGACCTGCCCTGCCCACTCAACCCCACACTCTCAGCAGACGACTTGATCTTCTATTTCAGAAAGAAAGGAAGCCAGCACACGAGCACTCTCTCAGCTTTCACTACCTAACCACTTTAGGTGACATCTGCACCCAGCCTGTGACTCCATGGGAAGGTCCCTCCTCCCATCCTGGCCAGGATTTTTATCAGGGCTTTGAGTCCCATCCCCTCCTGTTCCTCAGGGAACTCTCATTTTGTCTTCCCTTCTCTTTTTTATAATTCAACCTCCCCCTCTCAACTGTGCCCACAGCAGTAAACATGTTCATGATTTTCTCATCTTAATAATACAAAAAAAAAATACTAAGCCTTCTCTTGACCACACACCACCCCTAACTCTCAAACCCTTAACCACTTCACAGTAACATTTTTTAAAAGAGTTGTTTGTGCGTTCTGTCTCTATCTCTTCAGTTGGCATTTCCTCTGCAAACCGCACCCCCTGCCACCCCATAGGAATTAATGTACCAACACTGCACTAAGAGTCCTAATTAATGTCTCCAATGACCTTATGTCGAGAAATCCAATCTTCATCCTTCTGGGCTTCGCAGCAGTGTTCACCCTGTTCTCATTCCCTCCTTGAAACTGTCCTTGTGACACCACTCCCTCCTGATTTTGTTCCCATCTCTCTTATAATCCCTATCTCATCTAATTCTCAGAGTGAACCTATGATGTAGGACTATTCCTATCCCTATTCTAGAGATAAAGAAATGGAAACCTAGAGATGGTAAATAAATTTCCCAAAGTGACACAGCTGATTGGCCAATCTAGGATAGGAACCCAGACCCCTGACACCAGAATCAGTGTTCTGAACCTCCATGTGACATTATTTTCTAGACTCAAAGAGCTTGAAGCCTGCTGATTATGAAAATACTTGATTATTTCTTTCCCTACAAAGTGAAGGTTAGCATGTAAGTAAGCGGCAAACTCTTTAGCAGGGGCGTTTTGCCCATTCACAGGCTGAGCTTGTTCACAATCAACATAGTCAGAACTCAGAGGAACATGTGACCACACTGGAGGGTCACTTCAATACAGGGCAGTGGGCCCCATCCTTTGGAAACCCAAGTGGCAGAGTGGAAAGAGACTTGAATTCTGGTTTAGGTTCTACAGTTAATTATCTGTGACCCTGGACACCACTTAACCTCTCTGGGCCTCAATTACCTCAGAGGGAATGATAATATCTGCCTTCTCACCCTGCAGGGCCTTCGTGAGGCTCAACTGATATCATAAAGTGAAGGATCTTTGACAAATGGAACACACCACTCAAATGCAAAGAGAAGCAACAGGAAAGATAAACTTAGGGAATCTTCAGTAACGCTAAAGAGATTAATTCCTGCTCCCACCTTGATGGAGACACCTTGATGGAGACACCTGGAGGGAGGAGAGGATCCCAAATTCTGATCCTCAGAGCAAATTGGCTTAGGTCAGGTGGTGGCATCAGCCACTCCTTCTCTGACCAGCTGCTCCCTTTCCCCAAACCCAGGTACTTCTCCATCCCCTTGAGGAGTCAGCTAGGAATAGCTGGGAAAGGGGCCCCTCTCACACAGAAATGGGATTTTATTGGAGAAGCTCTAAAGCCAGCGAGAGGAGGAGAGGACTGTGTGACCGGGAAGGGGAGAGGTCTGGAGCCATTCAAAGGGCACCAGCAGGCAGCTGGCACTATTTGCAGAGCACAACAGTGATGATGTTAATAATAACAACAACAGCTAACACTTTTTTATCGCTGACTATGTATGCACTAGGGATTCTTCTAAGTGCTTTGCATAGGAATCCCCTAAGGTTGGTACCATTATTACCCTCATTTTCAGGTGAGGAAAGGGGAGGCTAAGGCCTTTTTACAAAATGCCACAGTTCCACCCCAGCCTCCTGCTCCAGAACTTGCACTTGTAAATCATCCCCCGACACACGAACAAGAATAAGGATCTTCCCATTTCCCAGGGTTTCTCATCCTTACAGGACTCCTTCCTCACAATTACAAAACTTCCAAAGCATGTTAGAAATGCAGCAAACCTTCACTACTTTTAAT
This sequence comes from Balaenoptera borealis, assembly GCF_965194805.1. NCBI lineage: Eukaryota > Metazoa > Chordata > Mammalia > Artiodactyla > Balaenopteridae > Balaenoptera > Balaenoptera borealis. The sequence continues at coordinate 27,011,592 of NC_138868.1, read as the reverse complement.
CCATTGGGCTTCCTTTGCCAGTAACAGCAGGACTAAGAAAAAGAGCTACAGAAGCAGGAGATAACCAGTATATTTCTTTTAGTAATTTTCCTTTGCCATAGGAGCCGTTCTTCCCAAGGTGGCCCCTTAACTATTTTATTCTTGTATCTCTTATCCTTCTAAGCAATTAAGGAGCATGGTCACAGGCACAGGGGGAGGAAGTGTGACCAAGGGTCCATACCACCTGACTGGCCAGCAGGCTGTGAACCCTCCCATCAGCCTAAATGCCCAGCTGAGGGCTTGGCACGTGTATTACACTGATGTCAACCAGGCTTTTACATTAAGCCACTGAGTGGACATTTCTTTTGAAATAAACCCTATGGGCTAATGGTGGAATGAAATTCAATTCCTAATGGAAAGTGAGGGAGAAGCAAGTATGTTTTCTGACTGTGAATTATTTTAAAAGGACACACACTCCAAGACAAATACCTTCCCTGAATCCGTTTACTGAAAAAGTTCAAGAAAAATATTTTACTTCCGAAGCTCATGAGCAAATAGAATGAACCATTCCTACCCTACCAAGTTCATGTGTAGAGTTCCTCCCTGCTGTGGTTGCAGACTGGTGAGGCTGCAGGTGAGGTTGGCAGTCACCTGTTTACTTTCTTATAACTCTGCTTTGTAATCTTTTATCACACAGTTATAAAGTTTAACAAGTGTGTGTTTAATTCCAAAGTTTTGGGGGGATTTGGGAAGATCTGGAGGGAGAGAGGGAGACCTTGCAGCATTAGCTACAATCACCTCCAAAATCTTCAAAAATAAGAAAACTGTTTTGGTAAGCCAAGCTAAAGAGGCAGTTCTTCAAGTCTTCTGGAGTAACACAAACCCATCCTGTGCCTTGAATCAAAGTTGTTTTTCCCCACTGGGCACCTCAGCAAACCAGGGAGTCGCTGCTTCTTACCTCTTGCTGTTGGGCTGAAGACGAAAGAGGCAGACATTTCCACTGCAGTAGTAGGGACTGAATTGAGTTCTCTTGCAAAATACAGCTGGAGAGGACTCAGAAATGACTGGCTGCTTCACAGCACTTGTGGAATGTGCCATGGAATAACCCAGGCCTTCACTGCCCCTAGCAAGACACCATCGTCATCATCATGGCTGTAGTTACTGCTCTTGTGGTACCATACATTTCTATAGCCCCCATGTAGTTTACAGTGAACTTCGTATATCAGCAGAGGTGACACAGGGGCGCGTCTTCTAGTGCTCCTTTCTCCTGACCAGTTCAGTCAGGCCACGCTCCAGTCCCCCCAGCAGGTAAAGCAGTGAGGTCTTCTCAGCAGACTCACACTTAACCTTGCCCTGGGAAAAGAGCCTGGATGCTGAAGTTCAATGCTCCTACTTCGAAATATCTACTCTGCAACTCAGGCTTGCCTGACCCCCACCCTTGCACTTGAGTCTCGTTTTCATAAAATGCAAGCAATAGGTAGATTACCTCATAGGGTGGTTGTGAGGATTGAAGTATATTATATATGTATGTTAATCAGGATTTTTCATTGCAGCCCATAGAAATGAAGTCTGGTGAATTTAGGAAGAAAAGGGATTTATTGAAAGGATTTTGGAGAGCCCACAGAGCTCCAGAAGGACTGGAGAATGGATCTAAAGCTTATGTTGCCAGGAACAACACCTCAAATCACATCCCAGAACGAGTCCCCGAAGAAAACTCTGCCACGGCCACTATCCCCAGACACACTCTGGACGCTGACACAGGGTCACTGTCATGGCTGCCATCTCAAGCGGGATGTAGCTGTCATTGGTCCTCCATCTTGGCCAGAATGGATTCTGCAGTCTCTACATCAACATCGGTAGCTGCTGGTCCACAGCCTGAGGCAGGTGCATTGACAAAGCCTGGGTCCTATGCCAGCATCTTAGGTGCAAAGGAGGCTGGGAGAATAAGTACCTGGCATTTTCAGCTTCTAAATGTGTGTGTTGGGAGAGGGGAGTTTTCTGCAGTTACAGGAAATGTGTTCAGTTGCTAACAGCCAAAAAGAATGACTAATATTCACTAACAAATGAAATAAACCAGTACCTGATGTGTTCCCTGTCACCCTTATACCCTATCTTATCCAAGTCTGGGTTGAGCACAGTATCAGAACGCTGTGTTGTAAAGACATTCACAACCACCCCACGTGACCCCAAAACCCCATAAAACTTCCCACCTGTAACACCCACCTGTCTCCACATCCCAGTCTCTTTATTCTTCTCCCCAAGAAGCCAATGCCTATCTGATAAACAAATCTGTGCTAAGTGCTGATGATTGAAAATGGGTTAGTTAGTGCCTGATTCTTTCCAGAATCTTCCTATTTTCCCTATGAGATTCCAGGGGCCATAAAGGTTCAGCCCAAAGGGATTTAAAGCAGCTGTTAAATTTACCTTGGAGAGGCTCTGGTCAGCAAGGAGGTCTTCTGACTGAGGCAACCACTCCTCAGTAAGTAACCTGGAATAAATCAGTATCACCAACTCCCCGTGAGCAGACCCACATGCTTATGTTTGATGTTACCCGATCTTCCCCCCAGACCTCATATGATCTTCAGGGTAAGTATAATTATCTTCATTTGATAAATGAGATACCCAGCAAGGTTAAATGAATTTCCCAAGGCACTAAATCTGTTAAACAGCAAAGCTGAGACTGGACCCAGAGTTCCTGACTCCTATCAGGTGCTTTTCACTTTCTATAACTCCTGGCTGCCCTTCTCCAGGTCTTGAACAACCCCAGGGCTGTGAGTGAATAAGGGACCAAAGAAACCCAAGAGGCAGTCCTCTGGGAGGCAGGAGAGGTTGGCAGGGGAGAGGAAACAACCCCGGGATGATCCCCTTCCTAGCGCACATCCCATTTGCTTTGATTTGACTCTGAGTGTTTTCAAATGGGTTCTGATTCCAAAATATTTACATTCACCAGGAAGACTAAGTACAATGGTTTCCTTTTTGTCTAAAACATTGCAAAAATTAGGGGATGTACAACAACCACAGATGGAATCCAGGAGCTGAGGTGGGGTGGGGAAAGGGACACCAAATCTGCAAACCAGTGTGAGCCTTTTTAGCTGCAGTGATGGGGAAAGGGCGCCATCTCTGAGCTTCATGATTAAAGCAACTGCAAATTAGTTTCCGCAAAGGTCTTTCCCCTTAAATTGAAAAGCACCGTGTAACGGAATTTCATAGACACTGCTTTGCAAATGACTTCATACCTCACTCTGTTCAGAGCTGAGAGGTGGCCGCATGCTGTGAATCATAAGAGACTCAGGCTCTGGTGGGGCTGCCGAACCTTCCTCCGACTGACTTCGACATCCAGACACAGACTACTCTCCCCATCCCTTAACCTGGAAAGGGAATTAGTGAACCTAGAGCGCTGGAGTCACTGCTACAGGATTAGTAGTCTTTCCCTCCCCCTAACCAGGCTATTTACCCGCAAACTGTGCTTTCTACCACCATCAGGCTCCTAGGGGTTGCTAGCTGGTTATGGATTGCCCAGGTACACACATTTTAAGTAAAAGTCTTTGGAAGTCTATGGGGTTTCTGAGCTCTAATGAGATTTCCGGTAGAAATGATTAAGTCAGGCTGACAAAGCTATACCGAGTGCCACACCATTTTCACCAACCACCTTAGCTTTCTTGGGGATACCCCTTGAGGTTAATGTAGGAATCATGTTTCCTAATTGTCAGCAGCTCTACAGTGAATTAAACAGGTTGCATTTCAATGTCAAGCCTGATTGATCAATATTTCCAGACACCCCAAATCTCTAATTCATTCACGCAAGAAAAAGGTATTAGCACCTACTACGTGCCAGGCACTATGCCAGGCCCTGGGATACAACTATGATAAGTCACAGCTCTCGTGGTGATTACAAATGACAGAGACAGGACACGTTCAAATAGTTGTTCCAGCGAATGTAAAACTGCAACACTGAGAATGTGATACTGTGGGCGGTCCTGAGAGAGAGCCCAGGAGAGGGGAATTAGACCTGGTCAGGTCATCCGGAAGATATCCCTGAGAAAGTGACCTTTCAGCTGAGAACTAAAAGGTCAGAAGAGCCAAGAGAAGAGAGAAGGGAAACCCTCAAGGCAGAGGGCACAGCAGAGGCAAAGCCCAATAAGGTCAGGGGCTTGAAGAGAACTGGAAAAAAAGGCTAGTTATACATTAAGTTTGGTGAGCGAGGGGAACAAGGCACCAAAGGAGCCTGAAAAAGGGGAGACCCTGCAGGTCTTTTCAGGACATGCAGAGGAGTTTGGTCTTTATTTGAAATGCAAATTGGATGCCATGGAAAAGTTGTAATGGGGATGAGGGCCATTAGAAAACGTCTCTCTGGCTGCAGCATGGTGGCCATATTAGAAGCGATGGGGGGGGTGGAGTTTCCCATCAAGGAAAGTAGATGCTCAGAGTCTCACCTATCCCGGCAGTGACCTGAGTCCCCCACAATCACAAGGGCAACAGCACAGCCAACTCAGAAATTCAGGACCACAGTGTGCAACCCCAAAATTCTTCCCACTACAGAATCACCTAGTAGCACAATTTTAAGGTGTGATGTTGTCACCTGGGCAGACAGCACATTCCTTCACCTCTCTGCGAAACTACCCATTGACACGGACAACAACACTGACAATAACCAGCACTAAGGTACCAAGTCCAATGATGGGTTATCAGCACACACATGGTGATCTCTTCCCAACTCTATGTATATATCCTCTGCCTAAGAGAGAAGTTCAAGTGTATGCTCTTTAAAATGGTAATAATTTAAAAACTTAACCTTCACTCACTGTCTATCTAGTGATTCTCAACCGGGGCAATTTTGTCCCCCTCCCCTGAGGACATTTGGCAACATGTAGAGGCATTTTTGGTTGTCACCCTGGGAGGATGTCCAACTGGCATCTAACTGTTTAGCCAGAGATGCAGCTAAACATCCTACAATGCACAGGACAGTCCTCCAGAACAAAGAATTACCCAGCCCCAAAATGTCAATAGTCCTGCTATTGAGAAATCTGATCTACAGGGGCTCAAAGCCACAAGGTGGGTTCTTGAGTAACTGCATGAACAGAACATCACACACACACACACACACACACACACACACACACACACACACACTGACCTCCATTTGACAGTGATTTAAACAAGAAGTAAACTTTTGTTGTGTTAAGTCACTGAGATTTGGAGGCAATTCATTACAGCAGCTAGCGTTATTTACTTTAACAAGTGCAACTGGTAGAGGTTAGTCTTCTAGGAGGACAAGTGTATCCTAGCAACAGAGCCATATCACTTGGCAGGTGCTGGGAAGACTTCTGGAATAAAATGAAGGGCAGTGGACGCCTGGTCCTATCTTGTAAGTCATGAGGCCTCACAGTGTCATGGGGGTTAATAAGTCAAGAGCACAGTGGATCCTTCATAGCTCTCTCACCCCTAATGACCAGAGGCAGTGCCTCTGCAGAGAAACTTTTAGCAACTCAGTGGAGGAATGCAGCAGGAACCCACACCACAAGAACAACCGGTAACCTCTCTCATTTTCCTCTTTCCCTCGCCCTTTTTTTGTGAGACAGGGACTAGCTACAGTAGTCAGCAAGGTCCGTTTAGTGTATGATCTGGTCTTGCTGTGACTAACAAGATGATTGGTTGTATATATCCTCTTTATGGTTGTTCATTATATCACCCTAACATAAAGTAATTTAGCTTCGGTGAGATAATTAGGGTATTTCTAATCTAACTGATAGTCTGAATGAAATGAGATTTTCAGAGGGAGATTTGTGTATCAGGAGACTGGTGACCTCCGGCCCCAATTTTCACACAATGTATTATCTGACAGCCCGACTTCCCAGGCATACTGAATCCGTACATTTCCAAGCCTGTGCGTTATAGAACACACCCGCAAATGAGATTACTTTATTTATAATGAGATTTCCATGGGCTCAGGGAGGTAGATCATAATATTTTAACTGAGGCCTTCAGACTGACAGAGAAACTGTATGTTAACAGAGACTCTGAGACGCAAATGTACTCAAGAGGGCGAGTGGCCTGTATGGGGTCTCGGAGATGCAACTCAGCAGGAGAAATAAAGGCAGAGTCCCCTGAGGTGCCTGCCTGACTGGGACAGCCCGGGGCCACCCCAGCAGGGCAAACCTCGTGCTGGGAGGACCACAGCAAGGCGGTCTTCACCTGCCCCTTGGGGAAGATGCAGAAAGAGTCTGCTCAGTAAGCCTGAGATAGGGGACCAAGAAGGAGATCTGGAAAGAGGAAGCAGTAGAGGCCGGCAGGGTCAGGTCAGCATTCTGAGCAAGCAGGCAGCTGATAGACCTACCGCCTGCTCCCCAGTCCCCCAAACACACCCCCAAGGGCCAACCCACTCACCTCTGTCCTCCACGCTGGCTCCAAACCTTACCATTAGGGTCACCTGTCATCAGAGGCAGGATGCCAGCTCTTAGGAAAATATGCCCATTTTTCATTCATTCATTGAGTACCCACATATAGCAAGCACTAGTCAGACTCACAACAGGTGAAGTCTCTCTTTCCAGGCTATTTACATCCTTCTGGTTTTGTTGCTCAAGGCTCCTTAGTAAATTCCTTTAAATCCCCTTTAGAATTTAATTTGAGAGAAAAAAGTTTGTTTTTCTGGAAGAAATAATATGTTTTCTTTTATCAGATAATGAGAACTATGCAGCTCATCTTGTTCCCCTTGTTTTCTTGGGTGCCAGGAAGCTCAGAGGTTAAAGTTATACTCAATCGTAGAATTAGGTTGATGTTTTGTGTCTTTTTCTTTCTTATTTTCTATTTTTCTTATTTTTCTATTTCTAGTGAAAAAGATTTATTTAATGCTTTTTATTTGTTAAGGCATTTCGGTATTTCAATACTCCTTTGGAAAGGAGTACTTTATTAAATATGTTTATTAAAACATTGAAAAATAAACAAAGACAGAGCATTGACTTAAAAAAGCCCACTGTTAAAAATCCTTTAGTATTTACTAAGTACCTATCAGTAGCAAACACTGGCTGAGCATGTAACATGGGCCCTTTTCTAAGCACTTTGTACCTCACAGCAGCCTTTGCAGTAAGTAGTATTATCCCCACTCCAGAGAGGAGAGAATGAAGAACAGAGGCCTAAATAGGTTGCCTGAGATTACGCAATCAGTGAGGAGTAGAACTGGGATCAAAACCTGGGCAGTCTGGTACCAACAGCTGCGCTCTTAACCACTGCTTCTCAGCATATACAACTTACTGCACTGGGCAAAGGAAAATATACAGTATACGTACTGGACGCCTCTACCAGGCTGCCTCACCTCCCCTGGTGCCCCATTTTGTATTCCAGCCATCGCCACAGCAACCGGCCATGCTGGTGCCCAGGTGCGACCTGGCAGCACCTTGCCTGGACAGCGTGGAGAGTCTCTCGCTTTCTGCCCTAAGGTTGCAGAAATCTGCTCAATGATTCTGACACATGCACACACTTGGAAGAGGGAGGGAGCTAACACCCCATGGGGCAAACCTTGACCAGTGAGGGACGGAGCCAGTGGATAAATGCTCCTATTTCTGTCCTGTGGGCAGAGAATTCTGAGGCCCAATCTACACAGCTCCTCGGGATCCCAGTGGAATACAGCTGCTGTTACCCACACTGCTGATCAGCTCAGTAACGTTGGGTTGGCCTTCCTTCTAGTTCACTCCTCCTAGGTCCCACTCTTCCTCCTTGGGATCCATTTCTAATAAAACAAACTACCTGTATGCAAGAGCTTAGCTCTGCTTTGTGGGGAAACCAAGGCTAAGACGTTACAGTTCATAGCTTGAGGAGTTCAGATGAGAGTGACACGTCATTACAAGAGGAAAAACTCAGTAACAATGCGTTAACAATCCATGACGAAGCAGCCAGAAGAGTGACTTGAACTGTAAAAGTACAAGAGCACGGAGAAGTGAAATCAGCAGGGAACTACAATAAAGTTTTCTTGGAGCGCAGACACACGTTCATTTACATGTTGTCTATGGCTGGTTTCCTACCACAACAGCAGAGCCTCGTAGTTGCTACAGAGACCCACGGCCCACCAAGCCAAAAATATTTCATATCTGGCCATTTACTGAAAAGTGTGTGGACCTCTGATACAGAAAAGCCAGGATCCTATGGGAATACAGAGAATGGGCACACATCCTATTTCTGAGGGTGGCTGGGAGGGTTGGGCTGTTGAAGGACAGGAGCAGGGGCATTCCAGGTAGAGGCAACAGCTGAACCAAAGGCACAGCGTCTGCACGCGGCTGGCGAGGAACCACGGGTGATTTACCACCGCAGGAGAGAAAGGAACCATGAGAGGAGTGATGGCACATGAGGCTCAGGCAGAGATTTAAGGTCTCTGCTGCTCGGTTATTTCTCTCATTTTAGGATATTTCCTTCAAAAGCCAAATACATTATAACAAAGAGTAACTCCAGAGCTGGGTGTGTGCCTTCTACTGAACGGAGTTTATGAGGAGTTCGGGACAATTCCGTTCTTTTGATGAACAGTGGGAGCCCTTCTCGCAAAGCAGCCCTCTTTGCACCTGGGCATCCCTGATGTTAAAGGCCCACTGCTCTGCCCTCCTCAGGTGGCATGCCTCAGGATGTGCCAGCTCAGGCCTCCTGCTCCTCTCACAGCTAAACCACACAGAGCTGACATGTCACCATGACGGTCAGCCCCAGCTGAGTGCTCTGACCTGTCTCCCTGCAGGCCTGCCTTTTGGTTTCCTGGAACGAGGATGCAGTAACAGGCAGCAGGAACAGTCATGGGGCACTGAGACCTGCCCCACTGCTCCGAGAGGTAGTGCTTCTTCATGCCACTGGGAAAGGAAAAACCCTGGCTGATCAGGATGGTCTGAGGATGCATTATTTTGTTCAGTTCTTTCAGGAATATGTATTGAGGGAGGACAAAATACATGCCAGGCAGGGCAATCTACTCAGGATACAAAAGAATGATGAAGGCCCTGTCCTGCCCTCAAGGGGCTCACAGTCTAACTGGGGAGATGGACGTGCTATTCCACAGCAGGGAGAGGCTGCCAGCTCCCCTCTAATGGGAGTGCAGCCCTGAGAGGTAAAGCTTGGAGGATATTAGAAGCTCAATAAACATCCTAAGAGAATCTGCTTTAATGATTATTTTGGAATGAACTACAGTTGCCACATCAACTGCTGACATGAAAGTACATGCATAAATTACTGAAGGATACTCCAAAATGGTTTATTCCCCCTCAAGAGATTTTCCTGACAATACTTATCTATACTGGTTGGGTGAACCATTTTTGAATAAGCAATGCAAAGGTAAATATCAGTCCCAAAAGGACAGACTTAAAGATAATTTGGAAAACAAACTGGTAATGCCAAGCCGCTGGCATTTAGATACCCATTTCAGTTGTTTCAGATTTGGCTTAGATGGAAATGTTGAAAACCAACACTGATTTTTTTCAAAAAGAAAAAATAGTTAACATTTTCTAAGTATGGACATGTTGTCAGGCACTGCTACGGCTTCATATGTCTTATCTCATTTAATCTCCCCAGGAATCCTCGAGGTAGATTTTAGTATTATTAGCTGTCTCCATGTTACAGATGAGGCAACTGAGTCTTAAACAGACTAAGTAACTTGTCCCCCAGCCATCACTGGAGGAGGCAGATGTCACCTGACAGTTTATCCACAGTGGCCAGACCCTTAACTACCACACCAACTGTCTCCCCTTACTGACTAGTCCCCAGTTCCTGCCTGGGACATCTTTTTTCAGCAATTTGGCCCAGAACAGATCTCAGGATAAGTTCCTTCTTTGTGATAAGCAGGGCCCACGATCTCTGACAGCTGTTCCCCGCTCTTCATCATCATCTGAAACAATCAGTAAGCATTAGAGAGTACTTTTCCCTTTACAAAGGTGATAATTAGATAACAAGCTGAGATTAAAGTAATTACAGTTAGACAGCTGGCGAGGCAGCACAGTCATGTTGAAATATTGTTGGTACTTCAGCATCTGGTTCTAATAACAGCATAGGCTAAAGGATTTTACATTAATTACAGAACATAATTTAATATAAACATATTTAATTACAATTGATGAGCGATAAACTGTTCAAGAATGACTTAACCCCTTCCGCGTGTCAAAGTGATGGGAACTTTGGGCAGTCCGTGGCCTCTTCTGCTGTCTTTCTTTCCCTCCCCTGCTATGCCTTCCATTACTCCCTGGTTCCCTCTCCCAGAGAACCCCCCCACCCCCACCAAAGAGGGAATCTTCTAGACAAGGATGTTGCTCATTGATTATCCCATGGTGTTTGGCACCTGTACAGTGCCGCCTATCCTTAGAAAGCCAAGTGGAAGGAGGCGAGTGTGCAAGCCAGGCTGGGATGCATTGCTTCCACCTGACCAGCTGCCCTCCTCACATTGGCTCACACTGGTGAAATGAGGCTGCCTCTCCCTGGCTGGTTTTCCCAGTGTCCTCACACCTCTATGCGGTGCTGGCTTGCCTTTTGACAGTCAGTGAGCAACCTATTAAACAATCCTCAGATCTCTTAGAAAACATATAAAGGTAAACCCATTTTTTGTCATGATCAGGAAGTCCCTGACCACAATGGTCAGGGTATTTTCACAGTTTTGGAGTCAATGTGTAATACCTGGAGGCTTCTACATGAAACAGGACACTATTCTGGCAGAAATTCTTCTTTACATGCTGCCAACCCCCATCCCTACCCCCAAAATTGGCAGAAGCAGACCTCGCATGAAACGGTTTACAACAAACTGAGACCACACAGACACAACCTCCACTGGATAAAGGACTCAATCATTATCTGCACATTGTCTTTCTAGAAGCCCCATTTACAAATGGAAGACTTCAAAAGTCACAAAAGCCATGTTGTGGACTGCATGCATGTCTGTGTTCCCCCCAGATCATATATTGAAACACTACCCTTTGATGGAATGGTATTAGGAGGTAGAGTCTTTGGGAGGTAATCAGATTTAGAAGAGATCATGAGGGTGGCTCGATCTCTCTTCCCTCGGTCATGTGAGGATACAGCAAGAAGGCGGCTGTCTGCAAGCCAAGAAGAGGGCCCTCCCCAGAACTCAACCATGCTGGTACCCTGATCTGGGCTTCCCAGCTTCCAGAATGGTGAGAAGTAAATTTCTATTGTTTAAACCACCAGTTTACAGTGGTTTACAGTTTACAGTTTAAATTTCTATTATAGCAGCCCAAACTGACTAAGACACACCACTAGGTCTCAACTGCAGTACAATTGAGAGTCAATCCAAAGAAATTACAAGGCTGATCCTTCCTTAGAAAAGAGTAAGTAGCCCTGAAGCGAATTGGGAAAATTCATTGTCAAGTTTCCCTATGACAAATGACGTGAAATTACAAATAGCCTCAAATACTGTTTTTACCTCCTGCTGTGGATTTCAAAGTATAAAGCACACATTCTCCTAAAAGCTATCATGAGTGCTGAAAAAGACGGTTTATTATTCATAAGTAAGCAAGTACAAGCTACTTCTAGAGGAATCACTGACAGGTGCACAAAAAGTAAAATTAGTGTGACAATTCAGGACCACATAGCATCCAAGAGAACGAGGCACTCTTCAAGTGAAAGCATATCCTTTCGGAGAAAAAAAAAATGTAATTTCCCTCACGTAGTAAATCTGCAGTGTGAGTGAGAACTATAAGGTACTTCTTTTAGGTGAAGGGCTCCTGCAGAAATGAGGAAGGGACAGGAAGGGAAAGTAGCCAATAAAGCACTTGCTATTCAAAAAGTTACCACTGTCATCAAAATTAAAAGCTTGTGTGTGTCAAAGGACACTAGCAAGAAACTGAAAAAACCTACAGAATGAGAGAAAGTACTTGTCTTCTTCTCCCTTTTCCCTTCATCCTACCCAGTGACGTGAGGATCTTTTCTTGCACCTTTGCTTGTATGGAATCTTCTGCCAGCTTTCAGTAGGTATTCTGTGAGAATTGTTCCACATGTAGATGTATTTTTGATTTATTTGTGGGAGGGGGTGAGCTCCACATCCCTCTACTCCACCATCTTGATCTCCAGGGGAAAGTATTTGTAAATCATATTATATGATAAGGGTCTAGTATCCAGAATATATAAAGAACTCTTACAACCTAACAATAAAAATACAAATAACCCAATTGAAAAATGCAGAAAGGATTTGAATAGTTATGTTTCCAAAGAAGATGTACCAAAGACCAATAAGCATGTGAAAAGATGCTCAACATCATTAGTCATCAGGGAAATGCAAATCAAAATCACAATGAGATACCACTTCATACACACCAGGGTGACTATAAGCAAAAAGATAGATAATTACAAGTGTTAGCAAGGATGTGGAGAAGTTGAAATCCTCATACATGGTTGGTGGGAATATAAATGGCACAATCACTGTGGAAAACAGTTTGATGGTTACTCAAAAAGTTAAATATAAAGTTACCCTATGACTCAAGCAATTCCATTCTAGGTACATACCCAAAAGAACTGAAAACATGTCCACACAAAAACTTGTATACAAATATTCATAGCAGCATCATTCATAATAGCCAAAAAGTGGGAACAACCCAAATGCCCATGAAATGACAAATGAATAAACAAAATATGGCTTATCCATACAACAGAATAGTATTTGGCCATAAAAAAAAACAAGCTTGATGCAAGCTGCAACGTGGACCAACCCTGAAAACATCACGCTGAGTGAAAGAAGCCGGACACAAAAGATTATATATACTATGATTCCATTTATACGAAATGTCCAGAATTGACAAATCTATAGCGACAGAAAGGTTGCCAGAGGATAGGAGGAGAGGGGAAATGAGAGTGACTATGAACAGGTAGGGGGCTTCTTTTGGGGGGTGATGGAAATGTTCTGGAATTAGGTAGTGGTGATGGCTACACAACATTGTGAATATACTAAAAACCACCGAATTGCACACTTAAAATTGTTAAAATAGTAGGTTTTGTGTTATGTAAATTTTATCTCAATTTTTTTAAAGCTACCACTCTGGGAACTGGAGCCTAATCCCACTAGGGAAGCCTGAGAGCCTGTATACTGTGTGCAGCTCAGAGTTATCTCATCCAAGAGGTAAGGAAGCTGGGGTATTCATACACTAACTCCCATCAGTCAGTGACTGAAGGTTGCTTTTGGGGAACATTGATTCCTTGCACTTCTGGCCTGCTGGCCAAAGGGGCTCTGGTGGCCAGAGGAAGTCCTTAGGCAAAGAAATGCTAGTGCTGACAGTGGACGGTCAGACCAGCGTGCCCTGAAAGTTACAGGCAAGGAGGTTTGGGCAGTGGACCAACAATCTGCTACTCTCTCATCAAGTTGTTTTAGGATTAAACAAGAAAGGCTGTGTAAAGGCTTTACAGTGCCAAACAAAGAGAGAGCTCTCAATAAATGCAAGTTATTTTTACAAAAGATGCAATAGGTTAAATAATTTGATCCAAACTGCACAGTTAATGCAAGGTGGAGCTGGGATTTACACAGATCTCTCTGTGCAGCTCAATCTTTCATACAGACAATTATATTAACCAAACATACAGTGACCAATCTTGCAAACACACCTCCGATGGCACTTGTGTCATCATGGCATTCAGAGGCTATAATAAACATCTTTACTCTCTCTCCTCCCCCTTATGTGCCCTTGGTGGGGGAAGCAGCTGCTTTTCTCACAAAAAGGCCTTGAGGGCTGAAGTTACTGTCTGCTCAAACTCCAGGGTTTGAATATTATGTAGCTTGTTGTGTAGTTGTTTAATTTAGACTCAAAGCTTGCACATTTGCTGACAATTTAGTGCAAAGGACCAAGACAGACAAACACCTGCAACTGCAGGAGCAGCAGGACACTATCCTCACTAACCTATCGGTCCTGCTGTTCTCCAGAATAATCTGACTTTCGGTTGGCTCAACAAAGGAGGTATACTAGCAGAAACACTAGAGGAATGCCCTGCATGAACTCCCACCGGAGAGCATGCCAGAGGGGTGACATGAGGATGGGGGCTGCAAAACCCACACCTACCTCCTCAGGTACTGGTTGATAATCGTGTCTAAGTAGCTGTAGTACACAGCATTGTTCCCATGGCCGTACTGGTCATTGTCCTGCCACCTCGTCTGGATGAGCAAGAAGTACCCATAGGCCTCATGATGCTGGTGGCATCCTCAACTCTGATTCCTCAACTCTCTGATTCTCTGATGATGTAGCCAAGGAACCGACATTCCTAGGAAGCAGCCTCAAAACCCAAAAGGTCGTAATTGGTAACTGCTGCCTTGGAGAGTACCTTCAAGAAAAAAAGCAATAGAGGATAAGAATGGTCTCCAGAAATCTTGATTTTAGTTTTACAAAAGCAATTGCATTAAATTTTGGCCATTGATTTCAAAAGGAAATTAGAGGGGACTTCCCTGGTGGCTCAGTGGTTATGAATCTGCCCGCCAATGCATGGGACACGGGTTCGAGCCCTGGCCTGGGAAGATCCCACATGCCACGGAGCAACTAAGCCCGTGCGCCACAACTACTGAGCCGCGAGCCACAACTACTGAAGCCCGCATGCCTAGAGCCATGCTCCGCAACAAGAGAAGCCACCGCAATGAGAAGCCTGCGCACCGCAACGAAGAGCAGCCCCCACCCGCCACAACTAGAAAAAGCCCAAGCACAGCAACCAAGACCCAACACAGCCAAAAATAAATTAATTAAATTTTTTAAAAAAAGAAGGAAATTAGATTTTTTTGGCTAGGAAATAAATCTTCCCTGATAATCCACGTCCTTGCCACAAACCTATTTATTTATTTATAAATAAATACCTCAGTAGTTGTGGTGCACAGGCTTAGTTGCTCCGTGGCATGTGGGATCTTCCCAGACCAGGAATCGAACCCGTGTCCCCTGTACTGGCAGGCAGATTCTTAACCACTGTGCCACCAGGGAAGTCCCTTACTTTTTAAAAGGACTCCTTATTTAAAAGGCTTTGACACACACTGACAGAAACAAGTGAAGCCTTTGTTTGAATTTGACTAGTAGGAATTTAAAGTATATTTGTATGGAGGTGCTCTATTCCACAAAGTATTTCGAGGAGGGTACTGTTTCTGACAAAATCTGTAACATCACCAAGGGCATAAAGATAGAGTTTGGGCAACCAGTATAAAGTAAAATGTTTACCAGAAAATATTATCAATTGGGCCTATCAACTATAAGGTTTTTTTTCTTTTAAGTGCATTAGTTTTCTTTTAGAACAAAAGTAATGTCCTATGGAAAATGTTTAGATTATGCACAAAGGGGGAAAAAAACTCAACAACCCAACAATACCAGCTATTAACACTTCTGTGTGCACTATTCCAGTCTTATATTTATATGTCTATATACACATTCTTAAATAGGACCGTACTGCTCATGTTGTTTTGTAATCTCCTGTGCTTAACAATACTCTCTAATGTTAAATAGAGAGAGTGTCTAAATATGCTTAAATATTCTCTTATATCACTTGCAGTGTTGGATTCTGTTATATTCCATTGTTTTGAAGCACCAAAATTTATCAAATATTCTTTTGCTGCATATTGAGAATTTTGATTCCAAGTTTGTTAAATGGCATTGGAATCTTTGTAAATAAACTTTCGCACACATCCATGATCATCTTCTTAGGATAAATACTTAGAAGCAGAATTGCTGGGTCAAAGGGTAAGTGAGCTGTTAAGGATTTTGTTATAAATTAACGCCCTCCAGAAAGGTGGTACCAATTCATACCCTCCACAGCAGTGTACGAGCAGGCCAATTTCCTTGTCAATTTTAAAATGCTTTGTCAATTTGACTGTGTTCTCTCATTTCCATACAAATTTAATGAAATGTGCTAAGTGGAAAGATGACTGGAATGGAATACCAGCTATGACGGAATAACCGGTATCAGAATAACCTCTCTGTCTGAGAACAACTGCAGGAGCTAGATGAAACATAAAAGAAGAGCTGTTTGAACATTTGAGGAAAAAAATCACAGCAGCAGGACTCTACAGTCTGTACCCCCAGGGACAGGGTAACACACTGGCCTCTGCTGTTTCTCATCAGGGCACTTGCCAATTCACCACACGGGGAATAAAGACTGAAGAGGTAACAGCAACCTAGAGCTTGCAGTGGTCTTGCTGTGTTGGAAGAGTTGACAAAAACTGAAAGGCCAACATCCTGGAGAAAGTGAGCTGCAGAGAAGTAAGCCTAATAGGGCAAATTCCCCTCAAGGCCTTTGCTGACTCACAAGCTGCACATGCTCAGAGAAAACAAAGAAACCAGCAGAAGCAACTGTACACGACTAAAATCTCAGGAGGAAACAGAAGTCTCATTGCACTGAGAACCCAAAAATGAGCTTTCAGAGCTGCCAAGGAGGAGGGCAAAGACCCCAGACTTTCAGTTTCAAAATACCAGGCCAACCAGGAAAGAGGGACAGAGGAATTTTTTTTTAATAAAATAAAATAAAAATAGTCCCACAGACTCACACAGATTTAAAAATAACTATGAATAACATACATCACAGATAAAAGGCCCAACACATAAAGAACTCTAAAACTGAAGGGGGAAAAAGATCAAAAACCCAATAGAAAAATAAGCAAAAGTCACAGACAGACAATTCACAAATAAAGATTTTAAATGACCTTTAAACATATGAAAAGATGGACAACTTCAGTTATAATAGAAATTATAACTGCAAATTATAACTATGCTGAGATACCATTTCTCAATGATTATATTTGGTAAAAATTACAAAGCTTGATAGCACATTCTCTTGACATAGCCATGAGGAAAGAGAGTTTTATACATTGATGGTGGGAATGTCCCCCCACCTTTATGGGAAGAGAATTTGACAAAATCTAACAAAACCACAAGTTAGTTTACCTTTTGAATTGCATCTAAGCATTTACCTTGAAGATACACCTTAAAAAATGTAAAAACAAACAAAACAAACAAACAAAAAACATACGAACAAAGTACATCACTATTTGTGATTGAAAAATACTGGGAAAAAACACACATAGGAGATTGGTTGAATGAGCTATGGTATATTCACACAATGGTATATTATGCAACTGTAAATAAAAACTATAGAAGATGTGATATGGAGTGATTTCCAAGATATATTTGTTGTCAATCAATAAAAGCAAAGTGCAAAAGGGTATATATAGTATGATACGTTGTGTAAGAAAGAAGAGGAAATAAGATAATATAAATGCATTTATTTGTATTTAAAAAAAAGAAACTCAGGAAGGATCAGCCAGAAACTAATAAGGGTGCATTAAGGTGCATGGGGTGAGAAAGGGGAAGTGACACTCCTCCCAATATAGATTTTTGTGTAATTTTGAGTTTTGGAAGCATGTTAATGCTTTACATACATAAAATAATGATGATGATGAAGATGATGAAGTTAAATTAACAGTGATGGAGGGGAAAGAAACCAAAAATGGAATATAAACAAAAACAAATAAGCCTATAATTCAAATGAATAACACTGAAGGGAAAAATAATTACTTTTGAATACAGAGTTTTCATTATATACCCTCAGTTTGAAAACAAAAATCTTTTAACAAGTATTGGACACTGGTTAGTCGGTATGATTTTTTATAGTGGTAGGGTTGGCAATTCTGAAACACTTTCTGTGAATCTAAGCCCGGGCAAGTGAGTAAATACACTGAGGATAACGTGAACCAGGTTTGTCACTTGGAAAAAGGACTTACAAATATGGAAAGGAAAAAGACTAAAATGAACCTTCTGGTGTTAGATTAGATCTGGGAGCATCAATATGAACTCCTCGATTAGAGGCAGAGATAGAGATTTCCTAGCCCAGCTGAGCCTAGACATAATGGCACTCCAGTAGAAAATCAGCACACTTAGTGTCCAGATGTTAGTTTGTAAATACCCATCTCCACAAAAAGGAACCAGGGCTCCTTAAAGAAAACAACTGATTCTAATGATGGGACAGATAAAGTAAAAGATGATTCTGGAATATCTCACTGTGCCAGAAAGTAAAGAAATGTTCAAAGAATGATGGGCATGTTAAAAGTTCATGGGAGGGACTTCCCTGGTGGCGCAGTATTTAAGAATCCGCCTGCCAATGCAAGGCACATGGGTTTGATCCCTGGTCCGGGAAGATCCCACATGCTGTGGAGCAACTAAGCCCGCGAGCCACAACTACTGAAGCCTGCACGCCTAGAGCCCGTGCTCCACAGCAAGAGAAGCCACCGCAATGAGAAGCCCACGCACCGCAACGAAGAGTAGCCCCCGCTGACCGCAGCTAGAGAAAGCCCGCATGCAGCAACGAAGACCCAATGCAGCCAAAAATAAATTAATTAATTAAAAATTTTTTAAAAAGTTCATGGAGCCTGCTTGAGTGAGTTCCCAATGGCCAAATCTGAAACATTTGAGCATCAAATTTCAAAATGAGATCAATGCATTATAACCTTTTGAATTAAATAAGAATTATTAAGTCTACCAATTTAATAAATGGGGGTGAAGGAAAGTTATCCCTTACATAAGTACGCTCAGTAATAAATGTAGAAAGGATAATGGAGTTAGAAAATCATCATTTTGCAAATATAGTAATAATTGATTCAGTCAACAATCATTGATGGATGCTAAAATATACTGGGTACAAGTTTGGTGAGGAGCAGATTATTTGCACTGTCTCAAAGTATTTCCCCACAAATTATTTACTCACTACAAATTAATAATGGTACATTTATGTTGGCTCATACTGGTAAGATAGCTCCTTATCCAAGTTATCAAAGTTAATATCACTAATAATGAAGCAAATGAACATCAAATGCCTCCTGATATAATGGACTGTGAAGGACACAGTATCACTTTTGTGTTATTTCTGCCAACAATACAATATCTGAATCTAATCATGATGAAACACCAGAGAAACCGAAATTAAAGAACATTCTACAAAGTAACTGTTCTGTACTCTTCAAAAATATCAAGATCATGAAAGACAAAGAAGAATTGTTTCAATTAAAGGAGACTAAACAAACATGACAACTAAATGCAATGTATGATCCTAGATTACACATCAGACTGGGAAAAAGATGTTGCTAGAAGGGACATTATTGGAATAATTGATAAAATTGTAATTTAGACTGTAGATCAGGTAACAGTATTGTATCAATATTAAACTTTCTAATTTTGAAGTTGTACTTTAGTTGTATAAGAGAAATTCCTTGTTCTTAGTAGATACAAACTGAAGAATTTAGGAATAAAGAAGGATGACATCTGCAACATCTTGCCAAATGGTTCAGAAAGAAATGTGTGTGTGTTGGGTGGGTGGGGGGATAATACATGTGCATGGAGGGGAAGATGATAAAGTATATGAGGACAAAAATGTAAAAAATTGGTGAATCTAGTTAGAAGATATACAGTAATGCTTTCCACTATTCCTACAAGTTTTCTGTAAATTTGAAGTTATAAAAAAATCAAAAGTTACCCCAAAAAGCTATCACTAATATGTTCAAAAAACAGATTAAAAAATTTGATAATTTTACCAGAGCATTGGAATCTATGAAATACAATCATTATATTATGAATTCAATAGATCAGTTAAACAACAGACTAGTCACAGAAGGGAGAACTAATTAACTGGAAGATAAATCAGTCTAAATATTTAGATTGAAGCACAAACAGAAAGTTTTAAAATACAAAACAAACATAAGCAACAGATAGGACACTACTTTTTTAAAAAGTAGGAAGGAGAGAGATAATGGGTAAGAAGCAATATTTGAAGAAATATTGGCAGAAATTTTCCCAAAACTGAAAGAAATGAAGCCACAGATTCAAGAATCATTATGAACACAAGCTGGATAAATTAAAGAAAACCAAACATAACAAAACTGCTAAAAACAAAGACAAAGACAAAGACAATCTTAAATACAGGAAAAAAAAAAAAAGACACTTTACCTTCAAAGCAACAACAATAAGATGACTTATTCAATGGAAACAATAAAAAAGACAAAAGAGTAGCACCTTTAAAATTCTTAAAGTAAATGATTGCAGAGCTAGAATTCTACACCCAGAGAAAACATCCTTCAAAAATGAAAGCAAAATAAATAGTCATTTTAACAAAAACTGAAAGAATTTATCCCAAACAGACCTACACTAGGAAATGCTGAAGGGCACTCTTCAGACAGGAGGAAAATGACCCTCAATGAAAGCATAATAATGCAGAAAAGAATAAAGAGCAATGGAAAGAGTAGATAGATGGGTAAATTTAAATTAATAATGACTGCTTAAAACAATATTAATAATATCTTGTGGCGTTTAAAATATATATAGAATTAAAATATCCCAGAACAGTAGCAAAAGAGATAGGAGGGTAAATTCAGTTATAGTGTTATAAGATCTTTGTTTTTTTTAGTAAGTGATAACAATCCTAATTTAAGGTTGAGTATAAGTCAAGGAAGCATGATGTAACCTCTAGGATAATCAGAAAAATATCAGAAAAAGAATATTTAATTAACAAAGGGAAAACTAAACAATAAAGATACTTTTCAAATCCAAAAGAAGGCAATATGTCAGGTGAAAGGACCAAAAAACAGATGAAACATACAAAAAACAAACAGTAGTACAGTGGATTTGAATAAAAATCAGCAATAATTACATGAATTGTAACAAACTACTCCAAATAATAGGCATAGACTGTCAGAATGGATTTTTTAAAAACCCAACCACATGTTATTTATAATAGACACACCTTAAATATAAGGACACAGGAAAGTTGGTAGTAAAATGATGGAAAACATACAAACATAAACAAGAAAAAAGGCTGGTGTAGATATACTAATGACAGACAAAACAGATTTTAAGGCAAGAAGTATTACTACATATAAAAGAGAAACTTTCGGTAAAGATAAAAAGGTCAATTCAACAAAGATTTCATAACACAGACTCAAACATAGTAAAAACTAACAAAACCAAAGGAGTAATAAACCAATTCCCAATTGCAATGCACAGCTCTAACACACCTCTCTCAATAGCTCAAAGAAGAAGCAGAAAATAATCTATAGAAAATTAGAACATGATTAAAAACTTAACACAGGACCCACTGATTGTAGAATACACATTATTGGGGTTTTTTTAAATACATTTATTTATTTTATTTATTTAATTTTGGCTGTGTTGGGTCTTCGTTGCTGCGTGCGGGCTTTCTCTAGTTGTGGCGACCAGGGCCTATTCTTTGTTGCGGTGCATGGGCCTCTCATTGCGGCGGCTTCTCCTGTTGTGGAGCACAGCCTCCAGGCACACGGCCTTCAGCAGTTGTGACTCACGGGCTCTAGAGCGCAGGCTCAGCAGTCATGGCACACGGGCTTAGTTGCTCCGCAGCACGTGGGATCTTCCCGGACCAGGGCTCAAGCCCGTGTCCCCTGCATTGGCAGGCGGATTCTCAACCACTGCGCCACCAGGGAAGCCCAAATACACATTATTTTTAGGTACATATAGAAGTTACCAAAATAAAGCATATACTGGGTCATAAAACAAATCTCAACAAATTTTAAAGAATTAAAATCAGAGTATATTCTCTGACCACAGTGGAATCAATCTAAAAATCAATAACAATAACTACAACAAAAACACAATTTTAAAACTCCCCAAAAGCCTGAAAATCAATTAATAAAGTTAAATAAGAAATCACAATGGAAAATAAGAAAATATTTTCAATAGAACAGTAATAAAAATATGACATATAAAAACTTGTGGGATATACCTAACTTGCAGTTAGAGAAAATACAATAGTTAAATGAAAACCTAAGGATGAAAATGAATGATCTAAGGATCCATCTCAATAAGCTTGAAAAAGAGCAGCAAATTAAACTAAAAGAAAGGATATGAGAGCAATAATGAAGATAAGGACAAAAATCAATAAAATAGACAAAAAAAAAAATAGAGAAGAAGTCAGTAAATTTTTTCTATAAAGGGACAAATGGTAAATATTTTAAATTTTGTGGGCCATAAGATATGTCACAACTACTCAACTCTGCCACTGTAATGCAGAAACAGTCATAGACAATACATAAATGAATGGAAATAGCTGTGTTACAATAAAACTATATTTACAAAAACAGGTAATGGGTTCGATTTGACCCATGAACCATATTTTGTCAATCCCTACAGTAGAAAATACAATAAAGCCAAAAGTTTGTTCTTTGAGAAAATAAAACAAAACAAATAAAATTCATAAAAACCCCAGTAAGACTGTAGAAGGAAAAGAGGGGACAAATTATCAATATAAGAAATGAGAAAGGGACATCACTACAGATATCACAGGTATTAAAAAGATAAGATGTTATAAATAACTTCAGATCAATAAATTTGATAATTTAGATGAAATGGACAAATTCATATTTAAAAATACTAACTTACCAAAACTGACAAAAGAAGAAACAGAAAATTCAAATAGTCCTATATCCATTAAAATGTGAATCTGTAATTAAAGCCTGTCCACAGAGAAAACTTCAGGATCAAATGGCTTCACCAGTAAATTCTTTAAACATTTCATGAACTATCACCAATCTTATACAAATTATTCCAAAGAACAAATAAAGCGAAGTCATTTCTGAACACATTTTATGAGGCCTGTACAGCCTTGATACCAAAACTTATCATTAAAGAAAAAGTATTACAAGAAAGGAAGAGTATAAAGCCAATCTCTCTTATTAACATAGATGCAATAATTTGGCAAAATCAAATTAAATATTGGCAGATCAAAGCCGGTGGTATGTAAAAAGAATAGGCCTCAACCAACTTAATTTATCACACTAACACTAAGCTGGTTTAAAACTTGAAAGTCCATCAATATAATTTACCCCCATTAACTAAATAAATAAGAAAAGTTATATAGTCATTAAATATATGAAAAAAAGCATTTGATAAAATTCAATGCCCATTTGTGGTGTTTAAAAATCTTAACAAAGTAGGAATAAAAGGAACTGCCTTAACTCATAAAGAATATCTTTTTTTGGGGGCTTCCCTGGTGGCGCAGTGGTTGAGAATCTGCCTGCTAATGCAGGGGACACGGGTTCGAGCCCTGGTCTGGGAAGATCCCACATGCCATGGAGCAGCTGGGCCCGTGAGCCACAACTACTGAGCCTGCGCGTCTGGAGCCTGTGCCCCGCGACGGGAGGGGCCGCGATAGTGAAAAGGCCCGCGCACCGCGATGAAGAGCGGTTCCCGCACCGCGATGAAGAGTGGCCCCCACTTGCCTCAACTAGAGAAAGCCCTCGCATGAACCGAAGACCCAACACAGCCAAAAATAAAATAAATAAATAAATAAATAAAGTAGCTATAAAAAAGAAAAAGTGCTTTAAAAAAAAAAAAATAATGCTGAGTGGATTGGACTTTAAAAAAAAAAAAGAATATCTTTTTTTAAAATCTACAATAAATATATTAATGGTAAAATAGTGAAAGCTTTTCCACTGAAATTAGGAATGAAATCAGGATGTCTGCAATCACTTCTATTAAACACTGTACTGTGGCCCAAGGGAAATAAATTTATTGTTTTTAATTTTAAGAAAAAAATCACCATTGTTCACAAATGCTATGAGTATATGCCTAAAATATTCAAAATAATCTACAAATAAATTATTAAGGATTAAAAAGTGAATTTAGAGAAGTCCCTTAAAAATCATACTTAAAAATCAATTGTATTTGTAGATACTAACACTAAACAATTGGAAAATGAAATTTTAAAACAATACCATTTACATTAGTAAAACATAAGCTACCTAAGAATATCTAGCATCAAAAACACCAGATACCTAGGAACAAAACTAGTCAAAAATGTGAAAACTACAAAACACTGCTAAGAGAAAACTACAAAACACTGCTAAGAATGACATAAATGGAGGGATATACCATATCCATGTACTGGAAGACTAAGTACTGGGAGGATATCAGTTCCTCCCAATTGATCTAAGTTCAAGGCAATAAAAACCCCAGCTGACTTTTCTATGAAAACCAGTAAATTGATCATACATTTTACATGTAACTGTAAAAGACTTAGAATAGTCAAAACAAACATGAATAAGAATGAAGTTGAAGAATTTACATTACCAAATATTAAGATTTATTATAAAGTATAGGGTAATTAAAACAGTGGCATTGGCACAGGATAGACAAATATATTGATGAAACAGGGTCTAGGAAACAGGCCACTCATATAAGACCACGCAATTTATGAAAAATGTGCCACTGGAATGCAATGGGGGAAAGGATAATATTTTTAATAATTTACATTTTTTAATGAAACTTTATCCCACCTCAAAACATGCACACAATTCAATTCTATATGAATTACAGACCTAAATGTAAAAGGAAAAACAATAAAGTTTCTAGAAAGTAATACAGACTATATTTTTAACATTGGGGTAAGCAAAATAATCCCTTAATATGGGATACAAAAATCTCTTATTATAAAAGATTAATACATTTAACTTCTTTAAAATTAAGAACTTATGTTTATCAAAGGACACCAGTAAGGTATGCAATACATATATCCAAAAAGAACTAATATCCACAATATATAGAGAACCCCTACAAATCAATGAGAAAAAAAAAATACACAACCCAAATTTTAAAAAAAATAAATAAGTTAAAGATTTGAATAGGGACATAATGAAAGATGATATCCAACTGGCCAATAAGTGTAATAAAAGGTACTAAATATTAGCCATCAAGGAAATGTAAATTAAAACCATAATTATTTCCCATTTAAACCCTCATAATGGCTAAAATTTTATTTTGTTGATGAGGATGTGGAGCAACTAGAACTTTAATACCCTGCTGGGAAGTGTAAATTGGTAGACAGAATTTAGCAATCTATTTCACAATATCTACTAAAATTATACAACTGCATGTGCTATGACCCAGCAATTCCACTCCTTGATATATAGTCCATAAAAATGCATACATATGTCCCCCAAAAATCACATACAGGAACATCCACAGCAGCATTGCTCATAATAGCCCCAAACTGAAAACAGCACAAGTATTCATCAATAGTAGAATGGATAAAGAAAAAGTGGATATTTGGACTTCCCTGGTGGCGCAGTGGTTAAGAATCTGCCTGCCAATGCAGGGGACAAGGTTTCGAGCCCTGTTCCGGGAAGATCCCACATGCCGTGGAGCAACTAAGCCCGTGTGCCACAACTACTGAGCCCGCATGCCACAACTACTGAAGCCCATGTGCCTAGGGCCCGTGCTCCACAACAAGAGAAGCCAGCCACAGCAATGAGAAGCCCATGCACCTCAACAAAGAGTAGCCCCCACTCACCGCAACTAGAGAAAGCCCGCGTACAGCAACGAAGACCCAACACAGCCAAAAAAATAAAAATATAAGTAAATAAATAAATGTACTTTTAAAAAGTGGATATTCCTATAGCAGAATACTATACAACCTTGAAAAAAGACTTTCTGCTACACACAATCACATTAATAAATCTCACAGACATAATTTTTAGGGAAAAAAGCCAAAAGAGTAGCTGCTGTATGATTCCATGTATATAAAGTTCCAAAACATCAGAAGTAATCTATGATAATAGAAATCAGAATGATGTTCACTTCTGGGTGGGGCATAACGACAGGGAAGGGACATAAAGAAGGCTTCTGTAGGGTTAGTAATGTCCTATACCTTGGTCTGGGTGGCATTTACATGGGTATATTACTTTGTAGAAATTCGTCAAGCTTCTTTCATCTATAAATGTGTTATACTTCAATTAATATTTTTTCCCAAAAAGTGTGCAATGTAAACAAAAATTATGATTACACTAAGTTAAGTCTCTAGTGTCCACAACAATTTATTTTTCCTTCATATACATACAAGGAATTTATCTCTTGTCCATTCACCCTCATGCAAACTCAGAAAACTTGAGGGAGTCAAGGTTCTTTATCCACAAAAGGCCTTGTTCTATTGGTTGCTTTGTGGATATGTACATAATTATACAGCCCCAAGCAGGCACTGACAAAGATGGACTTTAATTCTCACGTAGTAGAAGAGCAAGTAATTACTTAGAATCTTTGATGACCTGAAAATAAACTGCCATCCAAGTGACATTTAAAAAGAGACGTTTCTTAACTTATACATCTTTACTTGAAACTTTCCCAAGGAATCAACCTTCATCGTCTGCATCTCTTGATAACACACAGGCTAAAATTCATCCACTTGAGCAAATACAAAAATCTCAAAATAGAAGAGTGCTCTGCATGGTACTGAGTACCAGCTGGCATTTTGACTGACCACTAAGAGAAAGCAGAGGGAAGTCATTTCTTAAAACAACTTTAAAGAACTATGTCATTAAGCAGCAAAGCACACTGGCATAATCCAAAGGAAATCAATTTTGACAACTGCTTCACAAATATCCAGACTTTACAAATAATATTAAGGGCATTCTAAATCCTTTGGGAATGTGTCTTGCCTCCACAGAGAAAGTTGCCACAAATGGGCACTTTCCTGAAGTCTAAATGTGTGGGGGAGGAGAAGCCTGCCATGAAAAGAAATTCTCAGGAAGCTGTGAAGATATTAGCTATTTTACTCAATTTATTCCAAGCTGAAACATAATAGTACATTATAAATCTGTTTTGATTGTACTTAATCTAATGAAAAAATGTTCATCTTTTTGATAAGTGCTCATTAGTCATTTTTTTCTGACATAAACAGACAAGAAAGATGTTCTTGTGCTGCATTTAAAACACAACTCAACTAATTACAGTGCAATGACTCAAAGAACAAAATCAACGCACTGAAGTTTCTCACTTGAACTGTCTTTATAGTTGAATGAAAAATCTAACCAAAAAAATTTTAAAGGGCCCTAGCAGTGTGTTTTATACTTAGGTTGAATAACGTTTAAGTAAACAAAGGCTAAATTTTAGCACATTATATAAATTTTAATATTTTCTGTCAATTGCTCTCTAAGAATAGTTGCTGAATTTACCAACAAAGGGGTATGTGTTGGGGGCGGGGTGCTCTCTGTTTTGGAAGTGGTGATAAATTTGCATAAGCAATTCATTCTGTTTCATTCATCCCATCCCTTGGAGACCAAAAGCCAATGTGTAGATAATACCTGGTCAGGGTTGGAGCCAGTCAAGGGCCAGGGAATAGCATGAAGCTAAGTAATCATATAAGAATCAAGCCTATTTACAGCTCAGGCTTATGCCCAGGACTTTTAGAAATATCAGATGTTTTGGGCTTTTTGGAATCATAGAGTACTAATCTGCTGAAATATTATCTTGAATGAGTCTAACAGAATTAATGCCATTTCCTAAAATGCTTAATTTATGCTCCAGGAAGTATTTTAACTAATCTGACACTTTGGGTATCTTATAGCTGGCTATGACTCAAATAATCATTTCATTGATTTTTTATAATATATTTTTTATTATAAAATATATTAACCTGAAACTAGAAACTTTAGAAATTATTTTAGCTCTATGACACATTAATTATGCATATTGTATGCAAATTCCCAGGCAAAACATCACAAAGAGCAGTAAGTAAAATGAATTACTAATTACTTAAATATGTTACTTCTTCCTACCTTCTCTATGAAGTCAGTATTTAAATGAATATACGCAACTTTTTAAAGGCTCATTTGAATGAACAAGCAAAGCAAGAGAACAGTCTAGCACTGAACTCATTCAGTGGATGGTTGTCAGAGCCACCTTCATGAATGATTTTGCTGGCATTTTATAGTCTTTAGACATTGGGTACTAAGAAAAAACACACATCTTGTGTCCAGCAGGAAGTCAAATTGCTCTAATCTTTGTTAAGAAAATGGCTATCCCTAATTAACAAAGCTGTAAACACAGTATAACCATCTTGAAGCAAAAATGCATAGCTTGGAGGTCAAGAATTCAGCGTGGAAAAACCAAGATTCAAGTCCCACCTCCACCACTTGCTCTTCAAGGGAACCTGGACAAGATTCTTCACTTCTCTAAGATTCATAAATGAGTAGATGTTGGGGGAAAGAACACCCACGTTGCTGTCATGAACATTACATTCAATAAGATGACAGGTGGAAAGCACTTAGCACAGGGCCTGACACATCATCAGGATTCAAAATTTAGCTGAGGTTAATGAACCACCAGTAGGACTTGAGTCTCAGGGACCTTTCTAGGAGTGAGGAGCCACCTTTCTTCCCTTTCATCCTGTGTCATTTTCAATACTCCAGCGTGGTCTGGAATGAAAAGGCAGACCATTTCCTTATATCACACTACCTGGTTGATTTCAGGCATCAAACCTACAACCTTGGGCTTCCCTGGTGGCGCAGTGGTTGAGAATCTGCCTGCCAATGCAGGGGACACGGGTTTGAGCCCTGGTCTGGGAAGATCCCACATGCCGCGGAGCAACTAGGCCCGTGAGCCACAACTACTAAGCCTGCGCGTCTGGAACCTGTGCTCCGCAACAAGAGAGGCCGCGATAGTGAGAGGCCCGTGCACCGCGATGAAGAGTGGTCCCCGCTTGCCGCAACTAGAGAAAGCCCTCGCACAGAAACGAAGACCCAACACAGCCATAAATAACTAACTAAATAAATAAATAATTAAAAAAAAAAAAAACAAACCTACAACCTTGACCTTGTTATTATCACCCCAGCAGAACCAGCTCTCTTTATTTGACCTCACTTCAAGGTGTCAGCATGTAAGAGAAATGCAGTACATGGCGCATTTGGTCATTATGGGTCACCACACCTTTTCTGTAATTCTACTTTTGGATTTATATTTCCATTCATACTATTTGGCACAAAGGAAAAGTTTACCAACTTATTAAGTCATGGAATGGGCCATATTCACTTTACTCTGACGTTATCTAAAGCAAATAAAACCATCAGTGTTTCTCAACCCTATACATGCTTATCCAGGCTGACTCGAGTACCTCATTCCTCCCCATTAGTATGAAAAGTTAATAGTCAACTGTTATTGAATGCTTACTAAATTCCAAGAACTGTATGAAACTCTTTCATGGACTATCTCATTTAATTCTCAAACAATCCTAGACAGTAGGTACTGACATCCTTACATTAGGAAAGTGAGACTCAGAGAGGTTAAGCAACTTATTTAAGGCCACGCAGCTAGTAAGTGACGGAACCAGGATTCAAATTCAAGTTGGTCTGACCCCAAAGTTCACGATCTTTATCACAAAACTGTAACACCAGAAAGAAGTCACAGAGATTATCAGCAAACACATCCAGGGGCATTCACATCAGTAAAAATTAATTGCAATGAGGTCAGAATTCGACACCAATTAAGTGTTATTCTTTTTACGTTGGGGTCATCTGGACACTGCTTAGCAAGTTCATTCTGTCATTTATTTCTGTATGTATTTACTGAACAACCACTATGTGTTGGGCACTGTGCCAGGTGAGAAAAATGAAAACAACATATTTCCTAACCTGGATTTTCAGTTACTTCTCCCAGGCCTCATCCAAAAGTGCAGGGACATCCACTAGGAGTCCTTTCCTCAAATGCCATGCTTCGGACAAAAACAATGGACTTGAAAATAGAGGAAGTAAGATTTTCTATACGTTATACAAGTTAATCAAGTTCTCTTTTCCAGTTCTTCAGGTACTGTTGCTGTCTGCCATTCCCCAGCGTTAAACAAAATATATGAGGGGCTTCACAATCTTCCTCAACTCACCAGAATCTTCTTCCATTGTTCTCCACCACGTGCCCTAAGTTCCAACCATGCTGAGCCGCTCATATCTTCCGAACACATGGGGCTCCTTCTCACCCTCCATACTTTTACATATGCTCTTGCTTCTGCACAGCATGCCTATTCCTCTTAATATTTCAATTCACCATGTACGAGCCAGCTCAAACATCACCTTCTTTATGACATCCTTCCTGATCATCCCCCACAGTCTGTCTACAACCTTGAATAATCAGACAGAGTTTGATGGTCACCTCTTTCATTCTTTCAACAAACTATTCCTGCAGTTGAAACAGATTAGTGAACAAACAGACCAATATCCCTGCCCTTGGGAAGCTGACATTCTTGTGGTGGGAGAGAAAATAAATATAAGAAATGGGCGAATTATATGGAATGTTATAAGCTGATACGTGGCATGGAAAGAGACGGGTAGGGTAAGAAGAGTGGGGCTGAGGGTTGTGGGGAGGACTGCACACGGGAGGAGTTGCAATTAAAAGCAGTGGTCAAAGTAGAGCCAATTAAGGAAGTGAGAAAGACGTGCAGAAGGTGAGGGCCTCTGAACATTTTGCACTACTTCTCCCCACATACATTTCGCATCTCTCATTTGCATTTCAGTCTTCCTCATTAAGCTGGGAGTTCTCCAGGGGCAGGGACTAAGTGAATTATCTTTTTCCTCCCCGGTGTACAGTTCAGCACCTGGCAGGAATTGCTCAATTTATTGCTTGTTCAATGAACAAATGAAAGAAATAAACTCTTCACAGGCTCCACAGTCAGAGAATTGGTCACTTCTCCTACCCCTACATTTTTTAAATGGTGCTTTACTTTGTTTGCTTTCAGCATCCCCAATAACCTTCCTGTCTTCTTCACCAGTGATCTCCAAAGTATGGGATGTGCACCAAGGGGTTCTCAGGATCATCCAATGATGAGAGGCCTGGACAAGCAGGAAGGAAGCACTAGAACTTCTATTCATGTGATTTTTTAATATCAAAACTAAGAGAAAATAAGCACTACTGAAATATAATATATGGGTTGATGCTGATACCTTCACTCACAGTGGGCCCTGAAATGCCCAAAGGGAAGGAAAGCTTCACTCAAGAATGACATCCCCACTTGGATAGGGCCCATTGCTGTCACTGTTTTTGTTTTTTTTACATTATACCCTCATCCTAGCAAGCCCTCAACAAATATTTGATGAATAAATGAATGAATATAACAAATAATGAAAGTTCTGGAGAACTGAACCAAAACTTGTCTTTGCACCTCAGTGACCCCTGGTAAGGGCCGGGAAGAACACAGATGTCAGAGGCAAAAAGGGCTACACCCATTATTCAGGTCAAGACTTTCCTGTTACCTCAGTCACCTCAGCCGAGGAGCAGCAGCCCTGGTCTATTAAGAGTTTATTGGAGAGTTCTCTTGGGAGTAGAAAAAGGATTTCTTCCTTGTGCTGTGACTTGTCGAAAGGAAGAAGCTTTTTCATCAGGCTTTTCCTTACCTCCCAACATTCCGTTCTTTATAAACTAGACTCTGATACCTGAGAGACTCTCATGTTGAGTAGGACTCATCCAGCCTCTGTTTTGATGGAAAATGAGTGGTGTGCACTATGACCTCTGGTAGTAAACCTTTGACTTTGGTATCCTGGACATGGCCAGGCAGGGCTGGTAATTAGAAATGGTTAGCCAATGCAGCCTTGTGGTACAGGCCCAACAAGCTCTCCCTCAAACCTTCCCTGGGAACAACAAAGCAAGGGTGTACCAAGGGTACTCAGTGACAACTGGGCTACTGGGTTCTGATCAAACTGTGTAGACTTTCTTCCTCCTTCTCCCCTCCTCCTGGGGTTGGAGACCTAGTACATGAAGATGACAGAGGAAGGCAATCATTTCAGCACAATGATAGTATAGGAGACACCCAATGAGTTGTTTCTCATACTTTGCAAATAACTCCCCACCCAGAAAAGACACTGTGAAAATCCCCTTTAACCCCATCATTCAGTGCCCTGGTGCCATCTGGTCAAGAACACAAGGGAATCAACCAGCATAGAAAGAGGTAAAACTCTGAGGATTGGGAACAAATGAATAAAAACTGAAGAGGGCACCAGGGAGACAGAGAAAAGGTAGGAGATGAAGAGAGGAAAGACTTACCTAGCTTCCCAGAACCACTCTCCATCTATAAAATGGGAATAATTATTGTAAAGTCCTGAAACTAGGTATAAGTTGACACCTGCACAAATATAGGGAAGAGAATCTCTAATAAGAACCAGGGATTTTGGTTGACTACAAGGTCAGTATGACAATGTGATGCATGCAAAAGTTAAAAAAAAAATACAGTTTCCAGTTGCATGAATAGAAGTAAAACTGTTTGCAATAAATAAGGCAAGAACATTTCTCTTCTTTCTGCATGGCTTTGAGGTACAGCATTCAGTCTCAAGAGGAACTCTCTTAAGTTCCAGGGTAAAATGACCAGCATAGCAAAGGCCTAGAAATCACTGTACCTGGGATGATCATGGTGAGACCAGCAGGGATGGCTCCCACAGTAAGTACACAGAAACCCAACCCTGCTGACCACCTTGCTCTTGCCTCACCACCTTTTATGCGAATGTAGCCATTGTTAGCCTCTTCCTGATTATGAAACCACCCTCCGACAACAAAGGATTTCACTAAACAGGTCAATCTGATCTAATATTTTTTGCGTATGTATGTGTGTCTGTTTAAATATATAAGCATTTGATTATATCCTGCCTCGTTCTATAAAAGGGATTCAAGGTGGTTTACAGTGATATATACATAAAATGCAAAATAGCGTACAGTGGAGTATAGATAAGAAAGACAAATACTCTCTTATTCTACCTCTTCTCCTCCCCCACGCCCATTTTACCTTGGGTTCCCAAGTCACAACTGCCATCCAATTTGACCCAACATCTACTCCCAGTAAGCCTGCTTCAGCAACAGCAGCCTGAGTCAGATCTGTGTATTCAGCGTCATCTTCTCTAGCACACTCCTTCAATCCCTACTTAACACAGTTGGTTGGGAACCAGAAACATAACAGTGACAAGATGAGGCCACTGCCCACAAAGATTTCACAGTCCAGCAGCCCACCTTCTTCCCAATGGACAGGAAGTTTAAGAAACTGGCCATGTTGTTTAGATAGTGCAAATTTAGGGAGACTGGATTGCTGTTTCCAAAATTTGAAGGGCTCCAACACGGTTTACCTTTTTCTTTCAGTTTTTAACTATGCTATTTTATGTGCACTTTTATTTGAAGAGACCTTAACTTCCTTTTGGATCTAAGTAAGTTATAAATTAGAAATGAGTAAATATAGGGCAGCAATATAGCAGAGCAGTTAAGTGCAGAGGTTTTAGAGTCAGCTATTTTGGTTTCAAATCCAGGCAGGCCTGGCTATTAGCTATGATTTTAGACTAGATTCATTTAGATAACTAAGATTAGACTTTGGACAAGTATTTAACATCCCTTAGCATCAATTTCCTCATCTTTAAGATGAGACTATCAATACATTGTGAAGATTAAATGGCATGATGTATTGGGTTGGCCAAAAAGTTTGTTCAGGTTTTTCCAAATGAACTTTTTGGCCAACACAATATGTGAAGCACTTCGAGCAGGAGCTGGCACATAGAAAGTGCCCAAGCACTGGTAGATAGTTATCATTAAATGTAAGCGTATTTGAAGACATATTATGGAGAAAGGGAAATCTTGATACCAGTGAGCTGAATTGTGACTTTTTTTTTTTTAATTTATTTATTTGTGTTTTTTTTTGGCTGTGTTGGGTCTTCGTTTCTGTGCGAGGGCTTTCTCTAGTTGCAGCAAGCGGGGGCCACTCTTCATCGCGGTGCGCGGGCCTCTCACTATCACGGCCTCTCTTGTTGCAGAGCACAGGCTCCAGATGCGCAGTCTCAGTAGTTGTGGCTCACGGGCCTAGTTGCTCCGCGGCATGTGGGATCTTCCCGGACCAGGGCTCGAACCCGTGTCCCCTGCATTGGCAGGCAGATTCTCAACCACTGCACCACCAGGGAAGCCCATGAATTGTGACTTTATTATCATCAGCTCTAGAAACAAATTCTGAGTTTCCTCAAATTGATATTTTTACTTATTAGTATATGGAATAAGTTTCTAACTGCCAAAACATTTAAAGAACTGCAACAACGTGGGGGTAAACTCTCTGTTGTTACAAGTGGACAAACAGCAAGATCCCCTCCATCATGACTGTCATTGGAAGGGAGTTGGGCTCCGTGTCTTATAAATTTCTTTCCTACTGTAAGACCCTGAACTTGAATTAAATCTACTGCAGAGTGAGAACAAAAGAATCATGCTAGCTTGACCTCAGAAGATGAGATTAGAAAAACTGGAGAATGGAGCCTGCGTTTCCACAGAGCTGGAACTCCTGGCTCAGGGTCTCTTCCCTCTGCTGTCATTGAGCTGCCCTGGAGCCCAAAGGGAGGGCGGCCTCACTGAGGCTGCCGGCTCTGGAGGGGCCCCACCAGCCAAAGCCGCGACCGTCCTGGGGACCATGAGCCAGTTCCCTGAAACTTGGACCTCGAAGGCCACCTTTATTCACACAAAGAAGATTTTTCCATTTGGAGGTCAACATGTCAGAGGAGATTGGTTCAAGATGGCGGAGTAGAAGGAAGTGCGCTCACTCCCTCCTGCAAGAGCACCAGAATCACAACTAACTGCAGAACAACCATCTACAGGAAGACACTGGAGCTCACCAAAAAAGATACCCCACATCCAAATACAAAGGAGAAGCTGCAATGAGATGGTAGGAGGGGCGCAATCACAATAAAATCAAATCCCATAACCACTGGGTGGGTGACTCACAAACTGGAGAACAATTATGCCACAGAGTCCATCCATTGGAGTGAAGGTTCTGAACCCCTCATCAGGCTTCCCAACCTGGCGGTCTGGCAACAGGAGGAGGAATTCCTAGAGAATCAGACTTTGAAGGCTAGCGGGATTTGACTGCAGGACTTTGACAGGACTGGGGGAAACAGAGACTCCACTCTTGGAGGGCACACACAAAGCAGTCTGTGTGCATCAGGACCCAAGGGGAAGGAGCAGTGACCCCACAGGAGACTGAACCAGACCTACCTGCTAGTGTTGGAAGGTCTCCTGCAGAGGCTGGGGGCAGCTGTGGCTCACCACGGTGGGGGGGAAGGACACTGGAAGCAGAAGTTCTGGGAAGTACTCCTTGGCATGAGCCCTCCCGGAGTCCACCATTAGCCCCACCAAGGAGCCTGTGGGCTCTGGTGCTGGGTCGCCTCAGGCCAAACAACCAACAGGGAGGGAACTCAGCCCCACCCATCAGCAGACAAGCAGATTAAGGTTTTGCTGAGCTCTGCCTGCCAGAGCAACACCCAGCTCTACCCACCACCAGTCCCTCCCATCAGGAAGCCTGCACAAGCCTCTTAGATGGCCTCATCCACCAGAGGGCAGACAGCAGAAGCAAGAAGAACTACAATCCTGCAGCCTGTGTAACAAAAACCACATTCACAGAAAGATAGACAAAATGAAAAGGCAGAGGACTATGGACCAGATGAAGGGACAAGATAAAACCCCAGAAAAACAACTAAATGAAGTGGAGACAGGCAACCTTCCAGAAAAAGAATTCAGAATAATGATAGTGAAGATGATCCAGGACCTCAGAAAAAGAATGGAGGCAAAGATCGAGAAGATGCAAGAAATGTTTAACAAAGACCTGGCAGAATTAAAGAATGAACACCTAGAAGAATTAAAGAACAAACAAACAGAGATGAACAATACAATAACTGAAATGAAAAATACACTAGAAGGAATCAATAGCAGAATAACTGAGGCAGAAGAACAGAGAAGTGACCTGGAAGACAGAATGGTACAATTCACTGCCATGGAACAGAATAAAGAAAAAAGAATGAAAAGAAATGAAGACAGCCTAAGAGACCTCTGGGACAACATTAAATGCACCAACATTCACATTATAGGGGTCCCAGAAGGAGAAGAGAGAGAGTAAGGACCCAAGAAAATATTTGAAGAGATTATACTCGAAAACTTCCCTATCATGGGAAAGGAAATAGCCACCCAAGTCCAGGAAGCCACAGAGAGTCCCAG
Source organism: Balaenoptera borealis (assembly GCF_965194805.1). Taxonomy (NCBI): domain Eukaryota; kingdom Metazoa; phylum Chordata; class Mammalia; order Artiodactyla; family Balaenopteridae; genus Balaenoptera; species Balaenoptera borealis. Next base: position 26,975,875 of record NC_138868.1, on the reverse strand, counting down.
GGAGTATAAACCCAAGGAGAAATACGCTGAGACACACAGTAATTGAATTGACAAAAATTAAAAACAAAGAAAAAGGGCTTCTCTGGTGGCTCAGCGGTTGAGAATCCACCTGCCAATGCAGGGGACACGGGTTCGTGCCCCTGTCCGGGAGGATCCCACATGCCACGGAGCAACTAGGCCCGTGAGCCACAACTACTGAGCCTGCACGTCTGGAGCCTGTGCTCCGCAACGGGACAGGCTGTGACAGTGAGAGGCCCACGCACCACGATGAAGAGTGGCCCCTGCTCGCCGCAACTGGAGAAAGCCCTCGCACAGAAACGAAGACCCAACACAGCCAAAAATAAATAAATAAATAAATAAATTTTTTTTTAAAAAAAAAAAAGAAAAATTATTAAAAGCAGCAGGAGAAAAATGACAAATAACATACAAAGGAACTCCCATAAGGTTAACAGCTGATTTCTCAGCAGAAACTCTACAAGCCAGAAGGGAGTGGCACAATATATTTAAAGTGATGAAAGGGAAGAACCTACAACCAAGATTACTCTACCCGGCAAGGATCTCATTCAGATTCAATGGAGAAATCAAAAGCTTTTCAGACAAGCAAAAGCTAAGAGAATTCAACACCACCAAACCAGCTCTACAACAAATGCTAAGGGAACTTCTCTGAGTGAGAAACAAGAGAAGAAAAGGACCTACAAAAACAAACCCAAAACAATTAAGAAAACAGTAATAGGAACATACATATCTATAATTACCTTAAATGTGAATGGATTAAATGTTCCAACCAAAAGTTACAGCCTCACTGAATGGATACAAAAACAAGAACTGTATATATACTGTCTACAAGAGACCCACTTCAGACCTAGGGACATATACAGACTAAAAGTTAGGGGATGGAAAAAGATATTCCATGCAAATGGAAATCAAAAGAAAGCTGGAGTAGCAACACTCATACCAGATAAAATAGACTTTAAAATAAAGAACGTTACAAGAGACAAGGAAGGACACTACATAATGATCAAGGGAGCAATCCAAGAAGAAGATATAACAATTATAAATATATATGCACCCAACATAGGAGCACCTTAATACATAAGGCAAATGCTAACAGCTATAAAAGAGGAAATTGACAGTAACACAGCAATTGTAGGGGACTTTAACACCTCACTTACACCAATGGACAGATCATCCAGACAGAAAATTAATAAGGAAACACAAGCTTTAAATGACACAATAGACCAGGTAGATTTAATTGCTATTTATTGGACATTCCATCCGAAAACAGCAGATTACGCTTTCTTCTCAAGTGCACACAGAACATTCTCCAGGAGAGATCACATCTTGGGTCACAGATGAAGGCTTGGTAAATTTAACAAAATTGAAATCATATCAAGCATCTTTTCCGACCACAATACTATGAGATTAGAAATCAATTACAGGGGAAAAAAACATAAAAACACAAACACATGGAGGCCAAACAGTGTGTTACTAAATAACCAAGACATCACTGAAGAAATCAAAGAAGAAGTCAAAAAATACTTAAAGACAAACGACAATGAAAACACGACGATCCAAAACCTATGGGATGCAGCAAAAGCAGTTCTAAGAGGGAAGTTTATAACAATACAATCCTACCTCAAGAAACAAGAAAAATCTCAAATAAACAATCTAACCTTACACCTAAAGGAACTAGAGAAAAAAGAACAAACAAAACCCAAAATTAGTAGAAGGAAAGAAATGATAAAGATCAGAGCAGAAATAAATGAAATAGAAACAAAGAAAACAACAGCAAATATCAATAAAACTAAAAGCTGGTTCTTTGAGAAGATAAACAAAATTGAGAAGCCTTTAGCCAGACTCATCATGAAAAAGAGGGAGAGGACTCAAATCAATAAAATTAGAAATGAAAAAGGAGATGTTACAATGGACACCGCAGAAATATAAAGCATCATAATAGACTACTACAAGCAACTCTATGCCAATAAAATGGATGACCTGGAAGAAATGGACAAATTCTTAGAAAGGTATAACCTTCCAAGACTGAACCAGGAAGAAATAGAAAATATGAACAGACCAATCACAAGTAATGAAATTGAAACTGTGATTAAAAATCTTCTAACAAACAAAAGTCCAGGACCAGATGGCTTCACAGGTCAATTCTATCAGACATTTAGAGAAGAGCTAACACCCATCTTTCTCAAACTCTTCCAAAAAATTGCAGAGGAAGGAACACTTCCAAACTCATTCTATGAGGCCACCATCACCCTCATACCAAACCAGACAAAGATACTACAAAAAAAGCAAGATCTTTTTTGACCTACCTCCTAGAGTAATGGAAATAAAAACAAAAATAAACAAATGGGACCTAATGAAACTTAAAAGCTTTTGCACAACAAAGGAAACTATAAATAAGACAAAAAGATAACCCTTAGAATGGGAGAAAATATTTGCAAACGAATCAACAGACAAAGGATTAATCTCCAAAATGTATAAATAGCTCATGCAGCTCAATATTAAAAAAAACAAACAATCCAATCAAAAAATGGGCAGAAGAACTAATAGACATTTCTCCAAAGAAGACATACAGATGGCCAAGAAGCACATGAAAACCTGCTCAACATCACTAATTATTAGAGAAATGCAAATCAAAACTACAATGAGTATCACCTCACACTGGCTAGAATGGGCATCATCAGAAAATCTACAAACAACAAATGCTGGAGAGGGTGTGGAGGAAAGGGAGCCCTCTTGCACTGTTTGTGGGAATGTAAATTGGTACAGCCACTAAGGAGAACAGTATGGAGGTTCCTTAAAAAACTAAAAATAGAATTACCATAACACCTAGCAATCCCACTACTGGGCATATACCCAGAGAAAACCATAATTCAAAAAGACACATGCACCCCAATGTTCACTGCAGCACTATTTACAATAGCCAGGTCATGGAAGCAACCTAAATGCCCATTGACAGACGAATGGATAAAGAAGATGTGGTACATATATACAATGGAATATTATTCAGCCATAAAAAGGAACGAAATTGGGTCTTTTGTAGAGACGTGGATGGACCTAGAGACTGTCATACAGTGAAGTAAATCAGAAAGAGAAAAACAGATATCGTATATTAACGCATATATGTGGAATCCAGAAAAATGGTACAGATGAACTGGTTTGCAAGGCTGAAATAGAGACACAGATGTAGAAAACACACATACGGACACCAAGTGGGGAAAGCGGGGAGCGGGGAGGTGATGGTGGTGGGATGAATTGGGAGATTGGGACTGACATATACACACTAACATGTATAAAATAGGTAACTAATAAGAACCTGATGTATAAAAAATAAACAAATCAGAAAAAAAAAAAAGAAAAAGAAAAATTGAAGGCAGTTTTCTGAAGCACTGCAAAGATAAGGGATTCCTGGACCTGGGAAGAGTCATCTGGCCAGAGGCCAGAACAAAAAGTGCTGAATTATTTTCGTTGGTTCCTGGAAACCAAATGCAAATCTAACCAATAATCAATCAATATTTATCATATCCAGGATTATGAAAAGCTCCAGACATGGTCCCAGAAACAGAATATGAGGTCATTAAGGATGACAGTGACCATGAACCTGCCTTTTTATCTCAGGATCTGGGCTGTGTCCTCTGAGGCACAGGTCAACGGTGGTGCTTTCAGTTGTAAGCTGCCAGACCTAGGTCTCACTCAAATTTGCTCAGAGATACCATTCTTCAGTTCCTCTCCTAGACAGTGAAGCACATGCTTTGAAGAGCCACAGCATTTAATTCTGGAGACAGTTACTGTAAGGCTGGTGATGACATTCCCAAAATATGGTTCCCTTGCAAAATATTAATCAGAAGAGTGAAGGTAAGGAGTAACAGAAGAGTCTCTGGCCTGAATATTTTTAAAGTTTGCACCTGAGTGCCTGGAGGAAAAATACATCAAATCAAAGAAATTTTAAAATCTGAAAAATACTTGTCCTTATCAGATAATTTTAAAATAAATTGTTATTTTTAAAAGCTACTTTCCAGTTCCTTACAGATGAATGTTAACTTTGTTCCCAATCAAAAGCTTTTTTATGCATTTGGTCCCAAATTGTCATGCTGCCTACAATATTTGCAATAAAGCAATTAGAAGCCATAGAGTAAACAAAATGTGTTCAGTAGGATGGCAGGCTCAGGAAGCAGATCAGAAATATTCACACACTGTCTGTCAGGGTGTTTTCTAGCTTTATCTCTGTTTTATTCATTTATACTAATGTGTGGACAAGGGGGTTGAAAACATTTTGCTAAGAGTGAACCCCTGAGATTTATATGTAATTTCTAAGCTTATCCTTGGGAAAGAAGCCACAATCTGTTTTCAGACAAGAGTAAAACACTTGCAATTCTGCTTGAAAAACAACGTCCAATCTTCCCTTAAATTGAGGTGCCAGAGCAACTAGATTGCGATTTAAATCAGAGAGCAAAGTTAGCCCAGGTACACTGGGGTGGAAGGAGAGGCAGAACAGACACTGGTAGATAGCCTATGAATTCAAAATGTAGAGCTTTCCTCCTGGCCCCAGCCGATTTTGACTTCCAACAAATTAGAGAAATATATTGGCAGTTCACCTACGATTCACTGGTAAACAAACATATTTCACCAGCTACTTCGTGACCGTCTTTTGAGCTGAGCCTTTTTAAATTCCGTAAAGGACTGGGCTGTAACAATAACTGTTGGAGTGCACAATAACCCCTGGCAGGGCTCTAATGAAAAACAAAAATCTCCACCTAATTCCAACAATTTGCCATAGTAACGGAAGCCTTCATATTATTAATATTAGCATGGCCTGAGGAAGAGTTAGAACCTCAGTGAGGGGCAGGGACTGACAACAGCAGCTAAAATATTGCATCTCCTGGCTAAACCCAACGAGATTCGAGTTCCCAGTTGGGTTCAAAAAGCACAAATTCGGACCGATATCAATATCAAGGATGGACTTAGCCAAACAGCTTCACGTGCAACAGAAATGAACTGATCATCCTGGTTGGATAGGGGCTGGGCCAGCTAAGACTTCTTTGTGCTACGGGTGGGTAAGTGGATCCGTTTGTTGGTTCTTCTTACAAACTGGAGTAAGGGTTTCACCTCCACATTCCCATAAAAGTCAGCACACCTGGGGATAATCATAATCCCAGATTCACCCACTCTTCTCTTTGAGTTCTGTAACCAGCTGAGATCCCTGCTGGCAGAGAATCCAGGATTTAGTGGGGAGGGAGGGAGCATGTTCTGATTGGAGGAGTTTCTATTACACAGAGGTGCCTTTATCTCTGCAAATATGTCCCACTGGCAGGTTTGCTGGAACCAGATCTATCTCTCCAAGGCAAGGGCATTTCAGGACTCAGCTTAAGGTGGCATCTATTTAGTCCAGAAGTTTGCCATCAATAGAGCCCACAATCTGCCTAGCAGGGCCTGTGTGGTTCCCCCCCACCCAGCCCCAACCCTTCCCCGGTGAAAGGCACTAATCCCAGGTGAGGGGAAATAGCAAGAGTCGAGAGAGAGAGCCTTCACAAAATAATTTTTGCAAAGGTTCAGGTAGTGATAAAGAATGGGGGGGGGGATGATTTGCATTAATCTAACATCCTAGCATTAAATTCAGTCCAAGTGGGCTTTTGTCAAAAATCATACCAAATGCTGGAAAATGATAATCAACTGAAAGCAAAGTGGTCCTTCCTTACAGAAAGGTTTCAAATTCACCATCTTTGTAATAGGAGAGGAGGATCTGGAGATAGGGAAGTGGGTTTCTGAAAGACACTGCAGATCACAAATGTGCTGATCTAACACTATCAATGACATCTCATCCCAGATGGCAAGTGAAGGAGATACTGGGATTTAAGGCACCTAGACACTTGCCAACAGAATATGAAGACATTAGCGAAAAAAAAAAAAAACCAAAAAACTAAACAAGAATCCTTAAATTGCATTGTTTAAAAGGCAAAGAGGTCTAAAATTAATCTAAGGAACAAGTTCAAGAATAATAAGCATCTAAACCTCAGAATAATGTGAACTTCCACATGCAGAGAATGGGGATACTGACTAAATTCAAATCTGTTCAGAGACTTTATTCCAGGGCACGAGGCTGAGCTGCTGTCATGTACACAAGTGGGGTGTAAAGTCAATGGGATTACATTTTCCTAATTATTTTCTGCTTGAGCTTTACAGCACACACACAAAATGAGATCAGCCGGGACTTGCCTCTCTAACAAATCACTCCGATTTAAACATTGCTCACATAAACAAAGGGGGTGGGGTGGGGGAGAGAGGCACAAGGCTGGGAAAAGACAGAGAAGGGCTTCTTCAATCACAGTTGCAAGGAACAAAAACCTGGAGGGGGAAAAGAGTTGTTGGACCGCCACCAAATCTCTCCCACTGGAGACAAGAGCCCATCTGCTGAGCTCGGCAACTTCGCTTTAACTACCATTCAGCTCGCGTCTCTGCAGAGATCTGTCTGCAGAACTGGCAGATGGACCCCTGCTTCCCTGAGTCGCTGTGTTATTTGTTTAATAAATTTAATTAATATCCATACTGCATTGGATTTCTCCCAGAAAGGAGGCCAAAGTGCTCCCTTTCCCAATAGCTACATGATGAGTGATTTCCCGGAAAAGAGCAGATAACGGTGCCCCAGGGCACACTGAAAAATTAAAAGTACTGTGTGCTTACGTTTCTTTACATGTATTAATTTTTTGCTATGCACTAATATAGTTTTGATGGGTATTTTAAGTTCATGAAAGTACGCAGTTCTAAAAAAGGCAGAATATCGCTTTTTTCAGATCAGTTATATTTGTTGGAATGTTTTTTAAAGAATCCAATTCAACCACATATTTAACATTTTTATCTATTTCCCCCCAAACGGTGGGTCATGAATGTTAAGGAGGTTCCCTTTGGCAAACAGCTAGCTCCACGACCGTTGTTAACAAACTGAAGAATCTCCCTGGTCATGTTGAACTTGTATGATTTCCTAAACTGAAAAATGTGGCCATTGCAAAATGGAGAATAGAAAAGGTCTTAACAAAATCAAGGCAGTAGCGCGTTCCCTCGTCACTAACTGCAGTGCCAAGCTTCTTGGTGACAGAGTCCCTGCAATCAACAAGTATGAATTAAAAGTGTTTTACTTGCCTTGTTATTCAATGTCATCCTGTCTTTCTTGGCAGCATATTTCATCTTAATCTAGATTTCCCAGAGTATGTTCCAAGAAAGAATAGACCCTTGAGGATGAAAAAGTCTAGGAAACATTATGTCAAAGAAGGTTAAACAGGCTTCTTCACTGCAGGACTTCTCAGAGCCTTTAATGTGCTAACAGGTATTGTGAATATTCCTGTAGAGGAGGGTGGGGTTCAATATAAAAGGCAGCATTTCCCAAAACCCAGGCCTGTTTGGTTCATCACTATATCCCAGGGCTTAATATAGGGCTTAGCAAATAGTAGGTACTCATTAGTATTTGTTGAATGAATGAATCAAAGGAACAAATGAATGAACAAAGAAGTAGCTCCCCCAGTGGTTTTGCTTAGGGATAACCCTTGGGCACCTGAACCTGACCACTGATAAGATTTTATTAAAGAACAAATGAACAAAATCACCTCCATCCTAAGGAAGAAATGAAGGAACTTGAATCAAATATTGAATTTGGAGGGTTTCACTTTCAAGGTGCTATTTGCTTATATTAGGTTTATTCTGCATTTAAACTCTTCTCCACTGTTCAATATCCTAAACAATCCCCCTTTCTTTTACATATCAAGAAAACCTGATCTTGTAGAATTCTGTAAACTTCTCAACTCCTTGGCAGTACCCTAATTTACTTGTGTTTGATATGCATAATCTCTTCCTAGGAACTGAATAATGAATTCAGTTCAATCGCAGGCATTGAGCTGGTGATAAAGATAAAAAATTACTCCTTTCAACAGAATTATTTTAAATGCAAAAGCTAACAAAGGCAGAATTATTTTGAGACTTTATTGATAATCTCAATGTTGAACTTGTCAAATTGAAATTAAAGTTTTATTTAATAGGAAAAAATAACAATTATTTTAATGTAGGTTACCCCTTCTTGCATTTTGTCTAAAACAATCCCCTATTGCTCATTTTCCTTCCATAATTTTCCTACAATATTCCATCCTGTTGATACAGCACTGAATTCACTCATCTTTCTCCAATTTCAGACAACTACAGCCCTTCCTGCTAATTAGATATACGCATAGAGAATGCAAGGAACTGGCACTGGATCCTACATGTCCAGAATAACCAGATGATAGAAATCTCTCCTCTAATTCTGCTGGCTACTAATTTTTAAACTTAAAGAAAAAACCTTCTGTTACCTAGCAATTTCAAGCTGCTGATTGCAGTTTTACACTGAAAGATCTCAGAAGGCTTCGCTAACATTAAAACCTTTAGAAGTAAAAGGAGAAATGAAGCCTTAAATAAGCATAAATTTTTAAAATTTCCTGCATCAAAATATTTCTTGAATTGGGAGAATAAATAATCAATAAATAGAATTCAGAAAATATTATGGGCTAGATTTTAGGAAGTAGGGGGGAAAGAAGGGGCAGGAAACTTGATATTAATTGGATGCCTACTTACATGCCAGCCACAGGGTACAGTACTTGTAATAAAAATAATCAATGAGAGCTAACATTTAGTTATGTGACAGATACTGTGATAAATCTTTACATGGAAATCTATTCCTGCCAATAGGTACTATTATTATGATTTTAAGTTGAGGAAACTGGGGCTCAGAGATGCTAAGCAATGTGCCACAGGTCATACGACTAGTAAGTGGAGTGCGGGAGCCCAGATTTGAACCCGGCCAATCTGACTCCAGGGCTTATGCTCCCAACCACTATGTGTTCCCACCTCTTGCATGTATTACCTTATCTCAGAGGCTATATACAACAATATCAGATCCTCTCGGCCCCTCCAGAATGGAAAAAGACATGATGAAAATATTTTGCATTAATACTCCAAATATATGGTAATGGCAGAAATTTGTTATAACTGATATTTATAAAGACAATCCCTGAACTAAAATTTGTTAACTTTATCAAAAGCCGAGGTCCCTCTGCACTGACTTAGCTGTCTTTTCCTCTACCAGATTTTCTAGCCTATATTTCAATGTGATTTTCTCTTGCAGGTATCATTTTTAATAGTCTATCTAATGTGATGTGCTGTAATTGATTATATCCCCCTCAACCCCCTCCTCATTTTAGGAGCAGCAATCAATACACCTCTATTCAACAATAAACTCAGACGAAAGACAAGTAAGTACCTCTCTACAGTTGTCTGCCTTCTGCCCAAAAGACCTCATTTTCCTTTAAGGCAACATGAAATCTTTTGTTTTGTATGTGTGTGTGTGTGTGTGCGTGTGTGTGTGTGTGTTTTATAAATTTATTTATTTATTTTTGGCTGTGTTAGATCTTTGTTGCTGCATGAGGGCTTTCTCTAGTTGTGGCGAGCGGGGGCTACTCTTCGTTGCGGTGCACAGGCTTCTCATCGTGGTGGCTTCTCTTGTTGTGGAGCATGGGCTCTAGGCGTGTCGGCTTCAGTGGTTGTGGCATGTGGGCTCAGTAGTTGTGGCTCGCGGGCACTAGAGCTCAGGCTCAGTAGTTGTGACACACGGGCTTAGTTGCTCCACGGCATGTGGGATCTTCCCGGACCAGGGCTCGAACCCGTGTCCCCTGAATTGGCAGGCAGATTATTCTTAACCACTGCACCACCAGGGAAGTCCCTATTTTTTTTTTTTTTAATTGGAGTATAGGTGATTTACAATGTTGTACTAGTTTCAGGTGTACAGCAAAGTGAATCAGTTATACATATATCATATATCCACTCTTTTTTTAGATTCTTTTCCCATATAGGCCATTACAGAGTATTGAGTAGAGCTCTCTGTGCTATACAGTAGGTTCCTATTAGTTATCTATTTTATATATAGTAGTGGGTATATGTTAATCCCAGAAAAATTTAACAAATATTTTGGTTGGTAGACAAAATAAATACTAATAAGCATACATTGGGCACCATCTGAGTGCCCTCTCTCTGCTACTACGTGCCAGATTGGGTACATTCTGTTATCCTTAATTCACATAGATACTGTATTAGTTATTTATTGTGGTATAACAAATGACCCCCAAACTTTGCAGCTTAAAACAATAAACATTTATTATCTCACCGTTTCTGTGGGTAAGGAATTTGGGCACAGCTTAGTTGGGTGTCTCTGGCTCAAGGTCTCTCATGAAATTGCAGCCAAACTGTCAGGTGGGGCTGCAACCTCACCTGAAAGCTCTAGCCAAGTGGGGAAGGATGTACTTTCAAGCTCATTCACATGGTTGTCAGCAAGATCTATTTTCTCAAAAGGAGTTAGATTGAAGGCATCAGTTCCTTTTTGGCTGTTAGCCAAAGCCCACCCTCGGTTCCTTGCCACATGGCTCCTCTCTGTAGGGCAGCTCCCACTGTAGCAGTTGGCTTCCCTCAGAGAGAGAGAGAAAGAGAGGGAGAGAGAGAGAGGTCAAGATAGAAACCATGGTATTTATGTCACTTAATCTCCGAAGTGACATCACACCACTTTTGCCATATTCTATTTGTTATAAGTGAATGTAGGTCCAGCCTACATTCAATGATAAGGGATTACATAGGGTTTAAAAACCAGGAGTCAGGGACCAGTGGGGGCCATCTTAAAGGTTGCCTACCTACTTCCAATGTTGCATTTTTGTGCCCCTAAAAGGACAAACACACACACACACACACACACACACATGAAAATCTATAAAATACTTCTTATTTCCCAATACTTCTGTTTCAAAACGAAATGAACACATTTAGGAAACGTCATTCGACAAGTATTTAGAGTGGCTAACAGGACCAGACACTGTTATAGAACGTTTTCTAAAAGAAATAACTAAAATGGTGTTGTAAAAATTCACCAGGACCACTTCTTTCCCCCCAGGCAGAGACATAGGAGAATAAAGATTAAGACAACCATTGTTCTTTTCTAATTAAAACCACCTCAGCATTTACTGTTATAGACTATTTTAAGAATGTCTTCTGAAGCTAGAGCAGTGACAAGCAAATCCACTTGCCCACAGATATAAAACACTTTCTCTAACACCAGCTTTAATAATGATAGCAGTGCTGTTTTGATCCCCATATGCCTTCCTCTTCTGTCTTATAGCTCAATTGATCAGAACTGAGCTATAAGGAAGAGGGGTATTATTTACTGATTCCGTTCAAAATTCAATATATTGATACATTAGGTAGGGACCATCCACAGTAAATAGTACAAACTAGACACCTTGTCCCTGATGCTAAGAAAACACTTAAGCGTCTCCAGAATTTTAAGTGCCTCAAGGGAGAATAAAATGAGAAGGGTGAGAGGAACACATTTTTTTTAAGGTGTGTATTTATTTATCTATTTTTTTTGGCCACGCCCCCTGCAGTGGAAGGGCGGAGTCCTAGCCACTGGACTGCCAGGAATTCCCAGGAACACATTCTTAACTGAAAGAGCATTTACCAAAAAGAAACTGAGAAATAACCTATATGGGAAAATAATCTGAAAAAGAATGGATATACGTATCTGTATAACTGAATCACCTTGCTGTACACCTGAAACTAACACAACATTGTAAATCAAATACACTCCAATATAAAATTAAAAATTTTTTAAAAAGAAACTGAGAAAATACATAATTACCTGAATTTACCTTGAGTTGGCAAGACCCACCCTCACACCCCCACTGCCAGCAATCAAAACGGGGACTCACGAGATGGCTTAGGTTCAACTATAGAGAAATAATATTCCATTTTGCACATTTTGTAGGTCTTTGAAAAAGACCTATTACACAAGCAAATAAATACTTTACAACCTGTAATAAGTGCCAAAAAGGAAAGAGGGGAAAATGATAGAGGGAGAGTGATAGAGAATTGCTTTGTTGAGAAAGATCCCTCTAGAGAGGTGATATTTAAGCTGAGACATGATGGAGGAGAGAAGTTTCCAGACATGTAAAAAGTAGGACAAGGAGTTTTCCAGGTTGAGAGTGAAACCGAGCAAGACCCTGTGGGGCTCCCAGGCATGGAAGCCTCTCTGTCCCCCGTTTCTTGTAGGCAATACTCCAGCCTCCATGACCTTCCCTGAGTTCCAAAGGGCAGATTCGAACAGTTGCTAATCAAGGGAGAAGCAGCCAAGAAACCACCTGAGGCAAGATTAAAAGGACCAGAGAAGCTCATCAAGATTAGGAGACCACCTGAGACGAGAGTAAAGGCATGCAGACCCTGCACACACCCTAATCTTATCAGCAACCCCACTCTTAAACCGTTGCTATAAAACTCCTCATCAAATCCTCCCAGGTTGGGACACATAGTTTTTCAGGGCAGGAGCCCATTGTGTCCCCCTTTGCCTGTCAAAGCAATAAAGCTATCCTTTTCTACTTTACCTAAAACTCTGTCTCGGAGATCTGATTTGGCATCAAGAGGATAGCATGTTTCCTGATAAGAGGAAGAGGCTGGCATGCTGCAGGAATCAAAAGAAGGCCATCTCTGGATGAGGCAGAGAATGGAATAAAATGAGATCACACCAGCTACTGTGAGGGAAATGGATAGGGCATGACTGGCAGTGGAGAAATCAATTATGAGGCTGCTGCTGGAATTTAGGTTAAGAGATGATGGTGGCTCAATCTGGAGCATTGTTAGTGGAAACAGAAGTTAGAGGCAAGAAATATTTAGGAAGTAAAAATAAGCAGTGAGACTGGATAGAAGGGTGAGAAAGAGGTGGAGAGAGAAAATGAGAAAGCGAGAGAGAGAGGAAGATGACTTCTATGTGGACGATTTCCATGTGTCTGGATTAATAACGTGGCGAGCGGTACGCTTCAACGTGACCACCTCTTGGCTTTGAGAAAACAGCTTCCCATGTGCCTCAAGAAAAGTTCTGAAGAACCCAATCCTTACTTCTTTTTATCCTGTCAGCCACAGGTGAAATTTTCCATTCATTGGGAAATCAGACAGGAAACAAAATAAAATGCCTCCAGAAAGAGGGCTGAGAAGTTAAGAGTATGCACAGAATCCAGAAAGGGTCTTCATTGACCATGAATTCCAACCATTTTGTTTTAACAGATGAGAAAAGCTTGACTCAGAGAAGTTAAGGAGCAGGACAAGTTAATAGCCAGTTAAAGGCAGAATGAAGGCTAGAATCCAGTTCTTCTGATTGGACCAAATACAAATGAAGCAATATGACAAATGAGTACAATGATTACATGTACTTAGTAGCCATGGATCCATAATTTCCTTTCCTCCCTCCTCCAATCCTTGGTGAAAGAGGTATGGCATTTGAATGCAAATTGCGGGGGGTGTGGGCAGGTCATATTTTGCATCAATTTTTGAAGAGAGCCTGCTAAACATACTCTGCGGGACACTAAACTGTAAAGGTCTAAATGTTATTGAAGAAAAGGAAGGAAGGATGCAAGGGAAGGAGAGAAGGACAGAAGGACAGGGGGGGAGAGAGAAAGAGAGAGAGAAAAAGCTGAAATTTTTAACCTCAAATTATGTTGTTGGAAATGAACAAATTTGGACCCTATATGAACCTTAATGTGATGCCTCCTTTGCTTTACTAGGTTATAAATGATATGAAATTTGTGTGAAAACTTTTAATATTTCAATTCCTAAGTCTAAGAATCTAATTTTATAATCTTTTCTACATTTTTCTAGTCTTCCAACTCTAGTAATTTTCTAATATCAAGAAAGAAATGGATTATGAGTTCAGAAATAGGTAACCAATGAAAAGAGAGATGATAAATGCAAGCTATTATGATTTTAGCTCTAGTATTCCCTTCCCAAATGATATTTCAACCCTAGAGGCTTCTCAACCCACTCCCCAATCCACTGACATTTACTTTTAACTCTCCTTTACAAACCCAGTCTGATACAAATTTAGAGGAAAATCTATGTAAAAGATTTCAAATTGTTATTCATCTCACAGTAACATGTTTGACTAAATTCAAGTTCTCAGGAAAAGACAACACTGAGTGAAGTCTTTCATGCAAACTTACATCTCCAAGCTTTCAAAAAAAAAAAAAAAAAGCTTCTGTCAACAGATCCAATTTTACATGAGAAACAAATAGCTTTCATGCACATTTACACCCACCAACAGAGAAAACAATCTAGCCTAGAGCAACCTACTTTTCCTAAAATTATGGGCACCCTATGCAAGTTGAAAATGTCTGTTTGAAAGCTTTAAAGCCAGAATTAATTTTGTTTGCTTTAAGATAGCCACCAAGTATCTTTCCTCTTAACAGGAAAGTTAGTTCTTTGGATCTAGGCACATTGCAAATTTGAACTTTGGATAGATCAATTGCTTCTCTTTCTGTATTTCATGCTCTCACACTCAAAATGGCTGGCTCAATTTAGATAACACTTTCCTCCAAACACCCCTCATTGTAAAGCACAGTGTGACTGCTCAGAAAGTTATGAGTCATGGAAAAGAGGAGGTTATAAAGCCTTTCTCCTCTAAACTAAATAAAAGCATTTACTGCCAACCACAGGAGAGGAAAGTCAAATCAGTCTTCCTGCAAGCCAATGAATCAGTTCTATATCCTCCCACAAGATTCTTCTCAAATAATTTGCAAAAGAATTAGCACAGCCTTCACCAAAGGAGTTGAAAAAACATCCCACTGTGTTTCTGTAATTCACTGATGAATTTATGAGAGTTGATAATTTTCTTGTCAACAGAAAGATCCAACTTCACTCTCTTCCAATTCAGTTTTGTATGTAAGTGATACCTTGCATTTTAAATAATAAACCTTAATCAAGTAATGAAATAAGGCAACCCCTGGCATTTTACTATGTCATAAACAAATTCAACCCCACCACATCCCCAGACTATCTCAGGACCAATGTATAAAGACTCAGTCCACAGCCAAGGGATTCGTGGGCCTTTAATCCCGTCAGGCTGGGGAGAAAAGACGAAGAGAGACAATGAAAGGTCCAAGCCTACTCTTTTTCCCATGCCTTTCTCCAGTGTTTTCTGCCAAGAAAGCAAAGGAGTTTTTAAAATATTTTCATGATAGTAATCTATTCACAGGGACCCGAAAGTAAGAGTCCATGATTCTTCTTAATAGAGAGAAATAAATACTACCACTAGCTACTGCTAGGTGAGTGCCTCTTCCACAGAGGTAAGCATTTATTTATTTATTTATTTATTTATTTTTGCTAAGTTGCTCATTTTTTTAATATGAACTTATTTATTTATTTATTTTTGGCTGTGTTGGGTCTTCGTTGTTGCCCACGTGCTTCCTCTAGTTGCAGCGAGCGGGGGCTACTTTTCATTGCAGTGGCTTTTCTTGTTGTGAAGCAGGGGCTCTAGGCGCACGGGCTTCAGTAGTTGTGGCATGCAGGCTCAGCAGTTGTGGCTCGCGGTTCTAGAGCGCAGGCTCAGTAGTTGTGACACACGGGCTTAGCTGCTCCACGGCATGTGGGATCTTCCCGGACCAGGGCTCGAACCCGTGTCCCCTGCATTGGCAGGCGGATTCTTAACCACTGCACCACCAAGGAAGTCCAGCATTTATTATTTATTTAGTTTTCCACTCAAGGGCTATCCCCACACCCACCCCTACCTCCATCCCAACCCCCATTCGCATCACCCAGTCCACTGCCAGGACAGAAGGCAGCACGCACTGATCTGACTTGTAATGTGGCTCCAGGAAAGTACTGCATCAGGTGGCCAATCACGGGCCGCCCTCTAGCGGTGCCTCGACAGTTCCTCCGAAGACCACAACTTGGGGTAAGTGGTAGAGGCATGTGGCTCAGGCATGTGCCAACTGACACCACGCTAAATTCACCTGTGGGCTCTCCCATCAGTTCCACCTGTCACACACGTGGATGGGGGGTGGCGCATGTTTCACCTGAAAGACGGTGCCTGACGTTGACAAATCAAATTCCAGGAATCTCAGGCCCAGTTGGTGTCCACACCAAGAAGCACCCAATTTTTTAGAAACATCCTCAGATCACAGCAAAATATTAGGGGTGAATGAGTTGGTGGAAAAGAAGGGCCTAGACTTTCCCCTGCTTGGGCCCACTCCATCCTTCAAAGCTCTAAAGAGGATTTTATTATCCATTTTGTATTAATATTTGTTTACACACCCAACACTGCAACACATGTTGTCTTCAAAAAAATCCTTAGGCAAATGGTAACTTTCCATAATATCACAGGGTTATGCAGATGTCACTGGTAACTGTGGCACCCTAGGATTTTGCACATATATATTCCTTTTATAAGTATTACATTCAATTTTGAAAAGCTTACCTATCTGAGGTCCAGATCTGGATTCCTCCCTCCAACTAGAAAAAGTAACAGAACTAGTAAATTTGTGTGTGTGTGTGTGCACGCATGTATGTGTATATGTGTAGGAGAAGGCTGTTAAATGTTAGGAATGGAAAATGAAAATTCTGGGAAAGACTAGTGGTTCAATCAACATAGCCCCCCAGGCCTAGGTTAAGAAATATCTTAGGTCTGAATGGTGCTTTATAAGCATATCTGTTTCTTCACAAGAAGCCTCATTTTGCCTAAAACTACCAAGATGTGCCGTGGTTTAGTACAAGTTGTAAACAGAATCCTATACCCAAGTACCGTGTTTCTTCTGGCAGTTTGTACTGTGAGTAGATCTTTATCCCCTGACATTCACAAATGTGGGCGAGAGCTGGGAGAAATCTTATGACCCTAAAGAGTCTTAAAGTCTCTAAGCCAAAGTAAACAGGCCAAATGTGCTAATCATCAGACAAACGTAGAAAGCTGAGACCTCCACTCAGAGCTTTATGAAGATATTCTAAAGTTCACTTTATTGCACGTAGGATTTTCAAGATATGAATTTCACTAAAGCACAAACGGAATAGAATCGTGCTGGTATAATCCTCACATATTTCTGCCAGCTGGGATCCTGGATGTTGAGATGTGACCGCCTCTCCATGGGCCCGAAACCACCAATCTGTTTTACCTGGGTCGCTGCACAGCCATCAGATGGGAGACACTATGTGGTCACTACCCTAACAAAAAGATCCAAAGCACCAACGTCCAGGGAAAAGGCTACAGCTCCCATTTCCAATCTCCCGAGCCACCCCAGTCCCTCTGCGATGGAGTATCAATAGAGAGACTAAATGAATTGTTTACTTAATTGTGCTGTGCAAGCTGAATAATTGCACGCTTTCCAGAAAGGCTTTGTAACCAGTGAGATGGCACTGGATCTGCCAAAACCTTTACCTTGAAGCCAACATCCTTTCTTTCTACAGGCTCTCTCCTATCACAAATAATGGCAACCCTGGTATTATTTCCAGAGAAGGCAAAACCATGGCAGAAACATCAAAAATCATGTCTTTCAAAATGGAAAGATTTCTATTAAGCTGCTGCTGAGAACTGCTATCTCCATAGATGCCAATGTGAAACCTTTAGTCACGAACCCTGATTTAGTGCATTACACACTGAAACAGCCAACAAATGGCAACATTAATCTACCTTTAGGGTGAGCAAAATTGGTCCATTAAATATAATGACCACATTTGAAGAGGATACGAGAAATGTGATGAGGTAAGGCTTCAAAGACATGGTTCACAATTGAGAAGTCTGATCTCAGTTTTGGAGATCCATTGGAGACCCTGATCTCCAGCCATCCACCCCTCTTCCCAGAGGCAACCACTGTTTCTTGTTTCCTTCCAGACCAGAGATCTAAATATTTTTTATACTCTATTTTATAATAATTTTCCTTCAATACGTTCTTGCCTATTTACTACCTTGTTTTTATCTCTTGCAACAGTTTTTCATTAATAATAATCAGGGTCTTTTCTCCTTGATAGGTCTATGTTTATATAGTTTGAGATTCTCCAATTGGCTGTTTCTTCTCAGATGCCATAATCCTCCATGATACAGTTTCATCAACATGTCTTACTAACAGGATTAGGACTTTAGAAAACCAGTATGCATCAGGATCTGACAAGAATGCAAAGATGCTATTTTTCTGCAAATATCCTTCAAAAAACCAAGAGATTTAAAACAAATAGAAAATACAATGTGGAGCAGCCACCAAACCAAAGTTCTATGCGGGTTTAAGTTTTGACAGGACAGTGTTATCCTGATTCAAGCGCCAGCTGGCTTGGATGTTGAAACATCAACTGCTTCTGATTTTTCAGGTTTAGATTGGTCCAGAGCAATACAGTTCTGCTTTTCAAAAGTTCGCTTTATACCACTTTGCTTTTACAAAAGACCTACATTCGTACCCGTTTGCGCTAATCAAAAGAAATCTGAAGGGGATTTTCGTTTTTATGAAAAAGAGAAAACAGCGTTCAGCATTCGTTCTGCAGGCAGCTGTTACAGAGGCAGCTCGAACCCTAAGCAGGGAGAGTGGCACCTCCAAGCTCCTTCCCCAGGAAATACACTGGGCATCTCAGCACCAAGCTGCCACAGCTTTGAACTGTGCCTGTGCTTTATCTCAGTTTATTTTGTGCATCCATTAGCAACATGTATCCTAAGTTAATTACTCCTTCACGTTCAGCCATTTCGGCTCACGAAAGGTTTCATAGGAACGCTCTACTTTCTGATAGCGGGGGAAACCTGTATTGGCCTGAGTGTTTAGAAGTGGGAAAGAGATGATGGATGCTGGGAGGGAAGCTAAGCAGGGTGCCACCCACAGTCGGAGAGGCCTTCCAAAGGGTCCTTGCTATGAGAATTCCCAAAAGGAAGGTAACATGCACATTTCAAACACTCTAGGTCAATTTTTTTTCCTTCCCAAATCCAACTGAGGCTACGGATAGTTAGGGAGGAAAAAAAAAAAAAGACCTAGGTTCTAGTTCTGGTTTTGTCATGAATTCAATGTACCCTTGGCCTAATCACCTTCAATCCACTCTCCTCATTTATAAAATGAGGACCTTGGCCGTGATGAGCTCTGAAGCCCTTTTTACCTTTAACCTTCTCAATCCAAGATGCAATTTCTCTCCATATATTGACTTATATGCCTGTTATATGGGCATAATTTTTTCTTTATTTCCCACAAATTTATTTGCCATGAAACAACAAATTTTGCATAAATATTTTAAAATCCTCATCAGGGAAAAGAAGTGACAGTAGTGGAGAGCTGTCACTTTGAAGATGTCCATCATCCATTCCCCCTCCTTGGCAGCACCTAGGTTTCTTTAGGGGGAAGTATTTGTGTACAACTGGGGGGAGATAAGTCCAAGTGTCTATCGCCTCCCCCAGTACAAAAGCTTAAGAGGAAACTGGAAGTTCCTTCTGCCAGATTCTCCTCTCATAAATCAATACATCCACAGGATGGACATGTGACCCATCAAATTTTCTCCCTCAGGACTCTGAATCTTTAGAACAACACAAGAACAAGAGAAACAGCTGGAGTTCATTCACTCCAGAATTGATACCCAGGCAAGACTGTTGAGTAATTCCTGCTACAAGGCTTTCCATTGTTTCATTCTGAAGTTTTCCCTTCAATTCTACAAACGACCCTGTATCCTCCCAATAAATTCTTTTTTCTATTTAAGTTGGTGGTTTGCTGCATAACAATCCACTCCAAAACTTAATGGCTTAAAATAGGAACAATTTATTTACTCACAATTCTATAGATTGGCCATTTGGGTAGGGCTCAGCTGGGATGGTGTATCTGTGCTCCATGTGGTACCAGCTGGATTCATTTAAACATGTGCAGTCAGTGGGTAGATCTGCTGGGGGCTGACTGACTCTGGATTGCCTCAATCACTCACTTGTTCGGAAGCTGGCTGCAGTTATCAACTAGATCACCTCAGTTCTCCATGTGGCATCTCACCTTCCAGCAGGCTAAACTGGAGAAATGTTCAGAGAGAACAAAAGCAGAAGCTGCAACTTCCCTTACATCACATTCTATTGGTCAGATACTTTTTTTTTTTTAGTTTTTATTGGAGTATAGTTGCTTTGCAATGTTGTGTTAGTTTCTACTGTACAGCAAAGTGAATCAGCTATACGTATACATATAGCCCCTCTTTTTTGCATTTCCTTCCCATTTAGGTCACCACAGAGCACTGAGTAGAGTTCCCTGAGCTATGCAGTAGGCTGTCATTAGTTACCTATTTTAAACATAGTATCAATAGTGTATATATGTCAATCCCAACCTCCCGATTCATCCCATCCGCGCTCCCTCATCAGATAGTTTAAAACCAGCCTAGATTTAAGGGGTGGGAGAAGAGACTTCATCTGTTAATGGGAGGAGTGACCAAGAAACCTTCCCAAGTAAACGGGCTACAGGGAGACATGATTCACTGGGAACCATTACTGCATGAATCTACCATGTTAGAGTTAGTTTCTGTGGCTTGCAACCTAACAATGATAACTAATCCCCCAATCAGTGGAATGTGACATGGAACACATTAGATTTGGGGGACTTCAACCTTTAGGATATTTTCCCTGATTCTACATCACATATTAATGAGATTATTTGGAAAGAATGTGGTGTCATGGTAGTGGGGCTATAAGAAGAATGAATTTAAAGTGAAATTATCATGGTTCAAGTCCTGCCAGTTATTTAGCTGTGTAATTTTGAACCTACATAATCTCTGTGACTTCATTGACATATATGAATGAATAAATGAATGAAATGGGGGTGATAAGATTTGCCTGAGTTGCAAATATTGTTGGGGATATGAAACAGTGTAACTCTGTGAACCACAGGCAATCCTCACTTTGCACTGTAGTACAGGACCATAAAATGATCATGCAAGTTGAGACTGTGCAAAACTGTCTTAACGGGAAACATTACAATTGTTTCGTGACCTTTAAAAATTTTTGTCAAAACATTAAAAACTCTCTCACTATTGGTTATAAATGTATAAGGAAATGATAAAAAAGAATAAAACTGATGTTTGCTTAGTACACTATTATTTAAAGTATTATACTAAAAACACTAAAAATAAAGTGTCATTTATTTGTACAAAAATTATCAAGATTAGCTTGGGTGGTGCTTGCCTTCTTGTCATCATATAACTGACAAGCCAGCACCTTTTCTATGCCTTGGCAAATCGTCACACTGCTTTTTAAGTTGGAAGCATCTGCTTTTTTTTTTTTAATTTTATTTATTTTTTTATACAGCAGGTTCTTATCAGTTATCTATTTTATACATATCAGTGTATACATGTCAATCCCAATCTCCCAATTCATCCCCCCCCAACCCCACCCCCGCTTTCCCCCCTTGGTGTCCATACGTTTGTTCTCTACATCTGTGTCTCTATTTCTGCCTTGGAAGCATCTGCTTCTAACATTTTATCCCTTGTATTTTTAATGTCATGAAATATCTCCAAGAGTTCCTTTTATGTGAATTTTTTGCTGGTGTCACTCCCTCTAGGACATTTTTATCCTTTCATACAACCACCTTCCTCATTTATGTCAAAAAATTTGCCTGCACTAAGTTCCTTCGGATGCATGTCTTTCAAAAGGCAGTAGTATCAACATTCCCACAATCAGCTATTTCTTCTACTCTCCATTTATGTTTGATTCTAACTTCACTTTCAGCATTATTACTTTTGTTTCTTTGTTGCACTTTCATTTTTGTTGGATAATTCTCTTTTAATTTTCCATATTTGTAAAATGTCACATGAGTTTATCACTGGGAAACCAGGATGCAACACAAGTATACACTTTGCTGTCTGTTTGTGAACTCAGTAACAGTGCATAGTACCAATCACTGAAAGAAGTGACAAGATTGGTCACTGATCATGATGTGCATCTGTCACTTATGTAGTGACTTGCGGACTAAAGAGCTAGCAGCAAAGTTTGTACTTTATGCAACTTCTCAGTGAATACATTGGTAGCTAAAATTTGAACTGTGTTGTTGGCAGACTGGCGTTACTTAAATTGCAGTAACTGAAATTTGTGCATATCAGAACTATGCAGAGTGAGACCTTATTAAAGATTATGTTGAGCTTAATTATTGTCACAGTTGTTATTAAAGATAGAAAGACAGACCTCGGAGGCTTCCCTGGTGGCGCAGTGGTTAAGAATCCACCTGCCAGTGCAGGGGACACAGGTTCAAGCCCTGATCCGGGAAGATCCCACGTGCCGCGGAGCAACTAAGCCCGTGCGCCACAACTACTGAGCCTGCGCTCTAGAGCCTGCGAGCCACAACGACTGAGCCCATGTGCCACAACTACTTAAGCCTGCTCGCCTAGAGCCTGTACTCCGCAACAAGAGAAGCCACCGCAATGAGAAGCCAGTGCACCACAACGAAGAGTGGCCCCTGCTCGCCACAACTAGAGAAAGCCCGCGTGCAGCAACGAAGACCCAACACAGCCAAAAAATAAACAAATAAATTTATAAAAATAAATTAATTAATTAAAAAGAAAGACAGACCTCGTTCGTACTGTATTAAAGAAGGAGTTCAATTTAACTCAAACACTATTAGGCTCCAACAATTTTCATCTTTGCCACTGCAAGGTCAGCAGATTAGTACTAAATGCAAGCAAACAAGAGGGGAGGAGGGAGGACTGAAGAAACAACTGCGTTTTAACCTTTCCACATAGGCCTAGAGGAAAATAGAGCACACCAAACCCAAAGGTCATACAAAAGTGAGGAAAGATATTGTCCAAATTAAGTAGCTCTTTTTACTACTCTTTACTTCCAAGGCCAGAAGGAAAATGTTTCCATACAGCTTTCCAGGAATGTGGCTGGTAGTCTCCCAATATCCACCTTCTTTTCTTTCTTAGTAACAGAATGCCAATTTTTGGCTGGTTATGCTGCTACCCAGAATATTTCCCAGCTTCCCTTGCAGCTAGTTGTGTCCACATGATTTAATACTGCCCAGTGAAGTGTAAGTGAAAGGATTGAGGGGATTGGGGGGAACTCCTTAAAAGGAGCTTGTTCTATTAGGAGAAGCAACCTTTTGTCCTTCCTACTGTCTAGAATGTGGACAAGATATTAGAAAGTCATGTTAGACTATGAGGCAATGTTGAGAATGGAAGCCAGGCGTTGGGATGGTGGAATATAAATACCGACGGAGCCTGAGTCCTACGTGGTTTTATGCAAACATCATACCCAGCTCTGGGCTGCCTCTCTCCACACGACTTTATGTGTATTTAAGCCACTCTTTCTTACCCACATCTGAATACAGTTCCTAACTGATAAAACGAATACTCTTATCTAGTCAATGGGCTATGTCCGTGACCCAAGCAACAGTGACTGACTTTTACACAACAAAGGTCCCAAATGAGTCAGAAACACATAGGCAAGACAGTACCCTCCACATGGTGTTGGATATTTAGGGGAACAAAAGCTTATGGTTGTTTTGTAAAGTCCTAAAACAGATTCAAATAATCAAAACTCAAACACAGACCTGGCTTAAGAACTGTTTGGACCAAAAAAAGGTGGGGGAGGGATGAGGGGGAGGGATGAGAGGGAGGGAAAGTACTAGCTCACAGCAAGCTTGTTATGAATCAGAAAGTGTGGATGGGAACTAGAAGCCCCCAAATATAATTCGGTATAAGGCTGCCCTCATATGAGTGTCTAGAGGAAAACAAAGGAGGTCCTAGCTCAGTGCTGGTCTCACGTTAAAAGGGACATTTAACAAACAAAAGTAAATTGAGGTGACAGCAACCAAGGTGTCTGGTTTCCCCATTTTGTGAAGGATGGGAGAAGGAACTGCAGTTATGTACCTGGGGGCAAAGAAGACAGAGAAGAGATATGATTGGTGTTTCAAATACGTGAAGTGCTATCTTGTAGAAGAGGACTTTGCTTTAATCTGCATGGTTTCAAGCATTAGAACCAATGAGTGAAATAAAAATAAAACATATTTCAACTCAATAAAAGAAAAAACCTTCTGAGAATTAGAACTTTCGAAAACTGGAATGCACTACTTTGTAAGGTAGTGAGTTATTTGACACGGTAGTGGATTTTTTAAAAAGTAGGGACGATAATGGAATTCAGGACTTCTTCTGAAACTCAGGATAGGAGATAAAACACTGTTGTATCTTGAAATCCTTGAAAAAATGAAGTGATTTTGATTCTAAGGTGACTATCAATGAAGAATAAAGAGGAAGGGAGCTCTGCATTGGATGGGAAACTGGACCAGGTGCCCCTTCTATTCTTACTGTGCTATTAATAATTAGTATTTTCCTGTTACATGTGAAGTAGTTAATATGCAATGATTCAGGTGTTGAACAAATGTTTCCTGAGAAAAATGATAATGATTATAGTGGCCAGAACTCTTCCACCTGTAAGTGGATGAAACAAGCTCAGAACAGTCTGGGGGTAAAATAAGAAATTCAATGGCAGGGGTAAATCTCATTTCAGGCTCAAACAATATGGTCAGAATCTTTCTCCATCTCTTGGATCAATTTTCTCCAAGCTGGCTTCAATCTCAGGCAGACTCTTACCATGTAGAAGCCCAGACCACCTCTGTCAGCTTCATACTTCATTCCCTATAGAAATTTCAATGGACAGAGAACTCCTTTTACTCAAAAGTCTTACAGCTGACTTGGACTAACCTGGCTTCAAACACAGCCCATTGTTTACCCAATTACTGTGGGCTTTGACTGGCTAGGCTTGGGTCACATGAACTGAGAATAGGGCAGGGGTGGTTTCCACAAGGAAAAGAAGCTTCTGATGTAAGGATGCTGTGAAGTTAAAAATAATAAATGTCCACTACAATGACAACAATGAATGTGGTAGATTTTTTTAATGGCAACTTCAGTGGAATTCGGGGCCTATTCTGAACCTTAAAATAGGAAATAGAAACACTGTTTTATCTAAAAATCCATGAGAATACAAAGTGAATTTGATTCTACGCCTTAATCTAAAATTCTAATACTCAGGCAAATAATAATTTTAACATGTCTGTCTTTTCACCAATTCCCTCTTTTTTTCTTAAGATGCCTCTCTTCACAGACAGCTTCATCAGACAAAGTAATAGCAAACGAAGAGAAAAGCATAAAATGTTTATTGAAGTGGATGAAGTCACGGCATGTAAAGAAAAATTATTCATTAATAGCTGAAAAAATCTTTCTCTATATTTAATATTTAGATGACATATTTCTATTTCAAGTGAAGTAGACATTATAGTCATGAATAGCAAACAGAAACACAAACTCCATTTATTTGTAAAATAAACTCATTTTCTTTTCATATCAATGCAAAAAATGACCCAATGCCATATGTTCCATTTGCCATGATTCTAAGACAGCAAAGCTATACAATTTCTAGATCATTAACTTGTCTTCCTATTTTTCCATGTCTTATGGTCCTGCTAGGTAAGTGTTCGTTCATTCACTTTGATAATGCTACCTTTTATAGGTTTGGTATTTCATTTGCTCAATTACTCCATGCAAAACTGCAGCAGCCAGTGAGTGCGTGTGTGGGAAAGAAAAGGACCCACCCCACAGTTTCTCTAAAAGAACAAGAACTCAAGACTACACTTCCAATGGTTTCAAACAAAAGGGGGTTTTGTCTTTTGCTAGTCTCAAGTTTGAAAAAGGCATCCATACCCCCTCATTTTATATCATTGGAGCCAGGCTGAATGCCACAGTATTCAGGATACAACATAGCAGCATGTCAGCTCTGTAAGTAGTGGGTGGCAAGATGGGGAACAGGAAAGTGTCCCTATAGTCACATGGGAATCATGAAAGGGTCAATGGAAGGAAAGAGGAGCAATCATGGGTCCATAAGTTATCTGCATAAAATCAGAGAAGTAGAATTCTGCAAATAAATCCCAAAATTAGACCTGAAAAATGTAATTCAGGGTCATTGCAATGATACAAGAGAGAGATATCCTGAGGTTAAAGCAGCCGTGTATCATCCCTGAGTTTTCCATTTTTATTACATTGCTTAGCTATCCACAGAGTTTTCTTTGGGCCAGCTTAATCCATTCAAAATGGCTGCATGAGACTGAGACCATTATGAAAAAACTGTGCTCAACTTCTGAGAGAAGCTGCAGAATTCACACTAAATAGCCCAGTCTATGTGACTTAGAATATAAAGTCATCAGTAGACGCTTAGCCAAGAAATCAAACAGGAACTAGTATACAGGCTGCATACGAAACATGTTAACAGGATGAAGGAGCAAAGCAGTAACAAGAGGTTTAAGAGAATGCAGCAATTCATGACACAGTTAAATTTACTACTTCTTTTTTGGAGATAAACTCAGGAGTTTATAAAATGAACAGACATAATAATAACTACAAAAACGCCATCATGATTTATTGAGCATGAATAAATCATTTAAAAAATCCAGCATTGGAGGACCTCATTGAATTCTTTCTATAGGTAGGCACTAATAGCATCTCCATTTTATAGAAGAAGAAAGTGGATCTCTGAGAATTTTGTGTAATTTCTTTAAGATCACACAACTAGCAAAGGCAGAGCCAGGATTTTAACTCTGCCAGTCTGATTCCCAATTCTGTGCTTTTAACCACCGGTGCTTTTTTCTTAAGCACTTCGCATGAACTCACTCATTCGAGTCTCATAACAATCCCAATAAAGTAGAAATTATTATTTCCATTTTTCTAATGAGAAAATCAAGACGATAAATCATTTGTTCTAGGTCACACGGCTGGCCAGTGGCAGAGCCAAGACTGGAACTCATGTCTGTCTGACTCTAGAGCCCACTTTCATAGATAATATGTCACAGGCTGCTACTTGCCATCAAAATCTATTCTCCTCTTCTTCCCGGGTACGAGTCTGCTTAGCCAAAAACTACACTTCTACGCTTCCTTTGCAGTTATGTATGACCATTTGACTAAGTTCTTACCAAAGGAACATGAGTGGAAGTGACGTGTGCAACTTCTGAGTCAAAAGGAACTCCATGGTCACAGACCTCCTCTTTCTCTTTCTCATGAACTGGACCTCAGAATAGCAGGGGCAAAGCTTCAATCATACAGACAAGGACTATATCCTAAGGGATGACAAAGTTCAAAAGTTGGAGGATGGACTTCCCTGGCAGTCCAGTGGTTAAGACTTTGCCTTCCAATGCAGGGGGTGCAGGTTGGATCCCTGGTCGGGGAGCTAAGATCCCACATGCCTCAAGGCCAAAAAACCAAAACATAAAACAGAAGCAATATTGTAACAAATTCAATAAAAGACTTTAAAAGTGGTCCACACCTCGAGAGTGTCTTACTGAGTGAAGTAAGTCAGACAGAGAGAGAGAAATATCGTATGATATCGCTTATAGCAGAATCTAAAAAGAAATGATACAAATGAACATATTTACAAAACAGAAACAGACTCACAGACTTAGAGAATGAACTTATGGTTACCGGCAGGGGGGCGGGGGGTGGGTGCACAGGGAGGCTGGAGGGAAGGGATAGTTAGGGAGTCTGGGATTGACATGTACACACTGCTATAATTAAAAAGGATAACCAACAAGGACCTACTGTATAGCACAGGGAACTCTGCTCAATGTTACATGGCAGCCTGGATGGGAGGGGAGTCCGGGGGAGAAAGGATATATGTATATGTATGGCTGAGTCGCTTTGCTATGCACCTGAAACTATCACAACATTGTTAATCAGATATACTCCAATATAAAATAAAAAGTTAAAATAAAATAAAATAAAATGGATTAATAATTTGTGGTTAAAAAAAAAAAAGTGGTCCACATCCAAAAAAAAAAAAAAAAGACTTTCAGAAAAAAAAAAAAGTTGGAGGAGCCCAAGTTCCTGAATGACTGTGTAAAGCAGAGCTGCCCCATATATCTGGACCACCTTGGAACCGTTATATGAGAGAGAAACAAATTTCTACGTTGCTAAACCACTGTACTTTTAGAGTGTCTTGTTACAGCAGCTTAGCTGAACTCTAATATAGCCAACAAGTACTATCACATGAGCAAGGAAAAGATGCTACAGACTTAGATAAGAAGGCAGGCATGAGGGTGTGAGGAAATCAGTGAGACTAATATTCTAATTACTTATCCTTTCTATGAAATCTCCATTGTAATATATTCTTCATTCCTAACGACAAAAAAGTATTCTGAACAAAAGATACCTGTAAAACATCATCTAATGAAAAAAGCAAAACGAGACAAAAACAACCACCTGGAATGTAACAGCAAGTACTGGGAAAGTGGTAAGATTTTCATTTCTCGTTTTTACATTGCTTTATGACACTTCAGCTGACTAGGAATCTTTTTGAAATGATATCTAAATTGGCTCTCTGTAGAATTCATTAGAACAACCAAGCTAGAATCCATTAGAACATAAGAAAACAAAATCCCCTTTAAAACAGGTGCACTGAAATGAGCCCAAATCATAATACAAAGCCCCAATCATATACTCAGTATATCTGGACATCACTTCAATTATCTTCATTTCATCTCTACACTGTGTGTTGCCTCTCTTGGACGTGTTGTTCTGGGTCATACAATGCAATCTCCTTTGTCATCTCTTTGAAAGATATTGGGAAATATTGTAGGGGCCAATCTTCAATTATACACCCACCCTTGAGTCTGTGGTTACCCAAAGAACCCATGGGATCTTCCAACTGAATATGAGAAACCTTAAGTTTTAATATTTTTAAGTAAAAAAAAAAGCATTCCTGTGGAAAGTAGTTTTCATATATTTAAAGATCCACTAAACTGATCATAACTTTTAACTCCACATGTGTGCTTATTTTAAAGAAATGATAAAAAGTATTATATTTGTGAAGATGTTCACTGAAGCATATTTTAAAAGGGGGAGAAAACTGTAAACAAAATATAAAACAGCAGTGAAGAAATAGTTAAATAAATGATGGTTCATCCCCAGGGGAAATACGAGGCTGATATTTAAAAACAAATCCAAAAATCTAAAGCAAAGGTACTGAGAAATAAATCAAACCTTTCCTGTTATCTTTCAAAGAGATAACAAATATTTGCTTTGGATGATCCAGAACAACATGTCCAAAGGAGGCAACATACAGTGTAGGGATTACAGATTCTGCAAGTTAAATGATATCATGGAGAAGCAAACAGACAAATTCAAATTGGGTACTTTTACAGGACAGTTGACCAGGTTTTTCAACAAGTTAATGGCATTTTTTAAAAAGTGAGTCTGCTGTAGATTAAAATAATATTGAGATGTAACAACCATTGCAATGTATAGATCATTATTTGCATCCTGATGTGTATGAATCAAGATTAAAGAAAGACATTTTTGAAATAAAGAGGGAAATTTGAATATGACTGGATTATATGTAGTATCAAGGAATTACTGCTAATTTTGTTAGGTATCATAATGGTACTATAGTTGCATAAGAAAATATCTAGAAAATATTTTCTAGAAATGCATAACGATGTAGGAGTGAAAAGACATAAGGACTGGAACTTGCTTTAAAATACTTCAGTCACAATAACAGCCATAACAACAAAACACAAAACACACAAGAGTACAAGTTCTGCAGTAGCCTGCCTGAGTAGTTCCAATTTGGATCCAACACTTACCAGTTATATGACCTAAGGCAAGTAACTTAACTTCCCAATGCCTTGGGTTCCTCTTCTGTTTACTAGTGATACCAATCACATCTCTTGTCTTAGGTTATTGTGAAGATCATATGAGATGAGCTCCGTAAAGAACTCAGCACGACATGTTAGCTATTATTATCATCATTATTAACCAGTATGCTCTTCACTCATGTAGGACCCCAAACCCCACTCACCAAAAACACTTAATCCCTTGAAATCTCTCCTCTGTCTTTCTCTCCAGGTCTTGGCTCCTTTTTATTCCCTCCCTCCCTAGCCCGTTTCCTTCTTCAGGATATAGAGCCTCTGCTTTAATTGTTAACAATGAACTAACATTTCATTAATTTTTAAAGCAATTTTCTTTTTAAAAACTAAATTAGGAAAGCTATGGAACAACATGGAAACCAAGAGAATACAAAATTAACTGGTAAAGTTACACCCAGCTATAAACATGGAAAAGGATCAAAGGAAAAGTAGAATGTATAAATGGAGACAGTCTAGTAAATCACTTATACTTAGGGATTTCTGTCATTAGGCTCAAGCAAGAAATTTTTTTTAAAAAATGCAAACTCCACAGAGACTCCACCTAAGAGACCCTAAGAACAACTGACTAATACGTGTGTGTGTGTGTGTGTGTGTGTGTGTGTGTGTGTGTTTTGATGGAGGCATGTTTGGCTGTTATTGGCAAATCTAGAGTACAAAGAGGAAGTGGAAGGCATGAAATAATAAGAGCAATGGTAATACTTCTGATCTCACTGATTCCATGGCGTCATGGGTGTGTGATCTGTGCAGTCACACAGCGTCTTGTGCTGAGAAGCTCCCCGCACTTGGTTTAATACCCTGCTATCACCATTTTGAAATTCTTAATAATTTTTAAACAAGGGGCCCCACAAATCACGTAACCAGCCCTGACTCCACCTTATGAGATTGGCACTATTATAATTCCAATTTAAAGATGAGAAAGCTGAGGCTTGAAGATGTTAAAGGACCTACCTAAAGTCAAACAGCCAGGAAGTGATAGGATTTGAACACAAGCTCTCTCCACATGAGAATATGGAAAGAATTCAGAGAGAAAGATAGAGAATGGGATAAAGGAGAACAAAAAGAAAGCCAAGTAAGCCAGGAAACTAGGATATCATCATCTATCTGGGGGCCAGTTCCTGACTGATTATGCAAGCAAGGTCATGGGTTTAGGCTGAGAGTTAATGCCACCCCAAGAAGGAGTCTATTCTATAGTCCATGCCAGGCTCTATTATCACAAGACTGTCTGAGTAGAACATGGAAAGGGTGCAGGCACTCATCAGCCCTTCTGGAAACATCATGTACAGGAAGGAAAGGCCAGAAGTGCTTTCCCATAAAAACTGGCCAACTCTTTGGAGGCTCCTGTGTTCCTTGGAAAACTAAAGTAGTCAAGGATTAGAATGATCCTGTCACTTTGTTTAAATGAAACGTTTAAAAAATTTTTCAACACAATGCTTTCTTAGTTTAGGCAGCACAGAAAATTGCTGGTCCATGCATGTCCTAACAATCACTCCAGAAAGTTGCACAGCTCTTGCAGGCATCAAGGGCACTCATGTTCTCCTTCATACCCACCCTTGGGCTCCCTGTTGCCTGGCTCTGGAACAAGCCAGGATCGGGAGGATCATCTTGATAACAACAACAAAACGCAGAGTCACGCAAAAGCCTTAAGGGTTCTTTCCAAGAGGTTTAGTGGCTATGATTGTTCCTTTAAATGGGTCATGAGACTTAGAGCGCATCTCTAAAGAAAAAAAAAAAATCTTAGACCTCAGGGAAACAGTTCCCAGATTAGTGAACTTTGGGGGAGGTTAAATGAATTGTGTTCTGTTGTGCTTCTTCCATTAAAGCCAGAGGGTGAGGCCACAGCCCTGTGTGGAGAAGGTTGTGAAGACTCCTAATGGCAATTAATGGGAGTGAGACAGATTTTCCATAAGAAGTCAGTCTGTAGGGGCAAGCCTTAGGCAGGGAAGAAACTCCTGTCCCTCCCTGGGACCCTCTTCCCATACCTGCATGTGCTTCCTTCCCCGTGTTTGGGAGGGACACCCTCTGCCACAGGAGGAGACCAGTCAGGAGCTGAAGGCAGAGTGGTGTTCACCTTTGCAAATTTCCTAATCCTCTGAGCAGCTTTTTAATATACAGATTCCATGACCTGCTCAAGGGCAACTGAATGGGAATTCTGAGGAATGCTCCCAGATTGTTTTGTTTTGTTTTAATTCATCTGTTTTATATCTCCCAGGTGATTCTTATGCAACCAGACCGCACTGATCCACAGAATAGTTTTCAGAACCACTAGTTTTCCTTTTTTTTTTTTTCTCCCTGTTGCTGCGTTTATTCCCTTCTGGGAATAACTTGTTATCCCTTCTGGTCTTAGGGACTTGACCAGAGTTGTGTATCCACCCCTTCCCCTTGCAATACAGCAGTAAAGGTGGACAGCGCCCCCTCAAGAGATAATGCGTGATGGTAGCAGTGATTAACTAGTTACGTCAACCCAAAAGGAAAGTGAATTTCAGGGGCCAAGACTTAGCGACAGTGAGGCTGAATCCTGCTTCAACCACAGTAGTTCTGTATTTATCTGTTATATATACTGCACTTCCTTGTACATTCGTCTGAAGGAAAGGTTCCATTGCAGGGGGAAAAACGTTTGAAAAATATTGCCTTTTATAGAACCATAACATAACCAAAACACATTTCTTCTTCAGTTACATTTTAGGCAAAGAGAATTTTTTTCTATTTTGGGCTACCCTGAAAAATTTAAGTATCATCTGTAACATGGATCCTGTGGAAAAATATGAATCTGAATTCAAGATGGCAAAAACACATCTCCCTCACCACCAGCAACTTCCCACTGACTGAGCAGCAAGATGGGATTTGTTGTTGACTCCCTGAATACCCTCAACCCCATTCCCAAGACTAAAGTGACCCCTAGCTTGGAATAAAGGAAACTCTCCCTGAAGCCAGAAGGGAATCCCTAGTCCCTCCCGTCTCCCCTTAACCACCCCCTGCAGTGGCCACAAGGACTGGTGGTCGTCCAGTGGAAAGAGACACCAGGCACATTGATTCCCTGGGGCTCAGGAAACTCCCCGCACCAGACCCCTGGCTATGCCAATAAGTGCCCCAATAAATATTTTACAGGCAAAGAGGAAGCAACTGACCCACTGCCATTACAGTATGTTAGAGTTCGTGCTTTGAATTGCTTTGAGGATCTAGCTATGAATCATCCACATGCTCCCTGGGGAAGAACAACGTTTGTGGAGTTAGCCCTGGACATATAGATGAAAGCAGATCCACGTGGTGACCTTGTTCCTAGCCTCATGACTACAATATCCCAACCGGGCAAGGCCAAAAACCCACCGTGGTAAGAATTAAGGCATTGCTTACTACTTCATTTGCCAGACTTGTGTTTCTCCTCTCCTTAACCTCTGCCTAACAAAACCACACTCTAGTGACTGCTGAGTCGGCACAAGAGCCAAAAGTCCTGTCTGTTCCTGGTGCTAACTAATGAGTTGAATCAATGAAAAAAAAAATTAAATCATACCTGAAAACAAACCAATCCCAAGCATAAATAACCCACATTACACCACATGTGTCTTCAAGGGAATACATTTATTTAACTCAAATTTCTCAACCAGCCGCATCAACAGCTCCAATAATGACCTATAGGTAATGACCTAGTAATAGGTAATGACCTAGTAATAGGTAATGACCAGTAATCGGTAATGACCTATTTCCTCATATATACAGGAACAAAGTTTGAAACCAAAGAGGTGTGGAGAACAGTCCTCCTAATTATTAAGGACAATGCCTTGGGCATTCCAGTTATTAAGAGATTGCCTCATGATTGCACTTGTAACAATAAAACCTTTTATTCATTCATATATTAAATAATAATGGCAGCCAAATATCAGGCACTGTGCCTGGCCTCTTTTCTAATCACACATCCCTAAATTCCACCTTCCAAATACACTGGGTTGCTCACAATGCCCAGAATATGCTCTGCTCTCTCCAGGGCTCTACACATGCTGTTCTCCCTGCCTGGAATGTCCTTCCCCACCCTCCATAGGGACACACACATACACACACACATTCACCATTGCTTTCATCAACTTCCAGCACAAATATCTCAATCTCATTCACTCAGCTCAAAGACCATTCCTTCCAGGAAGTCCTCTCCTCTCCTATGGTAACTTGTGCTGCCCCAAGTTTGTCTCACTGCAAAATGGAGCCTGTTTACGTGTGTCTCTCTTCCAGTGAGCTCTGGAGAGCAGGAACTTGGCATTGAGAAGCAGTTCCTTTTAGTGGTTACACAAGCCCGGGAACTAACTCCCTGGATTCTAATCCCAGGTCTATCTCTTAATCACTGCATAATTTGGGGCAATAACTTAATCTCTCTGGGCCTCAGTTTGCTCATCTTTAAAATGGGGATAACAACTGTGCCCATCTCCTTGTGTTATTAAAAGGATTGCTCAATACATGTAAAGTGCTTAGGATAATGCATTGCTCATAGTAAGACCTCAATAAATGGTTTTCTAAAAATTTCTCCTGTAGTAAGGTAGGGAAAACTTACCTGTGTACACCTCCATTATATTGTGAAAGGGTACTATAATTAAATGACTTATCTCTTTTAAAATGTTCAAGGATAAAAGTGGCAAAGACCTACAGAAACAAGCAGAACCAAATTAAAAGAAAAGCAAGTACTAGGAGAAGGTACTTGCAATGCAATTAACTAACAAAAGATCTGTTTCCAGAAAAGATTTTCAGAAAAGAAGAAACAAAAACCCTCCTACGAATCAATAAGAAAATCAGAGACTATCTAGTAGAAAAATAGGCAAAGGGTATTAATTATAAATAAGCACTTCACAGCAGAAGAAACCTGAATGACCTATATAACTATGCAATGATTCTCAGGGAACCAGAGGTACCATTTGATAGCCGCTAGATAATGCCACGTGTTGCTGAGGATATGGAAAAACAGAAACTCTTGTATACGGCTGGTGTGGGTAAATAGGCACAACCACTTTGGAGAGTATTTTAAAAAGAAAAATTGAAGATGTGCAATTCCACTTCTGGGTGTCTACCCTCCAGAAGCTCGTGCACGTGTGAACAAGGAGACACGTTCCAAGATGTTCACTACAGCATTGGTTGTAATAGCAAAAGAAGTAAAAGCAACTTAACTGCCCATCAGTTAGATGCGTATATGTCAAAATGAATAAATCTCAAAAATATAGTGTTGAAGGACAAAAGCAAGGTACAAAATTATATTGATAGTAAATGCAAACTGTAAAACTCAAAACAACACTAAAGGTTATTTAAGAATACGTACAGATGTAGTAAATGTAAAAAAGACCATGCATGGGAATGTGACATGGATATGACATGCCATCTTTAGGCTAGAGAAAGAGGTGAAAGAGAGGGGGTAGGTTTTGACTTTCATTGTTCTATTTTCTTTCTTTAAAAAAGAGAGGCAAAGGAAATTTGAAGTAAATATAGCACAATATGAAATCTGAATTGTGAACCCATTGGGTACATGGGTTTCTAGACAATTATTTGCTTTTCTAATTGTTTTAGATATTCAATAATTAAAAATTTTATGCCAAGTGAACTTATAAATAAGAAAAGGTATTATAAAATTAGTGTTTCTAGGTATATTTCAAGAAACTGAATATTCAGACCTTTAATAGATACTCCATACCTTCACTGATTCCACTAAATGGATGACTGCGTGAGGGGATGGGCAGACGGAGGCATGGATAGATGGATGGATGGATAGACAGATGAATAGGTGGCTGGACAGATGGACATTCAAATATATAAATATACAGAGACAGAAGAAATAAAGTAGCTTAGTGAAGTGAAAAGTTTTAATAAAGTTGTATAAAATGAAGTACTCAGGCTTCGGAACTGAAATCCCAGCTCTGCCAACCCTTAGACTGCTGCCTGGGACAGGGCCACCGTGTGAACTGCACAACACCAAAGGGCACCATCTCCATAGACGACAAGGTGAATGGCGCCCCCTGGAGTTGTGCGATGCCCCAGCCCTGATGGATAAGTGCTGTCACCTCTCTGAGTCCTCCTTTCTTTATCTGTAAAATAAGTCCAATCATACCTGCCTCACAGGGCCTTTAGGAAGACTAATGAGACAATGCATGTGAAGTGCTTAGCACAGAATGCAGCACATGGTAAGGAGTGAGAACATGGTAACCATTATATTATCCAGGTGGTACTAGGAGAACGGACACTAAGTCTAGTGTTCAAGAATAGGTTAATGTGCAACAGCAGCCCTAGGAGCTGTCTCCTTAGGATTTAAAAAAGTCATCCACTTTCAGTAGGAAAGTAACATATGCACCTAACGGCATACCTAGTCAGTTCGGGATCTTGGTGACTGTAAGTTTTCCAGCAGGCACTGGAGTGTGTTAAAGCAGCAGCCTCCCAATCCACAGTTCTGGGGTTCACTGGAGCGCCTCAAGTTCAAGGGAGTAGGGTTAGGGTGGGCTGTTGAGGGCCCAGATCCTCCCCCTGCTGTCATCAGAGCAAATGGGGCTTTCTGTGCCCTTAGATGCAGGCATCTCTTGGCTGATGTGAGCGATGTAAGACTGAACAAACATAAATCCGATTCTATGTAACACTTTCCACAAAGCATCTATAAAATGTTCACGGTGCATAAACATACACAGCAAGCTCAGCCGTGACGTGTATGGTGCACAGAGAGAAGGGGGCGGGGAGTGGGCAGGAGGGAGCAGCAACACGGGGCAGCTGGAAGCCATCTCTTCCCCTACACTGGCATCATGCAGAAACCAGTTTCACAACTTAAAATAAGCCGGCTTGCGTGCGCGCACACACACACACACACCAGACTTAACATAAGGTCTCCCTGAAGGGCACCTCTTTCTGTTCTATGTCTACATAACAAACCACTCCAGAATTTAGTAGCTGAAAATAACAAGGACTGACCAGCTGTCCTGACTGTGCACTTTGCTGGGTGATTCCTCTGCTTTACTGGAGGGCTTGCACATCCTGCTGCAATCAGCTGGAGGGCACCTGAGCTGGAGGGCACCTGAGCTGGAGGGTCCAAGATGCTTCCTGGCACTCAGGGCCGGGTGTTGGCTGGGGGGCCTCACGTCTCCACGTCTCCTCCGTGTCTCCTCCCATCCTCTGGTGACTAGAGCAGCTTCTTCACCTGGTGGTCTTGGCAGCCTCATGGCAAGGACCCAAGAGGAGGAGTGGGAGCTGCAAGGCATCTAGAAGCTGGGGCTGGGCTTGCAGTGTCACTTCCACACATGTTGTTGGTCAAAGCAAGTCAAAAGGCCACCAGGGGTTTCCCTGGTGGCGCAGTGGTTGAGAATCCGCCTGCCAATGCAGGGGACACGGGTTCGAGCCCTGGTCTGGGAAGATCCCACATGCCGCGGAGCAACTAGGCCCGTGAGCCACAACTGCTGAGCCTGCGTGTCTGGAGCCTGTGCTCCGCAACAAGAGAGGCCGCGATGGTGAGAGGCCCGCGCACCGCGATGAAGAGTGGCCCCCGCTCACCACAACCAGAGAAAGCCCTCGCACAGAAACGAAGACCCAACACAGCCATAAATAAAAATAAAAATAAAAATAAAAAAAGGCCACCAGACACAAGGGGAGGAGAAGCAGATTCCACCCCTTGATGCTCTGGAGAAGCAGCAAAGTCCTCTTGCAGAGGGGTCTGCAGGGACTGTGGGAGGCATCTCAAGAAACCACCTGCTACAGGGCCCTTGGAAGTCAGGCATGGACTGGGCTGGGCTTCTGCCTATGATTTGTTTCCTAAGACAAAAAAGTCCATGGTTACAAACCACTCCATTAGAGCAAAAAGGCCAGAAAATACTATGAAAATAGGAGTGAGGAGCATTTTTTTTTTCTCCTGAAGAAAAGTCTTCCTGGCAGGAGCAACAGGGTTCCTGAGGAAGGCAAGATTTCTCCTTCACTGAGCAGACAGTGGAAGTCATATCGATGTGGCCAATGAAGATGGTGAACAAGTGACTGGGGCAGGGGAAGACTGGTCCTTACTGGAGCAGGTACCTAAGACTTGTCCTCATAGGACAATGACAATGCAGTGTGATGCTCGTGTGTTGACAGGCCGGGCTGTCAGGTGAGAGAGAGGTGGGGCAAGGTGAGGGGAGCCCACTG
This sequence comes from Balaenoptera borealis, assembly GCF_965194805.1. NCBI lineage: Eukaryota > Metazoa > Chordata > Mammalia > Artiodactyla > Balaenopteridae > Balaenoptera > Balaenoptera borealis. The sequence goes on along the minus strand of NC_138868.1, from coordinate 26,938,271 downwards.
GCAGGGAAGGGAATGGCACTGAGGGAAGCAAATGCAGAGAGAGGCAGAGCTGCTCAGGTACAGGGACACCCCTCACCAAAGGGACAAAAGGCTGAAAAGTGACCCTCCGAAACTCTTCCTTTCCTCTTCTGGAAAGAGAGCAGGAAAAATAAGAAAGAGGCTTTGTCAAAATAGCAAAGCCTTATTAATACAATAATTGGACACTAAGTAAATGAGAAGAGAGTTCATAATGCCCTGACAACTCAAAAGAAGAGGACGAAGGAGAAGAGAGCAGAATAAGACTGAGATTCAGACAATAACCAAGCCATCCCCTCCCCCCCCCCCCCCCCCCCGCTAAGAAACAATCCAGCTCCCTCTGTGGGGACAGGTGGACACGTAGAGTCACATTTGTATACGTGGGTTTATAATTGGTTTCATTTTATTCCACAGTAAAGTGGGTTAATGGTACATCCATATTGTGACAACATTCTCTAGCAAATGTCCTAATTAGGAACCCTAACTAGCTTCCCATTATTTCAAAACTGTCCAAATCTGGGTAGACCCCAAAGACCATCTGGAACCTGGACTTCTGCCCGGGGAAGCGAGGGATTGTCCTTCATTAGACCTCTCCATGCCCCACCTCTCTGAGAAAGAGACAGAGCGATGGTGAACACACTGAAAAACAGCATTCCCTGCTCAAACATTTGGTTTTATGATTTTATCTTCCTTGTAAGTGACTATGTTCATGAAACTTCAAAGGAGATTTTTATGGTGCTTTGGCTATTTAAAATTAACTGGGACATGCATTTGTTTAAGTATGCATTGATGTCTGCATACAGATGCAAAACACTCATCCAAGAAACAGCAGAAAGTACTGCTATCCTTTACTTTATCTTTAAACTATTTGAGTTTGAAGGGGAAGCTTTTTAAAAATCAAGAATAACTTCAAAATCCAGAGGGAGGAATTGCCCATAAAGTAAAACCATTCCCGTTGATTTACCACTGTATTTCTGCAACCATTGCTTGCTTCAGTAGCTTGTCACTGTAGTGGGTGTGTGTGGGGGGCGGGTAGTCATCTGGATTTCACATCGCAGATAAAAGCTGATATAGATTTTAAAAGTCAATCATAAAGCTCCCCCAAGTGGATATTTTTTTAACTACATCAAGAAACCAGCCACTGTATCTAGGATTGTGATCAACTCTGAGGCCCCATACAGGCTTTTGATGAGCAGCAGTGACCTGGCTTATCCATTATTTTGTACATAATTTAATAAGATCTGCATCTTGGGGAAAGAATTCTATAAATGTTAAAGAGCATCTGCAAAAACACTCCCCCTGGTTTCCTGGGAACTTAACTCAGCCTAGAAGCTGCCTGTGGCTACTCTTGATCTTACCTGGACTCAAAGGATCCAGGGATACAGTGATTTACAGCCACTCAGGGGTGGAAAATCTCCCTGTGGCTCCTCTGGAAAAGCTCCCTGTCCATTCAGTTGTGTTCCTTATTCCACTAGCTGGGGTGATTATACCGAATTTCTTGGCACCCCTGTTAAACCTGTCACTTAGATTCCAGAACAAATTAAGTTTGTTGAAGGCTTTGCTCTTTCTCTCTATTAAAATATTCATATCTACTCTAACAACCTGATAAAAACTGGCTAAAAGCCTTGCGGTATCCCCTACAGGGAGTGCCATTTTTAATGAACCCGCAAGCATCATAAATAAAAAATAACTGGTCTTAATAAAGAATTGATAGAGCAGCTCTGGCCCCAGATGGGTGTCAATGGGGAAGCTACTCACAGTCTTGGGAGACCCCGTGCAGCAAATGAGTCTCCCAGTTAGATAGGGAAGGCCCCCATCCACCAGCAAACTCCAAACAAGGGCAGCATCAATGAATAACCTTCCATAAAACGGTTAAATCTAATGGGTCTCAGTGGGGGTGGATGGTAGAAGGGTGACATGAAGGTCCTTCCAGGGGTGTAAAAGAAAGTGGGGGGAGGAGAACAGGGCATGGGTGGTGATAAGAGTAATAGCTAACATTTCTTGAGCATTTACCATGTACCAATCATTATCTTCCCAGCAAACCTACCAAATGGGCAGTATTATCCCCTCCTCACAAATGAAGGCTAACATAATTTATATAAGCAGCCCAAGACCTGAATTCCAACCTAGGTCTGACCCTAAACCCAAGTCCCTGCACTGAAGACTTGATAAAAGCTTCAGAAACACTGCTTAAAACTCTTAATTCACTCCAGTTATTTTTTGGCAAAAGATGGGACATGAGGTCAGCAATCGCGGCCTTCACGTGACCCTGGGGCCAAGGACCCTGGCTGGAATCCTGGCCCCCTTCCTACCAGGCCAGAAGGCTGCTCACTCTGACCCCATGCCAAGGCCCCACAAGGTAGCACGGGACCCAGAATCCTAAGCTCCAGAAAATAAACTAAATATATACTCTCACCGCCTCCGGAATCAAGGCAGAACCGCAGCCTTGCCTCTGTCATTTGGGGATTGTGTTACACTAAACAAGTTATCTCATCTGTCTGAGCCTGCAAACTCGTCCATCAAACCGGGATGACAGCCTTAACTGTTCACACGCAGCCTTGTTCCAAAAGGATTTAAGGCAGCTAATAACACCTACTTCACTGGGAGGTGGTCAGAATAAAACATGATTTTACTACCTATTTATGACAACAGCACTTGTTTTGAGAGAGTCTCCATAAAGAGCCCAGCACGGAGCCTGGCTCACAGTGGGCTGGCAGTAAATATGTCCCTGCCTCTTGCCCTGGACCACTCGCGATCCTCCCAGCCCTCCCGCAATGCCTTCCCAAGGGCTCCCCCCGCAGTGTCACCCCCCCCCACTCGCGTAAGCCTCCCACTGCATCGCTGTGCCTCCTCCTCCCAGCTCCTCATTCCTTTCGTGACCTTGGGACGGCGGGGAGGAAGATCAAGAAAAAGGAGCTGAAACTACCCTGGCTTCCCTCTCGCTCCTCAAGTGCGTGCACAGGACAAGTGCTTAACGGGACAAAGGCTACTGTTGCAGTGATGCGCCCTGCAGGAGGGGGTGCCCTCACTTAATTCTAAACCTCTTTCCCACATAATAAGGGCAGGAGGACAGAGGGAGGCCGCACCTGAGGTAGCCCAGAGGGTGACATCCACACAGAGTGGGGCGCTCGCACAGGCAGTCCAGATTCGCAGTTTCTTTCTTCTTCAATCGTACTGTTGTGTTTAGTTACAAGTTTCAGACGAGTACCATTTTCGAGACTGCTAGCACTCCAGACTCCACAGCCAGATCGCGTCGTGGGACCTCAGTTTTCTCACCCATAATACTGGGATAGTGATAAATCGTACCTCGTAAGGTGGTTGTGAGGCCTGCGTGCAATAATCCATGTGAAAGCGTGGCACATAGTAAGTGCTCCATAATATTTAGTTTTTATTATCGGAGCTAAAATAATCTTGTGCTAGCCTCAGAATCTGGCTGCCAGTTAGAATGCCACCGTTGATAAGGAAGAAAACATTCGAAGATGGCAGATCACAGGTTTACAACGAACTTTTGACAATTTGAGTTGTTATGAAAACAAAGAAGTTACCGTTCAACTTTTAAGCAGTTAGCTATATTAGAAAAAGACTGCCTGTTCAAAATCAATGCAAAAATGTGGGATTGATTACCAAAGATGGTGTTGCAACAAGCAGTATCCTTTTCTTCATCCAATGAGTTGAGTGTGATCAATTTTTTTTTTTTTTTAAATGTATGCCTCTCGTAGCATCATGTCAAAAGTTTCTTAGGTTCAGGGTGTGAGAGAACCTAGCCACCCTCAACCCTCACCCCAGGGCCATCTTTAAAGTCTAAGTGGCATCAGGGATCTTCATTCAGTGACAGCTAACAGCTACATGACTGAAAGTTAAAAACATTTTTCAATGGACTGTTGGGGTCAGAGAGAAGAGCATTCCTTCCACCCACTACCCAGGTCAGAACCTACGCAGGGGTAAAGCCAGGAGGCCCAACCCTGGTCTTGTCTTAGGTGGGAAGGAGAAAGGTCAGGATTCTTCTTGCTCAAAAATAGCTCCCTCACAATCCTACCAATTGGTTTCACTGAGTCTACAGAGTTCTCCTTTTAAAAGCAAATATTACATAGTAAAGGACTCTAAAGAGATGCTCCACAGTTTGAAACTGGTTTTCTCTAGGTCGTAGGTTTGTGGGTGATTTGGGGTTTCTACATTTTTGTTTACCTGTATTTTCTAGTCTTTTTACAGTGAAAAATTAAAAGTTAATTTTGATTTTGAAAAGGCCTTTCCTGGAAGGATTGAATAAATTATATTCGGTAGGAATTACCTTAAAAATGGCAGAAAGCAAATCACAATGAGATATCACTCCACACTTATTAGGATGATTATCTTTTTTTTTTTTTTTTTAACGAAAAATAATGAGTGTTGACAAGGACACGGAGAAACTGGAACCCTTCTGCACTGCTGGTGGGAATGTAAAATGGTGGAAAGCATCCTGGCAGCTCCTCAAAAAGCTTGATTTAAGGTACCATATCACCCACAACTCCCCATCTAGGTATATATTTAAGAGAAATGAAAACATATAGCCACGCAAAATGTGTACACGAGTGTGTACACGGCATCATTCAGAATAGCCAAAGAGTAGAAACAACCCAAATGTCCATCAATGGACAAACATAAATAAGATGTGGGATATCTATATAATGGAATGTTATTTGACCATAAGAAACAATGAAGTACTGTTACACGCTACTACATGTGTAAACCTTGGCAACATTATGCTAAGTGAAAGAAGCAGTCACCAGAAAACACATGTTATATGATTACATTTATATGAGATGTCTAGAATAGGCAGATCTATAGGGACAGAAAGTAGATCAGCGGTTGCCTAGTGCCGGGGAATGGGGAGATGGGGGAATGGCAGCATAAGGGTACAGGTTTCTCTGTGGGGTGATGAAAATGTCCTCAGATTGACTGTGGAGATAGATGACTGTACTTATTTGTGAACATACTAAAAACCTCTGAATTATTCACGTCAAATGGTAAATCATATGGTATGTCAATTATATCTCAATAAAGCCGTTCCCCCCAAAAAGGGAAGAAAGCAATCTGAGTAGGGTGGGACTGCTGACTTGTATGAGGAAGGAGCGACTTTGGGTCGGGAGCACATTGTGGGAGATCAGAAGTCCCTGGAGAGGAAGAGCATGGCAAAGAGACTGCAGGGCACCAAAGACAGGGTGTGATCTGCAGCCAAAGGATCAACCTGCACAGACTGGAAAAGTCGTCCCTGGTCCTTGGCACAGGCCTGGGCTGCTTCTCCTACACACGTCCAAGCATTTTACAGTTAATGAATCAACATTACTCCCCATGGCTCACCTTAGGCACTAGGAAACTACTGGAAAGAGAAAGGCAGAGCCAGGAATCAGACACTGACTCCACCAAAATCACACAACTCAGGCTAACTCAGCAGTGATTTCCCAAAGCTGGCTGTCCCTCAGAATCGCCCAGAGGGTTTGTTGGACTCTCTGCTTGTTTTGAAACGTAGACTGTTGGGATCCACAACCCAGATATTCTGATTCCACAGGTCTGGGAGATAGCCAGGAATCCTCTACCCTTTAGATGTTTCCTCCATGTTTCTGACCATAAACCAGGCATAGGAACTTCTGAAATGAATGACAGCCCCTCTTAAAATATTTTTTAAAGGAAAGAAGAATAAACACATTTTTTAATTTAAAGAAAATCTTTAGCTTTCATACAAAGAGAATATATAGAAACTGCTTAATGATATGTTTTTGTGATCCCTGGTAAAGCTGCAAAACTAACTTGTAGAAGAATAAAAATATTCATGTCTCCACAACTTACCAATTCTCAGTTTTACCCAGGTATCACAACCAATTCTTCTAAACTGTTCCTAAACCAGTACTTAAATATCATAGAACTTAAAAGCTGAAGAGCCTTGGACACTCCTTCAGCAATCTCGTGGTAGACAAGAAGCAACGTCAGCCGCAGAGACGAAGTGTGGTGCTCAGCCAGGGAGCCGACCCGGATCAGAACCCGGTGTGTGTGCTCGGAGCCCAGGCCTCGCTCTGCTACATCCTAGGACATTCTGCAAGAACAGCCTACACTGGGTCTGCAGTTGCAGTAGCCTCAATCTCTGCGGATACAAAGAAATGGCATTTAAGCTATACCTCAAATGTTAGGCCCAGTCTAACACGAAGGAATCTACAGGTTGCAAGACCAAAATCTACAAAGAACAGGTGACCCAGTTCCATAAACCATAGCGAACCAACAAAAAATGAGACTGGAGGATAAGGGCTTGAACGGAAGTCTTCTGAGAGAGATGACTTACTAACCCTCCCAGGCCCCAACATCCCACGCCTTGTGAATTACGCAGGCGGCAGCTGCTGCTGCCCTTGCAAACATGCGGCCACCCTCACTCTCCAGGCTGTACTCGCCTGTCACCTTTCCAAGGCCGCCTGGCAACCTCAAGGAGATTTGCCCTGAACTCAGATGGAATGGAATATTGGGTTTGCGATTTTTGAGGTCTGTCCCAGGCATGATCAGTAACAAGCCCTGCCAGTTTCCCCCTGGCTGGGTCCCCAGCAACTCCTCTGCCTGCCTAACTGGCCCTGAAACTAGGAAACCAGATGTGTCCCGGTGATTGCTCGCGTCAGGACACAGGTGGCTGGTGGTGTTTTGATTCATAGGAACGAGGACAGTTCACTTACAGGAAGTGGGTGGAGTTTATATGGAAATGTCACTAAAAGACGTCATTGGTGTAAGAGTGATACTGGTGCAATGGAAGCACAAGGTTCCCATCAAATAACTGAAATCTGGGTGACAATTCTCCTCTATCTGCCCTGGGAACTCGGTCACATTAGTTAAGGGCTCTGATTCCCGTTTATTCCTCTGTAAAATGGAAGGGACAGTTAAGATGTCTTACCTCCCAGTTTCAGTTGAGTTCACATTTGTTAAAAATAAAATATATATATATATATATATATATATATATATATATATATATATGACCTTTGCCAAACTCTGTAGTCTACGCATGTAAATTGTTATTGTTACTACACTGTGTAGGGTTAGGAGAAGGGTGATAGTTATAAAAAAAAAAAAAATCCACCAGATAATAACAAGAGCTACTATTCATTGAACACTTACCAAGACCTTTGCCAAGTTCTTTCAATTTACTCCTCCCTAAAATCCTATAAGGAAGGTATATTATCATTCCCTCTTCAGAGGGGAAAGGAAACAAAAAAACATTTGACCACTTGCACAAAGCCCCACAGCAAGGAAGCAGCAGAGCTTGATTTTGAACTTAGGCATCCATCAAGTTACCAGACAAGCAGTCATCCTTTCTTTTTTAACTCTTCTAATGATGGATAGCAGATGCAAAGCTTAAAATGAGTAGCAGTGGCAGAACTCTTTTTTTTTATGATTTTGGGCTTAAGGTCGGAGGGGCGCTCCTTTTTACTGCAGTTTTAAATAGCTGTGTGCATCATGGCACGGGGCTGTGTTCCCAGGTTCTCTTACCCTCTCTCCATAACGTAGCTACTCTTTCTGAAAAGCCCTGCCCACCTCTGGCCGCCTGGCTCAGCAGTTCTCTCACGCGCTCCAATGTTGCACTTTCATCAAATTGGCAAGGGCTTATCCAGATCTGCTTGATGGGAAGGAACGGGCTGCTTGTGTCTAAAATCATCAGAAGGAACAAGCCGCTTGTCACTAGAGCAATACCCTACATGGTCTGGGCAAATTAGCTACAAGGTGAAGAATTTTGTAAGAGGAAACAAGCCCATGTTTTTTAATCCACAGAAATATCTCTAAGCAGAGAAGCTCAAAGAAAAGAGTCAGCTTTCACCAAAAAAAAAAAAAAAAATTGTTTTTTAAGTGATTTGTGAATCGGCATCTGAGGCCACAATGGAAACAGAGGCATTACTCTTCCCTGCTGCCCGCAGCCAGGGGGATAAGGGTGTTTATCATTTGAGGCTCAAGTGGGCCTTCCAATCACCAGAGCCAGAAAGATTCCCTCACAGGAAAGGCCCTCACAGGCACTGAGCTGTTGGAGGAGATCTAGACACCCATCCTTTAAACAAGGGCAAGCACATCCCAGAGCCTCCATCTCCCCCACGGTTCTCCTGATCACAAAGCTTTCTCACCCACTGCCTCCTCATGGGACAGGGGCGTGCTGGAAGTCCCAACGCTCAGCAAGGCCTCTGAGGCCCCTTCGTGAGGCTCCTTCACGAGCCAGGCCCCTCAAGCGTCTTCTCCCTCCCCACCGCCCGTACTGCAGCCTGACCAAACCACTGTCTAGCCTGACTCCCGCTCTAAGCCACAGTGCCTGGCACACAGGGGCACAATGCAACCATCATTTGCTGTATTGGTGAATATCTGCATCTCCCTAAATGAGCCATGTTCTTTTTTTTAATCTCCAGGTCTTGGTTCAAGCTAACTTCTCTGATTGAACTGTCTTTCCTATTCCTCTAACTAACTCCCTCTCTGTTTAAAAGAATCAGCTTTTGGGCTTCCCTGGTGGCGCAGTGGTTAAGAATCCCCCTGCCAATGCAGGGGACACCGGTTCGAGCCCTGGTCTGGGAAGATCCCACATGCCGCGGAGCAACTGGGCCCGTGAGCCACAACTGCTAAGCCTGCGCGTCTGGAGCCTGTGCTCCGCAACAAGAGAGGCCGCGACAGTGAGAGGCCTGCGCACCGCGATGAAGAGTGGCCCCCGCTCGCCGCAACTAGAGAAAGCCCTTGCACAGAAACGAAGACCCAACACAGCCATAAATAAATAAATAAATAAATTTAAAAAAGAAAAGAAAAGAATCAGCTTTAGAGTTCTCCTCACTTGGGAAATCATCTTTGACCCTCTCTCTGAGCTGGGTGAGGGACACCAATAACCACGAAGATCCTGGGTGTGATGGAGAAGAAATGGGACCTGGTTTTGCTTTAACGAGCACATCTGAAGTTACATTCTAAATTAGTGGTGTCCCCTTTAAAGAAGTCATTAGTCCATTTTAAGAGATCTGGGTTTACGGTGTTAGTAACCCTCTTAGAAGGCTAAGAAATACATTAAACTTCCCGGAACATCACACCACTAAGGGTGGCATCACTCTTCTTATCTCCCAGAATTCTGACTGAAGCAAAAAGGCAGGGCTGGAAGTTAACTTGGAGATCATCTCAACCCCCGTCAAGTTTACAGATGTGGAAGCTGAGGTCAGGTTGAGGTCATCCCAGAGCTCAAGTAGGAAGTTGTTGGCAGCGTTCAGACAAGACGTCAGCTCACCTTTAAGCCAATCACACATTCAAGACCTTAATCTTTTCATCCCACACTCAGGATAAAAATCCAGTAAACTTCCCCCAATACCTGCTTTGAATCACATTCACAAGTTTTTGGGTTTTTTACTTGTTTGTTTATTGCTTCACAAGTTACAGAATACTACTACAATGCTGAAAATTTAAAGCAAAGGTGGAAAGTTGTAAGAGCTCCAGACAGAGTCATCATATAAGACATATTATTTCAAGACACAGGGTCACCCCCAGTGAACAAAGGCAAATCCCAAGGTTCCAAGGCAACCAGTCTTTAGTCCAATGTTCCTTAAACATCAGTGCTTCGCATATCCTTACCTCAATTTTTGTCATATTTGAACACCACCTTTACTATTATTTATTTACGTATTTACTTTAACTCACTTTTCAAAACATAAATATCTAGTTTAACCTCAGCCTAAGCAAAATAAATAATAAATAATCCAAGAAATCACAGGTTTGGTATGCTTTCATGTCTTCCTAGCACATTTAAGATGAATACACAACTATCAAGACAAAAAATATTTATGTGTCCCTTAAAATCACCCTGCATACTTCCAGTAGTACGCATGTAACATTATAGGAAGTTGTGCTTTTACTCTAGAGCACAGCTGATTCCATCCAAAGCGAAACTATTCTCCATAGTTTCTATTCAGTCTTCTGTATGCACCTATTTTATCTGAAATGCCAATCAGTGGTAGCACGTGCAGATCCCAAACTAAAGCTTATCTCTGCACTAATAGCTTTACTTATCAACCTCTGGATCACTGTGCCTTCCACACATTTGATCTGTCACTTTGTTTGAAATAATCCTTTACCCTAACGTTCTTCACTGACTATTAATATATTACGAACAAACGGCAAAAATAATTACCCTTTCACCTAGGAAAACACTGGTGACTACAACTTAATGGTCTACCAGTGACATACGGCTTTTACCCAGCATAATGGATGCAAATGTGTAACAGGATATGGGTAAGTTATTTTCACACAAGCTGTCACTTGTCACACAAATTACATGGGCTTCTATTAGCTGTTAAATTCACAGATTTAAAAACAAAAACAACGAACTCCTTTCACAATACCTGCATCAACCCTGGATCTCCTGGGGAAGGCAGAACCAACCCACAAAGCCACTGAAGAATAAAGGCTGCGGGAAGAACATTTTCTGCATGTACGAAATTCTGCTGTGTGTGGATGGCACGGTTAGTCAGAGTTGTCCAAGGATTCCGAAGTGTTCAGAGGAGAAGAGGGAGGCCTGAGATTATGAGAGAGGCCCAAACCTGGATGCCAGGTCAGAGCAAGGGACTCAGTGGTTGATGGGTCGGCCAAGCCTGAGCCAGTTAGGCTGGCGGGGCGCCGCTGACGCCATACAAAGGCGATGCTAAAAGGTCGGCTGCTTTACATCATCAATCTAGACTGGACAGAGCCCTCAGAGAGGTGCCTTTCAGGCACATTCCTGAGGAGCCATGTCCGGGGACCGAAGGCCGAGGAGCCTGTGTTGCCGGGGGCCCTGGGGCCTGAGGCTGCAGCTGTGGGACCAGCTTCAGCCCTGGGCTCTGTTACCATTTTAGGAAACTGGCAGATGCTTTTGCACACTGATCTGGTTTTATTCATAACCCTTACATCTTAGAGTTGGTATATATTACATTTTCCCTCCTTATAGTAATCATAATAATAATAGCTAATATTGATCCAGTACTTAGCATGTACCCGGCACTGTTCCAAGCAGCTGCAGGTACGAACACACGTAGCATTACTGAAAGCTGGACCTGGAAGGAGCCTCAGCTATTGTGGTAGAAGGCACCCTGGACCTACATCAGGAGACGAGTACCTTGCCCCCTATTAGGTGTGAGATCTTGAGTGAGTCCTGCCTCTCCCTGGGCCTCAGTTTTCTCAACTGGTAAGACGGTGAGAGAATGAGAGGATGAACAGGCTTCTATCTGAATGCCAACCCTGAGCCCATCGAGCTGTCCGGGGCACAATGTTGGAGTGGGATTCTGTTCCCCAATCCATTAGCCATGGCTGCCACCATGGGCATGGGAGCAGGGAGTAGGCGTGTCACCTGTTCATCATATCTAAGGTCCCTTCCTGCTCAAATTACTTGAATGCATGGTTCCAGCAGACCTGCCTCACTAAGTGTAGTCTCTTTATAAATTAAAAAAGAGAAACAGGGTAAGAATTAGCTTTGGAACCTTGGATACCTCATTTCTGTCATAGAGTATGTAGCCTTTGACAAGCAGTTGAATCTCCTTAAGTCTCAGTTTATTCATCTACAAAGTAAGGATAAAAATATTTAACCTGTACAGTAGTCTTAAGGATTAAATAAATGTGTAAAGCAAGTAGCACGGTGCCTGGCACAGTGCTAATGTTCAATTAAGTAGAAGCTATCATTGGTATTTTCATCACCATCATCATTATTAGTCTATCAACCCCAAAATGGATTTATAAAACTTACTGAGCCATGGTTTGTAACTTAAAGAACACATGCTTAAAAAAAAACAAAAACAAAAACAAAAAAAAAAAACACATGCTTACAATGAAAACTGACTATACCATCATTCTTGGGGAATAAACTCGAGCCCCTTCCCAAGGAAATATAATTTAGATTTTTTATTATAGAATATTACAAAATATACAAAAATAGAGGATATTATAATGAACTTCCATGGACCCATCACTGGGCTTCAAGAATTGTCAATTCATGGCTACTCCTGTTTCATTTATTTCCCCAAACACTCACCCCTCCCTCTTCCAGACAACCTGGATCTTCTTTTAAAGCAGATCCCAGGTTTCATACCATTTCATCTGTAAATATTTCAGTATCTATCTCTAAATAATAGAAAAGATTCATTCTTTGTAATTTAAAAAATATTTGTTTTTAATTAAATGAAATGGCAGCAAGGCATAATTAGGAAATTATTTTCTCACACCTCTAATAACACACCATAAAAAGTCACTACAAGTGTAGGTATTTAAAAAAATAATAAGGGGATGGCTCAGGAGGCCACGTGGGGACTGTGGTATGCATGATTTATTATAGCTACACAAAGTGAGTTATTTCATTCTTTCAGATATTTATGACACCGCTAAAACGCTGAATACATCAACATCAGAATTAATCATGAATAATATTTAATTAGTGCTTGACAAGGATCAATTTGGCAACTCTTTTTGTTCTTTCTCCTTCCCCCCAAATAGAAAAATAGTCATAAACTAAAGTGTTTTATTTTTTCCATCTGCTTCTGGTAAAGCGCATCCCTGAATTGCTAACTTAGTTGAGATCTCCTGAACTTTCATATACCCAGGTAATTAGACTCAGATGCTGTCCGGACTGGGATTATAAATCAAGTCTGTGTATGTAAGCAGAAAACAGACCGCTCACACCAAGAGCGGGGGTTCTGGCAGGTCCGTTTCTCACAGACCTGCCCGCAGAGCAGACGGGGCCCACGTTTCAGCAGAGCAGAAAGAAACTTTTATATAGTTCCTGTGTCATTGAACCCCTTCTCTCACTGCTTCAACCCTCAGAAAGCACTGATTATCGGCTGAATTCTTTATTTACAAAAGAAAAAAAGGCTTTTTGGGCACTCAAGCAAAAATTCTGCCCAGAGGTGCGCTAGCAGGTACGAGCCAGGAGACTAAGGCTCGCGGGAGGTATGCGGTGATGGCATCTTTCCAGCCAGACTGTTAATGCCCAAAGCGCTTGATGCCCAAAAGACTTGTGTACCACTTCCCAATCAGGAAGCTTCGTTCTACAGCAGAATGATTAGAACTTTCAATCCATCGTTTTGTACCAAGATATGCATTCATTGAATTTTAACAGAACAGCAATATTTGTTTCAGTTAAGTTAGTATTTTAAACTGTGGAGCCAAAGGCTCCTGCGTTTTTGAAGATGTCAGAAAGGAAGTGTTAAATAGTTGTTTTTAACTTAGAGGGGGGTATCATTCTAAGGGGTTGCCTTTTCTTTATCTCTGACTTATATCAAGTAAAATGAAGTTGAAATGCCTATTGCAAACAGTACATATGACCTTAGGAGACTTGGGGATTTGGAGATAAGCTAACATTTGCTAAATTCTATCTGCCAACCCTGGTACATCCTGCATCTCACAGAAGCCTCACAACACCCCTGGGGTGGAGGGATATGGTCATTAACTTACGGATGAGAACACAAAGGTTCAGGTGGCTATAAGAGGTGTCCAGAGTCACTGAGCTGACATGGATGAGGTAGGAGTCCAGATTCAGGCCTTTCGGATCCCCCAGTCCAGGTTCATCCCACACAAGCTGATCCTATAATGGATCTTCCATCTTCAAATATAATAACTAATATTTATTGAGCACTATGTACTAGGAGCTTTATATGCACCCCGTTTAATCCTCACCCAATGTTGTCCTTATTCCCATTTTACAGATTAAAAAAATAAGGCTTAGAAAGGATAAGTGACATGCCCAGGGTCACAGAGAAAGTTCATCTGACTGAAGGGCCCTTCCTCTTAACACTCTGCTACACCTCTCTGAAAGGCAAATTGGGCCACAATCGTAATACAATAATGTAAATACACTATACTTCAATTTTTAAAACATTGGGCCACATTCATGATTTTATGAGAGGTACAATACTCTTAAGTCCTGAGTTCCCATAGATTTGTAAATACTGCTCACTGCCTGAGGAGGCGCACAATGATTTCACACTGTGTAAGGGCACAAATAATTAGAATTCTAAGTCCTCCAACAGAGAATATTCAACACACACACAGCTCATAAGGACACAGGCAAAAACGGGGACAACTGAATGATTTTTTCACAAGGGGGAGGAATAGTACGAAAGGAATTGGCCAGAGTTTATCATAAAAAGCTAAGCTCTTAGAAGATACGATTGAAATAAAAATTCTATCTGCTTTTATCCTCCCTCTACCAAATGCTGAATTTCCCTCCTCCATGACTGGGGAGATGAGGTCAGTGGATCTTGTTTCTGCTCCACTGACTTTTCCACATGCAATCTGATAACTTCTGGAAACAAACCAATGATTACAAGATCATTAAAGTATGTTATTTTAATTAAAGGAGGGTCCTACATGGAGCGGGGGGGAGGGGCAGTAAGCCTGTTAGCAGCAACCCAAGTATCAGGTGAGAATCCACTCGACATGGTTGGGCTCACCAATCCCTTCTTCTGGTTCTGCCTCCACATCACAGGCTGATTGGGCCCAATTTTGCTTTGAACCCACATCAAACTGGGTCAGCCCACCTAGATCCTCACATGTGACATTTTCCAGATACACCTTGAGCAGAGAAAAGTTAGTGCATTAAAGCAGTAATCACTGCAAGTGCTAAAAGAGAGGCTTGAAATTTAATAGGGCTTTGAAAAAGAAAAGAATGAAAGTCTAGACTGCCAAAAAATAAATTGGCATTGTTGTAAAATTGTGTTGCACAGCGAGAATACAAATATTATTCATGTTAAGGAAAGGGTTGACCTATGATGTGATTTATAGGCACTTCAAATGCGGTACAGGAAGTAAACGGAAAAATTAGGGTGTGAGGTCACCGGGTAGGCAAGAGTCAACTTAAGGGTAAAGTTAAAAACTTTAGGAAGGGAGCACACAGTTCAGCTTGCCATATAAATTAAGATCTGTCCTCACTTTGAAAAAGAAATGGAAAAAATTAAATATTAAGGTACACAGGTTACTAAAGGGATTTTCTTCTCTACACACAAGAAAATAGAAAATTTGTTATAGGGTGAGACATGCCAAAGGGATATTTCATAAAGAAAACAGAGAGGAGGTTGATGCAATCCAAGAATCAACTGTGTTATCAGTCAGTCATGTAAACGAACCACAGTTACAAGTTAACAGGCTGTAGAGGAACCCTCCTGAGCAAGAACAAGGAATCCAAACGGAGTTTCATTTTTAGGGATGTGTCATTTCATTTTTTATTAAAATAGTCTAAATTGGTTTGGACAGTTCCCAAACATGTCAAGGGCCAGGAAAGAGTGACTGAAGCAGAAAGAGGTGTTCAACAAAGTGAAGTTCCAGGCGCTCCGCTCTCTGGCCATTCTATTTAAAATACCATTAGCATGTTAGCATTAAATGTTGTCTTTCTTCCTTTCTTTTTCCCCAGAGAATATGAATGTTTCCCAAAGACCCACTAGAGGGCAGAGCTTTGTGATGTTCTGAAATTAATAATTGCTCAACCAGCCCAGCTTCCTGGCTACTACATGGGGTAATCACAAGAATGGCTGAGACCGCAATCCTGGAAAGCTTGTGACTGTCTCCGCTGGGCCAAAGTCCACATAAAACAAAACAGTCCCAATCAAACAAAACAAAACAGGGCAAGACCCTTGAAGGGCCCTGTATCCCTCCTGGTAAAAGGAAACCAGGGCTGTGGCTGTGAGGGGCTCAGTTACTGCCTAATGCAGGGCCGCCCAGAAGGGGGCACTCCATGCCAAAGGGGTCAAGACACAGCCAAGGCTCAGACATCCAGGGCACACCAGCATCCTTCACTGCCTGGAAAACAAAGGCAGGTGGGCAGGGGCTTCCCCCACCCAGCACTCCACTCACGTGCCTGAGACTACTTTTCACTGCGGTCCTTCCCCCCTAGAGCAAGGCCTTGATGTTCATTTTACTGTCATTTCATCTGCATATAAAAATATTGGGTGAGAAAAGCCAGGATATCAGGAAAATACAATCCGGGCCTAACGCAGCTCTTACTTTCAGCCCTCATTGAAAGCTCTCACTGGCCTCTGTTGTGCTGTTAGCCTGGAGCGGCCAAAGTTGGAGACAGTATCCTGAGGGCCGCTGTGATGCAGAGAAAACAGTGCCTGGGAGAAATCTGAGTGGGCAGCTCTGAATCACTCCTAGGCTGCCACGGATGGCTCCTACAAAACCCCACAAAACCCAGAGGTCACTCTGGCCTCTAAGAGGCATTCTCATGCTGGAAGACAAGGAAGTATGTTTCTGGGGCCCCGAGTCCCTTCACTGCTCGGGGACCTGAACTCAGGGGTTAGAGCTAATTCCCAGCCATCATCACCCACCCCTGCAGTAAGGGTCCTCATTAACCCATGTCCTCCTAGCGTGTCTATCTGAGAGAAATCCGATCTCAGCTAAGAGTGTGGGAAGGGGCAATGGGAATTTTCTCTTTCTTTCAAACTTGGCGTTAGAGTCCCACACCAGGTATAATTAAAATTTTCATACAGGCAGCCTCTGCCGAACTGCTCCAAGCCTCAGTTTCCTAACCTGTTAAAAAGTAAGAATAAGATTAACTATGTCATGGGATCACCAAGAGGCCGGAATGTGGTAATGAGGTAATCCGTGCAAAGCCGTGAGTGCCGGTTACTTTTTGGTCAGCCTCTATTCGCAGACCTCCGCCTGCCCACCACCTCATGGGATGGTCTGCTTTTCCACCAGAAACTGTGAGGTGAAGGCGGGTGACCTTAATCTAAGCAAGTCTATTTTTGCGCATCACCTGGAAATGACTCCAAATTCACCCTGTGATCTCATAAATAGATGCCTGGTTTCTTCACCTGTAAAATAATACATAATTTTCTCTTAGTTTCCTTAGGGATCCCAGGACAATCCATGGTTCAAAACTATTTCTAGGATTGCATCTGCTGCTTCAATAGCCATGCCCCATACATAGCTGGCTCATCTTAAGCTTGTGGACACTTAGCCCCATATCTTTTTCACATGGGCTACCCCTAAAGCAGGCCTCCGTTGCCTCCAACTCAACATTTGCCCTTAATATAGAATCGCATATTTTTATTCTTGCAGGTTTCAGTGCATGTTTCAGCCTGTTAAGATCATTCTGAATCTCCAGTGGGATTCTCTCCCAGCTTTAAGTCATCTCTAGCTTGCAGGGGGAGGCGGCGTGTCCAGGGCAAACTGTATGCATTTAACATACGATTTTTTTCATGGTCAAATCACAGAACAAGAGAGGGATTTTAAGATCTAAAGCTAAGTACCAAGGGATGAAGGGGTAGAGGGCATTGATATGTGATGGGAGTCTCTACCTGTAGGGTGCACTGTCAAAGTGAATGAGACAATGTGGGTGAAATATTAGCATAAGGGCCAGCACATATGGTAACTATTGTTATTATTGTTTTTATTATTATTAATGTGTAGTTTGTTCAATTTAGGGCCTCTTTTTCTCCTGTTGTTCAGCTTTGACCACGTGTTCACACCCACACCCAAACCCAAACATGGTGTGGTGCAGTGGGACAAGCACAGGTTCAGAAGCTTCATGACCTTGGGCAAGTTACTTAATGTCTCTCAGCCTTAGTTTCCTCATGTAGAACATGAGAGTACTAAGAGCACCTCTAGAACTGGTGTGAAAGGTAAAGGTATGATTACGTGTTTGCATAAGTGCCTAGTACAATGGGCACTTGCTATGTAATCGTTATTACCATTATAAAAGCAGGTACTTGGGCAACTTGTTAATTGTCTCAGTAGAGGAAAGATACTTCAGAGAAAATAGCCTCGTGTGTAAGGCTACACTAGGGTTCCGTGGATTTCAATAAGTAATTCAGGCAGGCTCTTCTTTCTAGCCACTATCCCCCATACCCCACCCCCCAAGACGCACACACACATGCACACGCACACACAGAAAACTCTAAGAGCTTTCCATCAGACTCGAATAAAACTTGAAATCCATCCAGGGCTGGGTCTGATGCTACCTGGATGAACCTGGGCAAATCAGTGAAACTATCGAAAATCTACTTCAGTAGAGAAGTTGTAAAGATCCAGTTAGAAAATACATGAAATGCATGTAGAAAATGACTTAAAAATTCAAAAGTATAATTATAATGAACCCTCCCCCACTGCACATATAAAAGCAGCCCCCCATGAAAGGACGTCATATAGGGTGTTTTGCTAAGTGACACAGCCTGGTGAGGGAACTGAAATAAACTTTTTTTAAAAACTAATACGTGTCACCATAGTTTAAATGAAATCTAGATTTAATGACTAACGACCAAATCATGTCAGAGCTCAAAATTACACACCAGTTTCCTCTTTGCTGCTTCCAACAGGCTTTAGCACCAAACCTAGTCTAACCCTGACTGTTTTAGGTGTTGTTG
The DNA here is from genome assembly GCF_965194805.1 of Balaenoptera borealis. Taxonomy (NCBI): domain Eukaryota; kingdom Metazoa; phylum Chordata; class Mammalia; order Artiodactyla; family Balaenopteridae; genus Balaenoptera; species Balaenoptera borealis. The sequence continues at coordinate 26,919,918 of NC_138868.1, read as the reverse complement.
TTGTTAATTGCTTTTGTTTTAGGCCTAGTTCTCCAGGGGGCTCTGCTAAGAGGGAGTAAGCGGCGGCAGCTCCGTGTGTAATGCTCGCGAGTCACAGGCTCGATTCTGGAGGCTGAGCGCACGCCCCAGGGAGAGGACAGCAGCAGGCTGGGTCACCCCATGGCAGGGAAGGTGGAGGAGTATATGACCCAGGTTGCTAGAACTGGATAAACAAACCATCAGCACTCAGATCCGATGGCTAAATCAGAGCAAAGAGGGTCTTCAGAAAGAGCCCAGGGTGATGCTAGGTTTATTTAAAATTTCCTCCCAGAGCTATTCTTATAATAACCCAGGCAGTGGTTTCTGTAAAAGCCAGATTAGATCGTCCTGCCCTGCCTTTTAGAAGTTTCCACAACAGATGGAGGGACACAGCTTTAGAGGAAACCCCAACTCACATCCGTCTGCATTCATTATTGGCCCTGTTCTCAAAATGCTATATGTTATCTTGAGCCTGTTTGTTTTTATCTGTCAGAGTGGTTTATTGTTAGGGAAATGTGGTGTCAGCTGTCTCTTCCCCACCATCAAAGCCGCTTCATTAAAGTTAATAGTGTTTGACTTGCAGAGATCTCTTACAGTGGTAACCCAAGAAAGCTCCTGCTGGCTGTTATTTTTCCGGCAGTAAAGGCACCAAATGGATGCAATAACTGCATTAATCTTTTAGGAAGAAGACGAAGAAAACCATACAGCATGACTCCATCTAGTAGCTGCTTAATAAATGCACCTTGAATTCACGAGGTTAACTCTACCCTTCAGTTTGGGACAGGGTGTCAGACTATATGACCTGTGTCTTGACTTTGCCACTCAAGGCTCTGTGGCCTGTAGCTTGTCATTTCCCCAGTCTGAGCTTCAGTTTCTTTATCTCAGAAATGAGGGGGATGGATTTGAAGGGAGGCTTTTTTTCTTCTAACCGGGTAATTCTTTGCACAAAAGTAATCTTACAATGAAAACTGACGTATAAAGCAGATAAAAGCAAAAGTTTTCTAGCTACAGGTGAGGAGAGAGATCAGAAGACCTACCTTCTTGGCATCTTTACCCTCCTCCATACCCACCCCCCCACCTAAACCCATCCTCCCCCCTCCCCCAGGGGGTCCTGAGCAACCTCTGTGGGCTGCCACCACCACTCAGGACTTCCTGGAACATCATCTGAAACCTACTGGCCTAGGAGGAATTATCTTTAAGGTCTTTTCTGCTCAGGCTCTGGATTCTGTGATTAAGTAACTGGAGTCAAACCACACGAGGACAGTTTCTAATTAGGGTAAGAACTTTATGGAAGAGTCTCTGCTCAGTGCCAGACAAACATGAAACAGTTTGGGTTTTGCTTTGTCTTCTTTTAATCACTGCTGTCAAATCTCCCTTCCCATTTGGAGTAGTGGATCTCAAGCAAGTTCCATTACCTCTGGGTTCCTGTCACTGAGTGCTAGTTAGTTCCGTTTGAAATGTCAAACTAACTCGATTGAAATCTCATCACCTCCCTCTCCTGCAGGGCAGGCTGGGGCTGGACATGTGATTCTTCAGAATGCTTCCTCACCGAGTGGGCCGCCCTCACAGGTGCGAAAACCAGCAAGAGAGTCAAACGCTACAGCCCTCATCACAGTGCACGCCTGACCAAGATAAACTCAGGCATCCTCGCCACCTCGGCCAGCCCCCCTCAGCATCCTGCCATCGCTCTCCAGCCCTCTTCTCTGCTCCAGCAGGCCAGGGGACAGATCTGCAAGCCCAAGCAGTAGGGAAACCTAAAGCCAATTTTCCCTTCTTGCAAGCAAGAAGGAATATCCACCATTTAATTTGTTGAAGGAATTACCCCCTAGCTTCTGTCTCTCCCTCGTTGAAAGAGGAGAAAATCATCAACACTGCCTTTCCAAAAGGCTGTGGCCAAAAAGACTCTCTCCCTCTCTCCATTCCTCCAAAACCTCCACAAAAGGCCTTCAGGATGAGAGAGGAGACTGGGTCAGTGAGTGGAGGTAGAGGACCAAGGAGGCTGCCCCAAAGTAGGGGGTGAAGGGGAGGCAGGGGATGGAGAAGGGAAAGGGAGGGGCCACAACTGTCATTGGCTTTCTTTAAAATGTTGCATTTTCTACCAGGGCTCTAGTTGCCAAATCCAGTACTGCAGGAAAAAAAAAAACATCCCACCAAACATCCTGTACACATGTAATACTAGGATGTCTACCAGACTATGTTTGTGTTTACACATGTGGCTCAGACTTGGATGGGTACCAGCACGTGCACCTGTGTAAAACTCTAAAGAATTCCAAATCACACATTTAGTTTTATGTTTTTGACCCGAGTCTCTGACAGAGAAAAATAAAACTAGAGCGAAAGGAACCATTCATTCATGCTTCCACGCATTCAGCGCTGTCTGTGGAATCTTTCCTTAACACCAGGCACTTGAGCGAGGCAATGACAAATAAAGCATGTTCTCGGTCTGGCCATGGTTATTCAAAACCACATAAATAATTCCATTTGTATAACACTTTAGCATTACTTTTCAAGAAGGTTTTATACACAATAGTTCATTAGGATCCTCACAACCATAAGATGGTTACGGTAGATATAACCATTATTTTACAACCAAAAAAACAGACACATGGGAAGGTTAAATGACTTGTCTAGTCCCACAGATAGTTAAGTGCATGGCAGGGATTAAAATTTAAGTCATCTGACTTCTGGTCCCAGGCTCTTTCTGTTTGATCAAACTGTAACCAAACGTATCCTGTGATTTCCTTACAGCTGCCATTACAATGACTGTATACTCCGGACTTTCAAGGATCTTTTCAATTTCAAATGTTCTGTTCCCTTGTCTTCCAATCTTCCAAATTTTGCTTGTCAGATCACTTGAACTAGTTCTGAAAATATAGTCATTTGTACCAGCTTTAGGTTTGAAAAATGCAGCTTTTTTAGTTCAAATGGACTGAAGTTAGATTTAGCCTTTATAATATTAAGACTAGGCAAGAGTCACAGTTTTTCAATCAAACCATCCTTTGGTGTAGAAAACTGTTTTGCTACACACATTATTTAAACTGTTCTGAAACCTACTCTGACGTTCTTTTTATTAATCTTTTTCCTGTTTCAAATCCTTCCATCAGGCATTTCTGTCAGGCTTCTGAAGGGTCCCATATGCACACTTCCAGTGCAGAAATTGTGTTCTTTTTTGGTTCATTGGAATCCTTCAGAATGTCTGGCACTGAAACATACTGGCTTTAATTAAAAGGCTATGATTTCTGTGAATTCGCATTAAGCTAGTGAAAAAAATCTGCATTTGAAAAATACAGTTAACACATTAAGATACAGTTGTATTGAAAAATGGTTCATGTTTAAAAAACTACTTAAGCAGATGAAACTAAGCTGCCTGTAATAAAAATATGCTCATTTTTAGTAAAATCCTTCACTTCTAAATAGAGGGGTTAGCTTAGTACATATGTGGCCAATTAGCCATAAAAACTCAACTAGACATGAAACATGCAATCCACCAATTCGCCCGCTGACGTTAAAACACAGATCCTATTAACAGGAATGTAATTTAAATGGTTAAAAAGTGATAAAGTACAAAACTATAATCTGATAGGGTTTCGAATATGATACTGCTGTATACCAATGACAGATCAGTTTTGAATTATGACTCCAGCAAAGTTTGAAATAGCTCAAGCATGATAATTAGTGATCCACAAATTCGAGAACTGCATTATATTATGTTATATATTATGTTCAGTCACACCTCTTTGCCCATGAACAGAAGCATATTCTTTAACATTCAGATAAAAAGGCCATGTGAATCTTTCAAAATTCTAGGTCCTGGATGCCCTAGAAACCCCTGACTTAGTATCCCTATTCAACTTACTTATCTTTAAAATGTGATATAACTCAAGATAGTTGCTCAAGAAACAATACGTAAGAGGGCCCATGACGTGCAGAAACGTTCACTGGTTCCTGGGGAAATGCACAAAGAGTGATCAAAATAATCACTTCTCTCCACATCAGGGATCCTCATACTCCATAGGGACATGCCTACACGGGCACAGGAGAGCCAGTGATAAGGAAGACCTGGGAGGAAGATGTCTGATCCACTTATTATTAGCTTCATAAGAGATAAATGTGAGCTGATGTGTCTTACTCTTTATTATAAAATAACACCCTTTACATTTATGGGATAGGCTTGAGCCCATCGAGAAGATCCTGATGGCTTGCCAATGAATTGGTGACCTCGCTCTGAGAATCACTGCTCTAGTGATCCTCTGCTTATAATATTAAAGGTAGGATTTCTTTTATAAGTGTTCATAAATGTAATTTAAATGAATTATTTTGGAAGACACACTAAATTCCAATCATCTCAATTAATTGTCTCATCTTTTTAAGTGGCCACAAAATAGTGTGCTGCAGCCCCCTTGATCGTGCAATTCTAGGTAGCTCCCATCCTTAGAATCAGCTCCTCAGGTCTAATCCAAATCCCATTTGCTTAGGATCAGCAAATTCCCTCTGGTTTTATATTCATTGGAAAAAGAGACATCTTGTGACACCATTCTCCAAATACTATGCCACCATCGCAAATTTAGAGGATGGCTAGGAATCATGTGCCCTACCAGAGGACCTGGGCCCTGCCAAAATGACCAGATCATGTGGTCAGCTAATGTGGTCTAGCTGGTGTCCTTAAGAGAACTAGTTTCTTGGAGGAGAGGGAGGAAATCAGCAATGTGAACACTGGCAAATCATTCTATTTAGTTCGTGTAGAATAAACCCACTGGGTATGAAGACCTCCATTCAAAGTTCACGAAATGTTACTGTAGTGTTTTACATTAACAATAAAAATGTAAAACTCAAGAAAGAGATCCTGTCATTGCTGGCTTTCTAACCAAGCTCAGATTCATTCCCTCCTCTCCATTTTCTGCTGCACCTCTTCAGAGTGGCATTATATCTTGCCTGGACCATTGCAGTAGCCTCTTAACTGGCCCCTCTGCCCTGAGTCTCTCATTTTTCACACTGCTGAAAAGTTAATCTTCCCAAGTCCAGCTCTGATAAAATTACTCCCCTGATCAAAAAACTTGAATCATTGCTTCCCATTGCCTGTCAACAGAATTAAGATCACATCCCTTAGGCTGGGATTCAAGGCACTTGCCTCTTTCTAATGTCGTTTTCCACGTCACTCCAAGTAATCTGCAAGGGCCACTCCTCTCTGTACAAACTCCCAGCGTCTGCTCTTGCAGTTCCCCCACCTGGAGTACTGTCCCCTGCCCTCATTCCATCTCCTCTTCACCCCTCTAAGACAAGATTCTACCCATGTTTAAAGGTCTAGAGGAGGGAAATTCCATCTTTTCTATAAAAAAGTGCAAAGAGCAGTTTCTGGTTCATAAGCACTCAGTAAACCTTATCTGTTATCACTGCTGTTGCTGCCATGAAGTCTTTAATCTTCAAAGATGAACTAACCCCTTCCTCGTATGGGAAGCTCTCTTCAGATATGCCTAATTACATGTTATTCCCTTTCATAGTTATTTAACTGTATATTTCATCTCCTCTTACAGACTGTAAGCTCCTTAAAAAGACCTTATTTCATTCACTTTTGTATCCTCCATGTCAGACTACCAGGCCTTACACACAGATTTGAAGAAAAATGTTAAATATTGCCCTAAGCCACAAGGGGGCATGGTTGAGCTACTCTAACAGTGGAATCATCCTACAGTCAGTAATAAGGCCTTTAGAATTGAAAGGCTTTTCTCCCTTGAAAGTATATTTGTAAATCTGTTTAAAGTAAATATATATACATTATGTGTGATTACAACTCTACTCATGTTAACATGGAAAGATAGCCGCAATATAGTGAATTTTAAAAAGGAATAAGCAAAATAGAATTTATATGGTCCAATTTTTATAAACATCTATTCTTAAATATACACAGGAAAAATCAAAGTCTGGAAGAATATCCACCAAAATGTTAGCAGCTGTTATCTCTAGTGGGGGAGAGGGAAAAAGAGGGTGGTAACATGGAGGTTTTTATTTTCTATTTTGTTCCTTTCTGGGTTTTTAAAATAATCAATACATAATAATTTTATAATAGAAAAATAAAGCTATTTAATTCAGAAAAATCTCAAAGCAGAGTGTTTATTTCTCTTGTCATCTCATCTCCAGTCCCATATTTGATGTATTTAAAAGTAAATACACAACTTTGAGAATCTTCTGATAGACTGAAGCAAAGATTTTCAAAATCTCTTGGTACACTGTGCCGGTGGTGTGTCAGTAATTTTTTATGGCACCCCTGGGATGAAAGAAATACCTACCAGTTCCACTTGTTAAGTAGTTAAGTCCAAACAACTTACTATTTATGTCCTAGTAATTTAGTAGCCATTTAAAAGAATAATACAGATAAACTGAAAAAACATTTTAATTTTATTCTTAAATGATCACAGTGACTTATTCATGTACTGCGTACACCTATTGGGCACTGTACAACTCCTTAAACTTTGGAATCAGATGGGACACTGCTCCCCTCATTTCCTACTCCACACTGGTTCCATCCCCATACTCGATTTTATCACAGCAGCCACCAAAAACCCAACTCCGCAAAGATGTGACATCATTAAAGGAATGTAGCACGATCTAATGTTGAAACTATGAACACTTCAAGCTAGTGGTTCTTGAGCATCCCACAGATGTTGAGTATAGCTCTGTTTTCCTTAAAAATTTAAACTATCTCACAGCACCCTGTGAGTTTACTGCAGCACCCCCAGGCACCACAGGACACAATTTGAGAATCGGTAGATTCACATGATAAAGCTGGTTGTTCTCTGTGAGGCTGGCAAAGGGGGAAAAAACCTCATTAAATTTCCCTGAAATTATTCCAACCTAATAGCTCAGTCAAAATTATTTTGTTTTCTCCGAACAAAAGTCTTCTGGGAAGGAGAAAAGGATGGTGTGGGAAGCTGAGCTGACCGCTGGACTCATAGTTTCCACGTCCCCCCGTTCCACCAAAGTCCTCTTCTAATCCGTTCTCTCCAGCTCAAAACTAAGCACCAACAGCAGCCTCCAAAGCAGCATGTCCCCGGGAAACTCCCAAATTCTTCTCCATGGTGTCTGAGCCTGGATCTCCAAACATCGTACTGACTTTTCCACCTTTCTACCCAACTGTTTTGAGGGCATGCAAAGAGGTAGGAAAGCACAGCAGGTCCTAACACTGAACTGCTACCAGTGAGCTAGCCCTGGTCCCTTCCCAAATCAAGAGGGATTTTCTCCTGCCAGGAATCACCAGTTGGCTCCTGGGACCAAGCCCTACCAATCAAGTCCAGAACTGCTATCCAAATCCACTTGAAATAGAGATTAAGAAGCATTTTTTTCTCTAAAGTTTAATGAATCCAATTTCACATCTTGATTTAATGAGATGATTTGTGATTTTTCTATTATCAACTCAAATATAATTAAAACAAACCCAAAAGTCATCACCAACTTGTGCGGAAGGTAGCTCCATGCAGGGACCACTTAAAAAACTTAATCAAGATCACAGGTAGGTGGAAACAACCCAAATGTCCACAGATATCAACAAGCGTGGCATATACATATGATGGAGTACTATTCAGTCTAAAAAGGAAGGAAATTCTGACCCATGCTACAACATGGATTGCTAAGTGAAATAAGCTAAACACAAAAGGACAAATACTGTATGATTCCACTTATATGATGTCCCTTGAGATCTAATTCATAGAAAATAGAATGGTGGTTGCCAGGGGCTGGGGGTTGGGAATGGGAAATGAGTGGGCATGGAGTTTCACTTTGGGAAGATGAAAAAGTTCTGGAGATGTATAATGGTGATGGTTGTACAACAATGTGAATGTACTTAATGCCACTGAATTATACATTTTAAAGTAGTTAAAATAAATTTGTGTTTAAAATAGTTTTTTAAAAATCATGGAGATGACTTTGTGGTAAGGGGAGCCTTTGATTTAACTGGAATCATGTCCCTAAATGTCACTTGGAGAGCTTGCAGCAAACCTAGAGATGAGTCCATTTGGATGATTTCGTTTTAAATACATACATGAGGTTTCAAAACCCAAGGACCCTGTTCTAAAGGAAATGATGTCTAAACAAGAACAGTAGCAGCACACCAATAATAGAAACAGGGCTTCCATGTCTTCTAGCCCTTCGGAAGGAAGAGTAAAGTATTCCTAAGAAAATTCAAAATCTCCCCCAAATTTCCCAACCCTTCAGGAAAGAGTGTGAAATTCTCACTCATCTTCCATTCAAAGTTGATACTGCGCTTTCCCTTTGCTATGAATCCAAGACATGATGAAGTGGTACCTAGAACAGCAGCCTGAAGAGAGGGGCAAATACTAACTGACCTGGGTCCCAGAACCCAGCGTCCTGGGCGTGAGGTGTCCTGTGAGATGTGTCCTGGCAGTACTGTGGTACTGATGTTGTTAAAGGTCCAAAGTACTCGGCTTGCTCTTTCCTTGCAGGCCTGGTCTGCTGATACATTTCCAAACAGCGTTCTGAAAAATGTTTGGGGAGGAGGAAAGGGGCTTTCTGTGGTCAGCTGGGGAAATGGTGTATGATACTTTCTCTAAAGGCTCAGAGAAGTCCTGCAGGATAGAAATTTCAACTCTAGCTTTCTCACGTCCTCATGCACTAATTATTTTAAAATATCCCTAGCTCCTCCTCTTGACTTCTCTGCTTTGTCAATGGCATCCAATCTCAAATCTTTAGAGTCTTTTTTAATTTCTCCTTTTGTCAACACATTCCATCAGTCATCAAACTATAAATTCAGCTCCAGCCACACCTCTTCCGTCAAAACTATTTTTTTCTGTGTCCCCTGCCATCGTGCTAGTTGAAGTCCTTATGATCGTCCCTCTTAACTATCCCCCAAACCTCCTCACTGGTCTCCACATCTTGTTTTCTTCCCTCTTAACAACGACCATCAGAAGAATGCTTCTAGGGCTCCCCTGGTGGCGCAGTGGTTGAGAATCTGCCTGCCAATGCAGGGGACACGGGTTCGAGCCCTGGTCCGGGAAGATCCCACACGCCGCAGAGCAACTGGGCCCGTGAGCCACAACTACTGGGCCTGCGCGTCTGGAGCCTGTGCTCCGCAACAAGAGAGGCCGCGATAGTGAGAGGCCCGTGTACCGCGATGAAGAGTGGCCCCCGCTCGCCGCAACTAGAGAAAGCCCTCGCACAGAAACGAAGACCCAACACAGCCAAAAATAAATAAATAAATTTATTTTTTAAAAAAAAAGGATAAAAAAAATAAAGAAAGAAGAATGCTTCTAGGCTGAAGTGCTGAGCATGTCACAGCTACGCTTAGGAACCTTCCGTGGCTCCCCACTGCCAACTGGATAAGGAAGACCAGAGACCTCAGTCTGGCAAGTGACGTTCTTCGTGGTTCCCACTCCAACCTGCCCTCCTGGCCTCATCTCCCACCTAACGTTCTACTCAACTGAACTATTTACAGGCCTCAGGATTTCCTAATCCCTCCCCGCATTTGCTCTCCTCAATGAACCTTCTCATTTTCCCCTTGTCTTTATCCAACTTTGAAGTCCAGCTCAAATACTGGAATTGCTGTGAAATCATTGATCTTTTCTTTGCATTCTCCCAAACACTTCAATTGTTGGAATCTCATAATTCATAATACAATCAGTTTTGATTAGTATCACGTTTCAAAACAATCAATAGTATATTAATGTTACACATTGAAGGACTACAAACAACTTTGAATATCAAACTATCCTATTCATCTCTGTATTCTCCCTAAGTGCCTAACACGATGCTTTATACAAAATAACATTTAATAAATGTCTGTTGAATGACGTTTAGCTGTTTCATACTATCAAATTTTTAAACCTCAATTATATTCTTTTTTTTTTAAGATTTTTTTGATGTGGACCATTTTTAAAGTCTTTCTTTATTGAATTTGTTACAATATTGCTTCTGTTTTATGTTTTGGTTTTTTGGCTGTGAGGCATGGGGGATCTTAGCTCCATGACCAGGGATCGAACCCACACCCCCTGCATTGGAAGGCCAAATCTTAACCACCGGACCACCAGGGAAGTCCCCTCAATTATATTCTTAAACCAGCAATAGTCAATTTTCTTTTTCTTGCATCCTGGACCTTTCTTCTGTTGAACTCTTAGATGGAATCCCAATACATATTTTATAGAGAGATTTCATATATGTTTTAGATAAAAAGTAAATAAAACACATATAAGTGGCATCTCATTTTATATGCATTTATTTTAAATTAAAATATATAGCATTTTAGCTTTTTTCATTATTAAGTGAACTACTGAGAATAGTAGGCAGTTTTGATGAATATAAAATTTCAAGTAGAGGGTTAGAAGTGGCAATTTGCAGTCAGCCATTTCTGGATCCAGCTTATTTCTATATTTTGTCTTAGTTTCACACAATTGAGAATATACTGATTCACATAGATAAGTCATAATGTGCAATTTTATGTCAGTGGACCATTGGTAGGGTAATGAATTTTGTTATTTCTAAAGCGTAGATACAACCTGCTATATCAGCAACACATAAGAAAGCCATACAGACCAGTCAAGAATACAGACTGATTTAAATCCGGGATCTCTTATTTACCTGTGCATAACTTAAGCAAGTTATTTAGCCTAAGTTCCCACATCTGTAAACTGGAAATAATAATAATTCCTCCCTCATAAGCCTGTGCAAGAAGACAGGTCACATAAATAGGAGACATCAGAGTGTGCAGTCTTAATGTTTTATCATATATGGAGCAGTTACTAAAACATTTATAAGACGTAAAGTATAAAGAATAGCAATATCACAAAACCCACATACCCACCCAGTTTAAGAAAGAAAACGACGGTTACTTTTGAAGTCCGCAGTGTGCCCCTTCCTGACTCCATTCCCGTTTCTCCTCCATGAGGTAACTGCTACCTTTCCCATGTTGTATTTTTTAAAAATGTGTTAGCACCTACTCTATTAGTATGTGCCAGGCTCTGAGTATACTACTCTCTAGTATTTACTCCATCTAACCCTCATAAGCACCCCATGATGTGGATAACATTCTTCGCATCTTACAGTGAGGAGTGTGGGCCATGGGGATGCTGAGGGACAGTTTGCAAGCGGAGCCACCAGGATCTGAGCCCAGGCAGTGGACCTCGAGAGTCCCTGACCACCGACACAGCCAGGCTTGAAACACAGTTCGAAGCGCACTCTCAACGCTTCATACTTGAATGAACATTTATTAAACACACACCATGTGCCAAACACCACGCTGGGCACTGCAGAGCTTAAGGAAAAGCTTCTTCCTTGCTGGCAACTGGCAGTTTCCAGAACCTCGGGGTTCCTCCCCCTGCTGTGGTCTCTAACTCCGCCCCCAGGACGTGCAGGGCAGCCTGTAAGGCCCTGGGAGCCCAGAGTGGCCTTGAGGAAAGGCAGGCGGACCCAGACACTCTACCTCGGTGTTGCCCAAGGTGGTTCTCAACCACGATCAATCCCTGAGGAACCACGGGAAATTCCAAACTTTTCTGCCCCCACTCCCAGCCTCTTCCTCATCCAGGCTTCCTCCGAAAAGTGAACCACGTAGGAATCCACAGCCTTTGCCAGCAAGAGGCCAGTCACAGCTTCGTGAATGACCCAGCCCACAAGGAAAGACCTCGACTTTAGCGCATGTCACTCCCCTAATTGTTCCTGTGCTGGGAGTCCAACAATAACAGTGCATCTTTCATAAGCGGCTCCCACCATGAACTTTGGAACCTTGTGCATGCAGCCAAGCACTAGGAAGTGCTAAAGGGTCAGGGGGTTTGTGTGGCCAGCAGTCCCAGGCCTCTGGGGGAGAATCCCACTCACTCTCTAGTCCAAGATCTGGACCCAGAAAAACTGCCTGAGCTGCCTCCAGGGCCTACTTCCTGGGGCTGGTGGGTCACCACGCGTGGGTCCTTAGAAGGGCCAGTGAGTCACACAGCAGCTGCACCCAAGCTACCCAGGGGAAAAAGGGGGGGTGGGGGGGGGGCAGGAGACGTTTCCTTGAGGGTCACAATCACTTAGCAAATGCTCCCAAGGCTACACTCTAAACTGCAAACTTTTTTTTTTTTTTTTAGTATTTACTAAATACGAGTCCTGGTAGACCCCGGGAGTTGGCCGGTATGGTTCTAGGACATTAACAGCAAGGTCCCTTAAATTATTGCGGTGGAGCTAGGCAATGATCAAATTAATAATTTCAGATCGTGGTAAGTGCCTTAAAGAAATAAAATATCTTTGGTGCATGACGGTGGGCAGGGAAATGGATATTGGAGCAGAGATCTGAGTAAGGACAAGCAAGCGAAGCAAAGGCAAGAGATAATCATTCCAAGCAGAGGGGACATCAGTACAACCATGAGTTCTCTGGTTTAACGCTGATTCGGGGTTTAAGAAATGTTTGCTGAAAAATTAATGTTCTCAAAATTCTAGTACAAGGTAGAGTTGAGCTCTTAAGAGTGCAAAGATCAAAGTGCTATATTGGAAAATTTGTTCTTGGCTTTAACTGAAGAGCAAAAAAAATGTGTGTGAATATATATTTATATGTCTCACAAGGGTCTTTTAAAAAAGCCTTTCATGTCCTTTATTCTTTAAACTTTTATAACATAGGTTGAAAGCATGATACAATCTGTTAACTTCCAGCTCATGTACTGAGAGATCTTTTGCTCAGAACTAATGAAGACTTCCGTTCTGTTAGGAGGTAATTCACCTCCCTTGTTCCAGAATTTGAAATAAGAATGCAGTGTACCTCTAAATGCAACTATGTAAACATCTGTGTGCACACGGACTAGGCCGTGGGGAATATAGGACAGGGGCAAGGTTGTTTCCAATATTCCTTTTTTGTTACTAAAACTGGGTAGAAAAGAATACATTGTGCACAACTGTGCAATCTCCTTGTCCTCTGATGTGAATAGATGTGTTTTTAACTGCTGTTTATATCCCATTTCTAACATCACAACCATCTACATCCTCTCCAAGCCAAAGAAAGTTGAAAAGTGCACGAGGTCTTTACAATCTTGAACAGTGAGTGCGCCTGCTCAAGTACAAACCGTGTGCGCCCTTCTTTCTCTCTCTAGACAGAATTTCTTGGGGATCCTTCAGGCCCCCGGCCGTATTTCTCCCTAGGCTCTTATTAAAACCAGGTGCGCGGGAGGCGGGCCTTTTTGGACAGAAAAGCCTTCTCTAGGCCCAAAGCTCCCCCTTCCGGTGTGTTTTCTAGAGGGGATTCATGAGCTGAGCAAAGAGAAAGCAGGCAGCTGGTGCTGGCTGGCAAGCGGGGGTGAACTTGTCGAGACGGGCACGCGGCCTGGCTGGGCGAAGGCAATGTGTACAAGGGCAGAAAGTGAGGTTGGGCTGGGGGTAAACAGCCGGTGCCCAGGGACATTTCCGCCCAGTGCCACGCAGGAGCGTTGTCCGCGGGCAATGAAAGGCCCCCAGGTCCACCGCGCTCTGTAGGGCGGGGAGGAGCGGAGGGAAGCCGTACAGCCGCCGCGTATCTGAATTTGAAACCCGGGCGGGCTCCGGCCAGACGGCGGCCTGCGCCCGGGGCGCGCGGAGGAGCCGCCGGAGACCCCGACTCCCTCCGGCTTCCACAACGTCCACGGGATGCGCAGTGCTTACCCTCGGTGTCTTCCAGGGACCGGGGCGGCCCGGCGGGGACCGGTCGTGAGTGGTGCGGTGGCCCGGGCCGCGGAGCGCTCAGAGCGACCTCCCAGAACGCCGCAGCCCGGCGCCCGAGAGCCTGAGCTTCCGGGGACGCGGGGCTGCGCGACGCGAGGTCCCCGTGGGTTTCTCTGCCCGCGACCGTTGACCCGAGAGCCTAGGAGCCGAGCAAGGCTGCAGCCGGTGGCCGGAAGGGGCAACAGCTGGGGATGGGGAGGACAGTTGGGCCGCGAAGGCGGCACCCCCTTTTCGAGCTCGCAGTAAAATTCGAGCGAGCGCTTGAGAGCCTCACCCCGCAGCCTGAACCCCAAATCCGGCCCAGCGTCTGTGAGGGCGTTGGCTACTTATTAGGGTCAAGGATCGGAGTGCTGGCGCTTTGATCACACTCTAGAGTAGGAGACAGGCCTCAGATGAAAGAAGAACATGTTAGGGCACAAAAAGTTAAGGTGCAGAGAGGAACAAAGACCCCAGAAAATGTGCTTCCGAATTTTGAGTAACCATTTCCTATTCTTTGGACCAAACATCAGGCCAACCTGTTTTCTCATTTTCTCTAATTGCTGTTTAAAATTTTAAAGTCCTTTGCCAGGGTCTGTATAGCCTTTCAGCCTGACAGCCATGTTTTCTGAGGGGATTGCATGAATTTTAAGTGACCCCAGGAAATAGACAGCCAGCCAGACAAGAAGGTTAGAAAGCCCTACCATCGCAAACGTTTGCCTGACACACTGGGCTCTGTAAAAACCACTCCAAAGTGGGTCACTCCAGCACATCTTCTGGGCTTGGTGCCCTGTTTGATGGGAAAAAGTGTTCTCAGCCTTAACCCCAAGATCCTGTGACAACTAACAAGGAAACTCCAGAGAAGTTTCCAGATTCAAGCAACCCTAGTGATTTCTGGCAAAATACTGCCGATGCCAGTTTCTCAAATTTTGGTCCATGAAACACCTACAGCAGATTCCTGGGGGAATCCTTGTTGTAGGTTCAGGATTTAGGGCCTACACTATAGATGATGAGTTAGATTAAGAGCAATGAGCCCAGAAATCTGCATTTTTAACAAGCTTGCCTTGTGAAATGTCTGCTCACTATAATTTGAGAATTACTAGACTTGGCCCTTTATTTGACATTGCTGAAATGGTGCTTGTTTTTCTATCTTGAGCCCTCTCTCAAAATTCTCAACGGTATTAAACGTTCTTTTTTTCTGTTTTTTTTTCCAAGTGTAGACTATGAAGTTTGACTTCCAAACAAACTGTGCCTTATTTCATGAACTTTTTTAAACAAAATTATGCCAAAAGCATTACTTCCCACTGTATAGAGCTCTGAGCACATCCTGAGGATAAGTAGGTGGGCTATACTTTGTGCCTTCTGCCAAGGCACAAAGAGCTGTTTGGGCTGTTTGTCTTTTTTTTTTTTAATTTATTTTTAGCTGCGTTGGGTCCTTGTTGTTGCACGCGGTCTTTCTTTTAGTTGCGGCGGGCGGGGGCTACTCTTCGTTGTGGTGCGCGGGCTTCTCATTGCGGTGGCTTCTCTAGTTGTGGAGCACGGGCTCTAGGCACGCAGGCTTCAGTAGTTGTGGCACTCGGGCTCAGTAGTTGTGGCTCGTGGGCTCTAGAGCACAGGCTCAGTAGTTGTGGCGCACGGGCTTAGTTGCTCCACGGCATGTGGGATCTTCCTGGACCAGGGCTTGAACCTGTGTCCCCTGCATTGGCAGGCGGATTCTTAACCACTGCACCACCAGGGAAGCCCCTGTTTGTCATTCTGAGCCACACATATTCCTGCCATGCTACAGGAGGCTGAATGTTTTATGCCCCCTACCCGCTCCCCCCGCACTGCCTGCCAGATTCACTTGTTGAGACTTAATCCCCAGGGTGGTGGTATTTGGAGGTAGGACCTTTGGGAGATGATAGGTCATGAAAGCAGAGGCCAGTGGGATTGGTGTCTTTGTAAAAGAGGCCCCAGAAAGCTTCTGCACCCATCCCGCTATGTGAGGACGCAGCTAGTAGATAGTGCCTATGAGCCAGGAAGTGGGCTCTCACAAGACACCGAATCTGCCTGTGCCTTAATCTTGGACTTCCAAGCCCCCAGAACTGTGAGACGTAAATTTCTGTTGTTTATAAGCCACCCAGTCTATGGAGTTCTATTATAGCAGCCCAAAGGGACTAAGACACCTGCCAATTTTTTTTCTACTGCTTCACTCAGGCCTCAAACAGCACAGCTTTTCTTGGGTAAAATAGAAGCAGAGTCTGTGATCAAGATGGTTTCCAAACTGAACTGCACAACAAAAGCATCTATGGAGCTTTTTAAACTACTGACCCACACAGAATCTCAGCAGTCCCAAACATATTTGTTTGCAGAACCTATTTCACAAAGCATCTCATGGGACTAATGAGCTGTCTAAAGTATTGACAGTGCTGACAGAAGTAGCACTGAATTGAATTTGAGGAAATAATTAATGGCATAAACAATATTTGCAACAAAAATGTTCAACACACAGTTGCTTATAATATAAAGAATTTGGAAATAACCCAAATTTATCCAGCAGTAGAAAGTGGGTTAAATAAATGATGGTGCATTTATATGAAGGAATACAAGGCAACTATTAACATAGTTTAGAGAATATTTATTGACTTGGAAAGATGTTCTTGATGAGTAAAGTGAAAAGTGCAACATGAACAATTGGTCTCTTCTTGTTAAAAAAAAAAAAAAAAAAAAAAGCCTAGTGGTAACTGACAGAAGACCCAAGAAAGCAGACTCCTAAACTGATGATAGTGAGCACTGAAAAGAATCCTAATTTGCACTGCAGAACTGGAAAACCGCAGAACACAGAGCTGTAGTTGGAAGGCTATTGAAGAAGCAATTCAATGTCCTCTCCAAGTCATTACAGCTGGGTGACTGTCCTCCACCCCAGCAAAACACTGGAGGCTTATTTCCCAGAGAGGCTACGTGCATTAAAAACAAGAGGATTAAATGATAATTTAAATACTGCCCAAGCCCTCTCCTCCAGCAGGCTGGAAGCCTGACATACGTCTTCCAGAGAGGAGATTGCAGAATTCTTCTCTGGTGAATCTGGCCCGCCAAAGAGAAAAGAGAAAAGATACTGACATGACAGGCTCCTGATCAGATCCAAGCCCATAGCTGACAAACCCCATCCACACACGCACAACTTCCAATTAGCTGGGGGATTTTTTTTGCCCCACTTGGCAGATACCAAGAATTACTTGCTGTTAGAAGAAAGATTCTAACGTTAAAGAGATGGTAAGAGCAGACAGCAAAAACCAAGGCTATTAACGGAAAAGAAAACCCGTTTTTTTTTTTTTCATGAAAATTCTCAGAGAGATAAAAGAGTATATGCACCCATGAAACAAGAACAAGCTGTTTAAAAAAAAAAAAAAAAGGAAATGAGAACAAGGCAGAGCTCTTGGACGTTACCTATACGAAAAAAAATGACTAGGGATAAACGATATAGGTGAAAATAAAGGACAGGCCAGATCAACTAAATGATAGGAGTTCCAGAAAGAGAGGACAGAAAAAAATAGAGGGGAGGCTGTCATTAAATAAATAAGTTAGTTAATCAATAGGATTTCCCCAAATTGAAGGACATGAGTCTCCTGATTGAAAGGACCTCTTAAGTGCCCAGAATGGGTGAAAATAAACCTACATGAAGGAACATCCTTATAAAATTTCAGAATATTTGTACAAATAGATTTTAGCCACTTCTAAAGATAAAGAAATGAGTGACCTAGAAAGCATCAAGAATCAAAACAGCTTCAGACTTCTCAACAGCAGCACTAGAAGTTGCAAGGCAATAGTAGCTAATAGTTCAGGTAGACTCTAACTATATTGTACTGTATTAAGTACTTTACAATTCATCCTCACAACAACCCTGTGACATAGGTGCTATTATTACCTTCATTTTACAGGTGAGAAATCTGAGGTACAAAGGAGCTGACAAACTTGCCCAAATGACAGAGGTAATAAATGCTAGGATTTGAATCAGGCAGACTGGCTCTAGAGCCCATGATCCTAATTGGTATATCATACTGAAGCAGTGCCTTCAAAATTAAAAGGGAAAAGTATATGCAACTCAGAATTATATATCTGGCCAAATTATCATTAAGTGATAAAGTAGATAATTTTTGGATATGCATATTCTCAAAAATTATACCTCTCATAACTCTTAAGGACAATTATTGTACAATTTCACTTATATAAGGTGCCTAGAACAGTCTAATACATAGAAACAAAAAGTAGAACATTGGTTACCAGGGGCTATGGGGAGGTAAGAATGAGGATGAATGTTGTTTAATGTGTACAGAGTTTCAGTCTGGGATGATGAAGTGGAGATGGATAGTGGTTATGGTTGCACAATAATGTAAGTATAGTTAATGCCACTTAAAAATGGTTGAAATGGTAAATTTTATGTTATGTTTACCAAAAGGAAGAAAAAGCTCCTATAGGAAAAAGTACGCCACCCAAGTGAGGGAGTGAAGCAAGAAAGAGGAAAGTTAGGATTCAGGAAGCAAGAAATCCGACTCAAGAGTAAGGCAAAAGGAATCCCCCGGATAATGAAGAAGGGAGATCCTGGGATAGCGGCTGTGCATTAGGCTCAGCAAACAACCACTTCAGAAGGTACAGGGAGTGATATTTCCAAAAAGATGAAATTGATAGAAGACATGATATTTTTCTGAACTTACTGAGAAGATATACAGCTAACTGGGAGAGAATTTGAAGCTAAATTAATAATTACATAAAAACTTAAGCAGGGACTTCCCTGGAGGCGCAGTGGTTAAGAATCCACCTGCCAATGCAGCGGACACGGGTTTGAGCCCTGGTCCGGGAAGATCCCACATGCCGCGGAGCAACTAAGCCCATGCACCACAATTGCTGAGCCAGTGCACCACAACTACTGCAGCCAGTGTGCCTAGAGCCCGTGCTCCACAACAAAAGAAGCCACTGAAATGAGAAGCCTGCTCACCGCAACGAGGAGTAGCGCCCCTCGCCGCAACGAGAGAAAGCTCGCACACAGCAATGAAGACCCAACGCAGCCAAAAAAGAAAAAAATTTTTAATTAAAAATTTGTTTTAAACTTTTTAAAATTAAAAATGTTAAAAAAATTTTTTAATTTAAAAAATTTTTTAAATCTTTAATTTAAAATTTTTTTAAAATTTTAAAACAACTTAAGCAAACAAACAAAAAATAAGATAATTATTAATCCCAGGAAAACTTAGTGTTGTGATACAAAAGAAAAGTAATCTTCATACTTTTTTGTACTACATGACTCAGCAGTGAATTGCGTGTTATCTAGTCGTGATAATGTGAACACTAAATATCGATCTAACCAAAGGTTTATGCTAGATCTGCATCAAGAAGATGAGGGTATGAGTGCTGTGTACCAGGGTGGGCAGGTGAGGATGGAAACTGAACTCTTATATGCCTTAATGGAAATCAACAGATAATGCCTAAAAAAGAAAACTCAAGAAGTGACTTAGACATATGTGTTAAATACCAAAATAAACAACTATAAACAACTATAAGATTTAAAAGCAGTTGCCTCCAAAATAAAGCAGAAAATTGAGGAGATGGAGTGGTTTGGAAACTGCTATTTTTTTTGTGGTAAATCTTGGAGAACTGTTTGACTCTTTAAACCCTGTGAATATATGTTTGGTAAAAATCGAAACTAATTTTCAAAAAAGAAGACCAACACAACTCTAAAGCTTCTCCAGAAAGTCCAGAAAAGCCTGTTTCTACCTCCTTGTTTTCTCAAATCAAACCTACTTTTTTCCAAGCAGTAGTTTTCTGCACAATTCTTCTGTGATTCTCTGCCATTGTACACACATTTTCATAAAATAGGCTTTTGTGAGCTAGCCTGGGAATTTAACCATTGCTTATATTACTTCTCTGGAGACATGTATTTCAAGTTCTAACCAAACAACTTCCAAAAATCCTTTCAGAACTTCTCCTGTTTATTAACTGGGGACTGTATTATCCATTCCCATAAGACTTTACATACAATACAGCTAAAAAGACATTTGAAAAATCACAGAATATTATCATTGCATTTGACACTGTGCCAGCTGGTACAATCAGTGAGTGATGTGGCTACTGGACAGAAGAAGGGTAGGAGGAGAGTCATCAGGGGAGACTGTGTCAAAGAGCCTCAGTTCAAGCTGAACGTGCAAAGATGGATTGTAGATTGTTTAAATGGTGGCATCAATCAGGACTTTCTATGAAAGTGACAGACACTCAACCCAAACTAGCTAAGCCAGAAATGGAATTTTTTGGCTCACCTAACTAGGACATCCCAAGGGGTCTGGCATCAGGCAAAGATTGATCCTAGGTCCAAAAGAGTTGCTAAGCTCTCTTCATCTCCATTATTCTCCTCTACAGCTCCAGTCTTACTTCCCAGCTTTGCAGCATGGGGTGCTGATGAGGTGGATGGGTAACTCTATTGGCTGTACGTCAGAATCCCAGGGGAAGACCCTGATTGGTCCTCCATGGGTTCAGGTGAATGGATACTATGATTGGCCAGGCCTGAGTCAGCTGCCAGAAAGGGAAGATGAGGAATAACCTGCTGGGCTGCCAAAAATAATACCTATTACATCCCAGTATAATTGTACATACCAAATATGCTCTGGTGGAGATTTATTAGAGCCTGGGCCAATTGGCAGCGTAAGTAAAAATGCCTCATAAATGCTAAAGCACCATGAAATGTTGGTTGTGAGTCAGTACTAAATGTAAGTCTACATTGGCCCTACCCAGCCAAACTGCAATTACTCCTGGATCCTCAGCTCTCTGAATGTTTTAAGTTTTTCTTTCCTCCTAGCAGATTCATTTGTCACAGTTTCCCCGCGTATTGGCCTCTTTCTTCTAACAGAATCTGCTTCCAACTGCAGTGAAAAATTTGTTCATGTCATTTTTCAAAGGAAGTTAGGAGGAAAAAAAATGTCCACAGTTGGAATAGTTCGAAACTGAAAACATAATGGATGTATGTGCGTGTAATCAGATTGTTCTCGGCATCTTTCACTCTACCGTTTCTCTAATCTATTGAGTCACTTTCTTGGCCTTGTTGAGCCAGTCCTCAAATAAGCCAAAAATATTTTGCTGATACTAGCTGCAATTTACTGAGTGATAGGATATTTGTAATGTACTTTGAGACTGAGCTTATAGCCCTGAAGATTAGGCAGTTAATTAGTAGAGAAATGTTTTCACCATCTCGAAAAAGCAAACTTCAGATTAATTAACAGTCTATACTGGAATTTCCAATTTTTATAGGCCTACTTTAGATGTCTGATTTTTAACTAGGTGTGAGGTGTTCCTTGACTGCTGACAATGTAAAGTAGGCTGATGGCTAAATGTGTTTCCGATAAACCTCTCATTGATGTCAACACTTGAATACCTAATGCTACACTGAACTTTGTATTCGAAGATAGTATGGATGAATGCTAACTACTTGTGAGTCTGAGTTTTGCTGAAAAGACCTTAAGCCAGATTTGGGTAATATTCTCTGTAATGGATACTAGTAAAATCTTAGGGCAGGCCTTCACTTCATTTGCACAAAATTACCAAAACAAGACATTACTAGATGATTACCCAAGGCCATTCTCCGTCCATCTTTTCCTTGCCAGTCTCTTCCCATGACAGAGACTGAAAATGGCAGGTATTCACTTTCCCAGCCTCCTGTGCAGCTAGCGATGGCCGTATGATCCAGGTCAGGCCAGTTGGAATGAAGAGAGAGATGGCTGGGATATTTGGGGGAGAGATTTTTCTTACCTCAGTGACAGACAAGATGCATGGGTAGACAGCCTTTTTATTTGCATCCTTCCTGCTTCTTCCTGTTTGGGTCACATTTGAGAAGGTAATGCCAGGAGCTCTAGCAGCCATTTGTGACCATTGCTGAAACACTGAGCATGAAACTGAGAAAAAGCCCAAGTCACTGGGAATATCACTGAGCCACTACACCCACTGGAATGGCCTGCTTCCGCATTTCATGCAAAGTGAGATCAATCATCTCCTACGTTTCAGCCATTGGGCATTCTATCACTTTCAGCCAAAGGCATGCTTTCATCTTTAAATGATTCAAAGATACGAATTATTTACCCAGTGCTCATTCTGTTGATATGCTCTCCCCTTCTTGACTGTACCCAGATTTTATTTGGGTATCCAACCTCTCTCTGTATCCCATGTGGCCAGTGGAAGCAGATTCTTCCCTTGTTTATAGGGGTGATCATTGGTTGGCTTAAGTCAGTCAATACATTCCACTCCCCTGGAACTGAATGGAGGATTCCATTCAAGGGTTAGCTACAACTTAAGTTGTCCGACCAGAGTGAATCTTTGGATTCTTGCTTGGAATGCTGGAAAAGATGTGCTCTCTTACCTTCTCAACTACTCACATATGAAGCCAAGAATGCTATTTTGCCACCATGAAGTAAATTAGCCTTTGGAAGAAGTACATGCCTCAGAAGGCAGAACAGAAAGACAGAAAGAAACTAAGCCTATACTACCATTCTTGAGGTGTTGGATCACTGTAGTTTTGGACTTGCCATTACGTGAGGGCAAAAATCTCCTTTATTAAAGTCAGTTTGAGTTGCATTCTCTGTTCTTTGCAACTTCAGAATGCATTCTGATTTGATATACTTCCTGTCTAGGCTGTTAGGCGACAGGCAAAGAGGGAAACCAAATGGCAATCTTTTAAAAGGCAAAAGCGAAAACACCTCTCCATAAATGAACCATATTGGGTAGGTGCGTGGTCATCCATCATCCTTTTCTTCTCTCATCAAAGATAGAGAAGAAAACGATGTATTGAACTGCCACATGTAATGTGCTCTGCCACTTAACTCTGTTGGGCTTTGAGCAAGTTACTTAAACTGCTTGTGCCTTGGTTCCTGTATATGTAAAACGGAGACCATGATAGTATCTGCCTTGTAGGGAGGCTCTGAGATTAAATGAGATAATACATGTAACGTGACTCTAATGGGGCCTGTTCATAGTAAACACGCAGTAGATGCTAATTATTATGATTATCAGGATCCTCAGTCAACTGGGGATTGTGCTGGAGAGGACCAGTGTCTCCTGCCAAATCTTCCAGATGATCTCTGTACAAGATACTATCTTGTTGCTGAGGAGCTCACACCTCTTCTTTTGGTCAAAAGAGAACAAAATAATATTCCTGCAGATTTCCAACTGCACAACTCCTTAGCTCATGCACAGACTCTCTTACTCAAAGCTCAGTCCTGCCTTTCAGAAGGGCCTGGAGCACTGATTCTCACTCTCCATGAAAGGAGGTGAAGGACACCCCCATCCTCTTATGCCAGGAATCCAGAACTAGCCCTGTTCATGGCAGCACACCAGCACACCAGCCCAGCATGAGGAGAAAGCCCACCCTGGGAGGGGGGAGGGGTGTTTGTACTTGGCAATTGCCCACCTCACCCCGCAGTCCCCTGGGACAGACCAGGATGGATTAGTAAACCCAGAGCGAAAGGGAGAAACCCAGAGACTGAGAAGCAGCCTTTGTAAACAGGGTTCATGGAACGGCTGCATCGGTGATTTCATCCCTGACCAAGGATGCCATAAAAAAGAGAAATATTCAGTGATCACCATTTCATGTCACTGTAAAAGACTTAGAATCGGGGCCCAGAAAGCTCAGGTTCCAGCAACATTCTGCTTTGACAGGACCTTAAAATGCCTTCTGGAGTCAAGTCAGGGAGAAAAATTCTTAAGGTAACTGAGTGCAGCACATAACTAAGTATGAAGAATCCACTCTAATTGCCAAAAAGGAATATGGCCAAGGCTTCTAAGGAAAGGGGGAAAAAAGTGAAAAAGAAAGCAGAAACATTATGATAAGAAGAAAAGGGATGTTCATTTTCAAACAGGAGATAAGATATGGATTAAAGTTCATCCTCAGAATAATGTAGCAAGAAACTTTATAGCCAAACTGACTCCAACCGGAAAGGTCCCTGTTTCTCGGATCTCTTTGAATTATAGGGAAAACTAATTGGATCTTCATGTTTACCATGGAGGAAACCAAGTGTTACTCAGGATGTAAATCCTGGAGGTACTTTAAAAAAACAACACTGACCTTTACAAGCCTCTAAACTTATAGATCTGTAAGGAGAAAAGAAAAATTGATTTCCTGACCTTTGCCTGGTTTCTTGTCTTTTTTTTTTTTTTTCTCTAAACAGGGGCCTCCAATCCCCTCACTCTCTTCCTGGTGTTAATTTTCTGACTGTGCCCTCTGTCCCTGGTCAGAGCCAGGGGAAGGGGATGGGCCCATTCTCCATCTAGACTCTACAAAGGCCGGTCCAGGTTGAGGGATGACTCCACCACTCAAGGACCCTGGGTGAAGCCTGCTACCTCTCAGCTTCCTCCACTGTGTCTAGAAGGTGGCTCACCTCTTCAGCAGTCGCACGACAATGAGACTAGCCATCACGTTTGAGCACCTACTGTGTGCTAAGCATTGTGCTATGACATTTTTAGACATTGTCTTTTCGGTTTTTTTTTAATTTGAGCTTTTATTTTTTTTTAAGACAATCTATTTATTTTTCTCTTTGGCCATGCCACGCAGCTTGTGGGATCTTAGTTCCCCAACCAGGGATAGAACTCGCATCCCCTGCATTGGAAGCTCAGAGTCTTAACCACTGGACCCACAGGAAAGTCCGACATTGTCTTAATTAATTAATCCTCACAACAACCCTATGAGTTTGGGCCTCTAACTGGCTACACATCTCTCTCCCATTTCACAGATCAGGAAAACCCCTGTTCCCTCACCATTTCCTCTCTCCTCCTTTCTTTAGCCCACCTTCCCTGTGAGCCAAGAGGTGAGATCAATGAAGGACAGAACCATTTGAACTCCCAGAGTCCTCCGGGTTGGCGGGGCAGTTGTTGTAGAGCTGAGGAAACTGAGGCCTAGAGACGGAGGCCCACCAAGTTCCCGAGAGGCAGGGTGAGGAGACCCCAGACCAGCATCGTTCCACTGCCCCACACAGCATTTTTTCATTCACTGAAGTCTGGTCCGGGAGGCCACAGTGACTCACCATTCTTCCGTGTGAAGTAATTCCTTTGCGGTATCTGGCATATTTAGTGTCTGAGTCTACAGTGAGAAGAGAGGGGAACTTTAAGGTCATTGCAGGATTAGAGGGAAAGGTGGGTAGCGAGGGGGAAGAGGAACAAATGGGCACACCAGGGAGAAGCCAGACCATGGGAATATTAGAATCCTGGGGCGGGCGATGGATGAGGCTAAGTGATTTGTCAACATGAATTTATCCCTAATCCTCACGCAAAGATGACCCTTCTCATAATAGGCAAGGAGCTAGGCAGTGTGATCTGAGATATGCCTGCCTCAGGGGCCTGTATAGGGGCCCAAATCATGACTCTTTGCCACTCAAATGGTTTACAGCAATGTCTCCTGCTTTTAAGTCATTTGCTCACCATTATGAAGATTTTTGTTGTATTTGTGAACCATCTGCAATATTATTTGCTTAAGAGTTTAGCAATTTGGGGGACTTCCCTGGTGGTCCAGTGGTAAAGAATCCGCCTTAACAATGCAGGGGATGCGGGTTCAATCCCTGGTCAGGGAACTAAGATCCCACATGCCATGGGGCAACTAAGCCCGCACGCCACAACTACTGAGCTCACGTGCCTCAACTAGAGAGCCTGCGTGCCACAAACTACAGAGCCCACGTGCCCTGCAGCCTGTGCGCCACAACTAGAGAGAAGCCCTCACACTGCAACAAAAGATCCCGCATGCCTCAACAAAGATCCCCCGTGCCAGCAACTAAGACCCAAAGCAGCCAAAAATAAATAATAAAAATAAATAATTTTTAATTTATTAATAATAAATAATAAATAAATCTTTTTTTAAAAGAGTTTAGCAACTTTTAAAAACATAAATAGATACATTTAGGAGAAATGTTGTATCAGTACTGTAAGGAGAAAGTCAGTATCATTAGCCATAAATAGCGGCATAGTAATAACTACAGTGAAAACAAAACAAGGTTATTAGACTCTTGCTGGCTAGTTGCCTGTCAGAGACTCTGAGCCTGAGCTTTGTTCTTTCTTTGTTATAGAGGTTACCAAGTGTTAGGTGTTAAACACAGGGCCAAATGGAAATTATCTCCTTGACCTGAACCAGAAGGATTGACAGGAAGTGAAATGCTGTTGAACATCACCTAAATCATCTTGAGAACCGCCAGTGGTCTTGATCTCAGACATTAGGGGATTCTGTGGGCTCCTTTCATGTTTCTCCAAAAAGCAGCAATAGTTACACATAAGAAGGAACAATTCATCAAAGACATATTATCCAGCTGTGAGTTGGGGTGATTCACTTCTCTGGGCCTCAGTTTTCCTCATCTGCAAAATGGGAGGGTTAGAGCAGATAATGTCTTTCAGTCTTTTCCAGCTCTAGATCCTACTGCCTCTATAACCTCAGGAAACAAATATCGGATCTGGGACACAGGACAGCTTGGGTGTAATGGGCAACCACAGGGTCATTTGAAAGGTGGTAGAGAACAGGCTAGCAGTCCTGAACACTGGAGAAAGGGAGGTGTTTAGAAGTACCACAGATAAAAGTCACCCTCTTCCCAGCCTTACCCAGGGCCACCAAAATAACATGTGCATCCCAAGAATGCTCAAATGGTGAAAGTGTTAAACTCTGATCTTTTCATATTCAACACTTGGATTTCAGAGCTAAATTGCCTAATTTGCAGTGAGAAAATTACACTTCATTTTCCTTTAAAAAAAAAAGTATTCTCTTATATGGAGCATCCTGAGTAGGCTGGTTTCTGTTTGACTGAGAGGTGGTTTCGAGCAGTGGTTAGGAACTGGCCTGAAATCCATCACTCACTAAGGGTATGACTTGGACAAGTAAGTCCCCATCTTAAAAGGGGGGTTAATAATGATACCTACTTGTGGTTCCACTTGTGGTGGGTACCATTATTCAATTGTGCTGGTTGGATGAAGAAATATGTGTAAAGTGTTTGGCATAGTATCTAGCAAACAGTAAACGTATAAACAAAAATAGTAGCTGTTAGTATTTCCTGCCTATCTCATCTCGGCCCTTCTACTTGCTATCCCAATACAGCCTCTCTCCCACTCTCTCTCTCTCTCTCCCCCTCCCCCCCGCCCCCCCCCCCTCCGCCTCCACCCCACTCTAGTCCTTCCTTCCTGTCTTGGTGATCACCTTTCTCATGCTCCGGCTGGTACCTCTCTATATGTCTGTCTCCACGTCCTTTGCCAGACACAGTCAGCACTCAATAAATCTGTTGAATTGTGTAGAGGCCCCTTTGAAAATAGTGGAAGCAGCCTCTAGCTGAAAACAGGAAGGATTTTACAGGGACATTTTTACACTGCCTTCAGACTGGCTGCCGAAAAACCTAAGCCAAAAGTGTGTTATATACGAGGGATATTTGTGGGCATATGCCATCTTTATAGGACTTAGTTGAAACAATTCCTTGTTTGCTCAATTAAGATGAGGAAAAGAACATAATCTCCCACTTCTGTTTCATTTCACCCCAGGATAAGGAAGAAAAGAGGATGCAAGTTTCCTAACTGTCCTGGTTTTCTTCTTGGGTTCATCTAAGTGTGTTTACAAAATATACACAGTGGATTCCTTAGTAACACACACATGATTAGCCCCTTCTGATATCTGAAAGATATATGAATTGCTGAGCTGCTGATGAGAAAGATCCACGAATAGTTTTTTTAATTGGTTTAGTAAGATTATTTCCAGTCAACAATTCCCTAGTTTAGTGACAGAAGATAGATCTGTTTTCCATAAAAAGTGAAATGCCAGACTTTTGAATCACTCCAAATAAAAAACATTCCCTTAAAGAGTCACTTGCTATCATTTGTTTTATAGCAAAAAATAAAAGCCAAGATAGAAACTATTATCACAGAATGGCATGCTGAAGAGGCACTAGCAGTGATAAGAACACAAACAGTTCTCAGTCCTTCACTAAATTTCCAACTACTGCTGCAGGATATGCTGTGCTTCGTTGGAAACAAATAAACATAAGCCAACTTGCCCTCATTTGTTTCCATCAGCTCAATAAGAACTTGTGTCTCCTACTTGTACAGCACTTTAGAATAGAAAATGCTTTCCTAATTTTTATCTGGTCTTCAGAACATCCCTGGGAGGCAAATAGGGTGGGTAAGAGAGGTAACATCAGAAACAACCCACATGTCCACCAACTGACGAATGGATAAATAAAATGTGGTATATCCATACAATGGAATATTATGGGACAATAAAAAGGAATGAAGTACTGATATTGCTACACCCTAGATGAACCTTGACAACATTAGACTAACTGAAAGAAGTCAGTCACAATGGACCATATATTATATGATTCCATTTATACAAAATGTCCAGAATAGGCAAATCTATAGAGACAGAAAGTAGACTGGTGATTGCCTAAGGCTGAGAGAGCATGGTGGGGTTGGCGTAGGAAGTAGCCAAAGGGTAAGGGGTTTCTTTTGGGGGGTAGTGAAAATGTTCTAAAATTGATTGTGATGACCATTGCACAACTCTGTGACTATACTAAAAGCCAGTGGATTTTAAATGTCAAATAGGCAAATTATGTGGTTTCTTGTATCACAATAGAGCTGTTTTAGAAAGAGAGAGAGGGCTTCCCTGCTGGCGCAGTGGTTGAGAATCTGCCTGCTAATGCAGGGGACACGGGTTCGAGCCCTGGTCTGGGAAGATCCCACATGCCGCGGAGCAACTAGGTCCGTGAGCCACAACTAATGAGCCTGCGCATCTGGAGCCTGTGCTCCGCAACGAGAGAGGCCACGACAGTGAGAGGCCCGCGCACCGCGATGAAGAGTGGCCCCCGCTTGCTGCAACTAGAGAAAGCCCTAGCACAGAAACGAAGACCCAACACAGCCAAAAATAAATAAATTTAAAAAAAAAAAAAAAAAGAAAGAGAGAGAGATGACACTGTGGAGTCTGCGTTTGGCATTCATGTGGCTTCCATCTCAGGTTTGCCACTTAGGTACTACGTGACCTTAGTCACTTATTTCAACTTTCTGAATCCAGCTGACCTGTCTCAGAAGTAGTGATGCTTCCCTTGCAGGGCGGTGTGGGGACCCAGTCAAGGCCCACAGAGCGCCTGAAACCGTGCTGCATGTGCAATCTGCTCGATACACGGCGGCCGTAACCAGGACCACTCTGATGGTGAGCTAGCTGAGGCTCGGAGTATAAACAGCCTTGGCAATGGATACGAAATGGGCCCGACTGGCCTCCTGACACATGGCACTGACCTGCCTTCTTCATGGTTGAGACAGAACAGAAAATCAGAAAGAACGTCAGATTTGGAAACAGAAGAACTAGGCACTTACTCCCTGCTGCCTGCTAGCTCTGTGCTGGCAATGAGGGCTCAGTAGAGGGTTAGGTAGATGTGGTCCCTGTCCTAATGGAGTTTACAGAGTGGCAACTAGGAGAACCAGACTTGCTTCACAATCCTGGGCAAGTTATTTAACTTTTCTAAGGTTCAGTAACTGCCAAGCGTCAGATGAGAGTAATAGTCATGCATCATCTATAAGATTGGTGTGACCATTTAATCAGATTATCTATAAAAAGTACTAAATACAGTGCCTGACACACGATAAACACTAAAGAAATAACTGTCATTACTATTTTATTTATTATTATCATCTGCAGTAGCATTGTATCTGTACTAGAGGACAATCTGTTCAACTTCCATCAGCTTATTTCTTTATTTATGAACTGGAGATATTAATGGTTATCTCTAGCTTTTTATGCAAGCCAGATAAGAAAATTTGTGTAAAAAGCATTTTTTTTAACTTTTTATTTTATATTGGAGTATAGTTGGTTGACAATGTCGTGATAGTTTCAGGTGTACAGCAAAATGATTCAGTTATACATTTTCCTGTTTAGATTGTTGCATAATATTGAGCAGAGTTTCCTGTGTAAAAAGCATTTTTGATATGGGGTTATTATTTTCATTCCATGAAAGTAGCACCACTCAGAACCTTGAGTGAACCAAGGTATTGCTTTGTTTTGCCTCAGACAGAAAGCCCTTCTAAATTACAACCCTGGGAAATCAAGATGATAGTAAATTACTCAGGCCATCCCCTGGCCTGGGGGACTTAGGGTTAGGGTTCAGGTAGTAAGTCCTAGAGTAAGTGGACGTGTAGCCAGGCTGCAGATTGATGAGTGCCGAGAGGAGCCGGTTATTTGATCCCCAGGAAATGTTTCTGTGCTGGGGTCACTGTTGCCAGCTTTTGAATCAATAAGGCAGCACCTTTTAGACCAGAAAGTTCAGTTCTATTTATCAAGTCAAGAGAAGTGAGAGGAGCAACAAGCATGATGAAAGCCGGGCTCTAGCTAAGCCTACAGTCAGCTCCAGTGTGAGAGGGAGGGACCCAGGCAGAACAGCTGCAGCTTTCCAGGGGCTTCCCAGGATTTCCGGGGTCTTCCTTCAAGAGCTCCACCATTTTCTCACCTCTCCAGACACTGATCAGCACACGCTGATTCATTCCATAACCCTTTACTGAACACGTAGCAAGGGCCAGGCACTGTTCTAGGCACAGGGAATCTTCATTCACGTATTTGTTCAACAAATAAATATTGAGCACTTACTGTGTGCCAGACACTCTGATAAATGGAACAATGGCTGAGACACGGCCCCTCCCAGAGCTTCCAGTGTAGGAGGGAAGAGAAGTAAGTCAGCGATGACAGAGGATAAACAGCATAAGGGAGGACAGCCCAGGGTGCTATCAAAGCACAGAGGAGGGACACCCAACCCAGTTTGGAGGCTGCCTCCCCAGTTTGAAGGCCTGAGTTGGCCTTCAGGCCTCCAGGAAGTCTCTGTGCCCAACAGCCAGAGCAGGCACACATTGTCAATAGACACACGAAAGAAACAACCACCCAAATACGGGTTCTCTCAGTGACCCTCTGTTCATAACTTGAAATCAAAACACCCCCTTCCACCCTCTTCCTACTCCCTCTCCAATATGTTGACTTGGCCTTTGAAGTCACTAAAAACTCCCCAAAGGGAGGAGACCCCTAGAGGCGAGCTGGCCCCGTGTCAAGGAAATGAATCAAACTCACACTTTTATGTTATGGCATCACGTCCCTCGGGTACTTTTCCCAATTCGTGTGTTATCTGGCCTCCATGACTCTCCCGGGGTTCCCATCTAAAGTACTCCCTTGGGCGGTTTCCCATCAACCGTTACTGAGATTTTCGTGCAAGGAGGCACTTGTCACATGCCGGGTCTGGGGCAGAGGGGAAGGGTGCTCAGTAGAGCAGGGGACTCGGCTGCCCGGGTGGGGCGATGGGCAGAGGATGCTGGCTTTCCTTGCTGGAGTGAAAAAGGGCAAAAGAGGAAAGACACAAGATGAGCTAGATTAAAAGACTTGCCTTGGGAGATAGATATGTATTCATCTCTCTATTCTTGACTGTGAATGGAGTGGCTTAAAACAGTGCTTCTCAAACTTAAGGTGCGTGTGAATCATCTGGGGTGGGGTCTCGCTAAACTGCAGCTTCTGATGCAGCACCTCTGGGGTGACGCTTGAGGTCTGCATTTCTCAAAGGCTCCCAGACAATACTATGTTAGTTACCTATGGCTGCATAACAAGTTACCCCGAAACTGAGCAGTACGAAACAACAAGTACTTATTATCCCACACAGTTTCTGAGGGTCAGGAATCTGGGAGCAGCTTAGCTGGATGACTGTGGCTTGGGCTTTCTTATGAAGTGAAGAGCCAGCTTGTGAAACGGCGGCAGGCTGCAGGCTCTGAAGGGACTGGATCCCCCGCTTCCAGGCTCAGGCACGTCAGTCCCTGATGGCAGGAGCCTTCAGATCCTCACCACGTGGCCTCTCCATAGGGCAGCTCGCGGCATGGCTTCCCTGAAGACGGAAGCCACAGTCTCTTTACAGGCAATCCCAGCAGTGACATTCCATCACTCCTGCGTATTCTGTTCATCAGAAGTGAGTCATTAACTCCAGCCCACACTGAAAGTGAGAGAAATTAAGCTCCACCCCTTGACAGGCAGAGACTCAAGACTCTGTGGACATTTTTTTTTTTTAAGACATCAACTGTACTTGAACATTTGTTATTATTATTTTTTTTAATCTATTTATTTATTTTTGGCTGTGTTGGGTCTTCGTTTCTGTGCGAGGGCTTTCTCTAGTTGCGGCGAGCAGGGGCCACTCTTCATCGCGGTGCGCGGGCCTCTCACTGTCGCGGCCTCTCTTGTTGCGGAGCACAGGCTCCAGACGTGCAGGCTCAGTAGTTGTGGCTCACAGGCCCAGTTGCTCCGCGGCATGTGGGCTCTTCCCAGACCAGGGCTCGAACCCGTGTCCCCTGCATTAGCAGGCAGATTCTCAACCACTGCGCCACCAGGGAAGCCCCTCTGTGGACATATTTTAAAAGCCATCGCAAATACCATTGCTGCTGGTCCTCGGCCCATACCTGGAGAGACAGGGTTTAGAACAGCCTCCGTAGTCATAGAGCTGAGGCTGGAAAGTACCTCACCTGATAAATGGGCAGAACCGTGGCACCTCTCACGTAGGGTTGTTGCCTTATGAGATAACGCACAGAAACCGCTCGGCACGGTACCTGGCATGTAGAAGTGCTCAGTTAATGGTAACCAGTGTTATTACTGTCCATAATGTTATCGTTTGAGAAGTTGACCTGCTTCCCAGAGTCAGGCCCAGGTGGCTCCGGGCTTGGCCCTCTTTGCTCCTTGGTCCCAGTCCCACGCAGCGCAGGTGAGCTACAGCAGGAGGCGTGGACTGCACTGGGCCAGAAGTCCAGAGAACCCTCCCTTCTCACTGCTCTGCAGCCTCCCACACAGGGCTTGGGTGGGTGGGCGGAGGGAGGGGAGCAATGCCTAGACAACATGAAACCAATGTTTGGGATGCAGCACAGACAGCCTTGAGGTGGTGATGGCAGATTTTAAGGGTCATCTTAGAAGAAGACCCACTGAATCAGAATCTCTGGAGATGGAGTCAGCCAATCTACATTTATAACACACTCTCTGGGGTAATTCCTATGCACACTAGTGTTTGAAAAGCACTGCCGACAGATGTGAGAGATTTATTTACTCACCTGCCTCCCCCCTCACCTCCCAAAGAACAGGAAGGCTTGACTTTGAGTTCCTGAGAACAATAATGAGCTGTCCTCTGGGGGCCCCGTCCGAGGCCAGAGCTGGACTGGCCCTGGGGTTGACCCGGTGCAGAACTTCTGTCCTGGTGACTAATGATCCAGCACGGCCCAGCCTGGCTGCGGTTTGTCTACAGGCCCCATGACAGGCCCATCCACCCAGATAACTGCAATCTTGCCTTGTGGGATCAAATACTGGCTTGGGATTTATGAGTCCAAGAAACGACATGGCTGTGTTAGCGAGGGGGTGGTGGAGGGCGGGCGGCAGCCACTTCTCCCCCCGGGAGCCTTGGCTCCTTACCTGGCTTTGGGCTGCCTGGCAGGCCCAGAGGACAGGCTGCTGACTGTTTTGGGTCTGAACAGGGTCAGGGTGCCGGTGAAAAGCAAAGCAGCTGCTTCGCGTCTCCACTCAACCCCTTCCACTTGTGTCGGAGGGAGAAATCATTGCATGGTACACGCTGGTGCATTGTGTCATCTTAGAACGAAGACGAGGTTAAAAATAAAAAAGCAGCATTCTCCCATTCCATAGCCAGGGAATGGAAAGGACGTTTGTCCTTCATACCCCCTCAAAGCTGGAGTTGATGGCTTGCTGAGGGCTGAGCTGCTGCAGGCCTGAGTTGTGACTTGCAAACGGGCATCTTTCTCTTCATTATTCCTTTGCGAATGTGGGCCTGTGTCTTGACAATTAGGAAGGGTGAAGGACCCCAACCTCGCTTTCCAGGCGTTCAGGTCTCATTGATTATAGCAGGGCAGCATTCATTCACTGATTTATTCATTCATTCAACTGAATTTGATTAAGTTCTGTTTGCCAGGCACTTTCCTAGGCAACTGAGGAAACAGAAACTACCAAGACAGATCACATTCTGGGGAGGTGCCAGTGGAGACAAATAATACACAAGGAAGCATAAATTAACGAGATAATTTCCAGCTGTGATGAAGCAGGGTTGGAGAGTTGCTAGGAGAATTTTTAACAAGCATTAACCTGTGCTACGTTTGGAGAAAACAAAGAATTAGAAAGTGATTTGCAACCTAGACTTCAAGTTCTTTCACCATTTCTTTTCTGAAATGGTTACCTGACTTAAGGACCATCTTTCACTCACCTTTCACTTTCCATTTTGTTTGGATGGAACATCACGCAGCCTCCCAGCACAGAGACCCCATTAATAGCACAGTTGTTACTACACAGATTTGTCCAGGTCAGATTTTATTGCCTTTGGCCCAAGGCTGCTGCAAAATTTACAGAGCAAAGAGAGGTACAATGTGGTCTACTGAGCAAGTTACTGGGTTAGAGTGAGTTTCAGTGCTTGAAGATACTTAGCATTTAAAAGCAATTTCATAAAAGTCATCATTAGACTAATATATCACAATGGCAATTCAACAATGATGTCTAAAAGTTTTAACTGTGATTTTAGAGCAGCCAGTACCAAAAAAGCCTTGAATATGGGGTTGGCGTGTTTTTGTTCATACGATTTGGGGGTGACTGAACGCTCTGAGACATGTAAGATGCCGTGAGCCGTGGAAAATGCATGTGCATTCACATAAAATTTCAGGGTGCATGAACTCCTGAAGTCCATTCGTGGATTCCCCTGGGGATCCACGGGCCCCTGTTTCCTGCTCTAAAATTTACACTCATGGAAAGATATCCAAGATATTTTTTAATGAAAAAATAAATAAATTGCAGACAGTATATACAGCATGATTCCGTTTTTCTCTTAAATGTTATATATATATGAACATTCCATACCTGAGGCGAGTGGGATCAAGGGAAAGGATTACTTTTACCGTTTATTCCATATACTTCATTTTGAATTATTTCAGATAGCAAACATTACTTTTGTAATAGTAATTTTCTTGAAAATTTAGCCTCCAAAAATAGGAATCATGCCCATGACTGAATCAGACAGTGCACACTTACCATTTCTGGGCAACTGATCTTGACTGAGAACCAATACTTACTGGAGACTGTGGTGTGGACCAGAATAGAAGGGGCTGAATACAAGGTCATGTGGAAGGTCTCTCTCAGGGCAATTTAGATATAAGGTTGCTGGATTTAAAAGAGTTCAGTTGGAAAGCCATGGAATAACTTGGAAGTACATTTCTGAATGCATTTGTTTAAATTGAGGAAAGAGTAAATTAAGCATGCAGAATGGTCTCCTCAGATGATTTTAGGTTACATTGCAGAGGTCTACAACACAAAGCATTTTGATCAAAGATCTCTGTTCTTAGAGACTGATGCCAGTAATAGCCCACGATGAGTCCTCATCAGAAAGAAGCAGAGCTGACACAGGCAAGGGAGCGATGAATCCAGCTTCCACAGTTCCAAACCTGGGCACCATTCGCAGGGAAGTCTTACATCTAGGGGGTATTTGACGATGCAGAGAAATTGGGTATCTCGTGTTTTAAATCATGACCTCCCTCCCATCTGACCCAGAGCTGCTCCCTGCTAAGGTGGTGAGTAGAACAGATAAAAGTATTAAGGGGACTTTGGTGGTCCAGTGGTTAAGGCTCCGTGCTTCCAGTGCAAGGGGCGAGGGTCGATCCCTGGCCGGGGAAATAAGATCCCACATGCTGCGGCCAAACAAACAAACAAACAAAAAAGTACTGAAAAAGGCACTTTGCATTCAGGAACATTTATTGTTCTGAGCGTGGGTTTTTACAAAACCATTCAGCTTAGCATATCACACGGTATGTAAAAGGGAGCTCAGCCGTGCAAAGAAGAGAGACCGGTCCCTCCTCTGAATTAAGTCCTGGTCTGCCTTTGCTGCTTTCCTCCCACCGCGAAACCACGAGCTGCCGAGAGCAGGCGTGGGTCAGCTTCTGCTCCGTTTCCCCTGGCCTTGGGGAATGGAGGCCAGTTACATTTACTGGAGCCACTCCATCTGCTGCGCACATGCCCAGGCCTCTTGAGCTTAAGCCGGACAGGGTTAATCACCACACTTCAGAATGGCTCTTCCAGGGGAGGCAGGAGAATGAGGTGATTAAGTTAGCTATTATCAATGTGATTTTAGTGATACTGCAGAGCTGCTGCAAGACAAGGCCTAGGTCTTGCAAAGGTCTACCTGGCATCTCGGGCGAGGGTGACACTTCTGTCCCACGTCCAGAAAGTGAAAGCATTTATGGAGTTAAGATCATTCTGACCCCTCCTATCTTCCATCCCCTGTCCCTCCTTGAGACCAAGCCCATCAGAGGGTATTGGGATGGCCCATGGCATCAATAGCCTATTATCCAATAGCTCATTCATTACTACCACCATCTTCCATCCCTAGAGTGCTTTCCAGCCTACACAGTACAGCCCCATGAATTAGTTATCTAATTTGAACTTCACAATATATCAGTGAGCACCAGATGAGTGTCCCCCACTTGACAAATTAGGAAACTGAGGCTTGGAGAGACTAAGGAATTTTCACCAAGTGCGCTCATCTCATTAGTGGAAGAGAAGGCACTTGAAACCAAGTTTTCTGACCCCAAGTCCAATGTTCTTTCCCCTCCACTAGGTGAAATTAGGCAAGTCACCACAAACAAAGCACAGTCCAGCACTGAACCAGAAAGCATCCCTGGGCGTGATCTGTGTTTTTCCTGGACACAGCAAAGGAAGCAATCCTTTGCCCCCCAAACAAAGATAATAATAGCTAGCTACATAGTTTTTACTCTGTATCAGACACGTCATGAATATTACCTCTCCTGCTCCTCAAAACCACCCTAAATAGAAAGTACCATTACTCACTTTATTAAGGAAGAGACTGAGGCTCAGAGACATCAGATGACTTGTCCATAGTCACAGACTAAAAGTGGCGGCGTCAGGACTTCATCCAAGCTATGGGACTCTTAACCACACACTTGCCTCCCGCTCCCAGTGGGCTTGTTCCTCAGTTCATTTGTCAGGCCACCCACCCCAGGCCCGACGCCCTCAGGACCTTTGCTTGGTAGCAGTTTACGTGATTGAATCGAGCAGAATGCTTCCACCTCATCTGTTAACACCCCTTCAGCAGTGGCGCGTTAGGGCCCTTAAACCAGCAACACAAAATCCTCTCTTTCTGCCAAATTGATCTTTCAGAT
Organism: Balaenoptera borealis; assembly: GCF_965194805.1. Classification (NCBI taxonomy): domain Eukaryota; kingdom Metazoa; phylum Chordata; class Mammalia; order Artiodactyla; family Balaenopteridae; genus Balaenoptera; species Balaenoptera borealis. The sequence continues at coordinate 26,883,084 of NC_138868.1, read as the reverse complement.
CAGTCCATGAGGACACACAGACAGATTCCTCAAACAGAGTCTCACTCGGCAGCATAATTAATAAATGTCCTGAAAAGGGTCAGGGGAAAAGATTTGCTGCCGTTTTGCTGGGCATCTGGGGAGTGAAACACAAGCAATTGAAATACATTTTTTATTTCCACTCATTGCCTTTGTCAAGAACCTCCATATTCCATAACGCCAGATGAATTAGGGTGGTTTTTTTTTAATAGTTCCATATTTAAGTGAAATAAGACACCTCCCACCTCCGCCTGATAAAAAGAAAAACCACATACAAAGAAAGAGGAAAGGCAACAACCTAAGCCTCTGCTGTTGACAAATGCCACGGAAGAAAACTTCCTTTCGTCCAGTACACTTGCCCTCGTGTTTCAGAAAAGAAGATTTTTTCTGAAGGAAATAAATGCAAAATTGATACAATTTTGGTGGAGAGAACTAAACTTGCAATGGATTGCCCCCACAAAAATGTGCTGATAATGAAGGCGGGATTTAAGATTTTGGAGAGGGTTTATGCCAAAAAAGAGAAAGCAATGCCTTTGCCTGTGACCTGGAAGTCTCAGCCCTTCGAGTCCCGGAGTTCAGCTTCGGGTTCTGGTGTTCTCCTTGAAGACTCCGGATGATAGCTGGTGTCTCTGAGGATACAACTTGAATGAATTCCCAGGATAATGACCCGGCCTCCCGTGATTTACTAACCTCACCGCTGCACGGCCGCCCCATCAGGGCCAGTTAATCCTTTAATGGTCCCTGCAGTGTGTCCAGGGCTGCGCCGAAAATTCCCCAGCCCTCCCTGGAACACTGAGGGGAACTGAATGCCCTCTCCCCTCCCCGCCACATCTCCCCAGCCTCACCCCCTTATCTTATCAGGTAGCTAATTCCCACAAATTATTGTGTGATTCAGGCAGAAAAATGAAACTGCTCTCAAATCATAAATTTGTCACTTTCCGGACAGCTGCTAAGTCAAGAAAATCTTGACCAAGTGGCGCTGAGTCATTGTTCTGGACAATTAAGACCCATCCGTGCATTTGGTAATCTCTCTCTCAAAGCAATGTTTATTGATGGGTCGGAAGAAAACCGTTTATATAGAGATTTAACACGGTATCCACTCTTAAGTGGAGTGTAATCCTTCATCACGGGTAATGGGACTCCAGCATATTGTCCCAGGCAAAAGGTCTCTGTGGCCCACAGCACCCCATCACTGTGGCCATCCTCGGGCCCAGGACTTGCCTTGAGATGAGCAATACCCAGGCTTCCTAGATCTAGTCCTGCTCAGTGTTGAGGGTAAATACCGGAACTCTCACAGACAATGCCCGTGGGGTCCCACGGGAACCGAGCCTCAGAGGGGACACCGAGGAACTCTCCTTTTAGGTTGTGTGTACAAATCTGCCGACTTCTCACCACCTCCACCACTACCAGCCTGTCCAAGCCACCTCTCTTGGGCTGTGGCAGGAGCCTCCTTACAGATCTTCATCCTTACCCCACTTCGGTCTGTTCCCCATACAGAAGTCTGAGGGATCTTTAAAAAAATTTTTTTTTATTGAGTTAAAATTCACATAAAATGAAATTAAACATGTAAAAGTGCACAATGCAGTGGCTTTTAGTGCATCTACCACGTTGTGCAACCATCACCTCTATCTAGTTCTAAAACATTTCATCATCCCCAAAGGAAACCCGTACCTAGTAGGCAGGCACTCCCCATTCTCTCCTTCCCCCGCCCCTGGCAGCTGTTAATCTGCTTTCTTTTTCTATGTATTTGCCCATGCTGGACATTTCGTTTAAATGGACTCATACAATATGTGACCTTTTTTGCCCGACTTCTTTCACTTAGCATGTTTTCACGTCTCACCCATGTTATACCGTGTGTTCTTTTTTATAGTTGAATAGTATTATATTTTCTGGATAGACCACATTTTGTTTATCCATTGATTAGTTGATGGACATTTGGTTGTTTCCACCCTTTGACTACCGTGAACAGTGCTGCTGTGAACATTCTCCTACCAGTTTTTGTTTGAACACCTGTTTCCAATATTTTTGGTATATACCTTGGATCGGAATTGCTGGGTCACGATCCTTTTAATTTTTAAGTCAGATCATGTTACTCTTCTGCTCAAAACTCTCCAATGGCTTCCCGGCCAGAATGCAAACAAAAATCTTTACAATTCCCTGCAAGCTCCCTCCATGATCTGGCTCCTGAAACTTCTCATCCGTTACTTGCCCACTTGGCCCCAACAAACTGGCCTCCTTACTGGTCCTCAAGTACATGATGACGCCCCATCCCAGGCCTCTGCACTTGGCTGTTTTGCCTGGAACACTCTCTTCCCTCACCTCCCTCAGATCTCTTCCCAAATAGCGACCCTATTCAAAATGGAACACCTATCCCCTTTACCCTGATTTGCTGTTCTTCACCTGACCTAGTAAATATTCATTTGGGTTAGTTGTTAATGTTTTTTCTATTTCCCCCAATGCAATGTAAGCGCCATAAGAGCAGAATTTTTTGTTTTGTTCATTGACATTGCCGGTGTCTGGAACAGAGCCTGCACAGGCTAAAAACAACTAGCCTGACCCACCAGCAGAGTGCTTTTCATATCGAGCTATCGTCTCTCTTTATCTCCAATTACAGCACACGACATTAGTTCAATCTTTATGCATATATCAGATTTTTTTTAAAGGTTCAACACAAGTAAATTAGGCAGCGCATGCAAACAGAAGTATTCTACATATATTAGCTCAAATAATCTTGACAAGAAGCCCGTGTGTTAGCCTAGTTCATAGGCTTCTTGTAAAGAGGTTAAGTGACTTGCTCAGGGTTACACAGCTAGCAAGAGAAAGAGCAACGATTTACACCCAGCAGAGTGTTTGGTCTTAAGCACTATACTATATAATCTTGCTATCTGAATGCATTGAACTAATGAATGAACACACAAAAAATATTAGGCTTAGAGATCCAAATTTTCATTTCAAAAATCAAAAAAATAGGCTTAAATCACTTGCTGTGGTATGGGATATTAAAATATATTTTCTTTGACAGCTAAGAAGGAGTTTTGCGTTGTGGCAGCATAGTTACTTAAGCCATAACAGAGTTGACTTTTGCAGATATGTGAAAGCAAGAAGCACAGACATCAAGCCATGGAGTGGTTCGTTCATCTGATGGATGCATGTGGTGGGTTCGAATTTCAACCCACACATTCAAGAGCATATACAATATAACTTTATTTTCTTAGAATGGAACTTAATTCCTATACGTCAGACTCCCACATCACTGAGGTCTAATCTTGGTCAACTTTAAAAGTTCTAGCCTATGTTTCAGGGGGACTCATTGCCAAAGCATGGAAGGTAGTCTTTCTGCTGTTCCAGGAATCTGTGTGTGTAGGTACCCACTGAGACGCTTCTCCTGTCTGCCTGGCCCCTCCGGGCCGGGAGGGCACTAGATATTCAGCTGGGCTGCCTAGGGTCCTCCTCCACCCTGACTACCTAAGACACATCACTCAGCCACCCCCTCCTGGGGGCTTCCCTTCTCCCTTCTCAAGCCGCATTTTCTTTTTCCACCTCCTCCTCCCTCAAGGAATGTTTTTCTGGTCTTCAAGAGAAATCCCTCCTTCTTTTAAATCTTGGTAATTTCTTCTTAGAGTCATTCCCTTTATGACTTTTTGGCAAATACAAATATAAAAATACATAAAAATTCAAAAGCAGGACCAGCTGGCCATTTCTTCTTGTCATACCTGTTTCCTGAGGAAAAGAACCCAGGGACTACCTGCTAGAGTAGGAAGAGGGAGAGCAGAAAGCTAGGAGAAAGATAAAGAGGATAATATTCCCAAAATAGCATCTGCCACATGTTATTGAGTACATACCGTGAGCCAGTCACCGTTCTAGGTGCCAGTGATATAGAGGGAACAAAATCTGCACAGAGGATGTGTTTGTTTTCTATTGCTGTTACAGGAAATTACCACAAACTTAGTGGCTTAAAACAACGTAAATATTTTTATAGTATACTTCTGAAGATCAGCAGTCCAAAATGGTCCTCACTAGGCTAAAATCAAGGCATCATCAGGGCTGCATTCCTTCTGGGAGCTCTAGGGGAAAATCTGTTTCTGTGCCATTTGCAGCTTCTAGAGGCTGCCCCTTGGCTCATGGCCCTACATCGCTCTGAGCTCTGCTTCCTTTATCGTATCTCCTTTTCTGATTCAGACTCTCCCGTCTCTTTTCCTATTTATATGTAAGGTCCACCTCAAAAATCCAAGATAATCTCCCCATTTAAAAATCCTTAACTTAATCACATCAGCAAAATGCCTTTTGCCTTGTAAGGAAACATATTCATAGGTTCTAGGGATTGAGACATCTTTGGGGAGCCATTATTCTGCCTACCATAGGAGGTTTAAAGTCTAGCGTGGCATGGTTAAGTGCAATAATAGGAGAAATGTGGGATTGTGTGAGGGGTCACAGGGGTAGAAGGCTTGGGGATCAGGAAATGCTTCTCTGTTTAGGCTGAGACCTGGAGGATGAATAAGAGGGGTTTGGGAAAAATGGGAAGAGGAAGCTATAGAGGGAGGGATTCAAACAAAGTTTAGAACAAAAGCTCAGAGATGAGAGAGAATAAAGTAGATTATTGGAGCTATGAGTTTTGGGGCAAGGTAAGGTTCAGGCGTTCAAAGCCCTGGTAAACCCCTGGGAAGTTTAGGCTTTATCCTAAGGGAACCAGGTGATGAGGTGAGATGACTTGCATTTTACCCAAGTCCCTCTTGGCTGCTGAGCCAGTATAGATTATAGGGAGCAAGACTGATGACGGAGAGGATAATTATGAGGTTGTTATGATAATCCAGAGACAGATGATGGGGTTGGGGGCTGGGGACAAGTGGAAGCAGTGGAGAGAGGTTTAGATTTGGACTTAGGGCATCATGAGTGATTGGATGTCGGATGGGGGCATAAGGAAGGAGGAGTCCAGGAGGATTCCCAGGTTTCTGGTTGGAGGCACTTTGGAGCCACTGAGGAGGAGAAGGAGGAGGGTTGGGGAGGAAGGTGATGGGTTCCATTGTGAACATGTTGATTTGCTGATACCTGTGGGAGATCCAAGTGGAGATGCCTCGGAAGCAGCTGTGTCATTGGATTGTGGGGATTAAACGATCTATGGAAAGCACTTAGCCCAGTGGCTGGCACATAGTTAAGTGCTTAATAAATATGAAGTGCTGTTATTATTTTTTAGTTTTATATTCCGGTGTGGGCTATGCTTCAATAAACCATGCTCTGAGAGCCATCGGAGGGCGGGGTGGGGGGGACAAAAAGAAGGCAAATAAATGAGAGGAGAGCAAGGAAAAGGGTTATTCCACAGCTGTATCCATGTCCATGCTCTTATTCTGAATCCCTTGGATTAACAGATAAAGGATGGCAGTTTGCCTGCTGAAGTGGGGTTATCAATTAGCATTAACCAAATACAGAGAAAGCAAAACTATCCTGAGTGCACTTTCAGGAATTTGCCAATATCCCCTGGAGGAGGCAGGAGGGAAACTTGGGTCCATTGCTAGGATTAACTCCAGGCTGGTTTGTTTTTGATGGGGAGCTGGGTGGGCGTCAGAGGTGGGGCGGCCCTTTCTCGGCAATATCATCAGCAGCGACAAAAGCGATGAGTTGATTCTTTTCTTCACTCTGATTTCAATCTCATGTTGTCATCAAAGAGAGTTCTCCGTCTACACATCTGGGCACACAAGTACTTGTAAGAAGACTGGGGCAAATTCTCCTAGGGTTTTAATATTAATACTTTCCCCTCAGAGAGAGGAATTAATTAGTACTTGCCCCTCAGAGAGAGGAATTAATTTTCCTGGGCAAAAGTACCATTTGGTACAAGGGAAGGTTTTGATTTATGAGGCACCAGAGGCAATTTATTTCCTTTAAATATTATCATTATGAACGTAGCAACTTCATAAGAGAAAAATGGAATTCAAGGGACATTTACCTCTAAATAGTTACAGCATTTCAAATTCCTGTCCTGTCTTCATTGTCCATAGGATAACTTTGAAAGTTGTGAGCACAAGGTCAGACAATGCAACGAGAAATATCCAGGATCCAGCTGGGTGTTGTTTCAGTATCTTTTATTTGTTGTTGGACTCCAACACTGGAAAAATATTAAAAGAATGCAGGATTCTACCAAGTTTAGAGGTCTTTAAAACTAGACCAGAGACATTTAAATATCTTAAGAATCAAAGAAATGCAAAATCCAGTCAAGTGAAGTAACAGATTGGGATGTATACAGACTTCTGAAAGTAGAGACAAGGGTTAGGCATTTGTGTGACCTGAATCCAGGGGAGCCTGAGATACAGGACCAAAAATAAAGCTCACTGGGTCCCATCAGTCTCATGGAAAGTTTTGTAGTCAGCATCCAGGCTCAACCATACCAAAGGTAACCCCAAAAGTGTTTGGGATAATGAAATTGTTTCCTTGGAGGGTAAAAGCTTCCTTAATTCGAACACTGGGGGGACTTTGAATACTTAAGTATAGACATGGCAAGAGAATCAGACAAAAAATACCAGTATTTTTGTGTTAAGACATCTGTATGTATTTGGTGTTTAAAGTGTAATGCTTAAGAGAATTTGTTCTATCAAAGTTGTATTTCACATACAAGGCACAAATAAAATCCATTCTAGTGAATTTTCTTATATTTTCAGCTGCTGGACTCATTTTCTCTCACTAATCTTTCTTGGGTGCTTTCCTGAGATCAACGAGCTATATAATTATGTAATCTACAAATAAGTGATATTTTGAATATATTTTCCTGTGCATCTTCCTCGATGAAGTATCTGTTCAAAACTTTTCTATTTTTGTATTTTGTATTATGCCATTATCTCTTGTCTCTATATATCCTTGAACAGTCATTGCCAGTGTTGCCAATTCCTGTTAAATAGCAGTGGTAACAAGGGACATCCTTGTCTGCTTCTATTATGAAAGAGAATTTCTTGGGTTCTTCTACTTTGGCTTTTGCATTTAATTTTTAAAAAATATTATGGAAATTTTCAGCATGTACAACGGTAGAGAGAGAAGTACACTAAACCGCCATGTACTCAACAACCAGCCTCAACAATCTTTACTGCATCTCCATTCTTATTTTACCTACTGACCTTACTCCAAACATTCTTTTCCCTTCCTCCTCCTCAAAGATGATGAGGCAAACTGGAGTATTTTTTTAACTGAGGTAAAATCAATGAAATGTCTTGATTTTAAGTGTACAATCTGATGACTTTTGATAAATGTATACACCCACGTAATCAAAACCTCAATAAAGATAGAGAACATTTCTATCACCCTAGAAATTCCCTTATGCCCTCTTCCCCACTCTCCATAGGCAACCACAGTTCTGGTTTCTATCTATGAGTAATTTTGCCTTTTCTTGAACTTCATATAAAAGGAATCATGCAGTACATTCTCTTTTATTTCTGGCTTCTTTCATTCAAAATTTTTTGAGATTCATCCATTTTGCTGCATTGATCATTCATTCATTCTTTTATTACCAAATAGCATTCCATTGTATGAATGTACCACAATTTATTTATTTATCCCTTCTCCTATTGGTGAATCAACAGGAATCAAGAGGACAGATTCCATTTACTGAAAGTTATCAGGCATTGTGATAAAGACCCTCCATGGTCTCTTTCAATTAATCTCTCAAACAACTCTTTCAAGTCTTGTTCCAGTTAATCGGTTTATTGCCTCTCAGCTCCAAATTCACCCTTCAGTACCTGCTTTGCAATGATAGACGGGATTCTTGATGTATTTCTTCTTCACACTAAGCACAGTGTTAAGCTTTGTCAGTAGAGGGCAATGGAGAGACATTACAGGAGGAAGAAGTTTACCTGGTTTTGATGTGCTGTTTTGTCTTTGCTTGTTGCTACTGCTCTGTGCATCTGCCCATGCACGTGTGGAGACGTCTAGTGGTGTTCTATCCCACCCAGGGTGCCTAGTTCCGCAGCAACCTTGAGCCCTGTCCGGAGCCCAGTGACCACCCCGCTCTGGCCTTCCTGATGCAAACACTCCAAGTGTTCCCCAGGCTCCCTAATCCCCTGTACATCTGCCACCAGCCTCTGCTTGCCTGTGCCCTGGACAACTGTTTACCATGGCCTCCCAACATCAACACCATGAACGCCAGGCCAAGTGTCACCTGCCAGGAAGTAGACTCCCAACACCCTACTTCTCTTTGCCCACCCACCTTGGCTCACCTGTACGTGTGCTGTTTCCTACTGCCTCGCCACTGGAACAGCTCTGGGCCAAACAACCCAGCAGACCAGGTGGGCTCCACCCATACCTTCTCCAACGGAGTCTGAACCTCAGCCACAGGAAGGCCATGTTTGTCCTTCCTTGGGTAGTTGCCCTCAGCCCTGGCGTCCCCTTTAGGATTCTCTTTATAGCTTTGTAATTAAGCACCTATCTGAGTTTAATACTTCTTTAGATTAAACCACCCCTGTTCAAATCACTATGTGGTTTCTGTCTCCTGATTGGACCCAGACTGATACAGGCCAGTTCTATTATTATTTCCTTTTGGAAGATAAGAGAATGAGATTGAGAGAAGCTGCATGATTGCTCAGGATCATATGAGGAGTATGGCGGCAGAGCTGGATACAAACTCGGGACTGTGGGCTCTAAAGCCTTGGATTTTCACCACTCTGCTCCACTAACTAGGAGTCAGTGTAAACATACCACATGAGACAGAGCGATGGGCTCACCTCCCCTCACCCCCTCCTTTCCCATGCTTATATGTCCTGGGTGTTTCAGATTAAAACAAGGGCAAAAAATGCAAAAATGAGACCAGCTCCTAGAGGAAGATTTTCAAGAGTCAAGAATGTCAGTAGTCATCTCGAGCTAATGGCCAAAATAAACACACAAGAATAGAAAAGGGAAAAAAATCTACTGAAAAATCACTTTTACACACTTTACATATGGTCAATATTCTTCTCCAGATACATTTGTTTTGAGGCTATTTGATTTTTGCCAATTTCCCCAGCTTTGTCTTATCTGCTAAAATGCCTCATTTTGCTAAAGAGAGCTGAAACCTCAGTTTCGGGTCTCGTCTGTATTTGTATTTGGCTCAAGGCAGCCAGATTTCTGGATGATGTATGTCCCATAAGCTCTCAGGGACTCTGGTCCCCACTGGGGTTGTGCTCAGAGGCAACGTGTAACAGCTTCCATATTCCTGGAAATGAAGCCCCAGCCTTCTCGTACAGTTTCTCCCTTGGGGAACACAGCAATGTGAGTCCTAATTAGCCTCAAAATAACAAACCCCAGTACTAATGATCTTCCTTGAGGGTTGTTCTGGTCTTCCAGCTTCGATAGGAAAAAAAACAACAACAACAAAGTCCTGTGCAAGGATTAACCATTTCCTGCTGGTTAGATGCAGGGAACTCTGGACTCTGAGTTGGGATACCTGGATTTGAGTCCTGCCTCTGCCACTCATTATGTGGCCCTTTGTTTGTCTGCAAACAAGAAGACTGGATTCTAAGCTCCCTTCCAGATCTATGGTCCTTTGACTCAGAATCCTTTCAAGCCTATTTCATCACAGCAATTTAGATCATAGCGGCTTCCATCATTGAGGGCTCTCAATGTGCCAGGCAAATTGCTAAGTACCTTAAATGCACTATCTCGTATGATACTCACTGCAAACCTATTATTATCCACATGTTACAGATTCAGAGAGATTAGAGCATAGTGATAATAAAGCCACAGCTGTAAGTTCTCTCCCCGGATGGGTCACTGACTGTTCCCCTAACCTAACGAATGGGGTCCAGCAGAAGAAATGTAGGTAGATCGGTCATTGATTTTTTTTTAAAAAAGTTAGCATCAGCCTCAATTCACTAAATGAAGATAAGGCAGGGGGTGGGAGTAGTCAGGGCAATAGGGGAGGGAAAAAGACATTAACTAGCAAAGCCAGGTGCTTTGTACACATAGTCTAGGTTAATCTTTACAGCAACCCTATGAAGTGAGCTCGTTATTCTATTTCCACGACACAGATGAAGAAAATGAGGTTCAGAGAAGTCAATATACATTTGCCAACTCGTATACATTTGCCAACACTGGTCAGCAGCAAAGCCACGGTCTGAACGTGTTTTGTTTGACTCCTTCTATCACACTGCCCTGGGACAACTGTTTGTGGCCACAGGTTTCAGGGTCTGAGCAACTATACACACAGTTATCAAGCCCAAGGCTATGGCAACTGACAATGAAATAACTGGTCAATTCAGTGAAAGGAAGAAAAATATATTTCTTTAAAAAGTCAGTCCTTTTTTGACTTTGGCTGCGCTGGGATCTCCAGGGTCTGAGGCCCAGCCCCTGCCCTGCAGGATCTCTTTCTGGACAAGTGCTGTCCCACCCACGAGAGAGGAAATCAAGGGCGTGGAACTGATCACAGCGGGGACTGACCCTAGGTTCTAAAGTGACGGAGCCTTTAGAATAGGCACGTGGGAGGAAGTACAAGAACGTAGGCAGGGACACAGGCCTCGCAAACCAAGCCATCTTCGAAACAGAAAGAATCAGATTGTTGTTCTATTTCTCTTTAGAAATTGAGTTGTTCTATTCCTCATCCTTTAGGAGCAGCTGTTGAAGAAGAACCACACAGCCGGGCCTTTGGGAGAAGGGAATAACTGACTCTGAGTACAGAGAGACACGTTGCCCAGACTCTACTGGGATGTAACTACACATCTACCACCCAGAGCAGCCTACAGCAGTGTGTGTAAACCGGCTCTCTAAAAAACAAACTAACAAGAGCAGTCCTGCTTTGCAGCACTTGCCAATTTCCACGGTATAAACACTCCCAATTCGAGCTACTAATGTTTTGACAACCGGCTTGCAGAAGTCCTACATATGTAACAGCTGGCTCTCACAAGGCAGTGGAAGCCAGCTCCGTGCGCCACTGGGTAGCCGGCTCTGAGGACATACCATCTTGAGAAAGCAGGAGTCTTTTTGGACATGGCCCACTGCCTTCCTTCCCCACTATGGTTCCACGTGTACCAAGATATTCCCGGTCCTTTTAATTCTTACAGTTCCTTCTGCCTGGGGTGTTCTTCCCCTTCCTTTCCTTCTAAGAAAGGAAGGAATGCATCCTTCATGTCCAGGCTGAAAACTATTGTCTGGTAAGCCTTCCCTAGCCTGTTTAGGCAAAGCTCATTCTCGATCCTTTGCCCACCCCTGTATTATCTGCTTAAATTTCTGCTTCTCCTACTAGATTGTGAGGTCCCTTGGGGAGAGGGCCATGCTTGCTTCATCTCTGAACTAGGAGCCAGACACATAGGAGGCTCACAATATATGACTGCTAAATGAATGAAGTTATAAACTTATCTCTGATTTTAAGTTAGGCAGTGAATGACATCACTCCTTAACCTAGTTTAAATGTCCCTGTCTCTGGAAGGTCCATAAAAGCAGTTCTACTGGTAGTGGTTGGACAAGAGTGGCTAGCAGGGTATGTCTTTTCTCTAGCTGTGGGCAGGAAGTGCCCACTGCAGGGTAAGAGCTCCTTCTGGCCAACCTCAGCTCCGAAGGGATGTTCTGGGAAGACTCAAGCCACTACAGTTGGCCTTAAACTTTTTGGCAATCACAAAAAGGCGGCGGATGAGGTAGATGTGAAGGCAAGAACTTGATTCTTCTCTTAAGCTGCCCCCAAACCGATAAGCCTTCCACAAGGATGGACGGTGTCCTCTAAGATGTCCCCTCAGGACTGACACAAGAACCCCAGAGTCAGAAGGAAGAGCTAGACCGACCCTCTCAAACTGGGAATTTCCAACCTGCAAGAGAGAAGTAGAGGGAGGGAATGAAAAGGGAGAGGGTGAGAGGGGAAGGATAAAGAATAAGAATGACCACAGAGAGTAGTAACGTTCCCTATATACACAGGTGATAAAAGCTGATAACTGCAATGACAAAATTAAGAAAATAAAAACACTGCTCTGAAGATTTTAGACCAGCTAACCCAGAACTAAATAGGCAATAACTCGGGCTGATAAAAAGCAACAGGGCATCAACCACATAAACACCCGGCCACTTCAATGCTTCTGTCTGTATTATGATGACACTGGTTTGTTGACACCACACCGTCCCCATGACCCCAGGCACCAGGAGTGGTGCCCTGACTCACGGAGGGGGGAAGTTGTGCGGGGTTGATGCGGACGAGGAGCTTTTGGGGAAAGACAAGTTATCCTTGACTGGATGCAGATGGCCCAGTGAAAAATGAAATCTGCCAGCAGAGGCTGCCTTTATCAGCTGGAGAGGTTCAGCAGGGACAAGACTTCCCCATCCCCAGCCTGCCTGAACGAGCCTCCGGTTTCAGCAGCATATCACAGACTGTCCTAATGAATTCTTCTGACGGGCTGGAGCCTGCACATATCTGCTTCTAGGAGTGCATCCTGGCAGGCTGGGGCATGGTACGGAACTCGCCTGGTGTTTGCATTCCGCCTCATGGAGTTGGCAAGGAATGCTTGCCACGGGGAAAGAGCTGTCAGGTTCACCAGGACTGAATGCCCTGCCTAAACTGGCCATCCTGCCACTATCCTGGGCTCCCCTCACTGACTTCCAGTGGGCAGGGGGGTGCCCAGGAAAGGCCAAGCCAGACACCCAGTGGGTGCCCACAGTATCAAAGACAAAATTATAAGAACAAGCTGCTGTTTATTAACTAACTTCCCATTATGTGCCGAGCCCCACACCAGGCACTTTGCCACGTTTATCCTGTACAACTGTCCCATGAGGTCAGTGTTACATTCCCACCTTAGAGGTGAGCAAACTGAGGTTTCCGTCCAGCTGTCCAGAGTCATGGGGCTGGTTAAGTGGCGGATCTGGGGAATGAAATTGAGTTTCACCTATCCACACAGCCTGCAATCCTAAAAGGACTAGTGTGGAGGAAAATAGGCACAATGAAATAAATATCTGGAGACTCTGCAGTAGCTACTCAGATAAACCTTTCCTTTTTCATCCAGGTTTAGTAGCACCATGAGGACCGTAGTAAAATATTGATAAAATATGAATCTATCATTGGGGTTTTAAAAAACCCACACACTATAAATTCGTCTCAGAACCCAGAACCAGGAGTTTTTAATTGCCGCTGCTTTTGGTTATTTGAGCCATTGTTCTTCTCATTCAGTATACCAACCAAGGAATGCGGAGCCAGCAAGGTGTTTCCGAAGACCCGAACTGGCCCCCAGACTGAGACCCACAGCTCTCCCGGTTCCTTGATACTGTTCCTCTTGCTGACACACTCCATGTTTCGTACCTGAGCCAAGGCCTCTGAATACTTTCTTCCTCTCCTCTTCCTTGGGAAGTTGAAACCAGCAGCAGGCATTTTGATGGGTTCAGAGAGGACCTTTATACGAAAGATGCCTCACGACACCTGGGCATGGGCCTGACATCTGATGAGGGTGGGTCCCAGCTATCCTTGCCTGATTAGCCACCAGCTGGCCAGGGTGACTGACAGGTGGCCAGGTGACCTTGTGTCCCAGTCCCTTCAGTCTCCTGGAGGATCACAGAGACAACTGTGGGACAAGTGGAGTTTGGCAGTTGCTGACTACCTGCCCCTCCTGGCTTCGCCCAGCGCGGCCCATGTCTCCTCTCTGCAGTGCAGCGGGCCACGGCTTGCTGGTGGGGTGGCCCAGGGCCAGTGCAGGCGAGAACCCAGGGACAGGCTCTGACTCAGTCCTCGATGCACAGCTGGAGACCTGGCTACCCTGCCTGAGCGTGTGGACTAAGCCCCTGTGGCATCCCCTTCCGTGGAGGGGAGCAGTGTTGTTACTCTGAGCAGAAGCTGAGGTTCAAGTGTTTCAGGTCTCATGGTCTGAGCCTGTATCCCATTGCTGGGATGCTCTCGCCTCCTGGAGGGCACGCCCACCCCAAGGCCTCTTTCAACAATCCTCATGCTTTGCTTTGGGCCTTTCTAGACCGCTCCTGCTAGAGGTGAATGGAGGGACTCGCCAGGGGCGGGACCAGCAAGCTGAACCATTGTATCGTGCCACTAGCAGTTGGAATTTACTAGACACTTACAGGTGGGGGGAGGGTCTTCCAAGATTCACGGCCCCTCAGCTGCTTCTCCCAGGGCCTAGGAGTCTCTCTGTCTAAAAACAGTGGCAGCTTGTCTCCACGTGACAGCATCAGGAATCTTCCTCAGAACGTGCTTTGTGTTGCCCACCCAGCGAACTCAAAGGCATCTTCATCAGGAGGGGTCTACAAGGAGGGATGAACTCTGCCTCACTCGGCCTGGTGCTAGGATGAGGGCAGGGGCGGCCTCCCTGGACTTCTTCCCCCATGAGACCTTTGTAAGCCCTTACCAAGGATCACTGTGCCCCTTCTCCCCTGCCAGGGGAGAAGGTCTGCTGCAGTGGGGACCGGAAGGAAGGCTGTGCCCACGGTGAGTGATAAAGGCCACTGAGATGGATCATTATATTTGTAGACCTCAGAAAAATTAGGACAAGAGACATCTGTGACAGGCTCCCTGGCCTTCCTCCTTTGGATGGTAAGGACCCAGAGACATCTTAGAAAAATGGAGGCTGCCCGCGGAGACAAGGGGATAATCCTATCCATGGGACCCGTCAGGAGCTTCCCTCACCTCCACTGTCACCAGACACCAGCAGCTTCCTCCTGCACCCGCTCCCTCTGACGTAGAGCTCCTGGGGAAAGCAGGATGCTGCTTTTATAAAGTATTCATTGACCTTGAACTTTTAAATGTGTTTCTCAATTTCCCCCTTTTATCACTGTCCAGCTAACATTATGCTAGGTCATTTAAGTTCCGGTATTTAATATAAAATATTGAATGAAAACATACTTTACGAACAGGCTCTGCAACTGGAAACGGGAGGAGGGAACATTTTGCCAATCATGCCTATTCTTCCTCTGGACACCTGGCAAACATTCCTAGTATCCGAACAAGCCGGTGGGCAAGAAGGCGCCACTGTTGCCTTCTCTCGGCATTCCTGCTCCTCCTCCAGGCCAACATGCCCTGAGACAAGGGGGATAAATACCGTAAAATGAAGGGGTTGAGAGCGTGGGCTCTGAGTCAGAGTTGGGTTTGAATCTCTGCCATACGCGAGCTGTGAGATCCTGTGTGAGCTACTTCGTAGGGTCTCAGTTTCTTTATCTGTAAAGTGGGAACATTCTCAATAAGAGAATGCATGTACAATGGCACTGGTCTGTACATAAAGGTCCGATAAATGGCCCCATTATTATCATTTGCATGTTAGCCCTTGAGCATCTCCCACTTGGGAAGGCCCTGGGTGCGTGTTAACAGAGCTGGGGTGGGTTCACATGGGGTGTCGGGCCCTGTCAGACAGAAGCCCCCTCTTCCTGTCAGACCTCGCTGATATCCGCACTCCACCTCTCATCTGTCTCATCTTTCTTCCCAGAGTTGTCCCCCTCTTTCTACCCCTCCTTTCTTTCTCCTGGAGTCCAACTGCCTCCTCAGTGGCCCTCAGAATCCCTGCCGTGTCAGGCGATCCTTCTCACCCAGTGTCAATGTCAATGCTCCCAGGATGCCGAGAAGGGGAGAAGCCACTTGTTTCAGCCAACCCACCCTCTACGCTAATCTTAGCCCCTCCTCCTGGACCACCTCTCAATCCTCCCTGTTCCATAAAAATATCTTGTTATCTCCTAAACTCACATTTGCTAATTTGGTCTGCCTTAGCTGCTTATATCTGAGATCTGTCTGAGACTTCCACTCATAGCTAGCTGATTTTCATGGTGTGCTTAAAGGCACTGACTTTCCTGCATCTGCATCCTCAGGATTTTGTCCTCATCGCCTCACGAGTCTCTGAAACAAAACTTTACTCAGGAGGTCCTGACTGCGTACGGCTGTCTGCTGGCTGGTCTGGTGGGTTTCCAGCCCTCTGAGAGATGACCCTTCCTATGCTGCCTGACTCTCTCTTTCCTTCTCGAGGCTGCTTGAAAAATGGAGAAAAGCCCAGAGCCCTCCACTGAAGCAGCTACTTTCTCAGTGTAAGAAATCAGACCATGTGGTCATCAACATTGTATCATTTACATTTATTTATTAAGTTTTGTGCAGATTTCAATCATTTGAAATACAATAAAATAGTCACTAGAAGCAAAGACCTGAATAAAAAGGGCCAAGACCTTCATATTTTCTTGGGGATTTGTTTCCCTTACTGTAGTTCTTATACATTCACCTGTGAGAAGTTCCTATGAGCCACTCTGCCTGCTGCAAGCCTTTGAAGAAAAATGCCCCTAGTTGGGAACCACTGTTCTATTTACACACACACACACACACACACCCCTACACCTGTTCCTGACACACCTGTTAGTCCAAAATCAGTGGTGCAAACACCCTGCAGGGAGGACAGGGCTCTGGAAGACATTGCCTTTTTCCTTTTCCCTTTGGTACCCAAAGAGCTAAGCAAGTGGCTCCTCATAGGGACAAGACGTGGGGAATTCCTGCCTGGCTCACAGGGAATAAATCCGCTCCAAAGCCACGAGGTTTCAGTTTGCGGGTGCTGGAAAACACGCCTCAGGGAGGGAGAGGCCTGCTGTGGAGATGTGACCTGAGTGAGGTGTGAGGACTGGATATGCAGGTGGGACCGTGTACCGCCTTCTCCTTACCTGGCGGAGGGGGTCTCCCTTGCTTGGGGAAAGTCACTGACAGAGGACGGTCAGGCTGTTTTGGAAACAAAGCTCCTCACGGATGGACTCTCCTGCATACAGCTCTTCTGACTGCATTCAGCACCAATGTCCTGGCCCACAGCCCCGGGGCTCATCGCAGTGGGCCCCGGGCCATCTTCACGGATGCTCTCTACAGGCTAAAAAGGTTCAGGGCAGTCTCAGGAGCGTCAGGTGCAAAGCTCATCAGTCACCTTATAGCAAATATTTCTCGAGCCCAGCCGTTAGGTCTTTGTAAAGTGTCGTCCACAGACCAGCAGGGTGGGCGTCGCCTGGGAGCTTGTTAGGAATGCAGTCTCAGGCCCCACCCCAGAACATGCCTCAGGGAATTCCTCAGGGAATGTCTATCGATATTAAAGGTTGAGAAGTCCTCAAGGAAGTAACATGGGAAGGGAGACGATCCACTCCTCTAGAAACTCACACATGGTTAGGAAGATACCACTTGTAGACATGAAACCGTGGAGCAGAGTGCATGTCTATATCATCGAGCACGTTTTGGAAGAAAACTTGGATACAGAACACCTAAACCAAGTCCTGCCTCAGCCACTACTTTCACCGAGCCTCAGCTTCCTCATCTGTACAGTGGGAATAATACTTGTCCTGTCTACCTTATAGATAGATGGTCCTAGGTGGGAAAGCATGATACCCATAAAAAATACTATTGAATGTTATGTACTCTAAGGGCTACAGAGGTGCCGGGATGAGAGAGTCTGGGAAGATCCACTGGGGGGCTGAAGGTGGCCTTTTAAAGATATTGGACCATACACTTTACTAAAGCAAGATGGAAAAATGTACATTTTGACCTTTGCACCTCATATAGACTCTAGCCTGAGCTACAGAGAGCTCACTCTGACCAGCTTTCATCCTGACAATCTGCTCGTGGTCAACTCCACGGGTCTCAAAACACACACTCAATGCCACTGGGTGTGTTACAAAAGGCACAAAGCAAATAGATGTGGTCTCTGTGGGGAGGCTGACAAGAGCCCTCTTGCTGCAAACCTTAACTCTGGTTTGTAGCATATGGAAATGGATTTGTTTGTCATTTTGCATGAAGATGTCTGGACACCGCAAGAGGATGCAGGGGGTGAGGGGGGAGGTAAAGGAAATTAGCATGAGTTCTCAGGTAATCATTTTCCTAGATGATGCCTATTAAGCCTTTGCTATGTACTAGATGCTTTCATGCTTTTTCCCCCCATTTAATCCTCACTACGACCCTATCAGACAGATAGGGACAAAAAGTCCCCACTTCACAGATAAGGAAACCGAGGACTTAGGATCTGAACCCAGGTTGGTCTGCTTTCCAAAGCCCATGACCTTAACTGCAAGCTAACCTGCTAAAGTAGTGTGAGAATCTCTGGGCTTCCTAGTGCAGATGAAACAATGTGACTGCTCTTGTGAAACCTGGCTCGCTCTGGCTCGCTGACGTTTGCCATGCTTGTCCTGAGCTTCTCCAGAGAAATGCCGTCTTCTGGCAGGAAAAGATAAAAACTGCTGATACAAATGAGTCACTACACTGGCTATAATTAACAGTGATGCAAGAGCCAGATGCAAACCAACAGGGGCCTCAGGACCTGACTTTTCAGCAGCCCAAACTTTGAGCTGCACTTCAACGCAGAAGAGTCTCTGTTGTGAGCTGCTGTCTGCTCAAGATACATTTTAAATGAAGAAATGAAGCCTGGAATGCACACGAGCTCCCAGATACCGGAGTTGAGAGGGGTGGCACCAAATTAATCTCCTTATTTACAACTGAAAAACCATCCACCAGAACCAGAAAGAGAGTTTATAGTTTATAGATAACGTAGATATTTGCCTTTCACACTCGGCTGCCCTGGAAAGTCTAAGCAGTTTCCAACCTGCTGAGCTAATTTATAGCAACTACAATTGTAAATTTGGTTGTACTAGGTGTTCAGTTTACTCTCCTGATTGCAGTGTATACCAGTGAATTTTTCAAAAAAGACCAGTTATCATTTGCATCTCTCTACTCTGTTTTGCTGACCTGGAGTAAGCAGTGATACAATGAGAGCCCAATGAAAATGACTCTGAAAATACAATTCCCCCCACGCCATCCACATGGCATGATGAGAGGTGAAGGCGGTGCTCTCTGGCTGCTTCTATGACCAGTAATTGCCTCTTGAGGTTCAACTGAGAGAAATAACGAGTGGTCAGGACCTGGACAGACTTAAGTGGTCATTGATGTCAGCGTCAGCATCTTACCTGTTTAAAAGAGGCTCAACTGTCCTCAAGATTTGTACACAATACAGCTGATAGAATCTTACCACTTTCCTTTTGAATAGACTTTAATTGAGAGCGAAGTGAAAAATGCAGGTTACATTTTTAGTGTTACTTAGTGGTATACGTTGGAAGATCAACACCAAAACAGTGATGCATCTAACATTTATACATTTCCTAACTTTAGTTGTCAAAGAGCAAATCATTATCAGATATATATATTTACACAATAATTTCAAGCAACAGTAAATAATAAACTCCCTCCCTTAAAAAACAAAAACAAAACACACACATACACCCAACCACCTTTAAACAATGGATTTCCTCACACTAGTAAGTCTCATTTTTTTTCACATATACTTGTAGACCCAAAGTTACTTAAGTTACTAAAGAACAGTCTTATCAGTGGAGATCCTGGACCAGCCCTTATTTTCTTTTAGAGTCACTTTAATTTTTACAACTTGAATCCACATAACCAGTGTGGTCTGTACACTCTTAAGGACACCCCAAATGATAAAAATGAATTCCACTTCCTTTGTGTGAGGAGACACGTACATCTCTGAAGATGCATATGATTACAACTCAAAAAAGTCAAAAAGAAACACAAAAACAAAATCTCAGATCCTCAAGCACGGTTTCTTAAGAGCATTGTGCTAATGTTAACATTGAATTAACTGAATGATAAGATTCTTTTAGATATCTCTGCAGAGGTACTGGTTAGTTCTGATTCTTTTTTCAGCTGCTTGAAATGCTTGAGTTTTAAAAGTTGCCTGGTGGCGCTACATCCTGCTTTCCAGGTTAGCAGCCTGCCTAAGCTCCGGAATGTCGGACGAGACTCACCCCCAGTGCCTTGCTCTCTGATTTATTTCTTGCTGTTGCTGTTAGTAAATGGAAACCATGACAAAGTTTACATTAGCAGACACATCCACATGCCCTGGCCTATAAATATTCTATGATGGAAAAAGGTACAATGACTCCATTCCTCATGAAAATGAGCGTAAAGGGAGAAGGGGCAGGGGGGAACATTACCAACAATGGCTCTTCTTACAGTGGAAAATCCAGACCAAATGGCAACGGGCTTTTAACTAACTGGACGCTGACAGCCACTTCTCCAGAGCCTTATGAGTCAACTAAAAGTTGGCTAAGCAGAGACCAACTCCTCTGAGCAAACCTGGTAGGATCCAGTGGTACAGGCATCTTTCTCGGAAGCTGGATGAAGAAGATCAACCTCCGTTTCCTTCTTAGAGAGGCGAGTGAGGAGGAATTTTAAAGTCAGCTTTGAAGGTAGTTCACACACAGTCCTGCCTGAGACACAGAACGGTGCCTGGCGTGGACCCCTCAAAGCGCCAGCTGGAGTTTGCTCATGTTTCTCTGGTGCATGTTGTGATGGCGGACTAATTCGTCTGACCGGGCAAACTTTTTCTGACAACTGGGCCACCGACAGCTGAAGGGCTTTTCACCTGTTGACACAATGGCCAGTCAGAGACACTTGCGGTGGAGAGATGGGGCGCAAGTTTAATCATCAAAGGCCCAAATTAAATCATCACAAGACACCCACTCCAGATTCTCTCTAGCTCTTTCCCTAAGCTAACAAATCGGGCTCATCTCGCAAGCAGCCTTGAAGTGGCAGCACCTCTGGGCCTTAAGGATTAAAATACTGTGACAATTATAAAGTGTTATTGAGTCAGAAGACTGGGGAAATGGGAGAGAAAGAATGAGTCTAGTTAATGGAAATGTCTGGGCAATTCATATTTAATCAAGGGGGAAAAACATCTGGTAAAACCCCTGCCATTAGACTGTTTTGTGAACTGTGTAAATGTTTCCCCTTTGCTGTTTAAGGAGGGAATTGAGCTTAACTGGGAGGCAAGGGCCTCAGGATCATCACCCTGGATATTGTTGATTGACAGCCATCCAGTAGCGGAGCTGTGACTGTAGCTTTAATATCTCTGTCTGTATAGATATTCTGGATGGGCTGGGTGTTTTTAAATAAATCACTGACATCAGTGCACATGGTATTTGCTTCTTTCACCTTAAAGGATTACTCAGCATAATACCCATTATACAGAAGATTCTAACTGAGGCATGGTTTTGAGATTTTTTAACAAGCTTGCCAAAAAATCGAGGCTTCTCCATCTAAGGAGGCCTCAGAAGATCCTTCCAAGCCTCATTTTGGATAGGGAAGATAATTAGCATTTATGAATGCCTAATACATGCCAAGCCTTGTGCTGGGTGTGTGTGTGTGTGTGTGTGTGTCATATATATATATATATATATATATATATATATATATATATATATGACACACACACACACATATACATACATATATATTCAAATATATATATATACATACATGTACACACACACACACACATATATATAATTTCGTGTACTCCTTACAGCAGCCTGTAAGGCCAGCATTATTATCCCCACTCTACAGATGAAGCTGGACCTCTGGTGAGGGCAGACCCAGGCAAGACTTAAATCCAGGTCTGTCTGATTCCAAAGCCCACACACTTTGCTGCATCATACCTCTTGGACCTTGACATAATGGAAATACAGCCATAGCTTTATCCTAAGTAAAAACGTTGCAGGAGCCTATTCCTGTACCACGTGGGGATGTTCTCAGGATATGGCTAGTCCCACATTGCTTTCTCTGAGAACTACTGGATGGGACAAGCACTGAGAAATGTCCCAGGAGAGGCGCTGTTCCAGGGTCAGAACTGGAGGCCAGTCAAATAGAGCATTAAACAGTCTGCTGGTGACATACGTCACTTTGTACATATACAGATATGCACGGGGTAGGGGGCAGGGTACAAGCGATGATAACTCTTTCCCACCAAGTTATGAGCTAAGGACTAAGGCAAAGAAGTGACACCAAAGGCACCTGAGTTGGGGAACGAGATGCCCATCCCACCAACTCTGGGGCACAGGTGCCTTGACTGTCTGTAAGTACAGCCTGTTGGAGCTGAGAATCCAGGACTTCACAGGGGCTCATGACCTCCCGTTTCCCTCACCTCCTACTCACTGTTCCTCTGCTCCCCACTCCCACCGCCAGCCATGCTGTCAAAGATCACCTCCTAACGGACAAATCCCAACCTCTTCTCCTGTCAGTCATCATTCTCCTCAGTCTCTCAATGGAATTCAACTCTGCTGACCTTGGGTCTCTTCTTTATTCTCTATCCTCCCTGGGCTGCAAGGTGAACCCAGGCTCTTTCCCCAACAAAGAAGGCAGTGGGTAGGTGGGCTGGGAGAAGACAGAACTGGGTTTGCTACTTACTAGCTTTGGGATTTTAGACAAAGTCATTTTATCACGTGCCTCAGCCTCCTCATCTGTAAAATGGGGATACAACGTGCCTACCCTACTCTTCTTCCAAGGATGTTGTGAAGATAAAATGAGATAACCTAAGCATTGGCCCTCCCTCCAAAGCTAGAAAATACACAACAAAGATGGTGCTGTTTTCATTATGAATCACACCAGCCTTGTGGAGAAGCAAAAACTTTCAGTAGCCAGTGAATTAATGTCCTTTTCCCCTCTCTATTCTAGTATGAAGGAAATAATACCCACACACTGATATGGGTCTGGCAGAAACCATGACTGCTCCTGCAGCATTAACTTTTAGCAGAGCAAAGATTCAGGCCTCTGAAAATACTGTTGTGAAACACAAACTTTCAGGAAAATAAGTGTTTGGCTTGCTAAAATTTTTGCTGTTTTTCTGTAAGGTTGATTATCCTATCAAACTGAGTTGATAAAAATGTGATGCAACAAATTGGGAACAGCAGGGACCTAGCTTATCTCTTCACTTCATTCTGGACACTCATGAAGAGTTCTTTTCACATCTCTTATGCTCTGTGTCCCCCACCCTCATTCCTTCTTAAACAATGTTGTTATTTAAAGATAGCCATGCAGTGTTCTTTCTCTCCACTGAATCTAAACCTGTTTAGAACCTTTACACTTGTTTTTTCCAATCTCTCTCATCACAAGCAACTCCATTCAACAGTAGTTTAAAAAAATAATGAAAAATAAATGTGAAGAAAAGTTTACGCACTTGTTTTACCTGTATGAGTCCTGGTGTGGGTCTTCAGATGGTCAGACCGGGAGAACTTTCGCTGACAAGTTTTACACTGGAATGGTTTCACACCTAAACGGACAGAGAAGGTCTAGCCGTGGCCCTAACCATGTGGGGCAAAGCAAGGCCCACAAGGCCTGCTTCCCGGCGGCCCGAGGAGCCAGGCATCTCCAGCCACGCCTGCAATATCTGCCTCGCCCTCAGATTTCCCCAGTACCCCAGGCCCAGCAGGAACCACCTGATTTTACACAGTAATCCTTGAAGACCTGTGGTCTTGGGAACAACTACTGCTTAACCACAAATGTCCAGCTTCTCACCAAGTTCTCAGTTGTGTCTGAGACTGAAAAAGTGAATCACACACTACAAATGGGATTTTGCTCTCCACCACCCATGTTCTTTACTGACACTCAGTGTATCATCAGCAAACTGCTAGTGGGAATATCATGGCTCTGTGGTTTTCAGGGGAAATATGGGATGTTTCTTTTTCTTTCCTTTCTTCTTCTTCTTCTTTTTTTTTTTTCCTTAAGGGAAGGTAAATCCCCAGAGATTAGGGGGAAAAAATTATTGGAGAAACTAAACAAATGGCTGACCCTCTCACATCCATATTGAACAATAAAGAGAATCACAAAATCAACCATGACCCGAGGGAACACACTGCCAGCAACGAGAAGTGAGCCTACAAACCTGTGTGTCTCCTTTGGTGTCTTTTGAGCTGGTCTGAACGAGAAAACCTTCGCTCACAGTCCTTGAAGTCACACTGGTATGGCTTCTCACCTTGGGGAAGACACATATTCCGTTGGAAAATGATACTGGAAATGAGGATCTCATTAGAGGCAACTTCTCTTACTGGGACTGAAGGCATCCCAAAATGCTGAAGGCACTTGGGTGGAAGGTTTCAGGGATGTGCTGCCAACTGCAGTGTGAGGTTAAAGGCCCACCTATACATACACTCATGGGCAGGAGGCGTAGAAGGGGGTTGCGTGAATAAGGATGTGTTAGAAGTGAACGGAGGGGGACTTCCCTGGTGGCACAGTGGTTAAGAATCCGCCTGCCAATGCAGGGGACACGGGTTCGAGCCCTGGTCCGGGAAGATCCCACATGCCATAGAGCAACTAATCCCGGGAGCCACAACTACTGAGCCTGCACTCTAGAGCCTGTGAGTCACAACTGCTGAGCCCACGTGCCACAACTACTGAAGCCCGTGCGCCTGAAGCCCATGCGCCTAGAACCCGTGCTCCACAAGAGAAGCTACGGCAGTGAGAAGCCCACGTACCTCAACAAAGAGTGGCCCCCGCTCGCTGCAGCTAGAGAAAGCCCGCGCACAGCAACACAAGACCCAACACAGCCAAAAATAAATAAATTAAATAAATTAATTAAAAAAAAAAAGAAGTGAAGGGAATTCAGGTTCTGGAGTCTGACGCTGGGGTCACATCCAGCTCTTCCACTTAAAGTGCTGGTTGAGGTGTCATTTCCTTACTGTGAAATGGAGCCAATAATCCAACAACTTCCAAGGATTTATAAGCAGATTACAACAGACCATCCACATAAGGGTCTTAGCCCAGTGCCTAGCACAGAGACAGTGCTCAAAAAAGTACTGGCAGAGAATATTTAAACAAATAATAAACCAAAGCAGTCTTAAGCCCTAGGCTGAGTCTGAGGCAGAATTTTGGGATGGATGTGCCTTGGAGCCAGCCCCGTGAAATAAGTGTTTTATGTTTTATGGACTGAAGATCTGGTGTTCTCTGCTACTGACTTCCCATTCCTGAGTCAGGGATAAACAGCTGCATGATTGTGAGGTGCTCAAGTTAAACCAGGAGCCAGAGCCTTTAAAGTTTTTGGTATCCCTTTACCGGAGAGAAGTCAGGAGTGGGATTACACAACCTCCTGCCTCAGAATGGAGAAGCCCCACCCCTGTCCTCGCTGGAGAAAGTTCAGCCAAATCCTGGGAACTGCGCCCCCTGAACGCATTGAGCGACTCTGGGCCATCCCACCTTCTTATGAGAATTCTGAGTCACCAGCATTCTGGATGGAGAGCAAGGCTTCCCAGGATCAGCCGGCTCTTTCTGTTGCTGGGCAGTCCCTGGTTACCTTTCCAGCCTCATGACCCCCTCCGTTTCCCTGATTAATCTATATTCCTGATATACAGAGCTCACCATTCCCCAAAACTGCCTTGTACTTTGCTCACACTAAACATCCTTCATCCCTATCTCTGGATTCCTAACCCATCAAAAACTCTACTGCACATCCCTCACAAATGCCGCTTCCTCTGCGATGCCTTCTTGGAAACTTCATGTTCACATAGAAAGCCCTTCCTTCCCTCATTACAGAACTTATTACAGAACATCTAACATGGGGCCGTGTCCAGGTCTAGTTCTGCCGCGAGCTGGAAAATCCTGAGGGCAGGAGCCTTTCCTTAACTTTCTATTGATATCCAGCCCAGCAACTTAAGCTTCACCTCTTCAACCTGGGAAAAGCAACATTCCTGTTCAGTCTCATGTCTTTTCTCTGCCTTTCTGCTTCTGCTCAGCCTTTATTTCCTCTGCCCAACCTTGCCAATCCTTTGATGGTTAACCCAAGCCCTTCCTCCTCCAAGAAACGAACGACGCTCACTCGAGCAAGTCTTCTCAGCACCTCCAGATTCACACACTCTCTGTCCCTTTTCATTTGTGTATGTCTTGGCTCCAAAACAGACCACAGACTCTTTGAGAAGGGGGCTTGTGACTTGGAGTTGAAAGTCATGAGTTTAAGTCCCGCTTCCCTATATCCTACCCACCGGATAACTGTGCGTGAGGATTAAATTAAATAATGCATGTAGAGAATTTGGCACATAAAAAGTATTTAATATAAAAGCACTTAACATAATAGTCTGTACTATTATTATAAATAAATACAAAAAGATAGCACTCTTTCAAGAAGGGGACTTCAGCGTTGTTAAATACCCTGCCCTCCTCGTCTTCTGCAAGGAAGCGCTTCTTAAAGGTTCCAGCAGGTCTGGGGGTCGTGACTATCTTGCTCACTGCCTTCCCTTCCCACAGACATCTACCCCTGTTTTCTAAGTGCCTCTTTCCCATTAAAATTTCTACAACCACATTGCCTTCAATGTATTACATCTGTCTAGGCAGAATTTTACCTTATCATTTTCCTTATAATCTTAACAGATACTTTTCAAATGATCCCATTTGGGGAAATATGTAAAAATATAACATGCAACTGGTTCTCTCATCTTTAGCTTCAAAGCAAGTGGTTTACAGAGTGCAAACTCAGGTCTATGCCAGAAATACATCCTCAAGACACAATGGTTTAGCAAAGACCAATGGTCTAAAGAGATCTGAATGCAGCTCACTTTCTTCTCCAGCTTCTCCAAAGCAAAGTCCACAGTAACAATAAAATAATAATGGTAATCATAACAATGTAGCTTCCCTTCTGTTGTGGAAAGAAAGGTACCAACTCCCCAGCAGGAAAGCCTGTGCTTTGCCCGGCTTTTCTGTAGGGGAGACCTAGCCACACTCCTATCTAGTGCCCACAAGGCCAAGAGCAGACATTTGTGAAATGGCTGTTCACATTCAAGGTAGCCAACAACAGCACATGGCCAATTCTCTCTTTCCCAGAGGCAAACCCCTTGACCTGTGGGAAAATCCAGTTTTCTTTAAAACATCATCAAAAATCATCATCTCTTTTTTTTAAGATTGAAAACAAAAATTAAACCTACAATCCATTTTCCCATTCCCATCTGGTTGGTTATTACTATCCCAAGCAGTTAAGTTCTTCTTTGGATCATCTTTTCCTAAGTCTTATGATGACCTTGCATATCAAGCTCTCAGAATCATCTGATTACCAAGCTCCCAGGCTAGCTCCTCTCCCTTAAGAGATACTAATAGAATTATAAAAGTAATACTATCATCTATTCAGACCTATTAACATAGGAACTGTACGTTTCATATCTCTAACTCCTTTAATTCAATTTGATTTTAGAAGTTAATCTAGTCTCAACAATTGTATAAGGTAGGTGAGGCAAGTGAAGTTTGAAGAACAGTTCCGTAACTTGCTCAAGGTCACACCACCTGGTGGTGAAGCCAGAATTCAAACACAGGTCTCTTTAATTCTGTGGAATTCTCCCTCCACCTACTCTGCTCTGCCCTTCTTTAATAAAGGATGGACAATCAGGATACAAAATGACCTGGCATCCTTTTTCCATCACCTGGGCCAGATCTTTGAAAGCAGCACCTACTTTCCATCCCAGAAATCACCTGTGTCCTGGCAGCGCAGGAGCCAGGAGCAGGAGCTCCTGGGCCACCGCTGCCCAAAGGCCACCAGAGCCAAGGCTGGACAGTGGACGCACTTACCAGTGTGCTTCCGGCTGTGCATCTGTAAGTGAGACAGCTTAAAATATCTCTTATTGCAGCCCGGGTAAGCACACATGAAGGGGCGTTTCTCACTGGTCTCAGATGCCGACCGAACAAGAGTCGGGGCTACTCCGGGCACTCGCCGCACGTCCTACAAGCAGAGTGTAAGAGAAACGGAGGTTTTAAGGCACACATGAACATTCATGTTGGTCCCAAGGAAAGTGAGCCTTGAAGTATTCCCAAAGAAGGGATGGCAGATGTGAGGCCTAAGCCACTCCCCGTCACACCCGAGGCGCCCGTAGCAGATGTCACTAATGGGTGACAGAGCAGTACATTCTACAGTGCAGTGCTCTAACATCGTCATGGCTATCAACCAGAACGGGGACTTGAAATAAAGTCTGTCTGCTGCTGCTGATCCGGAGCTTATGGAAAAGAAACGCTGGTGACCGGAAGAGCTCCCAGTGCATCCTGTCTCTCAGCTTCTCCTCTTGAGGCAGTGAGGTCTGGAAGTCCGAAGCCCCAGATTCTATTCTATTCCCTCCCACTCGGGACACCGGGCCACATGACCTCGGGCCCAATCTGCAGTGGGTGGGGAAGTCCTTAGGAGAGAAAAACAAAGCATATTAAATGAACCCCCAACTGAGCAGACCTTCCACCTATGAGTAAATGACAAGGAAGAAGGAGCTCCTGGGAGGCGGAGGTTCTGTCTGTGAAGGGAGCTGAAACTCCAGGAGGGCCATGGTGTGGCCAGGGCACTCCTTTACTAGAGACACTCAGAAACACTGTGTCTGCCTTCCGTCCACTTCACGTGTCCGTCTCAGGGCATTCTTCTGATCCCCCTTATCTTGTGCGAGTGAGTGTGTGCATGGCCGGTCCTCCATGAAAAGGAGCTACAGGGAAACAGTGAGGCAAAAGCCCCTTAGGCTCCTGGGACCAATGAGTCATAGACAGGAACAGTGGAAGTGCCTGAGGGATCACTGTATCCCTTGTGCTCTCACAGATGTGCAGTCAAGGCCCAAGAGCACGGCCACAGTTTGTGTTAAGACCTGGAAACACTTCTGAGCTTAACCCACTCCTGCCCTGTGCACCTCCCACACCACCCCCAAGCTCCTGTTTGAGTTCCTATTTCATACTGCCTTGCACCGTGAGATCTTTTTGAAGAAAATGTACAGTAGTCTCATACAGCTCTGCTATTGATGGGCCACAGTGCCTCGAGGCAAAATGTGGCATAAGTTTAAATGGTGAGCCAGCGGTGTCCGATTGGTCTACTCTAGCAGAAAATGAACACCCGTCTGGTCTGGAGTCTATCAGAGGCCATGACAGCGAGTCTGACAAACTGCGCTTGGTGGAAAGGAAGGCAAAAGGAGCTTTTTACATTTCCTTTAATTCATCCTAAAGGCAGCACACACGGCAATAGGATATAAATCTGAGCTGTCAATGTCAGCCGGTCCCGGTGGAAGAGTCTGATGGTACTTGTCTGATTTCCATCTGATTGCCATCATATTTCTGTAACCCTTGCCTTTATTCCCACCACTGGAAGGCCTGAGATGAGGGAGCATGCTGTTCTATCACCATGACGCTTCTGGAAACATTAATCAGAACATCTCAGAGCACTTGCCCCACACATCACGTGAGGACTTGGCCCACACACAATTTGTTTCTAGTGTGCTGACTAGGCCGGTGAAAGTATCTCAGCCGTTCCTCATGTTGCAGACACTGAGTCACATGCCAGAGTCACAAACACAAACCCTTGGTAACTGTGCATGGTTCTGAGCATCCAAAAGAGGCTCCCTGGAGGTGGCCTTCCATCGAGTTTCCTGAATTCTCTGAAAACGTCAGCCTTTTTACTTTACTTTCTTTACTCTCCCTTAGAACTGCACAACACACAAAGTGAACCCTAATGTAAACTATGGACTTTAGTTAATAATGTATCAATATTGGCTCATCATTGTAACAAATGTACCACCAATACAAGATGTTAATAATAGGGGAGACCAAGGGATGGGGTGGGAGGTGGATATGGGAACTCTCTGTACTTTCTGTTTTTCCTTACACCTAAAACTGCTCGAAAAAAATGAATTCTATTTTTTTAAAAAAGTCCATGTATAAAACTGAGCACAATGCCTGGTATATAGAAAGTGTCCAGCCATACATGGTGCTGTTATTATTGTTATTATTAGCAATGATAGACTCTAACTTTGGGCACTTTACCTTGCAGACCAAGTCTCCTTACAAGTCAAGAGTCCAGGTCATTAATTCAAGCTCATTTACCCCCCCACCCCGATACAAGATGTGCGCGGCCCACCCTGGAGAAGGCGAGTTAAGCAGTGAAGGAGGAAGGGAAGGGGTTCTGCAGGAAGCATCCTGGTCTGAGTCAGGGAGGCGGCCACATCCACACCGGCCTCTGGAGAGGAGGAGGCCCCCAACCTGCCCCAGTGGAAGAGGAGGGGTCCCTGCTGTCACAGGAGCCTACAATTAGGAACAGACTTGCCAGGGCCAAATGGCCTTCAGCAAGGAAGTGAAAGACTGTTGGGAAGGAAAGAGGCAGCTGAGGCCCCTGCATACTCACCTGAATGCCCCTGAAGACGCCGTGGGTGTGTATCCTGTACTGGGCACCACAGAGGATGGGGGTGGTGTGGTTATCACTATCGTACCCCGTGCCATGGCTGCAAACACAAAGAAGGGAGAACAAGACTCAGGCTGGCTCACAGGCACCCTTTGGAAACGCACATCTGCAGCGGAAGGAATGTTCTTTAAAAGCTCTCGGGACGATTTGGTTGGTTTCTGTCTTCCTCCACTGGGGCTGCTGGAAGCAGGGCTCTGTGAAAGGCGGGGCTGCTCGATCCTCGGGTCACCCTCATGCAGCCCCTCACGCTCAGATTCTCGAGGGCACACCACCTACGCCTCTCTCAGACAAGACGGGCAAAGTCACAGTGCAGGATTTCATCTGCAGCAAGTTGTTTACCATCAGAATGGGGCTGACAGCTGTGAATATCTCAGGAATGAGCAGATGCCTCAAGTTTCACATTGAGTGCAAGGAATTCTTGTCGGCACCTCATGACTCAGTTTTTACCAGATAGCACCAACTAAGTGATGACACTTACAAGAAGAGATGTCACATCCTCAGAAGTGGGGATTACACATCTGTGGCTCTGCTCCGCTCAACCCACAGATCACTTTTCCAGATCAGCTTAACTCTTTGCAGCCACCCCATACCCTAGGTGGACACTGGATAGGTGATCTGCCTCCTTCCTTCCTCTGACCAGTCCTCTAGTCAGAGCTCAGTTGACCTTCGACTACTACCAAGAGCTGAGGGATGGAGAAGGTTGAAAAGAACACCTTGGAAGGGGTGGATGTTCTGCTCTAAAAGTATTCTCCCCTTCGGATACAAGCTGATCTCTGTTCTGCAGTTATTTTACTTCCAGATGAGGCAGAGTGAGGGTTCCAACCCACACGGGCAGCACAGTATAATCATATCTAGACCCACCACGGGGAGCTTTTATGAAACGCCTCTGTAAAATGGTACAGCTGCTTGGACAATGTCTGGCAGTTCCTCAAAAGGTTAGACACAAAGTTATCATATGGCCCAGAAATTCCACTTCTAGGTATATACCCAGAAGAAATGAAAATACATTTCTCCGCAAAAACTTGTACACATTGTTTACTGGCAGCATTATTCACAACAGCCAAAAAGTGGAATCAACCCAAACATCCATTGGCTGACGGTGGATAAAGAAAATATAGTCTGTTCTTAAAATGGAATATTCTTTGACAATAAAAGGAATGAAGTACTGGTACATGACAATGGGGACAAACCTTGAAAACATTATGCTAAGAGAAAGAAGTCCGTCACAAAGGACCGCCTGTTGTGTGACTCTCTTTATAAGAAAGGTACAGAATAGGCAAATTTATAGAGACAGAAAGTAGATGGGTGGTTGGTTGCCTAGGACTCAGGATTTTGAGGGGAAATGGAGAGCGACTGGTAAAAATGTCCTCAAATTGTGGTCCTGGTCATACAACTCTGTGAATATACTAAAACCATTGAACTGTACGCTGCAAATGGGTGAATGGTATAGTATGCGAAATATATAAAGCTGCTTAAAAAATTACCTTGGGGGTGGGGGAGGGATAAATTGAGAGACTGGGACTGACATATACACACTACTATATATAAAATAGATAACTAATAAGGACCTACAGTATAACACAGCAAACTTTTCCCAATTCTCTGTAATGACATATATGGGAAAAGAATCTAAAAAAGAGTATATATGTATATGCATAACTGATACACTTTGCTGTACAGCAGAAAGTAACGCCACGTTGTAAATCAACTATACTCTAATAAAAATTAAAGTGATTGTGCCAAAAAACTAAAACAAAATAAAATTGCAAGCATTTATAAATAAATTACCTCTGGGGACTACTATGCATTTTTTTAAGCCTCTGGGTGCAATCAACTGTCTGTCAGAGCTGAGAACCCCTACCCTCTGCCTCTGTTACTCTAGACATTCCCTGGGGCCCGACGCAGGAGGCAGGCGGCCCACTCCATCCGGGACTGGCTCAACTCTCACTCACCCAGGAGACAGAACTCCTGGAAGGGAAGAGCACATGCCAGGGCGACGGACATGTCCACACACCCTGTGGCCACAGCAGCTGTGGCGTTTCACATTTGGCTCTGGCTCCAAACTTTTTAGAAAGAATTGCCTTGTCTCCTTCGCACAGAGCAGTGAGAGCAGTTGGGGGAGGTGGGTGGCAACTCTGCGCCCCCTAACCTCCTACACCTCATCTCCACATCCTTCAGGTGATTTCTGACATACCTGGGGAAAATGTCCCAGAGAGCTGACCCAGGGTCAGACACACAAAAACTGGAAAGAAATGCCAAACTCAGATAGTGTCTGCCCTTCAGAACCTTAGAATGTGCTTGCCAAAAGAAAGAGGCCCTATCTACCCTCCTTACAATTACATTATATAGACAGTGGGGAAGGGAGAGCTGACGAGAACGGCGATGTGGCAGCAGAAAGAGACAAGAATGGTGCTGCCAGATTTTGCCTCAAATGCTGTGAAGAGATGCTGCCTTTGCTAGGTTTAGCCTTCTGCATGGAGCCAAAATGTGACTTACAGGTTTTGTAGGGCTGAGGGATTTTTAGGGACCCAACGATAGAAGTCTGACTTATTTTAAAGTTCCACCATCAAAGAGGAAGAACTTGGGCTTCCCTGGTGGTGCAGTGGTTGGGAATCTGCCTGCCAATGCAGGGGTCGCGGGTTCGAGTCCTGGTCTGGGAAGATCCCACATGCCGCGGAGCAGCTGAGCCTGTGAGCCACAATTACTGAGCCTGCGCGTCTGGAGCCTGTGCTCCGCAACAAGGGAGGCCGCGATAGTGAGAGGCCCGCGCACCGCGATGAAGAGTGGCCCCCGTTTGCCGCAACTGGAGAAGGCCCTCGCATAGAAACGAAGACCCAACACAGCCAAAAATAAATAAATTAATTAATTAAAAAAAAAAAAAAAAAAAGAAAAAGAGGAAGAACTTGGAATCTAATCTCTGGATGTTATCTGGATTCCTGGCCGGGGTGGGGGGGGGTGCAGGTGGGGGATGACATAGGAAATAGACTTTTCTCAGGATACTTGTCCCAGGAAATGAAGTGTTGTACCACTCAAAGGGGATGTCATGATCCTCAGAGCCAGATGCAACCAACAAACAAAAGAAGCAACAAGATTGTACCTGCCAAATACGCCACTAGATTCTTCTACCAGGTCCGTGAACAAGAAAACCAGCCAGGTCCCTGCTTACTGGCTCTTGTGTCTCCATAAGACAAACTCACCAGTGCAATTCCACACAGTAGAAACCCTGCAACCCCACACTCTTCCCAGCGTGGTCTGCCTAGGACACTGAGTACAACCCGTGGGCATTCAGTATGGTAATAACTCTCTTTGGGTAAGTAAAGGAAAGCAAGTCAGGGGACTTGGAACCATAGATTAATAAAGGCAGAAAAATCATCTACTCTGACCCCCATTCAAAGCTCCTCCAGTTCATCCTCACCAGCTGGACAACATGACTGGTGACTAGCTTTGAAGGCAGCCCACTCCACTTGGGGAGAGCTCTAATTGTTAGGAAAGGGCTTTCTAAACTGAGCAGAAATCTGCCTCCCCATTTCTGTCTTCTGGAGAACCAGAGAGTATTACTATTTTACAGCCATCTCTGTGTATCTCCTCCACTGTATGGTAAACTTGGCCTTCAGGACAGACTGATTTGCTCCCCTCTGTATCCTCTCAACTTTGTGACTGAAGTAAGGTGCATAGTCCTGAAAAATTCCCGGAGATGGACTGAATCTAACTCCTCTTCCACATGACAATCCTTCAGGTATCTGAAGACAGCTCTCCAGACTACAGAGCTGTGGCTCTCACAACTATGACAATGTGAACTGGCATCTAATTTCCGTGCTTTCCAGATCATCCTCTTCTTCATCCCCTTCATTTTATGAAGTCCCTCTCAAAGTGTAAGCTTAGGATGGACCCCGGTACCCGTGAACAGTGTTTAAATAAGGGACTGAGAAAGGAGACCACAAAAGTCTTTAGAGGGACTTCGCCAGTGGCACAGTGGTTAAGAACCCGCCTGCCAATGCAGGGGACACGGGTTCCATCCCAGGTCCGGGAAGATCCCACATGTCACGGAGCAACTAAGCCTGTGCGCCACAACTACTGAGCCTGCACTCTAAAGCCCGTGGGCCACAACTACTGAAGCCCGAGCACCCTAGAGCCTGTGCTCCATCCGCAACAAGAGAAGCCACCGCAATGAGAAGCCTGCGCACTGCAACGAAGAGCAGCCCCTGCTCGCCACAACTAAAGAAAGCCCACACGCAGCAACGAAGACCCAAAGCAGCCAAAAATAAAATTAAAAAAAAAAGTCTTTAGAATCAGAGAAGTAACATAAATACCTAACACTGGAGAGTATATGCCTTACCCAAAGAGATTCCATTCCGAATTTTTCAAAATCAGTATGCTAGTCAATACAATGTGTTATGCCCACAGGCTGCCAGAGCTCAATCCCTGGGCAGAGGGTCTAGGGCTTCCCTTTTCAACCTGGACAGAGCACTGCTAACACACCTAAGAGCACACCCCGTCTTAGGACTCAGGTCAGAGTGGTCTTCCTCAGTCAAATAAAATCTCCAACTCCCACCCTAGCACAAACCACAATTAAGGCAGGTATTCCAACCTTGAACTTGAAGGCGTGATTTTTTTTTTAACTGCAATTCAGGACTACACATTTATCCTTCAAATCCCATTCTATTTCTTTTAGCAAGCTATCCTCAACTGTTGAAATCTTTTTGATTTGGCTTCCAAAGCATTTGCTTTCCATCCCATTTCAAGTTATCTCAACATTTGAAAAGCACCTTTTCTGTTTTCATAAGAGGAAAAACTCTTCCTTGCTGTTGTTGGGAACTATTATATTAACAATATGTATAGTTATTCTCTGGTAACCAAGGCAGTGATAAGATTCTAGAAGGTCTCTCCATAGGGCAACCTGAGGGAAGCCGTCATAAAGAATCTGGTCATTTAAATGGGGTCCAGTCCAACAGAGCATAAGCAGGAGTTAATCTGAGACAGAAAAGCTCAGGAAGATGGCAGCTGCCATTGGGTCCATAGCTATTGTTAAGACCCAGCTGCTAGCTTAAATGGTGGAGTGAAACCAAGCTTTACCCCCAAAGAGATCAGACTTTAAAAGTTCCAATAAGTATGCTGTGGATGAACCAAATAGGAATGAAGGTAGGATTCCTAGAGGTCTGAAACCATTAAAGGGCAAGGAGCTATCAGCCTAGAGAAGAGATTTCTGGGGCCAATGATATACCTTTCAAATAAAGGACAGAGCCCCGGAGAGTTGTGGGGCAAAAATTGGTCATGACCCAGAGACAAGGGTGTTATCATTCATGGAGCTGATATCAGAAAGCAGGTTCTAGAGCAGAGCATGAATCCCACCAGACCAAGCAGTTGAGAGACCCCGTATCTCCCTTAGGGTAGAAATGCATGCAGTGACTAGGTCTACCTTCCAAGCCAGATTAATGAGGGAAAAGTAAAGGAACCTTGGCACTACACACAGAAAGGCACATGAACCAAGCCTGAGTGAGGCTGGAATTTCTTAGGGAAAAAAACTGGCACTTTATAAAATGTTTTCATGTTTTTCTGTTCTGTTGCCTCATAAATTTCTCTTTGACAGTTAAGATACTGGACTTGGCTGAATGACAGGGGAAATGGATTTGTTGACTCTTTGGCCAAGATAATCAGGGAGAGCACAGGGAAGTACAGTTGGGTGTAATGAGGGCAGCCATGGGTGCAGCAGGTGGGGAGAAGAGCTAGTGGTAACCATATGGGAGAGGAGGCTAAGAGTAATGCAATTGCTTCTTCCTTCCTGCCCCGGAGCTCTGCACGAGAAACCACTCACCAGCTTGATAAAGATACTTAAGACAGATCCTTTGGTTTTATTGTTCAACTAGGCACAAATCATTCATTTAAGCACTTGGCCCATAATTATCTTATCCACAAGGACATCAAAATATAACTAAGCTATATGGGGAGCAAAAGTTAACTTTCAGATGTCTTTTTGCAATAAAGATCCATTACATTAGTGACCTTCCACTGAGACTAGTAATTCTAGAATAGACTTGAGCACTGCCTTGCATACGATTAACATACCTTCGTTCTTAATCTCTCTTTTCTCCCCCATGTGCTTTCCGAAATCCAGCTTAATAGCTTTACCAACAACTCACGCTAATCTCACTGCTCTATGGGTTCCAGAATCTACTGGGGTTTTTTTTTTCCCCTACTTTAAGATATTTGCCTCATTTAAGACTAAAACTAAGACAAAAGTCTCAACTCTTCTGTCACCTCTCTAATTCTCCATGAATTTCCAGATTATTGGCCAAGGGTCAATAATTTTGCTAAACTGGTCAGAATACAGATTTGGGTTTTTTTCCTTAAAGCAAAGTCACAAACTCAGGTACCTACAGGGACCAAGTAAGTGAGAAAAATAAATGACGAAGGCCCCGGAGAGAAAGATGGCACCGAACTGGCAGGGACAACCACCCCACCCCCTGCCCAAAGGAGGCAGCCAGGACCCCACTCTACCAGCCAAGTACTGTCGATCACATAAACCCAGTGTTGTCAGATCTTCCCAGTCTCCAGAAAAGTCAGAAATCAGGACTTTTATATGAGATCACCTGACTTTTAAATTCTGGCAAATTATTGAAATTTTAAAGAATCACTGCCAGGTCAAACGAAACGTACCTCTGGCCTAAGGGCCACCAATTTGCAACCTCTGCTTTGAAGGCTGAGCAGTGAAGTTTAAGCCGCAAACTGGAAAATTCCATCTGGATTCTGTTGCTTCCTCCTACACGGCAACAAAGTGGAGGTGGGGATGTGCCTGATTCTTTGAGAACTGAGTATTAGAAACTTCCAAACCCTTGAAAGCTTGAAAGGATGCTGTACTTGAACAGCAGGAATGGCCAGTGTTGCTAGAGCAAAATCCAGAAGTTACCATCTACAGGGGTCAGTGGTTTACCTCTAAATGTCACTGGTCCATTTGAAAGTAGGCTTAAGCACTGAGGTTACAGATAGAAAAATGCAGTTGCTGTGCAGTAAGTTGAAGTGTATCTATTTTCTACAGTTACTGTAACAAATTACCACAAATTTGGTGGCTTAAAAGGACACAAATCTATGCTCTTACAATTCTGGAGACCAGAAATCTAAAATCAGCCTCACTGCACTAAAGTCCAGGTGTTGGCGGGGCAATTTTCTTCTGGAGGCTGAGGCGAGAATCTCTTTCATTGCCTTTTTCAGTTTCTAGAACTCACCTGCATTCCTTGGCCCCTTCTTCACATCACTACATCACTCTGACCTCTTGCTCCCTGCATCACATCTCCTACTTGTCTTCTATAGTCAAATCTTCCTCTGCCTTCCTTTTATAAGGACAGTTATTATACTTAGGGCCCACTCAGATATTTAGGATATCTCCCCATCTCAAGATCCTTAACTTAGTCACATTTGCAAAGTCCCTTTTTGCCATATAAGGCAACATTCACAGGTTCCAAGGATTAGGACTTGGATATCCTTGGCGGTCATTATTCAGCCTACCATACCAAAGGAACTGGATTTATTTGGTTTCTTCCAGATACATTTGCCAGAGCTAAATTAACCTGGATCCTTTATCTCCAGATTAATCTGAAAAACTAGTCTGAAAGAACATGGGTTCTGCATCTGAAGGCATGTGTTCCAGGCCCAGTTCTATCATTTATTTGCTCTGTGGTCATGGGTGAGTCATCTAAACCCTCTGTGACTGAGATTCATCCTCTACAAAATGAAGCAATAACCTATTTCATACATTTGTTTGAAAACCAAAGAGCTAAGCTATATGGGGAGCAAAAGTTAAATATCACTCAGTAACTTTATCCTAACAAAATGTTCAGGTCTATGGTTATATGCATTAGGTGACTAACAACCACAGAAATTATTTCTTGTATGCTTCTTATAAGCCTGGTGATTGAGATCTATAAAACATATATTTTTATCCTTAGCACAACACTAGAAGTCATTAAGGGTATCACTCTAGGCAAATGACTTAGCCTCCCTGGCCTCAGCTTCATGTAAAATGAGAAAAACAGTATCCCCGCCATTAGACTGTTATAAGGTCAAATGAGATTAGGTAAGTAAAGCACAATGCTTGTTACATGGTATGCCCTCAATAAAGGTTACTTAATAGTATTATCCCCATTTTACAGCAAAGAATACTGAGGTTTAAGGAGAGATTGAGTTATTTGCCTAAAGTCAGATAGATGGCAAGTGGCAGAAATGGGGTTTGCGTCCAGGTCAGTGTAGCTCTTCTTCCTTCGAAACCAGCTAGACAATTCTGGTGGTGCAAGCCCATCCTGGGTTCACTTCTGTCATCGTGACACTTGAATAATTCCCAGCTCTTTTCTCCAGGGGTGTGAATGAAATTAGCTACATTTGAAGGCTTGAGAAATGCAGTAGGAGTGGGTAGGATAGGAGGATGGGGGCTGTGAGGAGGGGCAAGTTCAAATATGCACTCAGCACACTTCAGCTTCTGCTCAGAGGCACAATATTTATTTGGTATAAGAAAGCGCAAGGTAAACTGCAGGAAATGGCCTGCTTATGTGCGATAGAGCAGTTGAAACTGAGGACAATTTTTACAGGAAAATTTCTTTCTACCTAACTGGGAAAATAAACTAAGCAGAAGCAGTTATCAGCAGAGCATACATCTCGCCACTTCATTTCTGGCGGTGGCACGGACTGTACATTTTCCTAAACAGCTTTAAAACGCATTAAAATGTATCTTGAGAAAGTGTGCTCTTCCTAGACAGCTTTAAAATACATAAACATGTGACCTTAGAAAGTTTGTAAAAAGAGAAAAATGTCCCTCATATAACACAAATTATGAGCCCTATTCATGCTAAAAACTTGTACATTGAGGTTCGGCCCAGAGAAAAGTTAATGTTTAAAGAGTAGCTTCTTTAGAAATGATTAATTTTGATATTTCACAGGCACAAGAAGATTAATAAAAAGGAATTGAGGTTTTACACATGAGGAAAACCAGAGCTGCCCTGAAATCCCTTATCAACAGAAGAGGTTTAAAAAAAAAAAAAAAAAGAGCCTTTTGAGGGCAACTAGCATTTGATAAGAATATTCAAAAAGGGGAAACCACCACCTGTGATTTCTCTCTCCCACCTCTAACCTTTGGCCAGGTGGGCATCCCCCCATCTTCACCTCTGTCTTCTCACCTCTGCAGAATTAATCAGATTTAAAGGGAAGCACATGGGAAAACTTCATACTCTTGTGTATCCAGAAAATGGAATTTACCCATCAACCCTTCTTCTCTCTCCACCTTTGCTACTCAGGCTTATATATGAGATGCTTAGGTGCCTGATTCCTTTTGGTGTTGAAAATACATTTTGCAAAAAAAAAGAAAATACACTTTGCTGCCAGCCTTGAGAACCATCATCCCTGTCTAGTGTGCCAGTTTTGAGCAATGGAACCATGTTTAAAAAGTGTGCTTCCTTAAAGTTTAAACCCAAGAGATGAGACTGAACACACCACCACTCCTCAATTATTCTTGCCAAAAAAAAAAAAAAAAAAAAAAAGGAACCCAAATCTAATCAAGCCTCCAGATCTAACTACTTAATTATAGGAAATACAGGGCATGGACATCCAAAGTTAAAAGACTATAAGAGGAAGTGATCTGCCAAATCCTGACTGTGAGATATTCTACTGACCAATTGACCTGCCATCTTCAACAAATCATAGCATGAGAAAAAAAGAGGAAGTGGGGGCGGGGAGGGCAGTTACAGCATAAAAGAGACTTAAGAGAAGACAATCAACAAAATAAAAACCAACAAAACAATAAGCCTCTGCACAAATGCTCACCGTGCACAAGGATGAGCCAGAGACAGCTGGACTTGAACCGTTCAGTTCTAGAGGCCTTAGAGTCAAGAAGTCCCCACGGAAGCCTCAGTGGTCACATCAGAATGCTTGGGTTTAAAGCTTTACTTTAAAGCAAATGTAATTTCCCTACAGCCAGAGTAATTTCAAAACTCACTTTCATATTCATTTATAAAATCTGACTTGGGAAAATGAATAGATATAGAACTATCTTTTTGTACATATTCAGAGCTGGTGTCGACCTAGCACAACTACCTCTAGTTCAATATGAATGCTATGTTATTCTCTTGCCTGAGTGTTATGATCTACAGGCAATATTTAAATAAAATTCTGCACAAATATTATCAGCAATGCCATCGAGCCATCCTCTTTTCTTTGTGTGATTTAATCTTTTATAGTGGAAGTATAACAAATCAATGTATATAAATATATGTGACATATAATGTATACATATATGTATGCATAATATAACACATAAATACATAAGATAATACATATAAAGTACATATCAATACAAAAAACAAAGGATTACTCTGCTACTGAGAACATAAAGGGAAAGGCTGAAAGATGCAGTTTCTTTTACTAATCCAGCATAGAAAGTAGAATCTAAAAATGAAACGACCAAGTTAAATTTGACTGAGTTTAAAAAAAACACAAATAATATCTGTAATCTGATAACTTATGAGTATAAAATTTCCTCAGTAGTCTACAGAAAACAATCAGCCATATTTTTACTTGAAATATTTACTTTCCTCCTGCCCTCAGGTGTTTCATTTCAGTTCACACCTCAAGAAAAAGACACATTTTTTACTTTTAATTTAAATATATTGTATGTCACTTTTCATTAAAAATTATACTATGGTAATAATTCTAACTATTGTACTTTTTAATGAACACTTTTCCCATGAGCATTAGAAAGAAAGCTCCTCCCGCCCACTCCATCCTTCATTTATTTTCTATCCGGGTCTTGTACATCCCTGCAGCATCCAGCTCCACATAATATCTGGAGGGGAAGAGGACTCACCCCACTTTCACTAACTCTGACTTTTTAAGTTCTCTATTGAGTATGTTTTTTTCTTTTTGCCCACCGTCCTCTGGTAACACAGCCTCTTCTCCTTTCAGGGAACCATCTCTCTCTAATCCCACCCTCAGGCTCCAGGGGTGAGTACATGCCTATGGCCTGGCCAATCAGACCACTGCGTTCTCTAGCTACCCAATCCAGGCCAATCAGAGGCTTCCCTGGGTCTTTTGGTGGAGAAGAACCAATAGGGAGGCAGTCTTCTTGTGAAGCTGTAGGTGCCAAAAAACAGCTATTTTCGCCACAGTGAAGAGAGCCTGTCTGAGAGGACAGCCAGCACAGAGGAGAGCAAAGACAAGGGACAATGAAACAGTGTTCTAAAGACACTGTCTCAGCCCCTGAATCCACACATGGGGTTTTAAAACACAATACAATAAGCCACTAAATTTAAATTCCCTCTTTGACCTATGCCGGTTACAACTAGGGTTCTGCCACTTGCAATAGAAAAAGTCCTGATAATACATAATCTAACAGTTATCTAGAAGTAATTGTATTTATTTTTCAGCAAATATATCAAAACATGATACCTATAAGTGAGTACTGCAAAAGGTCCCTTCAAAGTATTACCTTTTGGGAACTCTGCTCAGTTTTAGGTGGCAGCCTGGATGGGAGGGGAGTTTGGGGGAGAATGGATACATGCATATGTATGGCTGAGTCCCTTGCTGTGCACCTGAAACTATCACAACATTGTTAATCGGCTATAGTCCAATAAAAATTAAAAGTTAAAAAAGTAAATAAATAAAAATAAAAACAGCCCTCCATCCACATTTCATGATAAGACACAAAACTCAGTGAAATGACATCAAGAAAAAGGTAAAAAATAAAAATTTTAATGTATTCATTTAAAAAAATATATTACCTTTTGGAAGATGCTCACTTGTTCCAACCATGCTAGCTATTATTGCTAAAACTTGTTCGTATTCCTCTTTTGTAAGTTTCTTTATAGTCACAGCTCGTATGTTTTCACATCCATGCAGCCTAGTTCTTAGCCACTATTTAATAGGGAATACAGGCTGAGTGGTTAACAGCCTGACAACAACGCTTGTATAAATCAGCCATCATGAACCATCAAGCTTTCCTCACCACTTGAAATGGTACACAAACCTCTTCCAACTGACTTTTTTCTCTTATTTCACACTCAGAGCAGAGCTAGAAGCTATTTTAAATCTAGTTTCCCATAACAGTTTGGGGAGAATACAGCTCCCCTCCAAAAATAAAACTCCACACTATTTACTGGCTCCTACTGCTGGGAAGAATATTTTTAGGCATGACTTTCCTTCCTACTTCAACACATACAAACATAGGAACGCACGTTCTCGTAGATCACCTCATCAGACCATATGAGAAATATCTGGATCTCCCCTTACATGCGTCTGGTATTGAAGTGCTAGTTCATCAGAATCCCAGTTTCATCTAACTCACTGGGTTCTAGAATATCAGTGCTTTGGCTCCATGGCCAGAGACTGCTGCTAGATTCACCCCAAGAACAGCTGTCCCAAATTCACGATAGATAAATTCTACACAGGGAAAAGAAGCAGGATCTTTTCAGCCTGGGTTCTCAAAGGCTCCCACCCAGCTTGCTCACACACTCTTAAATCTGAAAAATTTGACTCAACCATTCTCAATTACTTAAAAAAAAAAAAAAAAAAAAGTCCTGCCTGAAACCCCAGAATCAAGCACAGCGCTCTTAAGACTAAGCCCTTTTCTGCTTCTCCACTTGAAACGGAGGTTTGTACACGTGAAGGCCACGTGCATAATCATCTCTACCAAAGGCACAACCTTTCAGCTGACATTAGTAACACAACAAAGTATTTCAAGGTAAAGAAACAAAAGAAATACCTTGTAATACATTCATAGGAATCACACTCATTCTCAAAGAGATTTATGAAGCCAGAGGCATTACTGTTAAAATTCCCGAAAAGGAGAAATTCAAAATAAGGAACATCTGATATACAAGACTTGAAAAAGAGTTGAGAAATGCCATCCATGTTCTTGAAGAAAGGACTAGCAATTTTTCAAAGGTCAAAACTCTCCAAAATTAATTTTTAAACCTGATGTAATTCATTCAAAATTCCAATTAAGAGTTTTATAAAATAAACTTGTTACTTTAGAATGGGTCTTTATTTCTAAAGATAATATAGACAGTTGCGATATACTCTGCACTGTTTCCTCTATTCTTAACATCTCACATTGGTATGGTGTATTTGTCACAATTAATGAACTAATATTGATAAAGACTTTCTTTGAAATTAACAAAATGAATCTAAAGTTCATCTTGAAGAATAAACAAGAGATAATAGCCAGAAATAGTTTGAAAAAAGAAATACAATGCTAGGGAACTTTCCTATCAGGTATTTAAACAGACTATAAAATTATAGCAAAGAAAACAGTCTGATGCTTGACAAAAAGAGCCGGACTGATCAAAAGAAGAGAATAACGAGTCTAGAAATGGATCCAAGGAATTTGATAGGATTCAAGAATTGATAAAGGTAATATACGAAGTTAATGAGAAAAGGATGGATTATTCAAAGCAGTTTGGGGATACTGGCTAGTCATCTAGAAACAAATCAAGGTGGAATCCAATCGCAAAATAAATTCAGAATAAATTAAATGTTTAAGTGTTAAGAAGTCAATCAAAAAATATACCAAAATACAGTAAGTAAATTTTTTAAAAATGGGGGGACTTCCCTGGTGGCGCAGTGGTTAAGAATCCGCATGCCAATGCAGGGGACATGGGTTCCATCCCTAGTCCGGGAAGATCCCACATGCCGCGGAGCAACTAAGCCCATGCGCCACAACTACTAAGCCTGCCCTCTAGAGCCTGGGAACCACAACTACTGAGCCTGTGTGCCACAACTACTGAAGCCCGCGTGCCTAGAGCCTGTGCTCTGCAACAAGAGAAGCCACTGCAATAAGACCGCGCACCACAACGAAGAGTAGCCCTCGCTCGCTGCAACTAGAGAAAGCACGCGCGCACTAACGAAGACCCAACGCAGCCAAAAATAAAATTAAAAAAAAAAAAAATTGGATATTTTTTGGATTGGATTGGAGAAATCTTTTCTATATAAAAGCCAAAACCTTGTAACTATGAAACATAAACTG
Source organism: Balaenoptera borealis (assembly GCF_965194805.1). Classification (NCBI taxonomy): domain Eukaryota; kingdom Metazoa; phylum Chordata; class Mammalia; order Artiodactyla; family Balaenopteridae; genus Balaenoptera; species Balaenoptera borealis. The sequence continues at coordinate 26,839,197 of NC_138868.1, read as the reverse complement.
ATAATTTTTACTATGAAAATAAAAATTCCTGACAGAAAAAAAACATTAATAGTTAAAATACAAACCAGATAAAACATTTGCAGTACATATGACAAGCAAAGGGTTAATATCCTTAGAAACAAAGATCTGTTGTAAACCAATTTACTACTAGATGAACTATCCCAGCTCCTAGCTAACCAACCCCAGTTGCCCACGGAGCCTCTTCTCTCTCAAGGACCCTGTTCCAGCAATTCTATCCCCTCCCATCATTAATTATTTTCCCTCTTCTTGAACATTCTCAACAGCAAACATGCAGGTACTTCCATCTAAATATAGATAAATCAAAGCAATAAAAAACCACCTTCTCCCAACCCTCTTTCCCCATTGAGCTAGAACCCCATTTCTTTGCTCCCTTTTGCTGCAAAACTCCATGGAAGTGTGTTGACTTAATACAATGTCTCCAGCTTATCTCCTCCTATGATCTCTTAAACCCATCTCTATTAGGCTTTTTCCCTTTTCCTCTAAACTTTTCAGAGGCAACTACAGTTAATAGTTCAGTAAATGTTTCCAGAACTTCTTCTCTGCAGATACAAATATACCCCAATATGTTTAAAAACTAGTTATCTCTGTGTGGTGAGATAACAGATGACTTTTCTTTTTTTCCTTTATAATGTTTTGGTACTGTCTGAATTTCTTCAATATATAATAAGCCTGTGTTACTTTTATAATCAAGGGGAAAAAAGTTGTTTTCATTTTGATAAAGTCACTATCTTAGCCTTAAGAACACTACATCTGTGGCTTTGCTTTTAAAATGAAGAGTTAGAAATAAAACCAGAATAAATGAAATTGTTCACTTTTAAGAGGAAAAAAAACCCTACTAAAATAAGCAGTAACCCCTCATTCCAGAGATGCATTTATTTGGATGACTTTTTATGAGTGCAGCTTCTATATTGACGTCTTTCTAGCTAGAGGTTATGATTTTTTTCCTCGAATAGATGACAGGGAGAAGGATAAATGGTGAGCAGAGGGTCTCAGAAGGGCCTATGATGGGATCATAGACATGAGAGGTCCAAAAGACACCTTGAGGTCATGAAAGAGATCCTCCACTCATCTGATATAACTTCTCGCCCTCCAACACACACACACACACACACACACACACACACACACACACACAAACCCTTTATCAACAGACTGGAGCCCTCATTAACCCCTCCCTGCACCGAGTCCACCATGCTCCTCATTCCCAGCTTGACCCCCTTCATCACCACCTTCCTTTGCTATCTTTCCTGCTTGGCTTCTTTCTTCTCCTGACCTGAACAAACCTGTTATTCATCCTCCCATTTATGAGATAAAACTAATTCCTTGCTTTAAAACAGAACAGTTAGAAACATAGTATGGAGATGATAAGTCTACAAAGCCCAAAATACTTTTTAAAGTGAAGTATTTTTAAGAGGTTGAGAATATTTTCAAAAACACTCTCATGAAGGTCGAAACACAGAACTCGGCAATGGCCTATAGGAGTGCAGTTGCTGAATTAGATCTAAGCCGAAGCCAATCATTTGTTATAAAAAAGAAAAGGACACAAATGTATACCGATGCATGGCAAAAGGTCTGAAAGTGTATGCAACATAATATTAATAGTAGTTTCATCTGGGCTACTGGGGGGAGTGTTAATTTCCTTTCCTATAAAGTTGTATTTTCTAACTGTTCTATAATTTATACATATTACTTACATAATAAAAAAATTAAATACATGAATTGAATATAAGCCCAAAGAGAAAAGAAGGGGAAAGACAAAAAGCTAGGGAGGGGAAAGTAGTGGCAGGGAAGTGAAGTGAAGGCAAAGAAACTACTGAATTAGTCCACATTGAGAGGTACAGGGGAGACAGCTCTAAATCAGAGTCCCCATCTTTATCCTGCAAACCCGGGAGAGTCCCCTGCTTTGTTCTGGTAAGTATGGCTAACAGACTCTAGCCAAGTCCAGCACAGTTGAAATGCATAAATGTAACCATATAAAAGAAGAAATTAACAGCTTTATCCTGGGAGTGGAAGTGGAGGAGTACCCTCAGGAATGCTGATATTCCCAGAGCTGCTTCTCTCCACCTTTGTGTTTTCATCACAAGCTCCAGGAGCCCCTGAAAAGCAAGCTATCCATTTTCAAGAAGTAAATCTCTTGGATGAATACCTTCTGTTCACTAGCTGGAGAGGAAAGGTGCTGGGCTGTGTATTGGAACTCCAGCTATCTCTTCTGGCACAGGTTCTCAGGGATGAGACCATGTCTAGTGGGGATTTTCTCCAGATTCGACAGCCTTGGCCCTACCAAAACACGCAGCTTTGTTTTCACCATACATCACTCAACCTGAGTCTTTCGTTTTTCCTTTCAAGCATCCACAGGTCAAATACTGTGTGTTCCCAATGGTCTGAACTTCTTGGACCAGCAAAGGGACATTCATTTTGCTCAGCACTCCTTTCACATTTCTATTGTGTTCGATTTCCCACTCCCCCTACCCAAGTCCCCAGAGAATAACTTCTTCCTTGTTTTAATAACTTGGACGGCACTCAAGGTTGATGTGTTTCTCCATTTTGCAGGATATTTTCTTCAGAAGAGACAAAACAGAGGCTGACAGAGTAGCCGGGCTTGGGAGCAGCGTTAGGAAATCAGCAGGCGTTAGGAACACACAGAAAATGATTCTAAAGAAATACAAAGCAGACTGCAATGCGAGGCACCATACACAGAATTATTCATAAAGGTGGACTAGTGCTTAGAAAGATTCCCCTCCAATTTTTTCTCCCAATGACCCACTTAGAAAATATAATTTCATTTGTTTGTAAGGAAAAGGGTCAGAGTTAAGAAAGTGGCTTCATAAAGTACCTTCTCTTCGACTTAAATTGAAACACAATATTCTCCCATTTGAGGTCATAAAAGTAGCTCTGATCCCTACGGGCACGCAGAGATTAGAAAATGAGTAAAGGGAGGAGGAGAGAGGAGTAAATCAGTGGTAAGATTCCCTCCTCCCCACCCTGTTTCATGTTTTCATCTCGTCTTGCCCATGTCCTCCCTACAATCCTATCCCCACCCAGTATAATAACACTGCTCCCCAACGCCTAACGAAAGATGTCTCTGTGGACTTGCTTAAGCAAGGAAACAAGCTCACTCTTTTTTTAAAAAGTAAAATTCTCAAGAAAAGGCGATGTGAACAAATATTTAGTGGGCGTTAGTGGGAGGCACATGATCTTTTAATAAAAACATTATAATGCCTCTTTTTTATGAGTGATTTAGAAATTATATCCTTTTTCTCCAAAACATGACTCAAACCTCCAGTATTCATGTTACAGATCTACCTTGTCACCATGATTTTTCTTACTACTGATTTCAGATAGTGTCCAGACACTAGTAACAGATAAATGTAAAAACACAGTTATTTCTCTTTGTCTTTCTTCATGGAATATCTTTTCTCAAATGTATTTTCCGTATTAACAGCATTTTCATACCATGGCAAAGGAAAGCAAATTTGGTACAGAGAATAAAGATACCTACCCAGATTATGTACCCCCTGGGAAAAAACCACTTTCTACTGGGGTATCAGCTTCAATTGAATCCAGTTCTCTGCTGTTCATGGGCTTGGAGGAAAGAGCTAAGGAGTCACTATTTTTAGAGCTAAGAGAGGCAAACTGTGGGTCATGATCTATTAATGAGTTGTAAAATCAATTTACACATCTCAACCAGCATTTTTTAAAATGATATGTAATAAAGTAGAAAACATCAGTATGCACAGCATGTAGTAAGTATCGTTTTGTGAAAACTTCTACGTGTGTGGGTACATCTGATCTCAGTGTAAAAGGTATTTCTAACTGTGGTCGCAGTCTAAAAAGTTTAAGAAACTCTAATCTAGGGCCCAGATACTGGAGTCAGACAGAAGTGGGTTCCAACGTGGCTCTGACCCTTACTTGCTAAGTGAACTTAACCTCTCAAGCCTCCTCATGTGAAAGATGGGTGTGAACATAATACCCTAGGATTGTCATGAGATCAAAAGAGGAGAGGTATATAAAGCCCTTCACACCCTGCCCAATAATGTTAACAACCATCTTCAGGTAAATGTTCAGCTCACACTCAGAAGCAAACATTTAGTTGACTTACAACATGTGCTAAAGGGATAAAAACACAGTGTGAGAGAAGATATTAGGAAATTAGACAGTTGTAATGTTTTGCTCTCCAAAGAGTTACTCTTCTATAAGACTATCTACTGGAGGAGTCCTTGATGCTTTTTATACAACTCTCTGAATAAAGTATTCAAGAAATACATTTTAATTTCAGGAATCCTTTTCCAAAACGTAAGCACCAGATCAAGGAAAACACTTCTAGTTTTTGTTTCTTTCACAGGATTGAACAAAACAAATTATATGCATTTTGTGCTTCATCTTTGTAATATAGCTTCTGACTCCCTAGCAAGTGACTAATATCATGTGTCTAAAGATCTTAAAAGGTACCAAAATTATCTCACCTATGGAAAGACCCAGATTCAAATACATGCCAAGATTCTTTATATGTAATTTTTGCAATTAAGCAAATAAACTAACCCTGTACTCCAGCATGAAGAAATTTTAAAAACTGAAAACATACTACTCACTTCACAATCATGTTCTATCTATTCTTGGCAGGTAGTTTGGTGAGAGTTACTGAATTCTGATTACAGTAGAGAGAAGAAAAGCAAGGGATCCAGAAAGAAAGGCTGGGACCACGAAACATAGGACAAGTTTTGAGTAGGTGGAAAGATACAGTGCTAAAACTGTCAGCAGCCCCTTGTGCTGTGGGGAAGTGGGGAGAGAAAAAAATCCAAGTCAATAGCAGGCTTTTTTACTTTTGGGTCTAGAGAGACGAAGTGGAGATTTGGTTAAAATAGAAAAATTGGGGGCTGGGGGTGGAAAGAAGGATCTAATAGTGAGTCTTAGAAGATGAAAAACAACTTCACTAATCACTGAAGGATGATCCAACAAACAGGACTGAACCAACAAAAGAAAGATGAGAAGAGGGAGGCTGGTTTTGGTGTTTAAGCAGAGAAAACAAAATCAAAAGAAACAGTTACAGAAATGTCCAAGGGTGCAGGCTATAATAAGGCTGGGGAAAACACAGATGTTTAGGAATTTTCAAAAGTCTTTGCAGAAAGTCTGGCCATAGACTTGGGGTAAAAATTAAGTTCTCCCTGAGAGATTTAAAGGTAAATAGAGAAAAGGCTGAAAGATTTGACCGATCTAACAGGAATATGTGTAATGCCGCAAATTTCATATTTTTTGAAACGTTCACCAGGAAATGAGCAGGGTTGCTACAGCATCATTTTTTTAATTGTTTTCCAGGAGTGTGTTGATGAGAAATGTCACCACCTCCATTTTTACCCACAGTATATCTACAATAAATAAGAGGAGGCAGAGAGAGACAGAGGGAAAAAATGAATAGATTCTTCCCATCCCTGTGCACCAACTGCTACCCTGATTACCCATCATCAGTCCTAACTCCTGCATCACCCCAGGTGCCAGTCAACAAGGCCTATGTCATTTGCTTTGCCATCATCGCATTGTCCACTCACTTGCTCTGCCCTTCTGTCCATTTCACTGAGCTGGAGCTCCCAGCAGCAACTCTAGAAGAGAAGAAGAGGTGGGGAATGGGGACTGGAGCATGCGTGGCTCTAGCAAGCCCCCCAGATCCCACAGTCCAATGAGAAGCCACTAAATACACAGAGATGTAAAGCCAGCTGTCTAGTCAAGAGTGCTGAACTGAGTCCTCGATCCCACTGGGGCTGATGGGGTGGGGGTGTGGAAGGCAGCACAGGGAGGCTGGAAAGAGCCTTTGCTTTGGAATCAGATCTGGACGTGGAATCCCAGCTCTACCACATAGCATGATGTGAATTTGGGAAGTTACTTAATTCTCTGAGCTTGACTGACTTATTTGGAAAACAGGATAACAGTACCTAGGCATCATAATGCCATCAGGAAGATTAGATGAGGTGACCTAGACGAGAACCTGATACACCACAGGTGCTTCATGACTGTCACATCCTACTGCCCACCAACTCAGATTCGAAACCAAAAGTGAGTTCTTTTACTGTTTAAAGCAAGTCCCACCTGCTTTATTTTTTTCACTTCCAGGTGCAAAGCATTGTCCCTACCTATGTTTGATTGCTATGTTCTCCCTATTCTGGTTGTGTATCAAGTGTGATAAAAGTCTGTTCAGGCAACCAGGTGTGAACACGTCTGACTTTGGATGGTCCAAATCATCTTCACTCAAATAGGAGTTTGGATCCTGGACTTTGTAAACTCAAAGCATTTCCTGATAAGATAATGTAATGATTAACCTCTGTGATATCACTAGCAAAACACAAACATTAAACAAGTTTGAATGGGCACAAGTTTGAAGAACTCTAAAATATTCAATAAGGAAAGGCCATATTTAATTTTCCCAGTATTCTCAACCCCCTTGTTCTAGACGAGAACATCCCCTATTTATATTCCTAAAAATTTAATACTGAACAACACTGACCAACTGGGAGAGGGAGGAAAGCATCTTAATTCTACAGAGAGCCATGCCTATTCTTCTAAAACTGTACTCTCTTCATACGGTATAAGGACCTTTAAAATGGTTCAAACAAGTGTAAGTTACTGTTTAAGGGAAATGGAGTAGAGAAGACCTTACCCCTTTAATGTGGCTCCTAAGTTCATCTGATTCCAGGTCATGCATTCAAGTTGGGAGGTCATTTGGTATAAATTGTCACTGTTAGAAAAACATTCAGAGTTAGAAATGCATAATACAAAAGACATATATATATGCAACTGTTTCTCCAAAAAGCAATAGACTTTTAACTTTTCTTTACAATGAAAGCCTCCACATTTTCCAGAATGACAGAATACACGAGTCTGAAATGATTTTCATTTCATCCCACTGATCTCTGCACGTCATTCACTTCACACACAGCAGAAAGGATGTGAGAATAATTTGGAAGCCTTTAAAAAACCTTAGTAGAGCAAACACTGAAGTTTCTAGAGAGGTACTAAACCTCTGAAGGGAAGAGGCTAAAGGGAGTGAAACTTTGAAAGGCAACACAGGCTGGATAGCTCAACATTAAAGTTAAAAGCCTGCAGCTGAAAGTAAAAAGACAGCAGATTAATTATTCGTGAAAAGGCCATTAAGTTGTTTTAATCAAAAGGATAAGTATCATGTGGATTATGAGGGCCTGAAAAGTCAAAGAGTGATGGGTGATGGATGGTCTAATACTCAAGGATGTGACAAGCAAAAGAAAGAGGATGATAAACTCTAGATACAACTGAAGGAATCATTCTCTATAAATTTTATAGTCACGGAGTTTTTTTTTTTTAAAGCCCCCAACTCAGTTCTATATTATATGAGGGAAAACAATGGCTGATCATTTACATTAAGACCCCAAAGGAAAAATGTCCCACCATATAAACCAACCAAAAGTTTTTCTCTCCCTTTTTTTTTGCACATACAACTCTTAAAAACATCATTATTACATATGTTTTAAAACACATCTCTAAATGCATTATAGAAGAGCTATCACATCTATTTCCTGGAATAACACTCTTGTCAAAGTATCCTGCATGCACGACTCATGAACATCTTTATTATATGCTTTTATGTTTATTAATTTATTAATTTTATATTTATCTCCTTCCTAAAAAACTAGCACATAACTCAATTACCAGAAATCCCCTAAGTAACCAAGCTCATCTAGGAATAAATGTAGTTCTGAACTGAAATGGTTAATTATGAAATTTGAGACCCAAGAGATTAATGGTTTGTCTGGGAACGCTTGGTCTAAACACATTACAGAAGAACATTTCCACTCCACCGTCACAGCAGAAGGGAAAGAAGGTAAGAAGCTTTCAGTATGTAATGTATGATACCAGATTGCAAATTCTGGACAATATCCACCTTGTCACGGCATTCCTTTGGACTGCTTCATCCATCGGGCAGAGGTAACACCAAAGTTTAATTAAGAGAAGGTTCTGTAAGGCCAGCCAAACTGAGGACTTGTGGAGGGGTGAGGGAAATTACAGTATTTATCCCTTGGAATAAATGAACACCATGCTCTCTCTCAGCATAGCTTGATAAATCATGGTGGAGTCCATCTGCCTCTCATATAATCACTGAAAATTATTTGGAACTCCTTAGTGGTGGGTACACAGGATAAGGAGGAAATCAGATTCCAGGAGGGAATTTTACGTATGAAATGTGAAGTGACTTCAAACTCGAAGTACGTGTAGTTTCATTAGTCAGTGCATATCTGGACCCCATCATTCATCCCCGTGTCTGACTGGCTATTATGCTACTACAATATCCTACATATCAATGAAAAAAAAAATGATTAGTCTCTCCTGCAGCTTCCCTGTTCTCAGCAGCGGCCGGTGCTGGTCTGTGCCACTACGTTTCGCAATTCCACGAATTCTTGCTGTAAGGCCAGTGTAATTAATTCCTGAAGGACCCCAATTTTTATTAGAAGTGCCAGCCTGCTGCATTTAACATGGGAGAGTTTCTTGAACTTTCTTTGGGCTGACAGTTCATTAATAAGCGGCCTCCTCCACAATCTCTACTGGTTTTTGTTCTCCTGCGCCTTTTCATCAGGCAATCCATTTATTAATCTTGCCATTAATCTCAGCCAACAGGCATTGTATTCCCCAGGCAGCTCTCTATTTTTGTCACTGATTTTAAAAAATTGTTCACCAACTAAAATCACTCAGCCCCAGTTGACAATTTTCCTAGGTCCTATTGGGATGTGGGATCTTTCTGAAATTATTTCCTCCTTGCATAAGACTAAGAACACTAATTTTCAAGAGGTCTGAGAAGCAAGATGAGTGACAGAAGTTTACACACATGGGTCAATGAGTCCCAAATATCTAACTTTATGATTTAGGGATTTTCTCACAGACTTAAAGAATAGTCCAGCAGATTCCTAAAGAGAAAATCATTTTAAGGACATTTTCTTGGCCCCCAGAAAGCAAACCTTCTAAAATACAGAACCTATGTCTTATATATGTATCTTCCTAGTGGGTGCTTGATAAATACTCTCTACCACACTGCCCAATATGGAAGCCACTAGTCAGACATGGCTATTGAGCACTTGAAATATGGAGAGTACCACAGGTTGAAATAAGATTTGGGCTTTTGAGGTTAAATAGAATATTTTAAAAATTAATTTCCTGTTTCTTATGTTTTTTAATGTGGTTACTAGAAAATTTCAAATTACATAGATGACTTGCATTATGTTTCTATTGGACAGTGCTACTCGGTAAATTTTAAGACCTTGAGCATATCAGTTCAGCTCTCTGCACCTCAGTTTTCTCATCTGTTAAATGGGAATATTAATCTCAATCAGTCTAACTTTACTGGGATGTTGTGAAGCTCTAATACTGGCTCTTTCAAGACTATACAGATAATATATTTTAACTTTTTCTAATCCATCAAATTTTGTATAGTACATTCACACATCACCAATACTCCTCACAACAACTCTGTGAGGCAGGTGTAATTATGATTCCCATTTATCAGAGGAGGATGGGGGCTCAAGGAAGTGTCTAGTGCTGACTTGCCTGATGCCCCCACCTCTACCCTGCCAGGCCCCTTTAAAGGCTTCCTGGCATTATTTGACCTCTGAGTCTTGTCCTCTCACTACCATTTAAATGATAGTAAAAATAATATAGTAATACAAACAGGAGTCTGGAGGTGAAAGAGAACATACTCAAGGGAGCATCATGACCTACTCTGTCTCCAAGATGTGGTGTCCAACCACATCCTCTTCACCTGATTAAGAATAGTGTGCCAAGATCCCAGTAGGACCCTCACTTCGATTTCAGTGGTCCTGATAGCTCAGCTTGCAAATCCGCATAAGGGGAGAGAAGGTGGAAAGGGCCAATGGGGAAGGACTTTCAGAAAATCCCCAAGCAAAAACCAAAAAAGAAAAACAAACAAACAACAACAACCAGCAAATAGGTTTCCTGAGGCTGGCCATAGGATCAGAGCACAATTTTAACCACATCCTGCCTTCTGTTGGCTGCGGCTCCTCAGCAGCTCAGTCAGTCGGCTTGGCTGGCACCACCTTTCAGCTGGATGACAATGACAGTAATGACAATAGCTGCTGCTGGGAGAGGACAAAATGTGAATTTGAACTAAAAATACTGGTCCCAAGCATGCTCAAGCTCTGATCTCTTTGGGTAGTTGGTCAACACCCAGCTCTCATCATGAAAACCCACGAAAAGAGGCAGCACCAGTAAAGGAAAATATGACCCCTGGAAAATAAAGCATCTAATTACTAAATAACCACTGTAGGTGTCGACCACCTCATTCCCAGAGGAGATCAGATAAGCAGGTGGTTTGGCTCACAGTGACCACAGTGGTCATGTAGGCATTTCAGCTCCCAGCTCCCCATCTAACTCTGTCTGTTTGGAAGTGAACTCTGAAATTGCTGGCTGCCAAAATATATTCCAAAAGTCATGGTGTCTTTTATATTTTTAAGTAGATCTTTAAACAGAAAAAGTCACTGGTTTCCTATGTAAGAAATGTTTGAAGCTGGAAGCAAGGGAGAGAGGAAAGAAACTTCTACAACTGGGATTAATGCAAGTTGGAGTAAAATAAAAGGAAGTCAGTCCTAGCAAAAAGGGGAACTTAAAAGGAAATCAGTAGTAGATCATATAGAGTTTGCTTTGGCCTGGACTGCAGTATTACTGAGTTCTTGACCTCTGCACAAAAAGAAAGGAAGAGAAAAGCTCTCGGCTATTATCTGGACCAGAACTCCCCCACTCTTCAAATGCATGTGTAATTCAAGTATATTTTCATCTTTAAGTGTGTTTAAGTATATTCAGCAGAACAAAGTAGAAAAGTCCTTATTACCACTGGAATGGAACTGTCGAACCTGATTAAGACTGGAGTTACCTCTGCCAGATGGTTGCTGGCTGGCAAACCAGTATCTTGGTAGAAGAAAAGTATTTCCCGAGATCAAGGAAAAGAAATTCCCAATAAGAAAAAGGCACATGTAACTGGCATCTGCGAACAGAATTCATGATGTTTCCAGAGTTTGCTGTAATAGCTCTGCCCCACGCCTCTACCTGATGACCAACGCTCATGCACAGAGGCTGCAGCCAAACTTCCACGCAGACTTTTTCCTGCGTTCTTCCCTCCAAGGCGCCACAGAGGCTGCCTGTTCAGAAATTTCTGCTCAGCAGGCCATGGTGAATAATCATTTTACAGTCAATCTCTTGGTATTGTAATTTCTCTCTAGCTCACCAGTTAACCAAAGAAAAACCCACTAGGGATTCAACTTCTATTAATAAACACTTGGTCAGCACAAATGTTGCAGGAATAATTGAAACTAGATTTTTCCCACTCCCTGGAGACAAGTCCAATTCAAGCCTTTCTTTGGCTTTGATAACACTGCCCACCACCCTGGAAACCATTTCAGACTTTCTGCCTTCATGCCTACCTATATGGGAAACAAATATCAGTATTGTCTTAAACGAAACTTGTACACCATGTAAAGTGTTTGTAGACGACACGTAAGAAGAGGCATTATTAATTATGATTTTATTTCTTCGGTGACAGATGTCCTCTGATTTAATTCTACATTGAAGGCTAACCTAAATGGTAGATCATGTACTTCCCACTGACCGGATTCCCCAGAAGCTCTATGGCTGCTAAGGAAGCTTCTCTCACATGACAGTCTACCAGTAACAGGCTCCACTGTCAACTTCATCATTGGATTGAATTGTCAACATTCAATTACAAATATTCAAATTAGCAATTACTGCTTCTAAATTGGAATAGTTTTACCTGCTAGGGGGCCAAAGGAAACATGCATTCTCATTTAAATTGGTAGCACAGTTGCTAAAAATGAATATGTAAACCTAATAAGAGTGCAAAAAGAAAAGGAAACTAGAATGTCTAAAAAAAAAGTGTGCGTGGGAATATTTTTCAAACACAGGGCACAGAACTCCTTTTCAAGGTAGCTGTGAGAATCAACCTGTGAAATGGGCATGGTCAGGGATTGTGGGCTCCAAGGAGCTCAGCAAGCTGAGGGAGAGAGGGGGACTTGTGGAAGAGGATTCAAGGGAAGTGAGCGGGGAAGGCCCAGCTAGCTGCCTGCTCTAGGTCAAAATCAGGGGAAAACTGTGCTTGGTGTGGTTGGACTTCACTACGTTTTCCCCTCAGGGTAGCACGGGGTCCCCCCTGCCCTGGGAACTTACCTCTGAGCAAGCACAGACCAGGGTGGCCCTGGAAGCTGTCGCTCCCCCTGGGTCTGGATGGAAGGGAGAAAGGTCTCTGCCATTTCTGCCTGTTTCTTTAGGAGCCTGGACTGAACTTCAGTAGTTCACGCCCAGTGAGCGGTAAAGGGAAAGCTGGAGGAGTCTGGAGCTTGAAAGACAGCTGCTTTGTGAGTTAAGACTTCAGGAGACAGCTCACGTTGGCTCCTACAATACTCACCAATGAAAATACTGCCTCTGATCCACTGAGCGATTTCAATTGAAAACTATGGGTAAAACTAATGGATAACGGGGTTTCTTTCACAAATGTGAGGAATAAAGACCTTCCTCTAGCAAGACCTAAGGCAGATGCCACGTTTGGAAAGAAATGGCACTTAACCATCAGGAGAGGCAGCAGGGTGCAGAGGGTGGGAAGATGGGTTCTGGAGCCTCACACTTGCTCTGTCCCTTACTGTGTCACACTGGGCAAATTCCCCTCCAAGGGCTTCAGTTTCCTCCTCTGTAAAATGGGGGTGATAACCTATTGCCTACCTCAAAGAGTTTCAGATTAAATGTAAATAAGTCAATACCTGGGAAGTGCTCAGAATGGTTTCTGTAAGTAGTAAGTTTATATAAGCATCTGCTCTTTTTATTTATTAGCAAAGGTGCTGGCACAGACTGTATAAGGGGAATATTCCAGGTGGAGGACACCAAGTGGCTTGGAATCCCTCAGCGATTCAGAGCACACATGAGCTTTGAAGGCAGACAGACTAAGAATCAAATCCTGGTTCTGAGTCTCACTCGCTGTGCAACTTGAGCAAGTTACCTGGAGTCTCTGAACCTATCTCCTCTGCAGTAGAGTGCGGATTACCGTACCAACCTCGTAGGTAATCAGAAGAACTAAATGAGCAAACTGAGTGCAGCACACAGTGCAGTGCCCAGCAGCACAAAATATGCAGTAAAGCCTAGTGATTACGTAATGAGGGCTATGATCGCTGGGCTCCAGAAGGGCTGAAATCTGTTCCAGAATCCTTAGTGACCTTTAGACAAGATTCTACCCACTCTCAATACGGTGGGGAGAGAGTATGGAGAAAACTGTCTCTTAACACTTCGCATAAGTTGATTGGGGTGTCACTTTCTATTCACTACTGATCACATCTGTGTATAGCTGTAACTCCTCAGATCTGTAACCTGAAAGAGAGGAGAGAATCACTTCACAGTTCTCTCAGAATAGGCAGAGAATTTTGAGAATTTCCTCAAAGCAAATTCACATTGTGCAGTGCTTATTTAATGTCAGTGTATGTACCATTACCTTTAGGTCATGTGGGAAGGGAGACTAAATCCAAGAATGGGGAGACAGAAGCTTTGGAAGGGCAGGGCAAAGAAGCTGGGCAGGCTGCCTTAGGGGGTCAAGTGCAACAAGTCAAACAAAATACAAGCAAGCCTTTCCCAGGAGGTCCCAATTTTAGACAGAAAAGGGAACAAAGCCAGGGATCAGAAGAACCACTGAATATCTAAAATCTAAAACTTTAGCCATTAAGTGATTAAAGTTTAGTCGTACTTCCTATGCTTTTTCAAACACTGTGTTCACAAAAGCATTTAAATATCCTTCAAACATTTTTAGGAGTAGGAAAGAAGGAAATGACATAACCGTAATGGTAGTAACGTTGATGCACAGATCCAATTTTAAAACATCCTTACAAATGTCCATCCATCATTACTGCAGGGGAAGTACCTGATCTTTGAAAAGTGATTAGAAATGCTGTCAATTTAGAGTGGATGGAGCTTCAAAGACTCAGTCAGCACAAACTTCAAGGAAGCAAACTTTTCCTACGGGGTCACAAATTCTTTTTCAGGAGATATTACTTAGAGATTTTTCTGTAACAAGAGAAAATGGTATTTTTATGACATTCATATAAAAATGAGCAAAGAAGTTCCAATTATGTAGAAAGAAGAAAGGGATAAGCAAATATCTCTGAAAGATGAACCTGACAAAACTGCTTTATACAGTGGCCAGTTAGAAGATGGATTAGAAAATGTGAAATTTTTATGTATAAAATGCAATCCAAGTGACTTTTCCTGCTTCCATAGCAACCATTAATTCAGTCCTAAGTCAAAATCCACCACAGGGACTCAGTTTGGAGAAATGCTGTTAAGACAGAAGTTGTGATCACTTTATCCCCTACTCATTTCTAGGCTGTTCAGTCCCTTCGTAGGGACCCACAAGGTGGATCTAGGCTTGAAGAGGGGAGAGTAAGAAATGTGTGTAACTGTGTCACTACTGAACCAGACTCCAAAGCCTCCCACTCCCCAACCTCCAAGGAGGTATCCGAACCCATCTAAATAGCACCCATTCCAGCATCAAGGTCTTCCTCTCTGCTTGGGGTGAGGCATCAACCAGGAGCCAAGGAAGAATGACTGGGTCAAAGTCATCCCACCGGGAGCCATTCCAACTGTACCCCCAGTGGCTAGAATAAGAGCAATGCTGCTCTGGCAATGGGCAGGAGCAGCTCCTTAAAAAGGATGGCAACGACCCCACCATCTCAGTTTTGCTTGGAGAGGGGGTTCACAACAGAGATTTCAGATCCTGTACCCATTCCAGTGAGTTGACCCACCAAGGGAAGGTTCAAAGATGGTTGCTCGGGACAGATCACTGGGTCTGAGGTGCCAAAGAACAGAACTGGGTTCTAACTAGAGAGGGAGAAAAGGAGGGTGAGAAGCTGTGACCATTCAATACCTCTATCTGGGCAAAATGCATGCCTTTCCCCCCCCCCTCTAAAATTATTAAAAAAAAAAAAGGCGGGGGGAGCAGGAAGGAAAAAAAGTTATCTTGAATACAAGATCAGATCAGATATGCCGGATTTCCCGATCAAAAGGAAAGGTTTCCAAAATCTGTGTACCGTAGGCGTACAGAAGTAGACGGGCTCGACCCTGTCCCTCCCCGGGATGGGAGAATCAGACCAGTCCTAGGCTCGGTTTCATAAACACGTCGGAACATTGGCATGAGCCGCCTGCGGGCTCAAGAGCGAACACTCCTTCCCCTCCTCCACCTGTGGGACTGGAGGTCCCCCAGGCGCGGCCATTCCTTCCACCAATCTCCCAGGGCAGGCGCTTTTCCTTCCTTTATTACCTCACTACCTCCTTCCCTTGACGTCAGCCCCGGGTCTTCCAACAGAGGGGAGGGAGGATGGAGATGAGTCTGGGGCAGTCGGTATCAGGATCCCCGCAGCACCGGGTGGGGGGTAGGGATGGAATATGAGGTAATGCGCGCCCAATCCCCGGCATCCAAGGCCGCGATCTGCCACTTCCCTCCCTCCGCCCCACCTTCCCGCCCAGCTCCGGCCGGTATAGTTACTAGGCAACCCTATCGGTGACGCGGGATGCCGGCCAAGTTCACCCAAAGTTGAAGAGTAAATTTGGGGGAGAGAAGGTGGAGGGTGGAGCAAGAGCCTAGAGAAGGCACGAGGAGCTGGAAAAGAGTCTGCAAGGAAAAGAAGCTGGTCTTCGGCCTCAAGGGAACAGGAAGAAGGGCGGGCGCGGGCTGGAGCGGTCTCCCAGCAGGTACCGCTGCCGCCCGACCACAGTCCCGCACACAGTCCGGGGTAGCTGGGCGCTGGGTACGACGCCCACAGAGTGGTGCCGCAGCCCGAGACTCTGGGGGACAGGAGTGGGGAGAAGGTTGTGGCCCGAGTGTACGCGCCCTCGAATTCGTCCCAGAGAAGGCTGGCGGGTGTGGCCAGTGCGCGAGGAGGGGCTTGAGGAGTGAGAAGAACCGAGTGGGAGTGGACCCCGTGTTTAATCTTTGATCTCGAGGAAGCTGAAGTCCTCCCAGCAAAGAGCCCTTTTAAAAAAAACTCCTCAAAGCGCCGCTCTTCCTTCTTCATCTCCAAACAGTAATCGCCCTCATTTATATTCAAAGTAAGAACACTGGGGGGACTTCCCTGGCGGTCCAGTGATTAAGACTCCGCGCTGCCACTGCAGGGGGCGCGGGTTCGAGCCCTAGTCGCGGAGCTAAGATCGCGCATACCGCGCGGCGCGGCCAAAACCAAAAACCAACGTACACACACAAAGTAAGAACACCGGGAGACAGGGAAAGCTACTTCTTTCAAATGGGAGCCAGGAGAGAGGCTTTCATTTGCTTTATGGAGACGAGTGGGCTAAAGGCGTACTTTGCCTCCAGGACCCTGCACGGCCGCATCCGGGCTGCCCCGCGTCGGACGTTCCCGTGCTCGCTGGCTCGAGCGCCCCCTCCGAGGTCGCGTGGGCCCAGATGTGGTGCCGAGCGCCTTCCTACCTGCTGTAGGGCGTCCTCAGCAGCAGGGCCTGGCTGCCTGTGCAGCTGTCGGTGGGCGTGTGGCAGCCGTAGACTGGGGGCGGCACGGAGTACTGCTGTTCACCTGCAGAGAGCCAGGAGAGCGGGGTGAGAGCACACCAAGGGCTGGGGGTGCGGGGGTGCGAGGCTGCGGGCAAGGGCTGGGGCAGAGCGTCCTGAGCTGGGCTCCCAGGCTGCGCTGGGGGCACTGGGGCCTGGATGCCGGGGCCGTGCAGAGAGACGGCCTACAGGTCACAGCGAGCTAAGCCTCTCACTTCACATTCCCTTAGCAGTCAAGGCACAGAGCACCGAAAATGCCCTCTGGACATTCGCAGTCTCGGCTGAGCGGAGTTAACATACTTGGGGTGGGGGGAAACAATCTTTTCTTTTGAGTGAGATTAGGCTAATTATTTCTAAAATTCTTTTAGCTATCCTCTCCTCCCTTCCCCAGTTTGCTGTGTGCTGGAAATTCCTGGGGAGGGAGGGGTAGCATGGAAGAAGGGGAGAAAGACCCCACATCATTCCCTCCGCTTACCCAGCGAGCCCTGCTGGCCCATGGGGTCCTCGTGCTTGAAGGAGTGATTGGGGAACTGAGCCGCGTGGTGTGAGGGCGTGTGACCGTAGCTGGGCGTCCCGTCGAAGGTGACCGTGCTGTATCCTGCGGGCGCGGCCGAGAGAGAAACAGCGTCGGCGGAGAGTCAGGGACCGTGTGTCTGAACCAGCACCCGGGCGAGGAGCGCCCAGCCCCGCATTCGGATCCCGCTCCCTCAGCCCCCAGGGCTTGCGGCGGGAAGCCGGGCCCAATGTGACCTCGCGACAGGCTCCCCGTCCTTTCCCGAGTAAAGCCCAGGCCTCCCCACCATTTCCCAATTTATTTACGCCCTTGTCTTTCAGGGCGTCCGCCGCTTCTGCACACCTCGCAAGTATGAAAGCCGCCAACCGCTCGGCGGAGAAAGTTGTTCTCCCCCCAAAACAGGGCAGCGCGGGCGACCGAAATGAATCTGCTCGCCTGACCCGGCGCTGACTCGCAGCCGTAAATCAGAGGCCCGCGCACCAACTTTCATTAATTACTCGGGGCCAGTTAAACGGCATGGGCTTTAAATGGGGAGAGTAATTACAGAGTAATGTTATCTGTCTGAGGCTGCGCGACCCGACACCATTGACACCCAAGGCCCTCGGGAAAGCTGGTGAGGGGGAAAAAGAAGGGGCCTTTCAAGTTGGGCCCATGGGCCTCGACCCTGCGCCCTCCTCCTTCCTACCTCGGACCCACCTCGCGCCCAGCGGGTCGGACTGTGACCACCACTGCCGGGGCGGACTTCCTCGCGCACCAGTCCGGGAAGCCTGTTTGTTTCAGAGTGTGCCTGAGACTGTACCTCCCTTTCCCTCCATGGTATACACTGGTCCTCTGCCTCAGTTTCCCTGCCGAGAAACCGAAGGCAATACCGCCCGTATTCTTCCCCAGCTCTCCGAAAGTGAGGGAAGAAAAAAAAAAAAAACGTGTTGGTTGAAAAACGTAGTCTCCTTCTGTGACTATTGTCACTAAATTACTTTAAACATTTACCGCACTAGCTTCTGCAAAACTGTAGCTGCCTCTGGGGAAAAAGCATCCTCCAGCTAAGATAAAGATCAGTTCTGAGCCCTGAACCCAATGGTGGGGTCCCTTCCGATGCGCAGGCTCCGTAGTCTCTGGCCTGAGGTCCTGACCAAGTGACGAATCAGATTGGTCCAGACGCTCACATCGGCTCCCTGCAGGGCCACTGGGCCGGACCCAGTCCCCCCCACCCTCGGCCCCGCCTCTGGGCACTGAGCTGAGTCTCCACACCCCGCTCAATTCTTGGGAGTGGGATGAGTCAAGTGAACCCCATTCCCCCACTCTTGCCCCAGACATGGTCAAGGCTCTACAAGTGTCCAGTGAAGACTTAGATTGAACAGTGAAAGGTGGCCATTACCCACATCTTTCAAATACACATCCCCAGAACAAAAACAAAAACCGACCTTCTACAGTCCACTTCGGGGAATGTGGTGTGTCAGTGTGGGAGGGAGGGTTTGAACAGGTCTTCATTACCGGATTGTACAGGGCAGTCCAAGTCTCACGCACCAATTGGCGCCACCGGTTGACAACTTAAGAAGCCACCAGCTTTTATAATTTACATGACCCCAGAGGCCTCCATTTCTGGCCTGCTAAGTGGGTAAAGATAACCCCCGCCCCGTTAGCTGTCAGGAGTGGGTGAGCACGCTTGGGCTTCCAGACACTTCATTTTGGGAGCGGAGGCCAGACTGTGTTTAAGGCCTACCAGTCCGCTGACAAACGAAAGTTGGCTCCAAGCACCCAGTTTTGCAGAGGGAAGGCCGAATTTTCAAAGACCATTTTTTAAATAAAGAGGAGAAACAGAAGCAATAAAGAAGTTGTCTCTAGACGAACCCTTCTCCATTCTTGAGCCGATGAGAAGGCAGTGGCCCGGGCACCGTGCTGTCCTCGGAGGCGGGCTCCGCAACCTTCGGTGCACGGCTAGGGCCACGGGTTGCGGGCTGCAGATCCTGCGCCGGCCGCGTCGCCTCCGCGCCCCGCGAGGCTCCCAAGGACCCGTCCCAGACCGGACACCGGACCGCTGGGCAGAGGCTGGCCTCCAACCCCCTCTCGCAGTCCCCCTCCCCGGAGAGGGGACGGGCATCGGTGAAAGGACCCTCAGAGAGGAGGGAGGGCTCTTTAAATTAGAAACTTATCGGATGCGGAACTGATCAGAGCGTGCTGTCCCGGGGCCTAGCGCTGAGCCAGGCGCGGAGAGCGCTGGGGCAGAGGCCGGGGGGAGGGACAGCTGCCGGCAGAAAGGGGCAGCATGTTCAAAGGCTCCTTGTACAGGCCTTAGAGGGAGAGGCTCGAGGGGCCAAGGTAGCGCCTTTCCCACGATTAGTCTCGGCCGGGGAAGGGAGTGCAACCTTGACCGCGGGGAGAGGCGAGACACGCTGTGCGCCTCTCTCCCCCGCCTGCCGCAGCGGAGGAGCCCGGGAACCGCTTGGCCGAGCCAGGCCCCGCGGGAGCTGAGGGATGGAGTGGACAACAGGCTCTGTCAGGAAGGTGGTCCCAAGGCTGAAAATCATGACTCCGCAGCTTCGGCAGCATACGGGGAAATTTGTCCCGCAACGAAATACCCTCTCCAATGCGACCTGAGGGGGGCGCCCTTGGCCCTAGGGCTGAGCTGGTGTCCCCACGTGACACTAGGGTGGCCTGGTGATAACAAGGCCTCCTGTAGGTAAAGGGTTCTGCGCGCCAGTGGGGCTGGGGGAATCGCGCACACTGTCAAGCAGTCTTTGTCTTCCCTTCCCAAACCCCGCACTTAGTCTAGGGCTATCGAAGTCCTCGCCCTTCTTCTGCCCCGGCAAATTCCCCACCTCTCATACAGACTACAGTGGGTTGGGTGCCCATCCAGCAGGGAAGAGAAAATCCATCTCAACAGCGGGGCCAAGATCCCTGGGAAAGGAGGTAGAAATAACCTAGAATGGTCTGGGTTTGAGTCCAAGTTCTGCCACAGAGAGATCTCCTGCACACATTATCTCTTAGAGCCTAGATTTCCTCATCCAAAAATAAGGGGCTCCTCCAGTGTCAGGCTGTGAGCTTCCTGCAAAGGTTGAGGCACTTTAATTGTCTTAACATTCAATCCCCAGTGCCTGGCACAGAGTAGGTGCTCAATAAATGTTTCCTGAATTAATATTTAGAAGCAAGATTAGAATACCAGCTATAATATTTAAGCAATTGGAAAAAAACGAGGTGTGATACCTTGGGGTGGGGGGAGGTACAAGAGTGCCAGCAATTGTCCCCACCCCTGGGCCCTCGCTAGGTTGCCCTGCCTGGGGACAGGGAGCCAGAAGCTTCATTCCTCTCTGCCTCGGCCTGCTGATGGCCATTCCCACACTTTGGGGAAGGAATTGATGCCCTTGCTTTCCCCTGGTTAAGCCTCCTACCAAGACTCTACATTGCTGGGAGAGCTGCAGGAAGCCCAGAAATCGAGAGAATAAATCTGAAATCTCAGGGCCCCAGGGCCCACTCTGGTTGCCAATGCCAGGGCTGAGGCACAAGTGGCTTCTGACATCCGACCCCAGCTCCCAGCTGCTGACTGAGTCCCAAGGACTGGTCAAGTGTGATCCCTTTACGTTTTGATTACAAGAGAAAACCTAAGCCCGAAGAAGACAGGAACCGGCTTACAGGCTGTGGCCTGGATCTGGGGCCGCCTCTCTACTGGGCTATTTCCCAGGATGGGGAGGGGGGATTCCTTTACCTGCTAGTTGGTCTCCAGCTCCCAAGCCCTTTTTCTCTTTAACATCCTGGGCCTATCCTCTAGAAAGGAATTGGGATTTTTCCTTTAAGCATAGTGCCCACTGGCTAGGAAGCCCACAGTCTCACTCCTGAGGCTGAGTTGATGAAATTCTGGGCAGCAGACCACCCTGTAGAAGGATGGACCCAGGGATCCAACCAAAGCCGCAGAGTCCAGGTTCCAAAACCCCGACAGAACCTAGATGGTTTCAAATAAATGATAATGGTAGTATTTTGCACAGGGGGTACTTAGATCAAATAGCTTCTCAGGTGTCTTCAAATAGCACACATCCACACAGAGACTCACTCACGTCACACACCTGCCTGCCAGTCTTGCCGTTTCTGGTCCAACCAAGTTTACGTGGCTGCTGCCTTCTGTGTTTAGAACCCCTTGGGTGGGAGGGGGGGTCGGACTTCTGCTTGTGTGGCATAGAACTTCAAACCTGAGCCAAACACCAGGTTGCCCATCTTGGCTCTCCTCTTACAGATGGGGAAACTGAGACCTGGAGATTTGCCAGAGGTAACATCAGCCTGCTAATTAGAGGTGGTACGATCAGAGGAAAAGAATCTGTAATAGTCACTGAGCTGTTTCAATACTCCTTGAGTCTGAAACACTAATTTCCTTTAGGAAGGACCTAGAGTGGAGGGACCCCACGGGTGGGCTTGAGGTTCTTCCACAGAACATGGATCCCAGGTTCCCCAAACGAAGAGAGGAGGAGGGCGGTTTCGGTTTCGCCAGGGCTTCTAGTGGGCCAGGTGTTCCGGGCTGGGCTAAGATACGAACAGCCTGGAAATACGGTTTTACAACGTGCGTGCGAAGGCGGGAAGAACAGGGCCCTTCTGAGCCTTGGGAGCCGCAGCACCTCCTGCATACAGTACACACTCTACTCCTCCTAGCCCACGCATTCTAGAAACATCCCAGTCCCTAGGCCCGAGGGAATTTTTGCTCTAGGAAAAGCATCCACCCCTTTTTTAAAGCATTTCCTACAATATCGAATCAACTCGAATTGGTTTAGGTTCACAACAGCGCAGAAGTCTAATTAGAATAAACTTAGAAATCAAAATACAAAGGTTCGGCGTGATTGGTTCCGCACTGGTCCCTGAGAAAAAGAAGTGAGAGGGTGCCGGCGCGGGATGAGAAAACCACCAGCTGTGTCCCTCGATGTACAATGACTGAAAACGGAAAATAAACCTGTCCTTGTTCTAACCTCCAAGTCTTGCAAAAATCTTTCTCCAGCTAAGCCCCGTGTTCAACGACGAGGAGGCGCCAGAGACGGGCTGGAAGTAAGGCCGACGCTCGGGCCTCATTCCACCGCCTGTGGTAGGACCCGGTCCCGCAGAGATTGGAATCAGATAAACGTGGTTCTCTTCCAGCCCTGGAGCCCGCGTGGCCGCCACCTGAGCTGGAACCCAGGAGAGATCCACTTATACACTACCATGCGCTAGAGCCATAGGCGAACACGGACACGGGTCCAGGAAAGCCACTATTGTCTCTAGCTCATTCATTTACTCATTCTAGTGCTCCAAGGTGCTTACTGTGCCTCCCTTAGGTCTAGAGTGGCTCCTGGACATTTTGGCGTGGCGGAGGCAGCAAAGGCTGCTCACCCTGCGCTGGTCCCACTCTGAATCCAGGGTCTAAAAAGTCCAGTGCCTGGCGACAGTTTGGTGGTGCCTTGAGCGACAAAACCTCTTCCCGAGGCAGAGCCAGGCATTGCACCGGTTCCCGCTTCCCACTCCCACGGGGAATAGTCTTAGAATCTCCCGAGGTCCGAGGGGCCCCAGATGACCTCCCGGCTCATGCGAAGAGTCCGGTTCCCCGCTCTGGAGGATGTCAGGGGGCCATGCCCTGGACTCCCTCTCCTTGCCCTCCTCTCCCCCAGCTGCTGCTTCCTCTACCCTCACAGTCCTTGGGGAGGCGGCCGAGTAAGAGCTGTGGTCAGGTAAGGGGTAGGACAGGGGAGTGCCCGCGCGCAGCCACAGCCCAGTCGCCACCGCCCCGCGTGTAGGGGGCGCTCCCCAGTCTGCTTACCCTGGTTGCGAATAGCGGGCTGGCTCTCGAGGCAGCTAGGCAGGTAGGGCGCGTTGGGGAACATCCTGGCCTGGCCGGACGACGCCTGGCTGGGCGGAGGAGGACCGAAGGGTCCGTAGCGACAGGCTCCAGCCGTACCGGTGAACTGGCCCGAGAAGTGGACGGTGAAGGCGCTCAAGCACTGCTCCTCGTGCGGCTCCGCGCCACCCCAGCTCGGCTCCTGTTTGATGAAGGAGTGAGGCGGCGGCGGCGGCGGTGGTGGCGGCGGAGCAGGCGGCGGCGCAGGACCGCCCAAGGAACTGTAAGCCGAGGCGCCCGGGGGCGCAAAGTCCAGCACCGGCGCCCACTGCGCCGCGCCGCTCACGGGCAGGGCGCAACCGCCGCCGCCACCCAGCGAGGGTACCGCCGGCAGCAGCGCGTTCAGGTCCCGCACGTCGGAGCCCATTTGCTGTGGCTCAGCCCCGGACGCTCCGCGGCCCCACCGGCTTTGCAGACGCTCGGCGCTCGATTCCGCCGCGCCTAACTTGGCCCAGATGCCTTCCGGGCCCCGGATCCCCGGCTGCTCGGTCTGCTGAAGGCACCCAGGCCCGGAGCGGAGCGTGTGCGAAGACGCTGGCTCCGGGGCACACGTGGATGCCGGCTCTTGCGGCAGGGGTAAGTCCAGGATCGCGGCGAGGAGGCGGCGGGGCCCCGGCTCCTGGGCTGCAGTCCCGGCTATGGGTGGGTGGGTGGGTGAATGAGTGGGAGGGAGGGCGGGAAGGGGGGAGCGGATAGGCGGTCGAGTTTCGGAGAGCCCCCGGGTGTGGGCGCTGCCTTGAACTCCTTACCCCAGCTGCCTGGCTACCCCCAGCTTCCCAAAGCTCAAATAAGAGGGGCCGGCGGCGGGGGAGGAGGAGGAGTCAGCAGTCTCGGCGGCTCCATTCACACCGCAGCCCTAGCAGATTAGGCAGAGCGCGCGACTCCTTGGGGGCGTCCTCGCAGTGGGGGTGGGGGGCGGGCCCGAGGGAGCGTCCCTCTCGGAGACACCCTCCTCTCCTACCCGCCACGCGCTCTCCGCAGGCCTGTGGGACACAATCCTCCCCCCACCTCCCTTTCTCGGCCTTCGCGAGTGTGGGCGCCTTGGGGTACTGGCGAGCCTCTCCAGGTGAGCACTGAATGTCCCCTCTGCATCCCTGTGTGATGGGGGTAGGGAAGGGGTTGTTAATCAGGGAGGGCGGGTTGGAAGGAGGGGCAGGGGGCTCCACGAGGGCGGGAACTTCAGGATAACGCAGAGAACTTTACCGGACTTCAAAGAGGCGGCGGCTCTTCCTTCTAGAGCCGTCAGACTGGACTGGTGGTCATAATCTTGGGGTCACTGGGGAGCGGGGTGGCTTTTTGTGGATTCCAGAGGCCAGACTCAGGCGAACGTGGGTCACCTGGAGGTTGCATCATTTGTGATAAACGGGGCGTATATCCACCGTCTGGTAGTTGGCGACATGGTGAGGTTTGCGCCCAGAGAAGGGCGGTTGTCGCCTACCTAAAAACGGTGTCAGCGGCACTTAATCTCCCTTTCTAGTGAGGAGTACCTAACTCTTCTACGGGGAAACCGGGAAAACAAAACGGCGGCTAGTTTGGGAGGGAAGAAAACCCTTAGGGAAATGCCCAGATTCCGGTCGGAGAATCCAGGCGCCGAGTTTGGAGGTTAGGGGGTGGGGAAGGTTTAGATACGAAGTCCTTGGGGCGAGGTTGGCTCTTGGAGCCGCTCCTGCTGAGCTCTGCCTCCGCTCACTCCAGTCGGGAGTACCATTCTGCATGCGTAGTGACTGATCAGGAGGCGAAAGCCAGGGTACGCGGACGGAAGAGAGCCTCCAGCGACCCAAGGTCCAAGGCAGGGTTCTTACTGTTCAGAGCTCCCAGCGCCTGGCATGGCCAAATCAGATTCCTCCCTCCACCTAATCATTCTTTGGGAGCCCCGCGCCCCAGAGCAGGTGCTTGAGGTTTTGTTTTGTTTTCTTTCTTTTGGTTCTTCCAAAAGAGTCGGCTTCTATCGGGAAACAGACCCTAGGCTAGAAGCGCCGGGAACCTGAATGGGAGTGCGCTTCAGGGGCGCGTGGAAACGCCCAGGAGGCAGCGGCGACGGCGCAGCCTGGGACTGCCAGGAGCGCCGGGCGGGAAGCGGCCTGTTGCCGCCTGGCCTCTGACACGAGGCTGGCCGGGGATGGGGCCCGAAGCTTTTCAGCCAAGCCCATGTGAAGCAACAATCAAGGTAGTTGCAGTTTTATAGAGAAGTCGGGAGTTTTAAAGCCTTGATTTACTCACAATTTCTTACGCGTTGGTTTTAGTTAATTCCCACTAAGTAAACGGTAGCCAGGAGTTCTCGCTGCGGACCCGAAGCGTGTGCCAGCTCAAGATCTACACGCTAAGCGCAGTTCCCTCCTGTTGGGGTCGCTTGTCTTGGAGGCGCAGGAAACCGTGAGGGCAAAGGTCAAGAACAGGCGCTACCCGTTTGATCGCCGGACCGCTTTCGCGGTGGTGGACACTTCTCCGCGCTACTTTGGTGCCTGACTTTGCAAAGTCTTCAGTCAGAAACTTTTTCTTTCTTTTTAAAAAAATAAGTGAAAAGGCTCTCGAGGCCAGCTCCTTCTCCCCTACACTCCCTGTGGGCCGCCCACTCCTCGCCCGCATGTCCCATCTCTAAACCTGCGCGGGACTCCAGGGCTGGGCAGAGGACAGGCGCTTTTCGTATTTTGGGTGGAGAAAGGCCTCGCGAGATAAAACTTCTCAGGCCAAGTTGTCCCTAGGACGCCCCAGACCACTGTCTCACACCCTTCACTTTTATTTCTACTTAGAAGTCGTTTTTCTTAACTAGGACTCACTCAAGCGCTACGAGGAAAGGCGAGCCCTTTATGAAAGCCCGGGATTTCCACTTCTAAGTGAAAAAGGTTGAGATTTTTTTCTTTTTTTATCCTTCTTTGCAATTTTTGGGGGGTGGGTATTTGGAGGAAGGTGGCTTGATTGTGAGCTTTTGCGGTTTTGAATCCCAGATAGAGGAAGGGCGCTTAACTCTCTGAGTTAAAAAAAAATTTTTTTTTGGTTTTTTTTTGCCTGGGGGTGGGGTGAGAGGAAAGGAGGGGGCTAGCAAATTTAGAACTCCTCTCTCGCCCGCCATTTGTCGCCTGAGACCTCTTCAGGGAGGGAAGAGCAGTGGTGAGATCCCCATTTCAACCCTGGGGTACCCCCTCTCCCAGACCTTGTAGTCCAAAGCGGTGGGAGGAGTTCCCTGCAACCCTCAGGGCAGAGAAGTAAGTGCTGCGCGTCCGAAGCCGCAGCCAGAGGGCCTCACCCGAGACGAGGTCTTTGAACGCCCCTAGCCAGTGCCCACGCCCGGGAGCCCAGGCGCCCCAGGGCCAACCCTGGGAAACCCGCACACTGCTGCGCTCACGGGGTGCCCTACGCTCCCCACTTGTCCCTCCACTAGGTGACGTTCTCCGCGGGAGCTCTGCAGTTACCCAGGCGGACGCGCCCGCTCTGCTGGCCTCAGCGCCCTGAGCTGGGCAGAGGGGGAGACAGTCTGGCCGGGAAGAAGGTCCAACCTCCGCCCGCCCCAGCAGGTAGAGCGCGCTCTGCTGCACCTCCTGTGGCTCGAGACCGGCCCAAGGTCCCAGGGATCTGAGGGCTGCGGAGAACTGGCCTCTCCTTTCTCTCAATCACCTTCCCACCCCCCGATAGCACTGAGACCTGTGGAAGAGGATGTGGTCTGAATCGCCGATTGGCAGAGCTGGAAATTAAACTCCTCGTTCTACAGAAAAGGAAACTGAGGCCCAGGCAGAGGGAGGAAAGGCAGATGTGGAGTGCAGTGGTTAAGAGCAAGAGATTGGTGGCCAGAAAAAGGAATCTCAGCTCCACCAGGTAACCAGCAGCTGTGCAACCATAGACGAGCTCCGCAGCCGCTGTGAGTCTCAGTTTCCTTATTGGTCACATGGAATAATGGGATATTAGTACCCACCTCAAGGGGTCCTGAGGATTCGACGGAAGAGAGTGTTGGCCTATGCCCTCAATAAACGTAACAATTTTTGTTACTATTGTTCAAGGACACGTAACAAATTAGTGGCAAAACCGAGCTGAAACCCTGGTCTCTCTCTGGGCTTAACCCACCACTCCTCTGCTTCTTTAGAGCTAATGGAATGGAGAGTAAAGGAAAGAAGGAGGAGGAGAGACGCTAAAAACCCATGTGGCTTTGTATCACTGGTAAAGTTCATCCTGGCCTGGAAGGGGCTTAATTATTGCAAGCTTTAAAAATGGATGCTGAGTGGGAGGGGGCAGTGAGGTCCTCTACCCCCCCGCCCCCCACTTTGACCCCGGCGCCGTCAACTGCATCTGACCGAGAGCCCAGCCCGGCCCTGCAGCCGCGGCCCCAGGGACCAGCGCGTACTCCCGAGCCGCGCTCCGGGTGTCACCCCGCGGGCGCCGACAACTGAATAAACACACCGTAGCGCTGCGATCTGTCAAGGGCTGGGGCCGCCTGCCCGCGCCCGGGGCCGTAGACAGCGAAAAGGAGTGGTGGGCCGCCCGGGAGGAACCAGCGCTCGATTAGCGCCTCGCGCAGAGGCCAGTGTCCGAGCTCCACGCTCCCGACCGCTGCTCCTCTCCTCCCCGCCGACTCCAGCTCTTAGCATTCTGCCTACCTCGGGCTGCTGGGCAGCCGCTTAGGCTGGTTTCCATCCCCGCGCAGGCGGTAGAAATCCCAGCTTCATTTATCTAAATTTAAAAAAAAAAAAAAAAAAAAGTAAGAGAAGAGCTTTTGGTATAGTCTACCCCAGGCTTCCTCTGTTCGTTTGAAAATTAACTCTACTTTTTGGCCAATCACCCATCTACGGTTCAAACTCAGTTGGTTTGGGGGCCAGGACCGGTGCGCACTACCAGGTGCGCAGAGCAAAACTCCCCCTTTCCCCCAGCTCGCAGTGCCTAGAGCGGTCAGGGTTACCCGTCTGTTCTGATGCCACCGCGAGATGGTCCCCGAGCTCCGAGAGAGTCCCCAAAGAAAGGACTGCGCAGCGCTGCCACTATTATTATACCGTAAATCTTTTTAAATTCTGGAACTAATTATATAGAGGATATGTCTCAATTTGTTCTGCATTAATGCCACAGTGGGGATGGAGGCCGGGCTGTGGCCAGAGCAGATACGCAGGCCCATGAAATTGATGAGCTGAGAGTTGCTTCCACTCCTGAGCGCACCATCTGGAATTCCAGTCTGAGGTTACAATTAGAACTACTGACCCCAGATTCAACTTTGCAAACAACAGGAGAAAAAAATGGGAAAAAGAACCAAGAGAGAAAAAAAAAAAAAAAAAGAACTTATTCTGCACCTGTTAAAAAAAAAAATCCTCGCACAACCTTAAAATCTTCCCATCTTAGAAGATTCTTTCCAAGTATTTCTTTTGTGTTTTTTAAACCTATAAAAGATAATGGAATATATTTTATAGATTGGATTTTATCTTATCCCCTTTCCCTCTCCCGAGTGCACTCAGTTTAATAGTTGTCAGTTTTTCCTCAGTGTTGGATTTAATTATGTAGGACCAAAACATTCCTCAGTAAATTAGCTTGCTAAATATTGTCACTTTTGTGATTCTGCCTTTGAGAAACAGCTTAATTACTGAAATCTATCTGGATCTAGAAACTTTTTTTTTCTTTTTGACGGTTGCTCCACCTTAACTGTAATCAGAGATGTTATGTGTGTTGTAATTTTATTTGTGTTCTAAATCGGTTGTGCCAGTTTCTTCTTTCTTTAGTTACACGCTGCTTTATTTTCCTCTCACTTTGACCCCCTGAAGAAAACGAAGGACCAGGCAGTACTGGGGAATCTGTTAAATTTATTAGCATAAATGCCTAGACAAAACGAGATATAAATCATTCAGATGTATTAAGCCGTAAAGTATCCCAATGAAGTCAGTCCCTTGCCAGGGTCCTGGTGTATAAATGTTCATATAAAACAAGGTATCAGTATTATCTTTCAAACTGAATATATGTTGTAAAAATATCCAAATGTTAAGTTAGGAATATGGGGGCAGTGGCAGGGCAGGAAGGGAATATTCTTTAGAGCAGCCTATTAGCATTGTAGTACTCAAAAAGTGTGACAGAAAGGAAAAATCTGAACAGTTTGCATTTGGAATATTCAGTAAACCGTTTTTTTTAAGGCTATATTTGACTGGAAGCACAGGAATGAGGCAAGAAGAGATAAATAAAGAACAAAAGTCATTGCTTTCTATAGAATGCATTTTTTTTTTCTCCAAAGGTCAATTTAGCTTCAAAAAAAAAAAAATTCTGCTCAGAAAAGCACTGGCTTTTCATACAGATAACGGATGAGCCATTAATGAAGAGCCACCTGGGCCTTCATCTGTGAACCCGGATATGCAGCTGGTCGTCAGGAGAAGGATGTGTATTCACTAGAGGTGGATTGGGAGAAGAGGGGTTGGGGGAGTGAGGAAGGGGAATTGCCAGAATTCCTAGCAGAGGTTTACGAAGACAAAAATCAGATAAAATGTTTCAGGAGCAATGGCTCGCATAGCTCATAACTACAGCTCTCCGTAAATCTTGGCAAATCAGGGCTTTTTTTTTTTTTTTTTTTTTTTGCCTCTTAGAAATGATTACTCTGAAGCTTTTTTTTTAATCAAGGAGTCAACCAGAGAAAGGGAATAGTCCCCCTTTTTTTCCAGCAGGGGCATCCTTACCCTTTCACTTCCATTCATTCATTCGCCGTGCAGCAACTATTCATTGGCACGTCCTATGTGCCAGGCACTGTGGCAGGGACCGAGAATACAGCAGCGTGGGGACAGGCTCTGCCGTGCTCCCATGGATCTTACATTCCAGTAGGAATGACAGACAAACTACAAGAAACAAGTCAGATGCTTTCAGATAGTGGTAACTGCTGTAAAGGAACAAGGAGGTCTGCTGGTCTGAGAATGGCTTAAGGCGAGATGGGGATGGGAGCAACGTATTACCCTCACTTCATTCTTCCCTCAACCCACACTGCCACATTTTAATGTGTTTAGTAAGTATCCCACCCTACAGTCGAGATGCAGGGAAAGTTGGAAGGATTTGGAATGCTTGGTCTAGATAAGTCTCTGCCTACAAGGCAGCTGAACTTTTCAGTGGGGCAGCTGTTCAGGTAAAGCTGGATTAAAATTGCCAGCACTAGCTGAGTGACTGAAAGTTACTTAAACTCTGAAAAACTTGATTTTCTCCTCTTCAAGGTAACAATAACGGTGCCTATTCAAGTTGCAAGAACTAGATAAGGTAAGGCATGTAAATTTTTTAGCCCATAGAAGGCATTTAATAAATGGTGGCTGTTATCTATATTAACATACAGTCTGGTTTTGGTTTGGTTTGGTTTGGTTTGGTTTTTGCTTCTAATTAACTGATGAGTTCTAGACTTAGAGTTGATATTGGTGTGAGTTAAGAAAAGGTAACAATCTTTGCTCTCGTTGTGTCAGGGAGAAGGGCAGTAAGGGAGCCCTTTGCTCAAGGGTCTGACCTCAAGCAAGGATGTTGCCACCTCAAAGTAAATTGAAACCATTTTGTCCTACGCCTGGGCCCCGAAACGGGAAATATGTGGCTTTTGCTTCAAAATCAACTTCTTTCCTTTCAGTACAGAAGGCTCTAGGCTAACGTCAGCTTGAAAAGTTTAGGATTGCCTTCTTCCTCATAGTCACATTTCAGGTGTGCAGCCAGGTCCAGAATAAAGAATTAAAGAATCCTGGGCTAGCTACAAAAACACCTGGGCTCAAGTCCTGTCTCTGCCAATGACCATGGCCTTGGGGAAATAACTTAAGCTCTTGGTTTTTCATTACCCTTATCTGGAAAAGGAGGAGGATGATAGCAATGAAGTAAAGTGTGCAGAATGATCTGAAAACTGTAAAGTGCTGGGCGATGCACGGAACCATCAGGATGATCTGTAACATGGGAACTAACCGTGGAAAGGAATACTCTTGGGAGCACGGGGGTACATGGCTTGCTCTCATGCCTCTTCATTTGTAAAGTGGGCATAGGGCTTTCCTCTTGGGCTTGTGAGAATTAAATGAGATATATGAACAACACTTGGCATAGAGTGTGTGCTACGTGGGTGTTGCTGTTGCTCTTATTGTTACCCTTCTCTGGTCATTTTTCTGGGCTCAGAGGTGGGCCTTAAGTTTTCACACCAATAACTTCTTATTCTGGAAGCACAGACTAGTATAAGTAATTTGGCTTATGGATAATACGGCTGGGGCTTAAGTCCTCCTCTGCTACTTATTTTCTGTATGACTTTGGGTGACTTCCTTATCCTCTCTGAGTCTTAATTTTCATAACTGTAAAATGAGGCTAATAATACCTTCACCTCACAGAGTTGTTTTGAGAACAAATTAACACAACACGTGTAAAGTGCCTGCATGGCGCCTGGCATGTAGTTGGAAATCAGTAAATGGTAGTAATTAAAAATTTAATTTGTCTAATCAGAGAATATTAGCTGACTTCAAAAAACAAATCAGCTATCAAGAACTTGAATTACAGCATGATTCTGAGCACGCAGAGAAACGAATTACCATCTTTTTTTAAACTACCCCGTGCCACGTTGAAATCTCACTCTCTCATATATGAACGGCTTTGCAATCAAGACATTGACAAGGTTTCCTTTTTGACTATGAGCCTGTTAGGATAAAAGTCAGAATCCTATTTATTTCCACTGGGTTTCTTTGCAGAATATCTTGCATATATCAAGGATTTTGGCAATCCCATGCCCTTTCAAAATAAGCAGGAAACTGTTTTCAGCCAATGGAGAGAAAAAGCAGTTTGACTCTCTTCCTGGAGTTGCCACATAGCATTTATTAATAGCTCTGTAAACAGGCTTGAACATAGTATCAGCTGGCTGCTCAACATATTACAAAAGTTTATGAGAAGTTGCTTAGGAAAAACAAGATAGAGTCATTAGAAATCTGATACTGGTCAATAGTGCATTTATTCCAAGTCTCCATAAATCACAGACAAATGAAACTTCTATTGTGATCACTGTTCCAGATCTAAAGGGTCCCTGTCTCCCCTTTGGTAGAAATTAAATACATTTAAGAACGCCTAAGATTTTTTTCTCTGCCGATACAGAGGCTAATTACAAAATTTTCCAAGAGATAATAAATATCTAACTCTAATCAACAGATTGACACATGATAAATAAGAAGCACATAACTTTGATTATTTAGGGCACATGTTTATCTTTAATTATCCCCAAACTGGGAATAGAGTAACTGTTGTTATCTGTTATATTTATTATCTATTTCTAGAGTGACACCACATTTTGATTTTGCCCAGGAAAGCCTCAGTTTAAGCTGTTGTCCCAGCTTAATTATTATTTTCCCTTTATTCCCAAAAGCATCCTAGTTATGATGGTAAATGATAAGGATTCCATTTGCTTAAAATTTTATTTTATAAAAAAGATTTAAGAAAGCTGTTACAACAAAGGTGAAAGACAAGAGTTAAGTGGAGCTAGTGAGAAGGAAAGATTGGCTTAATATTAGAAATGAAAGGATGAGGCTAGCTACTGTAACTGAGCATAAATCTTAGTCTGAGCTTCCTGATGGCCAAGTCAAAAAGGGAAAATAAAAGTAGTTACATATCTCTCTTTATGCAAGAGAAGAAAGAAACCCAGTTTTTCAGAAGAGACAAACTTTTCTAGCACTAAACTTTAAGAGGAACTCACCTCACTGGCTTTTCTATAAGGGTCATCAGCAATGGTTAGTAACTTCAACAATAATGTTTCAAAAGCTGCAGAGACACTCTGGTGGTTTCTCATTTCAACTCAGTGGTGTAGTATTAAAATTATAGTTCTATAAAGCTTTTTCTAAGAGGGGAGAGGCAATAACATACTCCTCTTAAAGTTTTCTTAGGATCTAACCGGATTCAAATTAACCTTCTGTGTTAATTTTCAGAAACTCCCAACTGATAATTTTTAAAAACATCTTTTATTTGTTAATCATCAAATAACTTTGAACATGAACCAAAACACTACTAAAGACCTGACCGTTGTTCTTCAGAATCTGTGATCTGATTTGGGGAGAACTGTAGGGCAGCGGTTAACTCAAGTGATTTGTGCCCACTCCCCCCGGGGGCGGGGGGTACATCTGGCAATGTCTACAGACATCTGTGATTGTCACAACTCTGTGGGAGTAGGAGGCGGGTGCTACTGGCATCTAGTGGGTGGAGACCAGGGGTGCTCCTGAACAGTCTTTAAAGCACAGGGCAGTCCCCCCGACAACAAAGAATTATCTAGCCTAAAATATCAATCGTGCTGAGGTTGAGAAACCGTTCTCCAGAGTATTATCAGTAGAAGAGACCATTATTTCTAGCTGGGGTAAAAAGGAAAACGTTTCATGGAAGAGGGGCCCTTGAACTAGATTCCCCCCACCCAACCCCAGAGGAGCTGGAGATGCCTCTCCCCAGGCTCAGGAAATGGTGGGAACAGAAACAAGCAGGTAAGAAGAGGTAAGGCGTGTTGTAGGGATGCCATCCACAAAGGGAATTGTGGGTCAACTGATTTAGCTAGAAAAGAGGGAGAATCCATGTGGAGCAAATAAGAGAGAAAGCCAGAGAATACACGCAAATTTAGGGCAAAGAGTTTCTGTTCTGATGTTATGCTCCAAGATCCCTAAATATTGCTAGTGTTTTTTAAAAACCACACAAATCAAAGGCAGCATAAACTTTTATGTTCACAAAGCTCATCTTCGGAATACTGGCTTGGGGTGTGTATAAGGATAGGCACATGTTTTGCTTCCTCTCCCCCACATCATTTTCACCACTTCCATATTAGAGATTCCTTGGAACTCAGTTTTATATATCACATTAAATTTTTAAAAATGGGTGCCTGCTTAAAAATACAACCTGTCAAGGCACAGAAAATTCTGAACTGCTGCTGTAATTAATAGAACATTGTAGGAATCGCCATTAGGAAATATTATTCTGACCTAGTTTGCCATGTCACGCTGCAGATTGTCCTTTTCTTGAATCGTGGAACGATTTGTGAGAAAAGACCACGAAGCTGGGTCCCTCGATATTAGCCATCTCACCCCTCAAAGTTCAGCCAGGAGTGGGACAAAACCCTCCTCACCATGTTGACATGTTTATTTCTGGTGTAAGAAAATATTGCTGTTGCCCAATTTGGTTTTCCAGTCTATTCACTTGCCTGAAGTCATATATTTTATTCTTTCCTTTGATGATCTACAGATAAATTAGCACGATCCCCTAAGGTCTGCCAACATATATGCGTTACTGGAGAAATCTGAGATGTTGAAAGATGATTGCACTTTATCGTATCCCAATACTTTCTTCTTAAGGACCGAATAAATAGCATCAGCTAGTTTATATACCTGACATGTTTATTGAAGTATTCCCGCTGAGTACTTCCCATTGTCATGTGTTCTCACACATTGTTTTCACAAACTGTGTTTTGAAAGAAGTCAAGGGAAATTCAGGCCAGAGAAACAAGATGTTATCTTTTGGAAAGGATGAGCCCACTCTAATGGAAGAGGATAATCCATTCAGCGGTTTGGAAAGCCAGTGTCCTCCAGTGGGTGTGATAAATCCACAGGATCTGAATCCAGGATTTTGCACTGGGACCTTGAACTCAGCAGGAACAATTTAATCGTGTTCCAAATAAACACAGTGTATCATTATTATTATTATTGGAGAAGCATGAACATTTGTTAGGTCAATTTAGCCCCATTGCCTTAAGGCAATTGAATTCACTGAACACAGTTCTAATTATGTCTGTCACAGATAGATCTAAAATGGATCTATAATGCCATAACTGCTCCTTGATCATCTCTGTGTTTGAGACCAGGTTTAGAAAAGAAAAAAATTCACCTGCTTATCTCAGATGGGTCACTTGCATGGAGAATCCCATAGAGACTTCAGTTACCTTGTGGATTCTATCAACAGAACCATTTTCAAAAGATGAGAATATTTGAGACAGCTGGACTTTTTCACGTTGCATGTGCTTTAAGTGATCGTTTGGGGCAAGAGGAATCCAAATATCACTTACTAAGAAGTTCATCACCATGTCCTTTTCCTAACTCAATATGGTGCCTTCCCAGGTACCACTCATTTCACACAAGATACATAAGATAAATTCTCTCCAAGGCAAAGCAGCAGTTTCGCAGCAGGTTACAGCTGTAAGGGACTTTAAAAAGCTTCTAGTCCTACCCCTTGTTTTTCAGACAAGACATTACATTATTTACCCAAGATTACACAGCTAGGTAGTGGCAGAGCTGTCCCTAAAGCAAGGCTGGTGGAGGGTGAGAACCATCTTTGTATAATAGCACTCACTCTTCTACACTTACTGTGTACCTGTTACAGACCCAGCAACTGAATTAGAGATACATAGTCCTTGCTGTCAACTTGCTCACAGTCTGGCTGTGCTGTAGGACTTGGTCACAATGGAAGCAGGATGTGGAATTTGTGCTATAAGAAGCATCCTTGTAACAGCCCTCACTTAGACCCAGTCCAAGATTCCTCTTCAGCTCCTCTGTATGGTGATCAGGGAACCTAAAGGCCACTTCATCAGGTTTTAGAGAGAGGGCCTCTTGTGGGTCTGTAAAATAATTAGCTAACCACAATGTTGTTAATATTAGGAAAGCATCAGTGTACTTTACAGAGGACTCAACAAGATACCTAATATGCTGACAGCATCTTTTTGCTTGAATTAGTCAATGATGCCTCATAGAGGTTTAGCAACAAGGATACCCCAAGGGGGAGCTCTTCTGGTTTGGAACTGAACTGAAGTGACTGGCTGATCAAACCCAAAAGCACAAGCCTCTTTCAGAGCTGCATTTAGTAGCACGGTCAAAGGAAGATAACCAGAAAGCCACAAAGAAACCATTCATTCTCTCCACGGTGTATTTTGTTGTTGCCTTTTTAAGCTGATGAAATCCTGATAGCATTTGGGACCGGGACCGCGGGTGGGGGTGGAAGGATGGAGTGTTACACAATGTGCAAACATCACAGACATTTACCAAAGATCAAGTTCCAAGATGTAAAACAAAATAAAACAAAAAAAAAGATTTTCTCCTAATTTGAATCCCAAAGGACCTGAAAAGCATTGCAAACGTGTCCAGTAAGGCATTAAAAATCCCAAAGAGTAATCACTCCCTTGGTTGTTTTAATGTATTTTTGTCCACAAACGAGAGAAGTTTTCTAAACTGCTGCACTGGCTTACTTTGAAAGGTCTCTGGAACAAAAGTTCTTTGGGTGACCCTAGGATACCTGGCAACAGTAACTAAGGATGTGGATGAGGCTAAGAAAGATAAAAACAGATGATGCACTTTTTGATGTCAGACCTGAAATATTGTATAATTAAAACGTAATAAAATGCTGAAGCTTAGAAACAAAGAAATAATCCCATCAGGGAAATTAGCAAGCTTATTTAAGAGAATGTTGAATATGATTTCTTTAAAGGGTACTATAAAATCACTCTTATGCTCCCCAGATGGCCCTGTGGGTGACTTCTTTATGTAATTAGATTCAGCACTCCCCCTCCTTCCCTCCTTCTTCCCTCCTCCTTCTCTTCTTTGCATGATAGTTATTATTATCAGCCATCATTTATTAAGTGCCTAGGCGCTCTCATGCATTCTCTCTATTTCTCAAATTTTAATTAGCAGTTATTATCACCATGTCCAAGATGAGGAAATAGATGCCAGTAGGTTTGGGTTGTCCACTGTTGGCTATCTAGAAGGTGGTGTATCCAGAGCAACAGTCATCATTCTGTACAATGTAGCTTCTGAATTCTGGAAGGAAGTGAAGGGATTAAACCTCAGGGATCCACTTCGGCCTCAGCCCTTGACAGAGAGCTTATCCTCAGAATCAGACTTATTGTCCTGCCCAGTTATGACAAGATCCACGGGCCAAAGTAAAATCAAACTGCTTCTGCCACAGGATCTGCTTCCACCACACAGTGTCAACTAAAGTCTAACCCACCCACTTCCTGTTTATATCAAATTCTGGCATACCCTACTTCATACAATGGCTGTGTCCCTGAAATTAATTTTTTTGTTAAATACGTGAATATTGTGTCAATGCACTGTGGGGGAGTTACAAAAAGAATGTGCTATTTCAAGGAATCCCAAGGTGATTTTTTTTCTCCCCTGAATCATTCTTCTCTCTCTCCCTCTCTCCAGACTTTTTATATGCCAGGATGGGATGGGGAGCAGAGATGGAATGTAGGAGCACACCCTTATTGTGTCTAAATAAAGCAGGAGGCAGCTCTACTGAAGAATCCACTCAGGTTTTTAACAAGGTGGCTCTCAATAGATCTCAGAGCTAGGCTATTTCTGGTAGCCACAGGAAGAAGGATGTACACATATATAAACCTAGAAGCTCATATGTATGTATAGCTGTTCCCGTGAGGGTGCATTCACATGTGCGCACATGCACATGTGCACATTTCTAACATTTACAGGCCTCGGCTTTCTCATTTTTACCTCTACTGAAAAAGCAGCTTCTATTTATACCTCCTCTCCCTTCCACACCCCCCTTCACACAAACAATCCACAAGTCTTGAGCTAAAGAAGTATTGCAAGTTTAGAAAGGAAGATGGCTTCTTAGGGGCAAGTTGGGAACTTTCAATTACACTAAAAGACGGAACTCTGTCAAAGTTGACTTTACGGAGGTTCTCATATGTTGGTAGGAGAGCGGGGTTAAATATCCCAGGCAGGAAGTCAAGCCCTCCAAAGCTAAAATAGCTCGGCCTGACTGAGCACCTTAGGAAGATAACCAGGGATCCTCAGCCAGGTATTTGGGATCACAACTCTTCTGAGAAATGCATCGTGGTTTCAGTTTCCCCTTTATCTCTTGCAAAGAACACTGTGATCACCAGCGAAGGATGGTGGGCGGAACTTGGAGCCAGCTGCCAGAGGATGCCCCACCCTGCCCATGAGGGTCCGCCCCCAAAAGCAAGAACAGCCCTCTCAACCCAAACCACGCTTCAGGGCTGGGCACGAGGCTTCCCCACTTAGTTCAGTTTCCTTGGGCATCCCTTCAGGATTCACAAATGAGGCTTTGAGGTTTATGAGGGTGGCATCCCTGCCCTTTGAGTCATTTGGCCCCATCGAAGAATGGGCAGCTCTTGGCAGGCTAAGAATGGCACAAGGATAATAATTAATAACTACCTTTTACTGAATGCTCGTTAAATGACTGGGACTGCGATACATTTTTTCCTGGATTATTTCATTTGATCCTCACAGAAACTCTGGGAGGAAAGTCACATAAACATCCCCATTTTTTTTTTTAATTAATTAATTATTTATTTATTTATTTTTGGCTGTGTTGGGTCTTCATTTCTGTGCGAGGGCTTTCTCTAGTTGCAGCAAGCGGGGCCCACTCTTCATCGCGGTGCGCGGGCCTCTCACTATCGTGGCCTCTTTTGTTGTGGAGCACAGGCTCCAGACGCGCAGGCTCAGTAGTTGTGGCTCACGGGCCCAGTTGCTCCGCAGCATGTGGGATCCTCCCAGACCAGGGCTCGAACCCGTGTCCCCTGCATTAGCAGGCAGATTCTCAACCACTGCGCCACCAGGGAAGCCCAACATCCCCATTTTATCTGTGAGGAAAGAGAGGACAAAGAGCTTGTCATGTGTCCAAAGTCCCACAGGTACAAAATGGCAGAGCTGGAATACATATCCAGGTTGACATGATACTGAAACCTTTCATCATAACTGTACTGCCTTCAAGGAGTCAGGGAAACCATCTAATGGTCATCCAGGCATCTGCGTAGGTCAGGGTCCTGCAGGAAACAAGTGAGTGACACAGTCACATGGGATAATTGAGGAATGTTTAATGAAGGGTCTATTTTAAGAGATATGGGTGGGACTTCCCTGGTGGTCCAATGGTTAAGAATCCATCTTGCAATACAGGGGACACCGGTTTGATCCCTGGTCAGGGAACTAAGGTCCCGTGTGCCAGGGCAACTAAGCCCACGCACTGCAACGAAGAGCCCACATGCCGCAACTAAGACCTGATGCAGCCAATAAATAAATAAATAAATATTAAAAAAAAAAAAAAAGATACGGGCAGGGTTAAGGGAAACCAACAAGGGGTGGTGAAGACCCTTGACCCTAGTCACTGCAGGGATCCTGTTACCTTCCCTGGGACTGAGAGAGAGGCAAGCAAAGGAGGAGGTTCCCGGAACCCAGAGAGAGGAACTGAAGTTGTTGGAGAGAGTGGAGAGGCCCACCTTTCAGGAATGCTGACCTCGGGTAAGGAAGTCAACCTGAGCCGACTTGGCAGGGAGGGAGCCAGGGGACAAACAGCCTGACCTCATCTTCTTTCTCCCTCCAAGCTCTGCCAGTATTTCCCACTGGCCAAATCCTACGGGAAGTGGAAGATAAGAGAGCCCATGGATGCAATCGATTCAGGTCAGCCTCCTGGGGCCCAGGGTAGGGTGAAGAAAGGTGGACATGGACTTGGAGGGGGCTTGTATGTCTGAAAATAACTTTATTCTAGCCTTTTCTTGACTGATATTTGGCTGGCTATATAGGTTGGAAATCATTTTCCCTTGGAATTTTGAAGACATTGCTCTTTGCTTTTTAGCTTATAGCATTGCTTTTGAGAAATCCAAAGCCGTCTGATTCTTGAGCCCATATGTGAAGTAAGCTTTTTCTCTCTGGAGTTGATAGGATCTTTTCTTCAGGAATTCCCGAAACTGCCCAATTCAATTCCCGATGATCTTTGTTAAAAAGGATCTATCTATTAAATAAATTATCCCAACTATTTTAGAATGACAATTTACAGAGAATTTATATAGACAGAAGAAACAACTTACCCATTTTCATAGAAATCCCTTTTCCCTTAAGTAGCATTTCAAGCCCAATCTAACATAGGTATTGAATTTTAAATTCAGATTTAAAATACATTCTCTGGGCAAATAATGTAAGAGATGAGGAGAGAAAAATTCATGATAGTGGGAGCATCCAAAAATCATAGTATTTCTATTCAGCATCTAAAAATGCCTCAGTTATCCTATCCTCACATGAAAATTGCTGCTGAATGAGATAGGCCTAGGTTAGCACTGAACTGTGTGTGTCTTTTCAACAATAACTTGGGGCCTCAGACTCTCCAAAATGCAGACTTATCAGACATTTCTCTTAGAAAAATGATATGTTTTATTCTTAATGATCTTATTATTTTACAAGAAGATATTATAGCTGGGAGAAGAGATTGCCCGGTTTTAGAAACCACCATGCAATAAATTGTTGCCCCAGTGCAGAACAATTGGTGACAGAAATTTCTTTTGTGGGTTGTAGTCCCCCGATGGAGCCAAAGTTGGTTGTCATGAGATGATTTCCACGGTCAGTTGAACACCAAAGATGAGACCAGCTCTTGGCCACAGTCAGTAAGACCTGCGTCCATCAACCCAAGGCTGCTCTGACTTCTGATTTTTTTAACAATAGAAATGAAACTGCCACAGGGAGGAGAGAGAACAATGGTGTTTTGACAAATGAAACAAAGATAGAGCTTGGCTGACCATTCAGGTCAGAAAGAAAATGAAGGCACAGGAAGACTGATGTTGGTTGACCTCCTTGCCAAGAAGCAAACATTCTGTGGGAGGTTTCCACCGACTTGACGAACAGGCTCAATGGTGGCCTTTTGGATTTGGCAATTTTGTTGGCTATTTTCTGGCAAAAGAGCACTTTTTCTAGGACTTCAGACAGAATGAGAGTAAGAAATGCACGGTTAACACATATAGACGTAGTATCCTTGAGACCTAAGGAAGGAGGAACTGGCAAGAGCTTAGAATCACTGGAAAATGTTGTTGTCCTGTTTCCTTAGAGATCTTCTAGAATGGTTCAGATGGAGTTCTGGCCTGTGGAAGGGGTGAGGCTAAGAAACCTCTAGTTGCCCTTGCTAGACTTGTAATCCTCAAAAAATGGAAATTCGGAAGCATTTATTCATGACCTTGAAAACTTGTTTATAAAAGCATATTATAATGTATCAGTAAAATGAGCTGAGAAGAGGGTTTATGAGAAAGTTCACGTGAGAAATGCAGCTATTAGCACACATGCCATTCCCCACCTTGACCCCAGCAGGAATGCGTAAATGGTGACATATGGAATGTAAGCATCTGTTGAGATGTTTCATAAATCTGCCTGGCAACGGGCATCACAGGGCCCTGGGTGAGAACAGGCCCCAGGAAGGGAGAGATGGTGAATGTCGCATCTAATTTTAGGCTACTAATCAGCCCAGAATTTGACAATCAAAAATTTCCAGATAATTCTCTTTAATCATATTGATTATTTTCTGACAAGGTGACACTTTTTCATGGGACCCACTTCAGGAATAGGTCATATGTTCATCCATCCATCCATCCACCCAGGAAATACCTATCGAGGGCCTTCAGCATGGAAGGCAGCGTACTAGGTACTGCAGGTACAGTGGAGGACAAGAGAGACACTGCCATGCCACTGCAGAACCTACTGCGTGTGGGAAAACAGATATTAAACAAATAGTAACACAAATAATTTTATAATTACAATTTGGATAACTGCTATAACAGCTTATACTCGTAGTACACTCTTCCAAATTTTCTACATGGATTATCTCCTTTAATCCTCATCATAATACTCTGCAGTAGAAGCTATTGCTAGTCTCACTTTAGAGATGAGAGAAGAAACAGAGGCATGGAGGTCTGCATGTCCTGCCCAAGGTCACACAGCTAATGAGTGGTGGGCCTAAGATAGGGAGTCAAGCAGTTGAGTCCAGGCCTCAAGTTCCTGACACTACACCGTTTTTTAGGACCTGGGTGGGGAAGGGGTGCTGATTTAGATTTGCAGGTTAAAGAAACTTTTTTTCAGTATATGATTTTAGGCCTAGACCAAGGATAATTAGAGATTAATTGGGCACAAGAAGGTAACAAGAGTATTCCAGAATTAGGGAATGAGATGTCAAAAGGCCCTGAGGCAGAAGGAGTTGGTCTTGGAGGCCGGGGTGACTGGAGTTGGGGGCGGGAGTGGTGAAAGGTAAGGCTGGAGACGTGGGCAAGGGTTAGAGTGCGTGGGACCTTGTAAATCCTGCTGAGAATCTTGAACCATATCCTGAGCAGAGGGAGAGCTCCTGAAAGACCTGGTATTGCTCCAGACCCAACTGCTACAGCTGGGAGAAGAGAGGCGTTCTCCCCATGGAAGCGTAAGGCTGTTGCTAGGCTAGCAACTCGCCCTTCCTTCCCACTGTCTTCTGTAGGAGTAAATGGATGCTGCACACTTCAGTTCTTATCAGACCGCTGTCCTCTGGTGCAGTTAAAAGACAGCGATGTCAAGAAACAACTCATGCTTTGGACTTAATGTTTGTGTCCCGACAACAACAACAATAACATCAACAATTCCTGTATCGAAATCCAAATCCCCAGCGTGATGGTATTAGGAGGTGGAGACTTTGGGAGGTAATTAGGTCATGAGGGCAGAGTTCTCACAGATGCGATTAGTGCCCTTATAAGAAGAGGCCAGAGAGCTAGCTTACTGTCTTTTCACTATGTGAGAAGTCAGAGGTTTGCATCCTGGAAGAGGGCTCTCACCACAACTGGACCCTGCTGGCACCCTGATCTCAGACTTCCAGCCTCCAGAACTATGAGTGATAAGTTTCTGTTGTTTATAAGCCACAGTCTATGGTAAATTGTTATAGCAGCCCAAACTGGTTAAGACAACGGGCAGATTTAAAAATTCATTCAGCACTGAGTTCTGCTTAATATTTTTTTTCTTTTTTTCCCTCTTTTTCTGGCCACACTGCAACAGCTTGTGGGATATTAGCTCCCCGACCAGGGATTGAACCCGGGCCCTGGCAGTGGAAGCTTGGAGTTCTAACCACTGGACCACCAGGGAATTCCCAGGTCTGTTGAATATTAACCTCAGTTTACCACCATTAATTTTGGCATTGCCCAGATGTGGGACCCCATTAAGATTTCTTTAAAAAGATTTCCTCCAAATTTCCATGCTAAAAATAGCAGCATTTCCTTAAACTCCTAAGACAGATACTCTATTATTCTGTGTATTTTTAAATCAGTACTTTCATTTATTCATTCATCAAAGATTTGCAGACCTGTTGTGTGACAGAAGTGAAAGATACAAAAGTCTGGTTCCGGGGGAGCACTCACACCACATGATGCCATCAATCCCTGTGGCAGGCAGAATAATGGCATCCCAAAGATGTCCACCAACTAAGCGCTGGCACCTGTGCCTGTTACCTTGCATGGCAAAAGAGACTTCGTAGATGTGATTAAATTAAAGATCTTGATATGAGGAGATTATCTTGGATTGTCCAGGTGGGCCCAATGTAATCACAAGAGTCCTTTTAAAAGTGGAAGAAGAAGATGGGTGGGTCA
The DNA here is from genome assembly GCF_965194805.1 of Balaenoptera borealis. Classification (NCBI taxonomy): domain Eukaryota; kingdom Metazoa; phylum Chordata; class Mammalia; order Artiodactyla; family Balaenopteridae; genus Balaenoptera; species Balaenoptera borealis. Next base: position 26,795,966 of record NC_138868.1, on the reverse strand, counting down.
GAGACAAAGAAAAAGATGTAAGGACAGAAGCAGAGTGATAGTGATGCAATTCCTGGATTGGGGCCACAAACCAGGAAATGTAGGCAGCCTCTGGAAGCTGGAAAATGCAAGGAATGGATTCTCCTAGAAAGAACCTCCAGAAAGGAATGCAGTCCAGCCCACACCTTGAGTTTAGCCCAATGAGACCCATTTGGGATTTCTGATCTCCAAAACTGTTAGATAATAAATTTGTGTTGTTTAAGCCACTAAATTTGTGATAATTTGTTACACTAGGAAACCAGTACACTCCCTACTCCAGGCACGACTTGGCTCAGGACAGACATCGCTAATCCCTCACAGTTTCCTACTGGGCCCAGATGCAGCCTCATGATCTTTCTCAACCCAGCAGTCCAGGCAGTTACTCCCAATCAGTCAGTGGAATGCAACTCACTTGCCATCCCATGGGGTCTGTACAGAAATTTACACCTGATTGTGACCCCTCCGCCATTGCCACATATGTAAATATTAATTACTTGAATATTTCTTGATAGTTCTTTTATATCTGGGTTCCTAAACTAGTTCCACCACTTAATTGCTATGTGTCCTCGGGCAAATTACGTACATCTCTCTGCTTCAATTTCATCTCTAAAATAAGAGTCATAATAACGGGAGTTCCCTGGTGGTCCAGCGGTTAAGACTCTGCGCTCCCAGTGCAGGGAGCCCGGGTTCGATCCCTGGTCAGGGAACTAGATCCCGCATGCATGCTGCAACTAAGAGCACGCATGGCGCAACTAAAAGATCCCTCATGCCACAACAAAGATCCCACACGCAGCAATGAGGATCCCGATCCCGCGTGCCACAACTAAGACCCAGCACAGCCAAATAAATAAATAAATTTTTTTTAAGATAAATAAATAAAATGAGAGTAATGCTATTTATCCATAAGGTTGTGAAGATAAATGGCTCAGATATTCAAGCATTAAAAATAGTGCCTGCCACATTGGGAGTGCTCAACAAATTTTAACAATGGTGATGATGATTGTTATCATTATTCCCTACAGGGGTTAACATGAGGCTTAAAAGGCCTTTTCAGTCATCCTGTCTACAATGTGGGACATATACACTGAAAAGGCAAGAGTGGGTGCAATTTCATAGGAGCTAATTGGGGGAAGACTGAATTAGGGTGAAGATGGTCAAAATGGAAAGAAATGTGTGGACTTGAGAGATACTGCAGAGGTAAAGATACCGTAGAGGCAAGGCCTGTTGGTGAATTGCATTTAGGGGGTGAGGCTGTGCCTAGGATGACAAAGTTAGAAGCCTTATAATGCCCTGCTAAAACAGCATGAAATAAATCCTTATTTTGCTTTTCTGCTCTCATAACCATCCATCTTTTCCTACTGTGATATCTCTTTCCTTTCTTCGCATAATAAAGAAACATCAGAAAAATAAAAACCAGGGCCAAAAGGAGTCACCAAGTTTAGGAGTATGAACTATTTGGCAACATATAGCAAAAACAGGAGAGTTCTGTCTAGATTTTGGCTTTTTGGTGCCCATATGTGAAGAAAGCATTATATTTGGGCAGAAAGAGGGGGTGTATGACAGGAAAGGAAGAAAAATTAAATAGAATTAAGATGTCTGAATTGATTTTTAAATACATGAGTTAGCATAAGCAAATGAGTTTTATTTTTAATGCCTGTAATGAAGTTGGGCTGGGGGTGTAGGCAACAGATGGAGAAGAGGAACCAGGCCCATGGTGGCTGTGAAGGGTATGTGATGGGGCCGGGGGCTGAGTGATGTGGAAGAGGGAGGCATCCTGGAGATGGAGTCAGGAGAGATGGTTTCCAGCCTCTTGCCACCAATGCGCATTTGAGCGTGGTGCCTACCGCACAAGGATTCTATGGGATAGCGCTTGTGTTCATGGGCTCTGTAAAGTTGTAGGAAACTGTAGGGAAGGAGTCCTCAGGAGAAGCCCATCTCGCTGGCACGTGAGATGCGTCTAGCATCACACTGGCTCCACCAGCTCAAGGGTGGCTAGAAGGAACCACCTTCCCCCAAAAAGACCTTCACGCCCTTCTGCCTTTGCCCTCCCAAAGTGACTCCCATTAAAGATGGAATGTTTCTGAGCTGGTGGGCCAGGAACTGCTGACCGGTGGAGTTTATTTCTCCATGAAACAAAACACACCCACCCCTTTTTTTTCCCTTCTGCCTGAGTCTAAGACTTGGCTGTGCTCAGCAGAAGGGAGGTGGGAAAGGCACCCTTGAAACTGTAGCGAGCATTTGAGCAGACCGAATTCAATTTTGGATACAAATGTCAAGGAAAGGCTGCCTTGGCTCCTGCTGTTTGTTTACTGAGGCGCGATGTGATGCTCCATTGAAAGGCCTGCTGATTTCACCTGCGCAGGTTTGATAATGATACAGTACAGGGAGCGCGAGGAAGGATGACCTTCCTGAGGATGCTTGGAAAGGCACAGCCAGGCTGCTCCGCGCTCACCGGGACAGCGGGCAAGAACCCGGGAGCTTCTCAGGTCCCAGCCTGGCCACAAATAAGCTACCTGGACTCTTCCCGCAGCTTTGGCTTGATCTTCCTGGTCCATAAAATAAAGGGACTGGAATAGATGACCCCTAATATCTTTTCTTTCTGATGTTTTATGATTCTGGCATTTGGAGCATTTACAGATGCTGGTAAGGAATGCCAGCAAAGCGTGTAGGATATTTGGCCTAACCATTTGGGAGGGTAATTCAGCATTAGCTTTCAGATTTTTTGATGTATACCCTTTGGCCCAGAAGAATCAATTCTTGGGATTTATCCTCTGGTAATACTAGCATAAGTATGAAAACATGGATGTTTATAACTGCAAAACATCAGAAACAACTTATGTGCCCATTAGTAGGGAAGTGGTTAAATAAATCTACTACACAACTGTTATAAAAAAATGCAGATCCATACGTCCTGAAAAGGAAAAATATCCAAAATATAATTTTAACTGAAAAAAATTAGATTGAGTAAAATATATAGCATGATTTTTCTGAAATGAAACCCAGATATGTGTAATATACATATATTGTTTAATTATACATTTATATATGTATATATGTGCATAGAGAAAAGGTCAAGAAGGTTCCACACCAAATTTACATTAGCGGTTCCCTCTAGAGCTGCACGGTCCAATATGGTAGTCACTACCCACACGTGGCTACTGAGTACTTGAAATGTGGTGCAACTGAGGAATCAGATTTTTTAAATTTATTTAATTTTAATTACTTCATATTTAAGTTAAAAACTGGTACTTCATTCAGTTATTGGGAAAATTTTGAGTACGTTTGCAGCAACTTGGATATGAGTCTACTTTTTCAACTTTATGTTTTAGGAATCTCAATATAGATCAAGGTTTTTCAATGAAAATTTAGCATCCAAATTGAGAGATGCTGTAAGTGTAAAACAGATACCAGATTTAGAAGACTTGGTACAAAAAATAATGGAAAATATCTCAGTAATAATTTTGTAACTCATGAATAATTTGATAATGTTGATTACATGTTGAAGTAACAGCATTTTGGGTACGTTAGGTTAAATAAAATGTATAATTAAAATTAATTTCACCTGTTCCTTTTTTACTTTTTTTAATGTGGCTACTAAAAAATTTTTAATTGTATATGTGGCTCACATTTAATTTCTGTTGGACAGTGCTGCTTTGGGGAGTGGGATAGAGGAGAGGGCTAGGCTTTAACTTTTTGCTTGATATACTTTTGTATTGTTTGATTTTGTTACAGTAAGCCTCGGTAACTTTCATAATTTATAAAGAATAATAAAGAGTTTTAAAATATTAAAATTAAAAGTTAACTTCTAGGATACAGTTTGGTATATAAAGAAAATTATTGAGAAAATACTTCTAATTTGTTCCTTTGGAGTTGGAGTGTCAGGGTCTGAAATAAATATTTTGCCATCAGCTTATTAGAAAATGGAACTCTCACTGTGGTGTCTCTGGGATTTACCAGCATCTTCTAATTGCCTGACTCTTTTCTGGATGACTGCTATCCTCAGCAAGGATACCTTTGCCTGACACTCTGCCTGACAACCATCCCAGCTGTGATGGAAAAGGATTGTTTCTCTGAGAGTAGGAGTTAAGCCCAGGAGGGTTAGAAAAAAAAGAGAAATAACCCTTAAAATAATCTCCCTTCTTCTCTCCTGCTCCCTCCTCCCGTATCAAGATTTCTCAAGGCTTTGGGGATCTCGAGTTCTAGGCTGAACTTCCTACCTCACTAAATGACAAGGCCAGGATGTTAATGTTCCCCACACAGACACGTCTGCATTAAACATAAAGATGTCTGTGTTACACATAAACACGTTATGGCTGTAACAATATCACTTTCAAAGGAGCGCTAATCCGCTGAAGTCATCGAGTTAGAAAACATTTGCTTCTCCATGTCTTGTGTCTGAACTGTGTGTGAGAGAGAAAGTAGGAAGGAGGGAGGGAGGAAAGGATGGAGTAAAGAGAAAGAGAATGCACTTTGTAAAACCCTACTTTGTAAAGATAGTTTTTAAAACTATCCCTCTGGTTTCTTACTCATTTATTATGGTGTCACTCGCTTACACTGTTTAGTCTCTGTTTAAAAAGTTGATTATAATCTTTTCTGTACAAACTTACAGATACACAGATAACCCCAATCAACATTTTGGGTATGAAGTTGTTGGGCTTGAATGGATGTCACAAGGTGACTTGGGTGGAGAAAAAAATCAGCTGTGGTTCTCATAAAGCTCAGGAAATTGATAACTCAATGCTTCCCTAAAACCCTCTACTACCCATATCATAGCTCGTGATTCCCTAGATCATATTTGCCTAAATCATATTTGTCTTCCTTGCTAGGCACCTCTAACCCCAGCACCTAGCACAAGGTCTGGCAAATACTAAGCTCTTAATAAAAATCTGTTGATTGACAGAATGAAGAAATGAATGGACCTATCATTCAAGGGTCAGCCATTATCTAAAACATTTATAAAATTAGAGTTCCAGCTCAAAAATGAACTTGTAAAATTTTCCATCTTATTAACACTGTATTTATTAAATGCCTATTATGAGCTAAAAGCTGACTAAACAAAGCCAGCTTTTAAAAACACGCGCACACACACACACACACACACACACACACACACGGTCTCTGCCCTTGTGAAGTTTACAACCTGGGGAGGGGGGGGAGGCAAGGGTAAGACATAAATACACAAAATAAAAAATTACAAATGGTAATAGGTGCTCCCAAGGATACAATCAGGGATGGTGATAAAGGATAAAGGAGGGAGCTATACCAATTTAGCCAAGCCTATTTGTCTCTTCTCTGAGGAAGTGACATTTAGGCTAAAGCATGGGGGATGAGAAGGCGTCAACTATTAAACTATTAAATAAGCAAATTTGGGAAATGGGGGTATGAGAGAGATGGAAGAGCCTTCCATATACCCAGGAGCACTGTCTGCTGCTTGGGTGACTCACTGCCCAATGTGCTATGAAATTCAAACTTGACTTGATTCATTTGGGTTTTAGAGCCCACGCTAATCTGCGTGCCTGGCTGGGTGTCAGTGTTCGCACTGCTCTGATCACAGCTGTTACCAACTGACCTGACAAGTCAGGCAGGTGAGGCGGTGGGACAAGAGGCAGAATTCCAGGTGCCCAGGAATCAGAAATGGGTAGGCTGAAAGGATTCTAGCCGTGGAAGCCCCTACATGGCAGGACTTGAAAAAGGGATCCTCAACTGATTACTCTCCAACAAAACAGAAGAGCAGCCAGGGCTGGACCGTCCTCATGCCAGATCAGCCTGTCTATCTCCAAGCCAGCAAATACACAAAGATCCATTCCAGCCTCGAACCTGACGTTCCCCTTAGTTACAATCCTGTGATTTCCAAAAAGACCATTTTCTGTTTCTATTCAGCTTATAGCAACCTGCTCTCTTAAATAGCTTCTTTATCTGGTGGGGCAATTACAGCCTGTAACTAACAGCTGCAGTTCATAAACATGAGTTTCACTGTTTGGGTCAGTAGTTCTTAGTCTTTTCTGAATGGCAACTCCCCCAGCTGATCTTGGCGTGAAGAGAGGCACCTTCCATCAGCACTCTGCTTGGTACTCGATAGTGCAGTTTACTGTTGGAGGGTTCTGTTTCCCCATTATAAAAGAGGTGACATTTTTATTAAAGTTACAAATGCTTGCATCTAATACCAAATGTATTTCTGGATTTCGGTTTTACTAGTGATTTTAACTTTCCTCATTGAGTTTTTCCTTATATTCCAAATGGTCTACAATAGGCATGTCTTTCTTTTATATTTAGGAAAAAATGCCCTGTCAAAAAGTAATTCATAACTATAAAAATTTTAGGAGAAAATCTGTAGGATCTAGGGCTTGACGAAGGGTTCTAAGACATGGCAGCAAAAGCACAATCCATTAAAAAAAATCTATAAATTAGACTTCATCAAAGAGGATGAAAAGACAAGCTATAAACTGGGAAAAAATATTATTTGCAATGACTGCACATCGGTATCTCAGAGGATGGGAAGCCCATTTTTTGAGCCCTTAGGATGTGCCAGGCCCTGGACCAAATGTTTATCAACCCATTTCAATCTCACAGCAATTCTATCAGGCAGGAGCTGTTACTATTCCCGTGTTCAAATGCAGAGGCAGAGGCTGGAAGAGTTTTAGGGTCCAATCCAAGATCCTATCACCACTGAGGGGCATGGCCAGGATTCAGTCCAGACCTGTTCATCACCCAAGTTCACCATGATCCTGGTACTTGGTAGCGTCCCTACTTGGTAACTATTTGACTTTGCCTCCATTTCCCCAACTGTAAAATGGGATTAATAATAATACCTACCTCATAAGGTTGTCGTAAAAATTAAAAACATGAATCTGTCTACGGCCTAAGAGCTATGTGCCTGGCACATAGCAAGGGCCATGTGAGTGATCACTATTGTGATGGTGTTGTTAGTACTCTACTGACTCTTAAAAATAGGATGGAGAGACAGGAGAAAAGCAAATGACCCAAAGAGGCACCATTTCATGTTGCCTCAAGGGATTTCTCCTAGCCAAGTAACACAAGATGTACCGCCTCCAGGCTGCCGCTCCCAGCCTCAGGGCTTTCAGCAAAGTGAAACCGGCCATTTCCAAAGCCAAATTCTTCAGGATAGCATTAAGTCTTTGTCTTATCAGGAAAGGGGGGTTGGGGTGGGGGGGACAACTCTTTCCTTTAAGAGCAGCAGTGGATTTCCTCTGAAGAAACTTGCCTTTTACAAGTATTTGTTTAGGAGTATCCAGTGATCAGTGATCTTATTTTGTGTATCTCTGCTGCCACAACATACCATGGACCGTCAGCATCCTCTTTACTACAAGAAATACAGTCCTTAGTGCCTTTAAATCTAATCAGATTAGAGAAACAGTTCAGAAAATTCATCTTTAAGATTCTCTTCCTCTAGAACAACTCTAGGTACCTAAAGTTACCAAAAAATAACGAGGCACCACCTGCCTGACAGTGACTGGTTACAAAAGTGAAGAGCTCCTGGACTTGAGGCTTTCTTAACTCCTCCAAATTGGTCATGATTATTATGCAAATGATGGCTTCAGTCAGGGCCAGGGTTCAGTTTTCAACCCCAGTCAACAGCCCTATGAAAGACTTCTCTTTGAGAGGCCCTGAGGTTGCCTTTTGAGATGGGTGGGCCTCACAGAGCTCAGGGGGCTACAAATAGAGAACCCTCTGGGCAGAGCAGTAAGAATGTTACTGCTGGCGTAGGACCCTGTGCCAGGTTTACAGCTCGGAGTCCCTGATGCCAACTCCAGGTTATCATAGCCTTCAGGAAGGACACAGTTTACAGCTGATCTAGTTAAGGAAGGAGACCTCTCACCGGAATTCCTGAGTACAAGGAACACCTGATTTGGGGGAAAAAATCTGCCCCAGGACTGGTGTCCCAGAAGAGTCCCCTTAGAATCCCCAGGATTTTGTTTTCATCTCTATAAAGAATCCTATGTCTTTAGAATTTGGAAACTTATCTTAATATGATTTTGTCAGCATCCTTTATCCTATACACTAATAGAAGGCACGATCCTCCGTGCCACGGTCACCTTGTTGGACTCTTCATTTCATGATGAAGAAACTGAAGCCCAGAGTCAGACAGCATTATAAAAACAAAGGCCTGGAACCCAAGACTGCTGACCTCATTCCAGTTCTCTACCCTCTGAGCTACCCTGCCAAAATGACAATTTAAAGAATGACTTCCTAAACAGATTATTCCTTCTCTCTTTCACAATACCATTGGGTCGCCTCCCTGCAGATAATTCTATCCATAAGCCAATTCAAACACTCTGAAGCATGTCTCATCATGAACTAGAGCTTCTGCTGGGATGGGGAAAGAGGATTCAGTGGGGCTTTTTTGGGGGGCACGGAGGGCACTGAACTCACTAAAAGACTCAGTAGAACAATCCTGATGATTCAGAATGACTAGAGAATAGTCTTTCTGATTATCTAGTGGTTTTGCTCATATTTATGGAATGAATGAATATGTGGGACATTGAAATATAATTCCAGCAATTCTACTGAATTTAATTCAATCTTTCTTTCCCTAGTATGTCAAGATCATAATGAATATGGATTACCACTCTGGAGAATTCAACTGATGAAGAACAGGGGTTGGCAATCTTCCCTTTGGTGTATTTTTGGTAAATTGCTGACCCTGATGTAGAAGGTGAGGTTGACCAAGCTGGTTCCTCTCTCTCTCTCTCCTTTAAAAGTAAATCCCTCATATCGGTTTGCTTATCTTTCACTTATCCCTTTCTCATAAAAATATCTTGAGGAATGTACACACACACCCAAGTCAAGTTATTTGATCTCTGGTTGACTGGAACATAGTTACCCAATCAGTAGGACCATCACACAGAGGATATGTCTTAAACTTTTCCGTTGAATTCTCAGTTAACGAGACTGAAGACCTGCCATGGGGCACTTGATTCTTTTTACTTCATTTAGGAACATGAATGCTGAAGCCAAGAGGCAGAAACCAGCCAACTGACACAACGCAACTAGACACAGAACATCTTAGTGGTGGGTTCAAGAAAAATAAGGTCAATTAAAAAATTTTTGAATTCAATGTCCAATTACAATTTAATACATTTTTTGAGCAGGCAACAAATTAAAACACAAAGAACAGTAAGCAGAGAAACATGTCAGGTAAATTACAAAACAGAGGCTTTTCAGTGAAACTATTTTTTAACTTAGTGCTTTTCAACTCAAGATAATATTTTTAAATTTTCAAGTTATTTGTAAAGTCACAAATCAAGATTTATCTACATTCAGGTAGGTTCTGCTGGCTCATGTCCAAAAGGCTTGGTCCTCTGGGGAGAAGTATTCCTTGCTCTTTCTTCAAGTACTTATTAACACCTTTTACTTGTCAGGAATTATGCCAGGTATGGCGGCTACGAAGGACTAAGACACAACCCCCATCCTGTGGGGACTGACATGGAGACTAAATGCTCACACATTTTCTCACCCTCGCCATCATTTTCCTTCTTACAGTGCCACCAATCTGAACTTTATAATAATCATACGGTTTCTCTACAGGGTTTCTGTACACTCGATAATGATCCTTAATTCAGTTCACCCAACCTCTCAAAAATCCTGCTGTGCTTTCTTTTTCCTTGCTTTTTCTATATATATTTTTTTAATTTTTATTTATTTTTTATTTTTGTCTGCGTTGGGTCCTCATTGCTGCGTGTGGGCTTTCTCTAGTTGCAGCAAGTGGGGGCTACTCTGTTGCGGTGCGTGATCTTCTTATTGTGGTGGCTTCTCTCCTTGTGGAGCACAGGCTCTAGGCACGTGGGCTTCAGTAGTTGTGGCACGTGGGCTCAGTAGTTGTGGCTCATGGGCTCAGTAGTTGTGGCGCACCGGCTTAGTTGCTCCCTGGCATGTGGGATCTTCCCGGACCAGGGCTCGAACCTGTGTCCCCTGCATCAGCAGGTGGATTCTTAACCACTGCACCACCAGGGAAGCCCTCTTTTTCCTTTCTTTAACTTGTTTTTTTCCTGGGTTCTTTCTTCGATGTCAGCTGTCACTCTGACACAATGAAGAGCTAAACGGAGAAGGGTCTGATTCCCCACACTGGGCTCACAGGTAAGGATTTTGTTATGTACTATCTTTCCCAAATTTGCTGTAGCCCATTTATCCCTAGATTGTTTCCTTTCATATTAATAAACCATCATTATTATTTGCTGAAGCATTGTTTGTTAATGTTAAGGGGAAAAACACAGCAGTTACCTATATCTCCACCCATAGAAATGGGGCTAAATAAACTATGGTATATCCATACAAAGGAACCCGCTCCATGCTTTAAAAAAAATGAGAGGTCTCTAAAAAAGTTGAACTCCTAAAAGCAGAGATTAAAACAGTGGTTGGAGGAAATGGGGAGATACTCATCAAGGGGTACAAAGGTTCAGTTATGCACCATGCATAAGTTCTGGAGAGCTAATGGACAGCATAGTGACTCTGGTTACTAATACTGTGTTGTATTCTTGAAATTTACTGAGAGAGTAGAGCTTTTTACCACATACGAAAATGTAGCTATTTAAGGTAATGGATATGTTAATTAGCTTGATTTTGGTAACCATGTCACAATGTGTGTGTGTGTATGTGTATATATATATATATATATATATATATATAAATATACCAAGTCATCATGTGGAGCACCTCAAATATATACAATTCTTATTCACCAAGTATATCTCAATAAAGCTGGGGGCAGGGAATGAGAGATCTGTGTGAGCAAGTATCTATGATACATTGTAAAGTTAAACAAATAGGCAAGTTGCAAAACTCTCTGTGTTATGAGACCCCATTTAAAAACACATATGTGAATCCATATGACATGCATCTGAAATACACACACACATAGTATTTAAACGGAAAACATTTTAGGGGACACAGAGTACATGTCTGGGAGCTAGGGGAGTTTAGTGAGTGAGTTAGGGGAGGAGCAAACGAAAGAGGGAATGTCACTTTCTCATTCTACACTTCTCTATTATTTTGACAATGAATAGATATACTTTTGTAATAACTAAATAAATAAATAGAAAGGAGGAATGTATTATTTTCCTAGACATTTAAAAACTATATATTCTTCTAGAATCGCATAGCTGTTGAGTTTTCATTCCTTTTGATGATACACTTATCTCCTCCTTTGTAGCTTCGGAGAATTAAGGCCCCAGGTGGACCAATCTGTGCCCTTGCTTCCCCATCTGCCCCTTCTGCAGGTTCTCCAGCCCCTGGGATAATGAGCTATGCACAACTGCTTGCAGCTTCCAGGCCACCTGCCAGCTTTGTAACCATTCTGCACTTGTCTTTTGCAACCAATGTCATTTTAAATCTTCACAGTGCATCTCCTGCAGACCTCTGCAGCATTCCTGGGGTAGACAGGGTGTTAGCAATATTCCTTTGGGCTCAGCAGAGTGAACAATCTGCCCTCCGTATCCGCGGATGGGAAACCTCTGGATAGCTCCAGCTGACTCTCTTCACTGTCATACGCCATTTTATATCAGGGACTTGAGCATCTGCAGATTTTGGTATCTGCGGGGGCTCCTGGAACCAATTCCCCGCAGATACTGAGGCACAACTGTATTTCATTCAGGTTTATCATACCCTGTTCCTGGAAATCTTGGTCACATCATAGATAGACTTGGCCCTGGAAAATCTATCCACCAGTCCCTGAAAGCAAGCCAGAGAGGTATTATTCTCATCTCACAGACTGGGAAACTGAGGCATCAAAGATTGACTGGGGCTGCCTAGACCACATGGCAGGTTAAAGGTGATGAGGTGTTGTGGAAAAGGTATTGGGATTAAAACCTAGCGTCCCAAGTTCAAGTTCTTGCCACATTATATTTTCTTTAAGCAAAACTTGAACTCCCTGAGCCCCAGTTTCCTTATCAGTAAAATAAGAATTATAATACTTGCCTCCCAGAGTAGTGGTATTACATGAGAGTATATACAATTGCATTTTGTAAAGTACATATTTTATATATAGATATATATATATATATGATAGGAGGACAACAAGCAGGAAATTATGTATGAAAAGTTAATCTTTGTGGCTGTATATCCAACTAGATTTTTGTTTGTTTAGTTTTCTTTTGCCCAAAATAGAAATTTAAAAATTTCTTTGAAGCATCTTAGAAGCCATTCCTTTACCTTGAATAGTCTTGTTCTTTAAATTCAAGTGTCTTTTTATACCCGAAGCATTTCTCCAGATGGGTTTTAAAAGGGGCACAAAAGTATCAGTTCCAGGAAGAAGGCAACAACACTCTACCAGAATGCCATGCCAAATTGCATAGCACTCTGAAAGCAGATTAAAGTTGTTTCAAATGCTTCAAAGAGAAGGAAAAATCTAATCCCCCAAGGCTTCCTTTAAATCCATATTCCTTAATTTCAGAAAATTTCCCAAGTCTTTTAAAAGGCCCAAATATCATTTTACAGTTTGGAAATAGTAATGGAGAACATTTCCCAATTTTTTAGAACGTTCTTGTTTCCTTTAAAAAGGGCTCAGTAAAGCTGGGTCTCTCTCATAAAGGAACTGGCCCAAGTGGAAGACAGCCCGCCTGGCTTGAGGGGAATGGGTGCAGCCATCCCCAGGGCCCTGAGCCTGGAGTCTATGGCTTATGGTTACCTGGAGAATTCCTTAAAGAAGCAGAGTCGGGCATTTTCCCTGTTATTTCTGGGCAAGATTTGCATGTCTGTCATTGTGGGAAGAACGCCCAGTCTCCTCACTATGTAACACTGAAGGAAAGAAAGTTTCCAAATGAGAAGAAAAACAAGCCCCGCTGCAATAGAGGCAAGCAGGACCATTTTCACTGCTTTGGAAAAACTGCTCTTCTTAAGCCATCTTCACCCACCCAGAGAGGCAAACTGTTTTCCTGAAACACTTTTCCTGATTCTTACCTTGCTGACCTATGAAAACAGTTATAAGAGCCCCAGTTACAACGAGTATTTATTGAGATTAACATGTACCAAGCACTGTGCTAAAGGTCCCACATGCTGTATTTCATTAAATCTGCTCAGTAGCCTTGAAGCAGATACTATAATTAGCCCCATTATACAGATGAGAAAGGTGAGATCTAAAGAGATAACTAAGCAGTCAAATGACACACAGCTACTTAAGTGGTTGAGCAGGGACATAAAACCAGATCTTTCTGACTCCGAAGTCCAGGTTTAACCAGAGTGAGGCACTGCCTAAATACAGTCCAAAGGCAGTGCAGGGATGGGTCCATGTTGTACACGTCTGTTCTACCTCAACTCTGGAGTTATTTTAATTACCAATAGCTGGCCTGTGTCCCAGCTAACTGTGCTAAGTGGTTTACATGCCTGGTCTCATTTAATGCTTCCCAGAGATTTAAATGGTATAAACTACCCTGATACTTTCTGCCTCTTCTGTCAGACTCTCTTCTTTTCTCCTTTTCTCCTGTTTCTTTCTCTCTCCCTCTTCAGCTCTGAGCCATTGAGTGCTTGGGTTGCATTTTCACCTTGCCTTCAGCCTCGCTTAAAATGTAGACTGTGTGGTGAGGAGAGAGATAAGTGCATCTTTTCAGGTGCCTTCCGCTTTAGTTTGAGGGCAAGTTACAAGTGCCCGTCTGCTCTACAACTTCAGGACACCTCCCTGTGTATAGTGCCAGAACGGTGACCTCAGGCCACAGCTTGAACACCGATTGCAAGTAATCCAGCTCCAGAGGTGATAGAGTGACCTCTCTTTAAAAAGGAGATAAAAATAGCTAAGAAACAACACTTAGCTTAGTGCTCTGAGAGGTTGGCATCCTTCCAGGATAGACTTATGTACTTTTTGTACTTGGAGGAAAAAAAGAGATGGGATTTGATCCAAGAATGGTCCTCCAAACGAGAGAAATATGGAGCAAGCAGCTGGAGCAGAGTGGCCAAGTGGTACCACCAGCTGCAGGCCCATTAATTAACATTCCCTGGTATGTAGCAGCTCCAGTGACCTTGATTCTTGTTGAATTCACAGAGATAACTTTTACAGAGCCTCTACTTTTCTCACTGCAGTATATTTATCCAAGGAGTACCTTGCATATTTCCCCCCATCTCTCTGAGCAGTAAATTTATTCTAATTACAAAGAGATATAGTAAAAGCCTGATTGAACGCTTGGCAGTTTATAGAAATTTATTTCTGGGGCTTAAGGGGGGTTTTTAGAGTGTGTGACTAGAGTGGGGTTGAGGGGAGCTGAGGAAAGGAGCCCAAGAGAAAATGTAGATTTAATGGACCTATAAAATGACCCTGCGGTAGATAAATGCTTGTTCCAGAGAAGCTTAAACAGCCTGACCCAAACCAGGGTCTGTGCCAGCCAGTCTGACACAAGGTGTCTGAAGCATTGCATATTTCTCTTTGGGTTTTCGGGTTTCCATATGAAATTTGTTATTCCCCAGGCAGAGGTGAGAGAGCAGGGAAATCTGTTTTCCAGAGGGAAGAAAGCATATTTAACTACAAATTTCTAAGTACTCAAAGCTATGAAAAGAGGAAAAAGTAAACCTCCAGCACCGGCCCTTAAAATCACTTTGCCTTTTCTCTAACTCTCTTGAAGCTTAGTTCTGAATTTTAAGCCTAAGATCCTGGAAGGCAGATCATGAGAGCCTGCCCTTTGTACCAGGATTTCTGCATAAGAACCAGCAGCCTTCCAAAGCCCAGTTATCCCAGGCACTTCCAGCTCATAATGAGACAGAGGGACACTATCGTCTAACAGAGCCTTCTGTTTAGAATAGGCTTTGCATGCACACACTGCTGAACTTTTCCACGAAATCCTTCTAGGCTTTTGATCCCATGAGTGACATTCATCTTTTTTGCAGCTGCTTTGCAAGTTTTGCTGAGGATGAATTTTAGGGCTTTCAACTGTTAAATTTGTTATACTGTAAATCTAACCACTACTAAAATGGAGACATTTGTTCTGGGGGAAAAAGCAAAACAGAAAAGGGTCTAAAGTAGACACTAGGGGGGGAGGTAGTTTGGAGAGTGAATGCACTGGCCTCTTTGGCCAGAGGCTAAATGGGGATTGGGCCAGTGTTTCTTGGGGTTCCCTGTGTCAGCTTGAATAATGCAATAGCATCAATTATTTTACCAGCAAAGTGAGTTTATTCATTAATGCCAGAGGAAATGCAACCCGGGATACTGAATTATGGAGGACCACAGGCAAACCCAGGGAACAAGGAAGGGAAACTAGCTTTTATAGGGAAAAGGCGAGACTTGGGAGGACCTGTAATAACCAAGGAGCCATTGGAGGAAGCTGGGAGTCCAAAGTATGGAGGCTTCTCATTGGTTGGACTGCTACAGTCTCGGATTGGCTGGGCTGTCCTTCAGGGAGAGAAGTTTTCTTCTTCCTGTTGGATAGCGCAGTAGGCAACACGTTCCTGTGGGAGATGCAGGAGAGGTGTAGGGGTAGTCCCTTCCGGTTTGGAGTAATTGAAGAGGCATGGAGGGCGCAAGAGCTCCCCCTACAGGCCTGTACTGACTCTAATTTTAGCTGAGGGTTCTTTTAATTCCACACCCGCCCGTTTTCTCTTTTTAGGAACTGGCATAAGGAGACCTTAGGGAAAACATTTAAACTTTTTGATTGTTTAACACTCATACAGAGAAAACATTTTACCATGTTGTTTTAAAGTTAACACTCAAGTCAAGAAGTATAATATTGTGAATTCTCCCCCCCATCTCACATGCTCCTAGAGATAACCACTATCAGAACTTTTATGGGAATCACTTCTTTGCTTTTTTAAATAATTATTTAGCACCTAAATGTGCATCTACATAGAATATAGCTTAATTTTGTGTGTTGGAACTTCATAAATGGAGTTAATGCCTTGTTCTTTTGTGTCTGGCTTCTTTTGCTCAACCTCCTGTTCGTAAGAGTCATCCAGGTTGTATGTAGCTGTAGTTCATATTTATTACAGCACATTTTTTATCTACCACGTACTGTTGGTGAACATTCTGGTTATTTCTAGTTTGGGGATGTTGATAATGAAGCTGCTGGGAGCATTCTTGTGCATATACACAGGGAGCATGAGAATTTTCTCAGCTTGCCTGGTTGATATCAAACAATTCAATTTGAACACATCTTGAATCACGGTTAGTCCTAGTTTTAAAGGCAAAATGGGCAAGATTTGTCACTTGTTCATTCAATAAACACAAACCAAACTTCTAGTGTAGGAATAGAAAATATAAGACACAGGCTGCCTCTCCTCTCTTCTGTGCTCAGAGCAGACATTACTAGTTCATAAGAGTGTGCTTTCCTGTTAAGTCTGGACGTGGCTTCAGAATCGTTTGCAACGTGGTGCTCAAGGCAGCCACTGGTAAGGATTAGAGATGAGGGGTGTGATGGTTAATTTTCTGTGTCAACTTGGTTAGGCCACAGTACCCAAATATTTGGTCAACATTATTCTAGATGTTTCTGTGAAGGTATTGTTTTAATTGAGATTAACACTTAAATACTTGAGTAAAGCAGATAACCCTCTATATTGTGAGTGGGTTTCTGCCACTGAGTTGAAGTTCTCAGTAGAAAAAAGACTGACCTTTCCCAAGGAAGAGGGAATTCTGCCACCAGACTGCCTTTGGACTCAAACGGCACCTCTTCCCTGGGTCTCTAGCCTGCGGCCTACCACCCCTGCAGATTTTGGACTTGCCAGCCTCCACAATCATGTGAGCCAATTCCTTGCAATTTCTCTCTGTGTATATATAGACATCTTTTTGGTTCTCTCTGGAGAACACTAACTAATACCGGTGGCGTACTATTTGCATAGGGTCGCCTGGTGACACAGGAACAGAAAGCCTCTCGAACTAATTTAAATAAAGGAGATTTACTGTTCATAGAGTGGAACTTCTTAGCATCAAATACCAGGAAATACTTTTAATATTCAGGATTACCCCCTCAAAACCAATTCATTATAACACTACTTATGTCTGAGATATTTTCCAAAATAAAATTGCAGTGGGTTTTTGAGTGTCATCAGTTGCTGTCAGCCAATGAGATCTAGAGCAAAGAAGCCATTCTGAGTGTTCTTAACACACAGTACCGCGGCTGCTTCCAGTTGGTGAGCTGAGTTGAAAGCGTCCTGATGTGTATATTGTTTATTCTGCTCTGGGCTCCCTTTCTGCCATTGCTTTTGTGTTCTGGCAAACAGTATGACTCAGACTGGCTGACCAAAGGAGCATAGGTGATAATATTGGACCTACTGTAAAGAAAAGGAAGAGTATCGTGCTAGATGTTAGAACACAGGTTTTCCAGAGGCTATAGATTCTCCAAGTTGGGAAGTCCACTTATAAATAATACTTATATTACAAAGTGCTAAGTTCTGTAACAGCGAGGTGTACAAGTGTAATGGAAGTAAAATAACCATAGGTTGGGGCATCGAAGTGTGGGTAGAAGCTCACCAGAAGAAAGGGTGTAGAGAGGAAAAGGAAAAGGAAACAACGTTAGTAAAGGTATGGGGAGATGAGAGAACACATACTACTCCTTGGCTGCCTGGTTACAGCAGCACCTTCCTTTTCTGTTTTGATTTCTCCCAAGGAGCAACAGTGAGGCTCCAAGAGAGAACTTCAGGTGCTCTGGTGAACTTCAGGTGAACTTCAAGCCTCCTGTTATTTTCCACATCTATGGGGAATGTGTCCACATGTTTTGAAGCCAGGGAAAATATTACTTTACAGTAAACAGAGAAAAGGTTTAGAGGAGGTTAGAAAATGGAAAACTGGAGCACAGAGTCAGTGATAAGAAGACAGTTTTATATGGCACATAGCAATTGCTTCTGGAGTCATTAGGAGTAATATTTATAATCAGGATAAGCTAATGCTTTGGATGAGTTCCTGTGATTCTTCTGTTTTTGAGAAGCCAGATTACCTCTGGCTCCTGCAGACCTGCAAGAGACTTGTCCTCACATGGAAGAGACCTGAGAGTAGGAATGACATTCAAAATATTTAACCAGTGGATAGTAGATACCCGACCAGTTGGAGACGACTGGGATGGCTGGACCCAGTGCATATAGGCTGAACTCCAGCCCTCTCTTAGGGACCATTAAACCCAACACTTGTTCACTGAAGAGATTGAAGGATTTACCTGAGACCATGTGGTGGTGGCAGAGCTAGGAGTGGAACCCAAGCCTTCCGTGTTCACCCTCTAACTACCTCCGCTGCAGCCGTCACAAAGCCCCGGTAAGGCAAGTGGGGTGCCCTGTTGGTTTACCATAGATTCTACTCACACCCAAGGCTGTCCGTGGGGAGGATACAGCTCTCATTCTGTTCATGAGTAACATGCTGAAAATTCTTTATCCATTAGTAAATAAATACCTCCTATTTATTTGCAAATATAACTTATTTGCAAATACAGTGTATTACATAACATACTATAAAGGATGCAGGAAAATAGTCAGTTAAAAAGAAAGCTGCCTGGGCTTCCCTGGTGGCGCAGTGGTTGAGAATCTGCCTGCCAATGCAGGGGACGTGGGTTCGAGCCCTGGTCTGGGAAGATCCCACATGCCACGGAGCAACTAAGCCCATGAGCCACAGCTACTGAGCCTGTGCGTCTGGAGCCTGTGCTCCGCAACAAGAGAGGCCACGATAGTGAGAGGCCCGCGCACCGTGATGAAGTGTGGCTCCCACTTGCCGCAACTAGAGAAAGCCCTCGCACAGAAACGAAGACCCAACACAGCCATAAATAAATTAAAAAATTAATTAATTAAAAAAAAAAGAATTCTCATTTCTCTACATGGTCATCAATACTTGTTGGCTATAAACTAATTCACTGTAATTTAAAAAAAAAAAAAAAGAAAAGAAAGCTGCCTGACAAGTGTGCAAGATGTCACTTATTTTCCTTAAATCAACATAGTTCCAACTCCAAGTCCTCATCCTGCCAAGCTTGTGAGAAAGGTAACAGCCTCCCTCTTTGCAGTCCATAGGCTCATGCAGAAGTCCAGGGGTCTTATACAACACCAAGGCCCTGCCTTATCACCATCATTCACTTACTTAACAAATATTTACTGAACACCTACCAGCTGTCAAGGCCTGCTCTAGGAGCTGATAAGTAGCGATGTGCAAAAGAGGTCAAACCCCTGCCGTCTGTTCCAGGCTGGGCAGGTACACCTGGGGCCCAGGAGGGACTCTGGCGAGGCTGGGACTGGGCCTCGCTGGCAGCACGAGCAGCCGCTCCCCACTAGATGCTGCCCACCCAGGCACTGCCAGGAGGCAGGGGGCATATACCCCCTCGAGATGATCCTGCACTCTTTCCTGACAGGCAATTTCTTCTCCCAGACTCATCGCTTCTCAAAGGCAGCTTCCCTTTGCCCTCTTTCTCCAGAGCTCACTTCATAGTCCCTCAAGGTACAAAACTTTTTTTTAAAGAAAATAAATGCTATGTTTATTTCTTGTTATAACACAAATGTATCAGAATCCTCAGAACAAAATGATTTGTATTTAATCCAATCAAGTTTTTTTTAATTGTGGTAAAAAGCACATAACATAAAATTTACCATCTTAACCATTTTTAATTGAAGTGTATTATTATATTATAATATTCTTTTTAAGTCATTATGTTTGAGAGCTTCATAATAATATTTTTAAAAATTAGTTACCAAATCTATATAAGAACATAAGAATGTTTATAATATTAGGTGAAAAAAACATGTAGTAACTGTTAATGATGTTCACTGATATTTTCAGTTCTCTTCCTTCCTAAGCACTTCCTTGGAGTTAGGTGTGGCCCTAGGACTTGCCTTGGCTAATTAAAAGTGAATGAAACTGTTGTGTGTCACTTCCAGATGGAAGCCCTTAACAGCCAGAGTATGATTCACTGTATTTTCTCTCCCCTGTTACAGGACTGATGTTCTTCCAATAGTCAAAGCTCCATCAGCCTGAATCCCTGAGTAAGAATCACACAGAGCGGAGGCCCTGCTGACCTGGGATGAACGTGTAGCATAAATGGGAAATAAACCTTTGTTTTTCTAAGCCACTGGAGGTTGTTTGTTGCTGCAGCATAAGGTAACCCATTCTGACTGGTTCAAAGCAGGAGGTAGCTTCTGGCAGTATAGATAACTAGATACTCAGAAGGCCTTCCAACTACAAAAGAACTGGATCACTTTTTTGGCCATGCGGCTTGCGGGATCTCAGTTCCCCAACCAGGGACTGAACCCAGGCCACGGCGTGAAAGCACAGAGTCCTAACCACTGGACCGCCAGGGAATTCCCTGGATCACTTTTTAAATGGGCTGTTGGGCTTGTAAGTAGTAAAGTAATTGTCTAGGACAGCTCTTATCCTCAAATATGAGCTGAAACCAGAACTGGGAGCCAAGAGTGCTAAGAAAATAAGAAAACTGGGTTGTCCTAAGGGCCAGTGCCATCGTAGCACGGTATGAACTCTAAAGCATCAGAAAGTGGGGAAGCCAAAGGTCTGCCACTTCTGCGTTAGGCCAGGACACTCCGAAAGGGGTGAAGTGTCTCAGGCTGGTGTTTTCCTTCTGCTCCCAGCAGAAGCAAATACAAATCTTCATAGTAGGCCATTAAGAGCCATCAAATTTGAGTTCAAATCTAAGATCACGGAAGGAGGCAAACCACCAAGAGAGAATGAGTTGATGGAAAAACAAGCATCTAGTTTAGACCCCAAGAACTTTGGATATATATTTTCATTTACAAAAGTGTATAGCGCAATTATTAAGTGCTAGGCACTATTGTAAAGTTTTTTTTCCCCCAATTTTAACTTATTTAATTCCCATAACAACTCTATGAAGCAAGTACTATTGTTATCCCCATTTTATAAAGGAAAAAAACTGAGGGACAGAGAGATTAAGTAATTTGTTCCAGGTCAACATTTCTTAAGTGGTAGAACTACAATTTGCATTCAGGCAGTTGGTTCTAGAGTATGCACTCTTCATCTCTACATTTTGTTGACTTTCTAACATAGAATGTCTACGTGTGACAAAATTTTTTTTTAATTAATTAATTAATTTATTTATTTATTTTTGGCTGTGTTGGGTCTTTGTTTCTGTGCGAGGGCTCTCTCCAGTTGCGGCGAGCAGGGGCCACTCTTCATCACGGTGCGCGGGCCTCTCACTGTCGCGGCCTCTCTTGTTGCAGAGCACAAGCTCCAGATGCGCAGGCTCAGCAGTTGTGGCTCACGGGCCTAGTTGCTCTGCGGCACGTGGGATCCTCCCAGACCAGGGCTCGAACCCGCGTCCCCTGCACCGGCAGGCAGACTCTCAACCACTGCACCACTAAGGAAGCCCTATGTGTGACAAATTTAAAGAAATAAGAAAGACTTCCCTGGTGGCACAGTGGTTAAGAATCCACCTGCTAATGCAGGGGACACGGGTTTGAGCCCTGGTCCGGGAAGATCCCACATCCCACATGCCACAGAGCAACTAACCCCGTGCGCCACAACTACTGAAGCCCTTGCACCTAGAGCCCGTGCTCCGCAACAAAGAGAAACCACCGCAATGAGAAGCCCACGCACCGCAACAAAGAGTAGCCCCCGCTCGCTGCAACTAGAGAAAGCCCACGCACAGCAATGAAGACCCAACGCAGCCAAAAATAAATAAAATAAATTTTTTTAAAAAGTTAAAAAAAAAAAGGAGTGGAGTACCAAAGATAACCAAGCAACAAAGGACCATCAAAGGATGACCAGGTAGATTTGAAAAAGAATAAAAAAGAGACAAAAATAAAATGGTTGAAAATAAATATTTAATAAACATGTTAAATGTCTGAAGAGATACTTAGTGAATTAAAGAAATATCTGAAGAAAACATCCAGAATGTAGCTCAGGAAAAAAAGGAAATGGAAAATATGAAAGAGAAATTTAAAGATATGGAAGATAGAATGAGAACTTCTGATATAAATTTAATTGGAGGTTTGGAAGTAGAGGATAGAGAGAATGGAAGATACATAATATCTGTAGCTGAGAGTTTTTCAGAACCGATGGAAAGACCTAAGCCCACGGATCTAGGAAATACAGCACATCCCTGGAAAGATAAATGAACAAGAAATTTATGCTTTAGACATGTTATAGGGAAACACCAAAGACACTGAGAAAACCTTAAAAAGCAGCCTGAGAGAAAAGAAAGATCACCTGCAAAGGACTAAGAATTAGACTGTCAGGCTTATCAAAAGTAATTGTGGATGCAGGGTGTCTGTGAAATAATTATTCAAAGTGTTGAAGGGAAATAACTATCCATTGCACATCCAGAAAAGCTACACTTCATAAGTAAGAGTAAAATAAAGTCATTTTCAGCTAAACAAAAGCCAGCAGACATTTACTAAAGGAGTTCACATCCATCTTTCAAGATTCATCTCAAATGCTGTTTCTTCCATGGAACTCTGACCTTTGAATCCCCATAGCATTTTATTTGAGGCTTTCTCATGATACTTCCCAAATTCAGACATAGACTGAAGTTATTTGTGCCTTTTCATAACATGCTGTCGCCCCTGCCACCACTCTTACCCCACGCCCACCACCCTTAAACGCCCCAGGAACTCTTTGGTGTCTAACTCACTTTAACTCTTTGTACAGCTCCTATCATGATACTTGCATGAAGTAGGTGCATGATAAGTATTTGCTGAAGCCTACTGGTCAGCCTTCTCCTATGGGTTTCATAGACCATCAGTTCCAAAATATGCTCCCTTCAAAAGGGGTTTTATGAAACTGGTGTAGACGATCTTATTTACAAAGCAGAAATAGAGACACAGGCATAGAAAACAAACGTACAGATACCAAGGGGGAAAGGGGGGGGGGTGGGAGGAATTAGGAGATTGGGGTTGACATATATACACTATTGATACTATGTATACAATAGATAACTAATGACAACCTACTGTATAGCACAGGGAACTCTACTCAGTGCTCTGAGGTAACCTAAATGAGAAGGAAATCCAAAAAAGAAGGGCTATTTGTATACATATAGCTGACTCACTTTGCTGTACAGCATAAACTAACACAGTATTGTAAAGAAACTATACTCCAATAAAAAAAAAAGGGTGGGTGGCGTTATGGCCAAACCCTCTTCCAAATGCTGAGATCCACAGTTTAATTGTTTTAAGCCCACATTTCCCCCAATTTTTTGCCCACAGAACAACTCCTTCCACTCTTTACTCCATGAATATCCCAAGAGACTGGTGTTTCTAAGAATAACTTTTGCAAAAATACTGCAGAAGGCAATCACTTATTTGAGTGTCCAAAGCCTGAAGTCAACATCTTGGATCCTGGTTCTATTCACAGCTAATCATATAATTAGTTCTAAGTCATTTATCCTCAGGTTCCTTATTTGCAACATCATTAGCAGGTGACCCCTTCTAACTCTAAAATTCTATGAATTAAAGGGCATTGCCTTAGATCCTTTTTGACCTACCTCCTAGAGTAATGGAAATAAAATCAAAAATAAACAAATGGGGCCTAATGAAACTTAAAAGCTTTTGCACAGCAAAGGAAACCATAAACAAGATGAAAAGTCAACCCACAGAATGGGAGAAAATATTTGCAAAGAAGCAACTGACGAAGGATTAATCTCCAAAATATACAAGCAGCTCATGCTGCTCAATATCAAAAAAACAAACAACCCAATCCAAAAATGCGCAGAAGACCTAAATAGACATTTCTCCAAAGTAGACATACAGATTGCCAACAAACACATGAAAAGATGCTCAACATCACTAATCATTAGAGAAATGCAAATCAAAACCACGATGAGGTATCACCTCACACCGGTCAGAATGGCCATCATCAAAAAATCTACAAGCAGTAAATGCTGGAGAGGGTGTGGAGAAAAGAGAACCCTCTTGCACTGTTGGTGAGAATATAGATTGATACAGCCACTGTGGAGAACAGTATGGAGGTTCCTTAAAAAACTAAAAATAGAACTACCATATGACCCAGCAATCCCACTACTGGGCATATACCCTGAGAAAACCATAATTCAGAAAGAGTCATGTACCACAGTGTTCACTGCAGCACTATTTACAATAGCCAGGACATGGAACCAACCTAAATGTCCATCGACAGATGAATGGATAAAGATGTGGCACATGTATACAATGGAATATTACTAAGCCATAAAAAGGAACGAAATTGAGTTATTTGTAGTGAGGTGGATGGACCTAGAGTCTGTCATACAGAGAGAAGTAAGTCAGAAAGAGAAAAACAAATACCGTATGCTAACACACATATATGGAATCTAAAAAAACGGTACTGATGAACCTAGTGGCAGGGCAGGAACAAAGACGCAGACATAGAGAATGGACTTGGGGACACAGGGTGGGGAGGGGAAGCTGGGATGAAGTGAGAGAGTGGCATGGACATATATACACTACCAGATGTAAAATAGGTAGCTAGTGGGAAGCAGCCACATAGCACAGGGAGATCAGCTCAGTGCTTTGTGACCGCCTAGAGGTGTGGGAGAGGGAGTGTGGGAGGGAGGCTGAAGGGGGAGGGGATATGGGGATATATGTATACATATAGTTGATTCACTTTGTTGTACAGCAGAAACTAACCCAACAATGTAAAGCAATTATAAAAAAATAAAGTGCATTGCCTCTTATATTCAATTAGTCAGTCATTCTACACATACTAAATTCCTACCGTATGGCAGTGTGCAAAATCCTGGGCATAGCGTGGTGAACGAGATAGGCATAGTCACTGCTTTCATGGAGCTGCAAGTTGAGCATGATTTTCTAGAGCTCACTATTAGAACAGTGACTTCCAGAACCAAATGTCTTCTAGTTAAAAATTGGGAATTTACTGTTTCATGTATTATGTGTATCAGGTTGTGGAGTAAATCTTTAGAATCTAAACGTATGGTCTAACTAGGCTTATGATTCTATTTCACCTAGGAGCTCCATTGTAAGCATCGAGAATTGAACACGTCAAAAACTGAAAACTAGGTGTATCTAGTTTTTAAGTCTTCATCTTTAACTTTCCTTGTAATGACTCAATCCTCTGTAGTTTAAAAAGCAAATTTTGATGACACGGCATCAACTGAGCACTTTTGTGAGTAGACACTGTTCTAAGCACTTCATACGTCATCCAGCTGGTGAAACTAGGCTTTGACCCCAGGAAGTATGGATTTGCAGTCTGTGCTCTGAACCTCAACTCTAAACTGCCACTATCCCTAATTGTCAAACACTGTTCAGTAGGTTTTCTGCTGGAAGTTTAAGGGTTAACATCTCTGAAGAGCTGAACAATCATATGGGATTTTTAAATGTCTAACTCCAGCCAGGTAGTGTACTGAGGGGGTAATGAAAAATTAACAGCTTTTTTTTTTTTTTTTCTTTTTGACTAAGCACTAATCTTCGTGGTTATGGATGTATCCATGTGCCAGAGAATATTGAGATAATAAGTTAACATAAAATTGGTGATACAGTTTTAAACCTGACAGCTCCATGTGTCTGATATGTTTTCTGAAAGTAATTTTAAGATAAGACTCCACTCTCAAATCTAAAATTCTTTCTTCAAAGACTGCCAGCACCACACAGTATTTGTCATTGTATCAATTATATAGAGAAAAACTACAGTGCTAGGAGTAGAGGACAGTTTTAATCATAAAATAGTAAAATAACAAAATATAATCAATGAAATGCGAACCACACAATGTCAGTGAGAATTCTTGGCATTTAGTTTTAGAAGCCATTTTGCATGGAAATGAATAAAATATAAACACAGTACTTTATCTAGGATAGGACAAGAAACTTCAAGATTGTAGTGTGCATTAAGATAACATTCCAAACCTATCCTTTCAAGTTTTCAGCCAAGAATTTGTTTTTATAATTTCTTTGCAGTTGGCAAACAGCTAGCCTCTACTTGAGAATATCAATTTTCAGGCTTATGGTCCCAATCCCGTTGTGTGTAACTGTTAACTTGCTGTGTGACCTTGACTAAATCACTCCCTGCCAACCCAACCCAACCCAAATGGAGGAGTGGGATCTCTCAGGCCCCTTCTGGTTTTAAAATTCTGTAGTTCTAGCCTATGGATCATGACATAAACACCATAAAGAATGCTTGCTAGAAGATTGGATTTTTTTAAATTTGTGCTATTTAAGCATTTTCAAATGACCACTCTTATAGCCAGCTGTACAGACCATAAACCACGGCAGCCAGTTCCTATGGGTGATTTACTTGGTTTTGATGCTGGTTAGCAGCAGCTGTGCTGTCTCAAGTCACCAAGCACCTTCTGTAATTCACAGAAACAGTCCATCCACATGCTTCCTGGACTCCCCAACACGAACAGGCGCTGAGAGATTCTGGGCAAAAGAAGTAGGATCACAACCGCCATGGGCCATCAGATGGCCTTGAACACCCTCCAAAGATGGAGGCGGTGTGGACCCCTTGATCCACTGCTTAGATCCCCGCTTCGAGACTGAAGTGCTTATGCCCCCAGCTGCTGGGAGTGTTGGCTACTGATGGTTCTTCAGTGGAGACCCTCTCTGGAGATAGCCTTTGGCTGAAGAGAGCTGCTTTGCCCAAACCCACACCCCTGTTGGGGGCAGGCTACATGCAAGGACCGCAGATTCCACTAACAGGCCAACCCCTTGCCCCAGTGGGGTCCAACTCTGAAGGGCCAGGCCAGTGCTGGAGCTCTGGTAGGGTGGCCTTTCGTCCTGTAGGGTGATGCACGTGTGCTGCATCACAGAGCACCTTCTCCCTTGGCCCACAGGTGTCGCCCCCGAGCACTCCCCTTAAGCTTCCGGCACCAAGATCTCTGTCTCAGAGTCGGCGCCAGGAATCAGAACCTGCCACAGAGACTTACAGACCTGAGTTTGAATTATATCTGCTTCACTCTGGGTCCAGGAGTAAATGTCCTCTCCAGTGAAATGGAATAATAACTACTCATAGAATTGTTTATTATATGAATATGAGGAAATGAATCCAAAGCACGTAGTGGATGATTAGTAGCAACAATTTAACATTTATCAAGCATTTATTATATGTCCGGTGCTGTTTTATGTACTTCACCACATTAGAACTCTATGAGGAAGATAATATCCCTATTGTACAGATGAGACAGCTGTGGCACAGAGAAGTTAAATAATTTCTCCAACGTTACACAGCTAATAAAAGTCAAGAATTCAAACCCACGCTGCTTGACTGCAGAAATAGCATTCTTAGCTTAAAAACTCTGCTGCTTCCCACTGAGAAAGGAAAATTGTTTAAATATTTGGATGATGGTAAACAAAAGCCTAGTAATGTCACCTGATTCCAGAAGTATCTTTGAAACAAAACAGTTAGAAAACATTTACGAAGAATTTCTGTACTCCTGTTGTTTATATTTTTGTGTTGCTATAGATTGTTTATTTTTGCTTCAGATCAACCCTTTTTCATCAAGAGAATGGATGAAACAGTTGGAGGGTAGGAGACCTAATCTGATGTGATAGTGGTTGTTCCACAAGATAATATCTTTTTGCTATTTGTTTCTATTTTAATGAAACATGTGCTGAGTTTCTATTTTAATGAAATGTGCTAAGTACAAGGTCAAAGAATAAATAAAACAATGACATGTTTCGTTGTTAGCTAGTAATTTTGTATACTAATAAGGTTTAGGTTATATCATATTTCCTACAATTTAAAATATCTCCCTCACCTGGGTCCTTATAATGGAAGTACATTATAACAGAGAAGAGCACTATGACAAAGACCCCTACTAGGCCCCTTCTGACCCCTCACTGGCAGTTTACACTTGTACTCACTTCAGAGTAGTTATCTGTTAGCATCCGATGGAAAGCATTTGTTTCACATTTCACTTATAATCCGAAGGAATTTATACCATAATTTTTATCTCAGGGGATAATGTGTTAACAGTGCTTGTTTGGATCCCCGTTATACTTTTAAGGTCAGGAAAGTCTCTTTTGCTTTTTAAGGCACAAGTCTGTTAAAGTTTTTATGATTTGCCAGCAAAGTGGTTTTTCATCTTCTGCTATTTGATAACTAAGGTATAAGAGAGTTCCTTCTACACCAAATAAATTAAACATCTAAATAATTTATAGCTCCAGGTACGTTTGCCAGACTAGCATAACTGAATAAAGCCAACAGATTAAATGTTCCCTTGGCAATCAACAAGGGTATGATATACAGCACCTGGGCTGCCCCATTGGGTCTCATTATTAAATCACAGGCAAGAGCTCAGAATCCCAGGGTCCCGAGTGACAGGTAGAAGCAGACTTTGGGCGGAGGTTTTGCTCCTCCCAGGTATCATAGCAGTCATTACTCCTGATCTTTGGAAGTGGAAAACTCTTAGTACAATGGAGATAGAGAGAGAAAGAGAAGGGCAGAGGCAGAGAGGAAGAAAGAGAGACAGAGACTGCATGTTTCAATGAAGAAAGACTCTAGTTACTTATATATCACTAAGTTGGGAATTCATCAACATAACACTGTGTATTTGCACAATCTCAGAGCAAAAGTTGAAAAGAGTTAGGGAATATTTTGTATATGGGACCACCGTTTATCACTGTCAAGGGTCAGAACAAGAACTAGCTTCAAAAATAGACTACATTTCCCTCTTTCTACTCTCCAGGTTTTGACCAGCACCTGCCTTTGTGTAGGGAAGGAAGGTTTGGTTTCCAGAGCTGATGGCAATGTTTCCAGAGAAACATTAGAACTCAGGATTTAGGGAGTTACGTGTAATATCCAGTCTACCTCCTGGAAAAGCTTTATGTGCCAGAAACCAGTCATCGGCTCTTTAACAAAGGGAATTTATTAATTAAAATGTGGTTTTAAATTTGCACATTTAATGATGGGAGGGTCCAGATGATCAGTAGAAAGAAAAGGTGGGAGGCAGCAAATATATATTTAGTCAGTGGAGAGCCCATTTTTAGATCCTATTCTCTGCACCAGGCAGACAAGCAGAGTACCACCTAAAACAACAGCAATGTCAACAACTTCTCTCCCCTCTTGAAAGGACTTATGGAAATCTAAGTGCCATAAGGAAAATATGGAAGGTAGAACTAAGCTTGTACTTCTTAACTATTGTTGGCACAGCTTCTCTGAAGACGAATGGGATAGAGGAAGAGAAAAAACCAAAACATTCCCAGTGTATTGTATACTGACACCTCTAGCAATTACCTGATGTCTGGTCCTGTGATAGTCCCCTTGGGAGGGGGGAGAATCGGAGGGAGCAAGGATAAGGGTAGTGGGGCAATGATTTAGAGTGCCTAACCTCCTAAGTATCTGAATTTAAAGTAAAACCATTAAATCGGGTTCATTGCTGAATTCTCATGGGATACACTAATTTTTCATTTTCATTTAGGAAGAAAGGGTGAAAGAGAAGCTTCCCATGCCTGGTTTATGAACGTGGCCTTGAAAATGTCCACAGAACTATTGTTGTCTTGTTGAGTCTGCAGGCAGGAAGGCAGAAATCACTGCAGCAAAGCAGGTGTGAACGTCCCCCTACTTCAGAGGCAACTCTCTTTGAAGCTGGAAAATCAAGGACGCTGGTACCTTCAAGGAAACAAGGATATAATTATCACAACACCCAATTGGCCAGTGACCTTCCATTCCTCAGGCCTGCCCTACTCCCTTCACTGGCACCAGCCCAGGTCCTCACAGACTGAGCTCTGTCCCAGATCGCTCAGCCAGAGGAACAGCCCACTCCCTCACCCTTTGAAAGTGTTCTTAATCTCTTTCTACTGCGCTGCTCTTGCTGACATAAATCCGCCAGCCCAGGGGGCCTCTGAGCCCCCCACAGAGGGAGGCCCTTCAGGCCAAGCGGAGTCTGAGCAGCGAAGGCGTAGAATTTATGCTTCCTCTCACCTGTGCCGTCTGTCTGTGGCCTCTACTCCAGGCTGGTTTTGAAGGTTTGACCAGAACCTCCCAGCTCCTTGCCAAGTCTGCCATCATCACCTCAGTCACAGAAGCAGACTTCTCAAGGCCACTGGAAGCTAATAACAGGGACTCTCAACTTCATTATTATATTTGAAATGTTGAAAGCTAAAGCCTAATAAAATAAGTTCAGAAAAACAAAAAGAGCTATAAATTATCATTTGAAAGTAGTGGCTAAAGAACTCATCTACTCAAAATACCTGGGGGCTATTTCTCAACTACAGCAATAATCCAGTATTTGGTTTCCTTCCCTTCACTGTGCGAAAGGCTTGGCTGTGTTCTCTTAGCAGGGATTCTTTTCTGCTTCTAGGATCAAGTGTCTAGAATCAAAAGTTACACAACAGACACTCTCTACCCAACTTTTTCACACACACATACACACACACATACACACACCCATACTCCCCACCCAGCCTTGGCCCTAAAGGGTCCACTGAATTGTACTAATTCTTTTTGACCGCAAGGAATTATCATCCTACATTATCACCAATCAATATTCATTGCAAATTTACCTTTTATTTATTTTAAGATAAGAGTAAAATTCTATTTCCTTCGTTTCACAAAGACTACCTATGTTAAACTGATATATTAATGGAAAAACATAATAATGGAAGCATTATTTCCTGTAAAATCAGAAATAAACTAGAGATGCCCATATCACAGTTATCATTATACAATATTTTGGAAATTCTAGACCAGTGGACTCTGCTGGTGGTAATTTTGCTTCCCAGAGGATATTTGACAATGTCTGGAGCCATTTTTGGTCGTCACAACTTTGGGAAAACTATTGGTATCTAGTGGGTAGAGGCCAGGGATTCTGTTAAGCATCCTACAATGCACAGGACAGCCCCCACAAGAAAGAATTCTCCAGCCTAAAGTATCAATAGTGCTGAGTTTGAGAAACCTTGTTCTATACAATGCAACAAAACATAAGACATAAATAAGAGAAATAAATTTAGAAAATAATTTTCATTAATTGAAAATAACAAGTATCACCTAGAAAAGCAAATAAGAAACAATTAAACAAACATTATTAAAATTTATAAAATAATAAATAAAATATTTTCAATTGCATGAGAGACTAAGAGTCTTTAAATTTTCCTATGGGTCTATTTATCTATTCTACAAAAATTTTCTGAGAACAAAAGGATTAGTTTATAAAAGAATACTCAAGAGGGATGCGAAGACTTTTGCATTTCAAAACTATGGAAACAACTAAGAAATTTTAATAATCTAGCCTATAATACTGTAATACAAAATATTATAGGAAACCTAAGTAGACATATCTTCCCAAACCATAAGCTGGACTTGAGGACTTTTTTAAAAGGTTGTCTAAAGCACCACAAAATTATTTGGGGGCAATGAAAACACACACACACACACACACACACACACACACACACAAAAATGCTCCTTTGGCAGATAAAAACTTTCCCAGTGTTTCTAAATAAGGACAGTATTCAAATGCATCATGGAAATCAAGATAATCTTTAACAATAGATTATTATGATTCAGCAGATCATATTGTAGGTAGATGTAAGTTTCTTGAGGGAAGGGCCCATATCGTACTGATTTTTCCATCTCTGTAATTGACACATATCAGGAACCCAATAAATATTTGTGAATTAATGAAATAAAGAAAATATAAGCAGAGATGATCTTTGAACTCTCTAGTCAAAAGTTAACTTACAGCTCTAGCAGTTGTAATTCAACATCTAAGAACCCACATCTGAAAGGTTAAATGAAGAGTCAACATTTTAATAGAAAGTTTTGCCTCATGTTGCAGCTATATTATATATACACAGGGTGAGCCAACAAGAATCAACCAGTGCTGTTCTACTGAGAACGGTAAACCCAAGTTTTAAATGTTGAAGACTTGAAAGAATCTATAAATATCTACATGATATACCTAAGTATATCGAAAATTTCCTTCATCTTTCAGTTCATTTTCATAATAAGCCTTCAAAATTTGAGGGGAAGGGAGGGAGGAAAGAAGCAAAGGAAGGCCAGATGAAAAGTAACAATCAGGAAATAATCAAAAGCCTTCCCTTTATCCCTTCCATGCAATCTCACAGCCTCTCCCTAGAATCCTTGGTCCTGAATGTTTAATAACGAGTATTCCATAGTTTCAAGGGGATGAAGGCCCCACAATCCAGTTTAATATAAGGTCATTTGAAATGCTGTAGTGGGACAGGTTCATGGTCCAGGAAGCCTCAGACAGTTTCACCAGGGAACATATTCCAGAAGGTCATTGTTCTCTTTGATATAAACTTCAAAGCTTAGGGACAAGAAAAATAATAGTTACTGTTCACTGAGCACTTGCTCTGTGCCAGACATCTTCCTAAGGATGAGTTACATTTTTCTGGGCTAACTTGCATTACAGCCCTCATCTTCCAATGAGGAGACAGATGTTATGGAGGTAACATGAGCAGGCCACCATGAGCTGGCAGAGCCAGGATGGGAATCAACACCTGTGAACCTCCAAACCCAGGCTCATAAGTACCACACTGTAGATGTCACCACAGCGTCACATTTCCCTCAGTAACCCACTCTTCATGGATTAGTCATAAAAGCTTCAAGTCAGCAAGCATTTGGTGGGAAAATACTAGCACATGAAGGGAGAGAAGGAACATAAAGGAAGCACATGTCCTTGGCTGGAAGGACATGCCATCTTCTTGAAAAGATGTGACAGGAAATAGGCAGCAAAAAGTACCAACTGTACAGAGTGCTAAAGGAAAGTTACACCACATGTCAAGATGGATGGTATAGGCAAAAACATGTGGATGACCAGTGAGCAGAAAGATAAATCACCACATGGCATTAGTAGGGAAAGTCTCACTGAGGAGCCGAGATATGATGGGACTCTTACAGGATTTGGACAGAGAGAAGAAGAAGCAAATGTTGTTCGGGTGAGTTCATGCTCACCTGGGCTGCTAGACCAAATGGTGGCCAAGCTGCAGAGCACAGAGCAGCGCTTGGCCGAGAAAGAGTATTCAGGGTGACAGCTTATCAGACACATAAGCACGTCTAGAGTTTGATGAACAAGTCAACATTCATGTGATCAGTATGACTGTTTGAGACTTGGGTCCTACTTCGCGTTCGTCATCTGCTAAGAGTGAATCTCAGCTCTGCCATTTACCAACTGTATGACCCTGGGGAAATTACTTATCCTCTCTGTGCCTCAATGTCCTCATCTGTAAAATGAACATAATAATAGTATCTACCTTCTAGGATAGCTGTGGGTTGAACAGGTTAATCTATATCATATGCACGGCACGGAGCCTGGCATGCGCAAGTGTGATGTGAGGGTTTGCTATGGTTCCTTTTCCATTTTCACCATTCCGCACTCAATTTTGTGGGGTGTTGAGGTGGGGTGGGAGAAGAAAAGAAGGTTCCACACAGCAATTCCTTCTCCTAATCACCTGATTTATTTTAAATGCCTCTTTTGGATATTGTCCAGCTTCTGAATATCTTTCCTGTGTTCTCCAGAATGGCACAGAGAAACTGTCAAGTTTGCTATGAAGACTGCACCTCTATAACAGCTTTGGGTTCCAATATTCATCCCTGGCCTTTTTTCCCATCAGCAGTATACTGGGCTGATGTTTAACAGTTATGACTGGTAGCACGGGGTCCTCCACCATTCTTTCTATGTCATGTGCATTATTTCAGCAGACTTAGTAAGAACAAGGATGAGAGCAAGGAATCAAAAGAGGATGAAAGGTAAAGAAGAGAAGAGAAATAAAGTGAGAATTTCCTTGTACTTAACTGTCACTCTTCTAGCATTTCAAATGGCTTTTTGCCATTACTCAAATTGGGAGAAGGCAAGAAAGTAAATATTTATTGAAATTACTGTAAGCCAAACATGGTCCCATATATTTCACACATTCGAAGAGATAAGTATCTTACTCGTACTCATGCAGCTATTAAGTGGGAGAGCCCAGCTTTAGATCCAGGTCTACATTTAATTTGACTCAATAAAAATTAATGGAGCAGCTTGACAGGCCAGGCACTGTTCTAGAACTGGGGACACCAGAGTGAAGAAAACAGATCAAAATCCCTGCCCTCATGGAACTCACGGTCCACTGGGCAGACAGATGATAAGCCAGATAGGCAAGTAAAACATAAAGTGTGTTAGACAGCAATAAGCCTTATATAGGAAAAATAAATAAAATGGAAGAGGAAGAGAGGTTGGGATGGGGAGGGTCTAATTTTGGAAAGGACAGTCAGGGAAGGTGTCACTAAGAAGGTGACAACTGAGCAAAGATATGAAGAAACCAAAAGTACGAGACAGGTGTGCATCTGGGAAGAGAAACTTCCAGGCTGGGGGAAGGGCAAGGGCAGAAGCTTTGAGGCAGGAGTGTGCCTGCGATGGTGTTGGAGGAACAGCCAAGACCAAGGGTGGTGGAAGTGAGGTGAAGGAGGAGGGGAGCAGGAGGGAATGCAGCCAGCCGGTGACAGGGCAGAGCACCTATGTCTCAAAAAGCCCCAGTAGGGACACCTTCTAGGGAGATGAAAGGTAGCTGGAGGTTTCTTTTCTTTCTTTCCTTCTTTCCTTCTTTCTTTCTTTCTTTCTTTCTCTCTTTCTCTTTCTTTCTTTCTCTCTTTCTTTCTCTCTTTCTTTCTCTCTTTCTCTCTTTCTCTCTCTCTCTTTCTCTCTTTCTCTCTCTTTCTCTCTTTCTCTCTCTTTCTTTCTTTCTCTCTCTCTTTCTTTCTTTCTTTCTCTCTTTCTCTTTCTTTCTTTCTTTCTTTCTCTCTTTCTCTCTTTCTTTCTTTCTTTCTCTGCACTGCACAGCTTGCTGGATGTTAGTTCCCCGAGCAGGGATTGAACCTCTACCCTTGGCAGTGAAAACTCCGAGTCCTAACCACTGGACCATCAGGGAATTCCCAGAAGGTAGCTGGAGGCTTCTGACATGATCTGACTTGTACACCGAAACAGCCTCATCTTCCTGATGTGTTTGAAATAGACTGAAGTGACCAGGATAAAACAATGGGGGAGCAATGAAGGGGATATTGTAATAACCAGGAAAGAGATGGTCATAGCCAAGGAGTAGCAACAAGAGTAGTTAATTTAAAAGGGTCAAATTGGCTTGGATATATTTCAAAGGTATAGCCAATAGGATTTCCCTGCAGACTGGACAGGGGTATAAGAAAAACAAAGCAAAACAAAAAGCCAGGAGACAAGAGGGATCCCAAAATTTTCTGCTCCAGCGAATAAAAGAATGGAATTGTCACTAATGGAGATGGAGAGAGAGGTTCAAGATGACTGTTAAAACATCAGGAAGGGTAGAGCAACCTGGGCTGCAGGTATAAATCGGTCTCAAAGCCCATGCTCTAGCTAATGGCTTAAGAACTTGGAATTTGGGAGTTTGTACCTGTTTATGGGGATGGGAGGAATAGTTTTCCAGAGTAACGAGAGTGAAAAAACGAATCAGAAAATCTCAAAAAAAAAAGTCATAGTTTGAGTTATGACTTTTTTTTTTTTTTTAAATAAATTTATTTATTTATTTATTTATTTTTGGCTGTGTTGGGTCTTCGTTTCTGTGCGAGGGCTTTCTCCAGTTGCGGCGAGCGGGGGCCACTCTTCATCACGGTGCGCGGGCCTCTCACTATCGCGGCCTCTCCCGCCGCGGAGCACAGGCTCCAGACGCGCAGGCTCAGTAATTGTGGCTCATGGGCCCAGTTGCTCCGCGGCATGTGGGATCCTCCCAGACCAGGGCTCGAACCCGTGTCCCCTGCATTGGCAGGCGGATTTTCAACCACTGTACCATCAGGGAAGTCCCTTGAGTTATGACTTTTGAAATCCTGATCCACCCAAGTTTTTCTGATTATCTGGGCCCTTTCCTACCCTCCCACCTCAAATAAAATCTGTATATGCCCAAGTTGGTTCTGGCCGTCACTCTCAATGGGAATGAATGGACCTTTTCACAGTAAACTTTAGAGAAACAGTGGTTCTCTACTTGTTGACACCCTTTCAGGATGACCATGAACTCAGGCACTCTTTCCACTCTTCAGTTTGTTGGGCTACTGGCTGCCTTGGACCTCTTGGCCATTTCAGAGTTTTTCTAGATTGACAAAGGAGGAAGATGGCAGGTCAACTTAATCATTCAAATAACCCTGCAGTGTGTCAGGAGATTCATCAGTTTCCTTATCACTTGTGTTTTCTTATCTTGGTTATAAGTCAGGGTCACTGTGATTTTTTAGGACAGCATATGAAAGGGAAGAGGCAATTGATCATTGTAGGAATAAAAGACTGAGCTAGACCCAAGAGCAGATGTCTTTTCCCATGAATATAAGAAGTTCCACATGCTCACATCCTCACTATTCATTGGTTGTAAGCTGGATCTGGGATTTGGATTCAACATTTATTGATCTCCTACACAACAGAGGTTAAGTGCCCCTGCCTGTGTTAACCTCATTTAATCCTCACAACACTGAGAGGTGGCATTACCTTATGTTACAGTGGGGGGAAGTGGGGCTCAGAGAGGATGAGCAACTGGCCCAAGGCCACACTGCCTGTGAGTGGCAAGAGCCAGCCTTCCCACCCAGGTCTTTAGGGGCTCTTACTTCCAAGCCACATTTTTTTGCCTCATAATATAAGAAAATAATGAAAGATTCAAATGCAAAACAGATAGTCTCTAAATCCAGTGTTAGTCAAAGATGACTTTTCTTCTCTTTGGAAAGGAAATATCCATGTAGAGAAATTTGACCTTTGAGTATGGAAATTACACTCTTATTTGGCAGGAGAAAGTAGAAAAACACTTTATTCAATGCCTAAAAGATGTGATAACAAACACAGGAATTTTCTTTTTTCCATTTGCTCAAAAGAGTATACAAATTCACTACATAACGTAACATTGTGTGTGTGCGTGTAGAGAAAGAGAGAGAGAGAGAACACTAATAAATGCTTACTCTGGGTAGGTACTCCGTTAAGTGCTTTCCAAACGTGATTTCTCTGAATCTTTGCATCACTCCTGTGAGGCAAATACTATTATCTCCCCTGTTTTACAGATGAAGAAACTAAGGTTAGGGTTTGTGTACTTACCTGCAGTACACAAAGCTTGAGACCCAAGATTCCAATCCAAGTGGACCTGAGTAACTCCCCATTTCCTCTGCAGCCCAATACACACCATTTGAAAACAGTACCCCTGTTGAAATGGCTACTCTCACACTTCATGCGTGGGCATGTAAATTGATAGTTTTCAGGCTGGCACTTTTGATTCAATCAGAAAAGTAAGCATATTCTTTTGGCCTAGCAATTTCATTTCTAAGAAGTCTCCCCAAGGAAATAATCAGGAATATGTGTGCAAAGATTAATACGTAAGTTCTATACATTCTTATTTAACTTATTTATCATTAAGTTATTAATATAGATACTATGTTATTAGACTCAAATGTCTACTAGGAACTAGGTTAGATCCATTATGGCACATCCATATTGAAATAATATGAAGTCATTAAAAATCAAGATACATTAAGTGAACACAAGCAAATACTATCTCAATTGTATAATACACATGTAAAGCATATAGTATGCACTGAAAAAATACCTAAAGAGACATACTAAACTTTCTGTAAAGACATGACCTTGTTTAATTTGACCTAAGGCTGACAAGAGGCCTATCTTAGCCAGAGGTTCAATGCAGTGTGTTCGCGAGGTACAGTAGGGATCCATACATCTTCCCACTGCTCAGGGAACGAAGTCCAGACTTCTTAAGTTGTACAGCCCTTAAATGACTCTGGTCTTCTGATCATCTATCCTCCTTCTCCCTGCATTGCTCACTATGCTTGACCCACACAGGCCCTTTTTAGCTCCTGGATTGTACCTGCTCAATCCTACTCCTATGCAGGGCCTTTGCACATGCTGTCCCTTCTGCTTGGAATGATCTTCCCCATTCTTCTTATGGCTGGCTTCTTTCTTCAGGTCTCAGCTTAAATGTCACCTCTTCAGGGAGTCCTTCCTTGACTACAAAATGTAAAGTCGGCCTCCTCTTTTATTCTGCCCACAGAATCCTGCTCTTTTTCTTTTTTAGCACATATGATAATTTGTAATGACATATTTATGTGTTTCACTTGTTCAGTGTCTGCCTTCCCATAGAAGTGATGCCCCGTGAGGGTAAGATCCACATCTGTTTTGCTCACCACTGTATACTTGATGCCTGCTCAGAGGTTATTCATGGCAGGTACTCAATAAAGACTTGCTGAATGAAGGAATAAAGGAACAAAGTTAACACTAAGTTATTAGGCACTGACTCTGTACCTAACAAAGTGCGGGGAACATTTAGAAGCTTGTTGGAGAAAGAAGACAGGGCCGAGATAGTAGGTGGCTGATAATCAGTGTAAATCAGTGTAACACACAGGCTATAGGAATTCATACAAGGAGATGCTTCCCTTGTTTCTAAACCATTTTCTAAGAATGGCTCATTGGATCTGAACTGTGTTCTGCATCCTAGAAGGAATGTGAACTGGAGAGAAATCCCACTGAGTACAGGTCTCCCATTTTCTAAAGGGATCTAGGGCCAGGTACATAGGTTGATGTGGAGTCATTGTACCACTTTGCATGTGCTCACAGCCTCTTTTGCCTCACACCGTCCCTCAAAATCTGACTTGCTTCTTTACACAAAGAAAGAGGACCTGCAGTCCTTCAGTCTGAGGGCTTGTCCAAATCCCTAGAACAGCGGTTCACAAATAGAAATCATGTCTCCGGAAGAGCCCTTTGAAACACTACAATAGTGGGGGAAGAAAAGAGCAAATCACCTTTGTGTTGAAAGAGAAACTTTTATACGTAAGATCTTGTAGGAGGCTTAAGAACAATTACAGGAAAAATAAAACAGATAATTCTACATGTTAACTGAATATTTTCCCCCCTGCAGATTGGAAAATAGCAACACGTATCTGATTTTATAAACAGAACATGTAGGGCTAGCTTAGGGTCCATCAGCGTTCCTAGGGAGTGCTGTCTTCAGACATGAAATTGGGTGTTTGCAGTGGGGGCTGGCATGGCATAAATATTTTCCAAGCTCTATTCAAACAGCAACTTCTATCTGCTACCATGCTATCAATTTTTCCAACAGTTGATTGCAAATTCACCTCATAAATCAATCTGTACAAGAGGTCAGAAGCCAACCACAGCCAATTAAAACCTCTCAGCAATAATTCATCCAAGATCTGAGTAAGGATTTTTTTTTTTACAAGTCCTAGGAGGCTCTTGTTTATTCTAATCAGATCAGTAGAGGAAGAACTAAATTGGGTAGGACCCGCATTTTTCTCTTATCCCAGGACACAAACTCAGATGTTTTTATAAGGAAAGGAAGAGGAAGAGGAGAAAGATATGAGGAAAGAGTGGGCTGAAGAATTTAGAACACTTTCTCCACATAAAGTAGCGTTCCCGGGGCTCTCCCCAAGGCTTGACCTGCTTCTGACTGCTTCCCCTGCTTGACGTGGGGAGCTTCTATGCCAACCTATTTGGGGTCTGAGTCCTGTCAGTGTTGTGTGAGACAAATAAATACAACTAACTACTATTTAGTGAGGGCCTGTGACACGTCAGACCCTGTGGGAGATTGAAATAAATTCAATATGTTTGTTGCTTTTTTAGGAGACTTTAGACAAGAGGATTAACCAGGTGTGAGAAAGTGCTGGGAAAACTAGGAGACTATGTAGCATGTACCATAAATATATAAACATATAACCACACACACATGTTAATATACTATAACTCTGCAACTTTAACTATATTTTCACTATAGAACTGTGTTGGAAGCTGAGTGAACTTAGACAAATGACACAGCTTTCTAAACTTCTGTTTCTCATCCGTTAAATGGGTAACAATAGCAGTACCAACTCATAGGCATGTGGTAGATTGAAGGAGAGATTTGCAAAGCACTGGCATGCTCTCTGGGCC
The DNA here is from genome assembly GCF_965194805.1 of Balaenoptera borealis. Lineage (NCBI taxonomy): Eukaryota > Metazoa > Chordata > Mammalia > Artiodactyla > Balaenopteridae > Balaenoptera > Balaenoptera borealis. The sequence continues at coordinate 26,756,250 of NC_138868.1, read as the reverse complement.
CCTGAGCACCCACTCAGCACTGGCTACAATTAAGAAAGATGTTAGACTCTAGGCCTTGCTGAAGTGCTCCCTGCTTATCAGCTCATTTGGTTTCAAGATGCTCCCTCCAGCCCCAGGTCTAGCCAGACTCTTGATTGATCACTCCCGGGGTCTGCGATGCCATCTGCTGGAGGTCAGGACTGAGGACGTGCAGGCTCCCCCAGGCCCGTGGTCCACAGCCGCCGGGACCTCCTCCTTGTGGCAGCACAGCCCAAGGGGCAGCCCTACTCTGTCGGAGGGGCCCAGTGAGGCGCAACACTCTCCTGCCTGATCAGCAAGGCTCTCCTTTAATCCCGCTCTCAGACAGCCTCGGGCGCACAAGCAAACCTTCCAGCTCCTTTTTATAACAGAATGCTTTATTTTCTGATTATAAATGTAAAATAAACACTTACTATAATAATTTGAACAGATTCGAAGTGTATAAAGGAGAAAATTAATAGTCTCCCTACGTCCACCCTCTTTACTCCCTACTCGCTATCCCCATCCTAAGGTAACAAATGGCAATCATTCTGTGAATATCCTCCCATGACTTGTAAATACTTTAAAAATACCTTTGAAGTGTTTATACAAGCACATGCAATCATACAGCCATATGATAAATATTACATCTCCAATATTGCTTTCCTTTCCCCCATCGTGCAAAGTATTGTGACATCTTTCCCAGCCATTATTTAGAAACTCTAGACAAAACTGTGAGATCTTTACCCAAGTTCTGCAGGACATTCAACAAAGTAAATAGAAATATCAGCTTTGTCTTCCTGGTGACTATCTTTTAGGTTTCATCCAAAGAGGTCCAAGTCTTTAGGTTCCTAAAACCTTTGGGATAAGGAAGCAAGTCAAAGAACTCATAACTTTTATTTCTCAGTAAAACCAGAGTATTTGTGGCTATTTATGGTCTGTTTCCCATTCCTCGGAAATTCTCTGTCTTCAGCTTTTTTTCTAGGTTTGGAGATGTGTGCAAAGGAAAGCTGGAAGCAAGAGACACTGTCTCCCTCTCAGAGGTCTCTCTGTAACTACCCACACATGGCCCTAGCTGAGGATGAGGAAACGTGTGTGCTGTGCAAATTTTGCCCACTCTGGGGTTACCCTGTACAGAGAGACCCGGCCCTCAACCTCACCAGCCAGGAGTGCAGGGCCCTTCAGGAAAACACATCACAATAAACAGGGTACACCCGAGACATTTAGCTGTTGGAACAGCTGGCATATTTTTTTTTAAGTTTTTAATTATTTATTTATTTATTTATTTTTGGCTGTGTTGGGTCTTCGTTTCTGTGCGAGGGCTTTCTCTAGTTGTGGCAAGCGGGGGCCACTCTTCATCGCGGTGCGCGGGCCTCTCACTATCGCGGCCTCTCTTGTTGCGGAGCACAGGCTCCAGACGTGCAGGCTCAGTAGTTGTGGCTCAGGGGCCTAGTTGCTCCGCGGCATGTGGGATCTTCCCAGAGCAGGGCTCGAACCCGTGTCCCCTGCATTGGCAGGCAGATTCTCAACCACTGCGCCACCAGGGAAGCCCCGGAACAGCTGGCATTTTAATGAAACTGGCTGAGGCGAGTCCAAGAGTAGTTAGAAGTCACCTTTCTCCTCAAGTCCTAGGTAATTCCTGAGAAAATGAACATGAAGCCAAATCCTGCCCCATACCCAGGACTCCAGAGAGACAGGAGGGAAGAGTAGAAGTTCACGATGGTGGTGGCCAACCCGACTGCCCTCTTCCCTTGCTCTGAATTCATCCCCAGCATCATCGGCAGGGACAGAACCATCTAAAGGGATGGTTTAGATGAATCTCACCTCTTTGGGACAAGAGACCAACACATCCTCACAGCCACCCTGTGTTGGGGCAAGAGCATAAATAAAGAGAAACAGCTGAGTGGATCAAGATAAGAGCTAAGAAAAAGTAGTGTATCTTGGGAGAGAAAAAGGTGCTCTGACACCAAGCTTAAGCCCCTAAATCCCGCTGAGCACTAACAAGGATAAGGAGGCTCCTTCCAGCTGGAAAGAGAACAGCCCTCATAGAGTTATTTATCACTGGCCCACCGTGTTTATTATTGTGAGAGCCAGAGAAAGTGACCACGTTAATGGCAGGTTAAAGGGAAATCAGAACACGGGATTTGTGAGACTCCTGGAGCCTGATGGAGATTAGAAAGCAAAAGTCACGCGGCGTGGAGACCCACTCTGATAGACACACATACACATTCCCTTATCACACTCTGTGAATATGTTTACCATTGGACTGTGAGCTTCCTGAAATAGGGGTGATGGTTTAGTCTGTGTACATCCTCTCTCAATCACCCTTTCACAGGAAATGAGATTTATGAAGCAGGAGCTCAATAAATATTTGTGAAATGAACTCTATCAGAGAACAGATCTTTTCTGATTGTCAGTGAAAACAACTTAACCTTCAGCTAACGCTATTCAGAGTCTGGTATATGAGGGACAAGACTAGCCAGGGCACGAGGAAGAGACAAGCTGAAGTTAAAGAAGATGCTCTTTCCAACCTTTGCAGTGGATTGAGTAGATCAGCTTTCACAAAAGGGATAACTCCATGTGTTAAAATAAATTTTTTTTTACTTTCTCACTAAAACTCTTTTAACATGGTGGTCAAATCCCTTCCATGTTTTCATTTTAGACATGAACCTTAAGATATAAATATGTATACCCCAGCACAGTGGCTGGTATATGCCTCCCCGGAAACCCCCCACCAGTGCTGGTTTCCTTCTCCTTTCCCCTGTCCTGTGGACTTTAATTCATGGAAGTTGGAGTAAACTGATGCAGATTCTTTCCTGAGAGCGCAATTAGGCAGGAGGAGGGAGGATGAGGGCCCAGGAGGACTATCAGTGAGGAACTGGGGAAAAGGTTCTGTTTTGGTGAACACTATAGTTTGCCTGCAAAAAAGTACACATGGGAACCAGGATGAACATATTCAAGAAAAGTCCAGCTGATAGGGATCTAACTTAGACTCTCCTCAGAAATCCATTTATACGTTATACGTTGTAGTTTGTTCTAGCTCCTCATCGCTCCACTCTAAAAAAAGAAAACATGTTTACAGACTTTATGAAGAACCCCATGTTGACCTTCTTTGAACAGGACCTAGAAAAAAATTGACAGTGGAAGGTGTCCCACAAAAGCTGATAACAGAAAGAAATGAAACCTTCCCCCAGTCCTCGAACCCCACCCCTTCTTTGAACAATGAAATTTAAATTATTTGGAAATTTAAATTATTCGTGGCCTATTATGGCATTTACTTAGAGGAAGCATGAAGATTCATAATGTTTAGTAATTAAATATGTTCTTTTGTTTGAAAGTTCTTTAAATTCTACAAGGAGACACAGAAAATGGAAAGTAGATTCCTCAGATTCTATAGAATAATAGAAAAATATACATATATATATATTAGAAAATGGTATTACAGGTAACTCTGCTTTCTGGCTAACATAAACTCTGATATGAGCGTTACTCAGTTTTTGAGAAGTCTTTGTCAAATTTGCCATTTCTCAAATTTGTGTAAGACTCCTTAGAAGTGCTTAATTGAAAAGCTACAGAATTAAGACAGAAAAGCCAAAGTGAGAATCTGAAGCCATTTTCCCCTCTGATTTAGTCTGATTCTGTTAATATTTTTTTCTTCTAAATTTTTCTTTCCCAGCCATGTTTTTCCAATGCCATCATTTTAGTTTGAAATACTATTGTAACTGTGCTCTTAGAATATCAACATTTTGCACTATTATAAATAAATTAATTAATTATTTATTTTATTCAATAAATATTGATTGAACTGCCAACACTGTACCTAGAACTGAGTTTTAAAAGATTAATAATGTCTTTGAGTCTACCTTTTCCTATAGCCCTGATTTTTAAACCATAGTAATATTTCATATACCTTGTTTTATAGGCCCTAAAAAATAAAACAAAACTAACTAGGATATAGAGGGAACTTAAAGTAGATTACAAACACTACAAATGAATAACATAACTACACTAAAGGAGGGGGAATGAAAAGAGCTGAGTTAAGTAACCATGGAAAACAGTATCTCAACTGAATATCGTCAGGCCAAAGACAAAGAGAACTACTGTAAACCACTGTATTCTATTTAGTAAACACGGGTTTCATTAAATGTTTACTAGAACAAATAAATAAATAGGTTGTAGATAATCACAGCCTGATTTCTCACTGTTGGTGAAAGACGTGGCAAATAAGGAAAGGGGAAAGGTTAAAATGAACCCTATGATGTTGAATTGAAATCCAAGCTATCAGTAAAAACTCATAATATTATATATATGTATATGTATATATGTGTACATACATATACTGATCAAAACATACAGAAAGATACATACAGAAATAGAGATGGGTATAGATGGTATTGATGTGTATATATGAATGGTTTATAGATATATATAATAATTTCCTAGCTGTCTGCTGAGAGGGCCTAGAAACTGTGGTACTCAGTCTCAGTGATCACATCTAGTGCCCAGATCTCGGTTTCTAAACATCATTCTCCAATAAAAGGAACCAGGGCTCCTTGGAGAGGTGGCAGGGCAGGGGCAGGGAAAACACAAGAGAGAAAATGCAAAGTCCCAAAGTATGTCCCTCAAGATATTTATTAGCTACAAAGGGAAAGACGGTCACTCTTCAGTGGAGAAACTTTTCAGATACCACCTTAACCAAATGATCAAAGTTAAAATCACCAGTTATAAAATATACTGACATCATGATCCCCTTGGTTTGAGAAGGACACCACATCATTTCTAGCATTCTGGCCAAAAATTTATCACCTCACTCTCATCATGAGAAAACATCAGAAATCTAAATTTAGAGATATTCTACAAAATGAGGGTTACTCCTCAAAAGTGTTAAGGTCATAAAAGATTTAGAAAACCTAACAAATTGCTACAGACTAAAGGAGGCTAAGGAGAAATAACAACCAGATGCAATGTAGGGTGCTGGATAAGTTCCTGGAACAGAAAAAGAACACGGGGAGGGGGGAAGGGGGGGAAGAATGGTGAAATTCAAATTGGGTTGATGTTAATTTCCTGGGTTTGATAATTATGCTGTGGTTATGTAAGACGTTAACACTTGAGGAAGCTTGGTGAAGGGTATCTAGGAACTCTCTGCACTATTTTTGCAACTTTTTTGGTAAGCTTAAAACTAGTTAAAAACTAAAGTTTTTAAAAAGACGTAAAAAAAAAATGTAAAGATATTTTTGCCCTCAAAGAGAACTTAATGGGAAATAATAGTGGAGGAGATTGGGAGTTAGGATGCTTCACCTACACAGTGCATTGCTGCTTCTGACAGCTCCCCTATTTACCTGTATACTTACCACCTTCTAACATATTACATAATTTACTTATTTATTACATTTAGTGTTTATTGCATGCTCCCCTACTAGAAGACAAGATCCTTGAGGGAGGGTCTTTGTTTTGTTTACTGGTTTATCTTGAGATCCCAGAACAGTGTCTGGCACAATATAAGCAATCAACATATATGTGTTTGATAAATGAATGTAAACATATTTGCAAAAGAAGAAGTGCAAGACAGCCTAATGTATAGAAGATGCAGCAAACTCAGATGCTTCAGGGTTTGGCCAGGTAACTTAAATATGTGAAGGGGTGACTTTTGTTTACTGGTGTATCTCATGTGACCCAGACAGTGCCTGGTATATAGAATACACTCAATAAAAACTTGCTAAAGGAATTAATATGAGACATTTTTAATCAGTTAGATGCAAATTATGCATCTGACATTTTAGTAGTGTTTTGATTATGTAAACATCACTATAATGACTTATACAAGATTTAAGGAGGATAAAACTAAATTTATTGGTCAATGCAAAGATATTTTGAATTTTACTCTTTTTTCTGCTCCATACTAAGAATTTTACTTCCTCTGTGATTTAAAAAAAGAAAAGTTTGTTGAAGGGAAGAGATATTTCTCAAAAATGCTGTACTAAGATGTAGTGATAGTATCATATATTGCTGATGGCAATGTTAATTGCTGTAACTTTTCTAGAAAGCATTCAGCACTGTTTATCAGGATTCTAAAAAAATGTGCTTTGGTTTTCACGTAGCAATTCCTCTTCTGGAATCTGTCTTCCAAATTGAACAATGTAGACATACTCATCACAGAGTTGGTTATACAATTGAAAGAGTAACCAAAAAAGTATATCAACAAGGTGAAAATGGGTAAGTACATAATAATATATCCAAATTATGGACTATTTTGCAGGCACTAAAATGCATGTTTATGAATCACTTTTAGGACCATGGGAAAGTGCTTATGCTAGAATGTTAAGTGAAAAAGAGGAGGATACAAAATTATATTGGCAGTATTATCACAATAATACAAAATATTATTGTAAAAATGAAAATATGCGCATATGTAAACTGAAATTTTTTCTCTGCTTATTTATACTTGCTTTTCATTCTGTCTACAATTAATGTATACTATACTTTTTTTCTTTTTTTTCTTTTTTTGTCTGCATTGGGTCTTCGTTGCGGTGCTTGGGTTTCTCATTGCGGTGGCTTTTCTTGTTGCAGAGCGCCTGCTCTAGGCGCGCAGGCTTCAGTAGTTGTGGCTCGTGGGCTCAGTAGTTGTGGCTCATTGGCTCTAGAGCACAGGCTCAGTAGTTGTGGCGCACGTGCTTAGTTGCTCCGCAGCATGTGGGATCTTCCCAGAGCAGGGCTCGAACCCGTGTCCCCTGCATTAGCAGGCAGATTCTTAACCACTGCGCCACCAGGGAAGTCCCTACTATACTTTTAAAAGCAGAAAAGATGCCTATGATAAAATATAAAAACATTTGATTGATTAATCTTAAAAATACTATTAAATAAAGAAAAAGTCAAATGCCAAATGAAATTTGTTTAAAAACTTACAGTATTACCAGAATAAATGCTAAATGGATCCAAGATCTAAATGTAAAAAATAAAACCAGAACATTACTAAAAGGAAACATGTTGAATTCCTTTATAATCTGCAGTGGGGAAAGTCTTTCTAACCATGACTCAGAGGCTGGAAGCAATAAAAAGAAAAAAATAATAAATTTAAATGCATTAAAAACTTTTTATTGAGTAACAAAATAGCACCATAAGCAAACTACATCAATAATAACAAAAGACAAATGGTGGAGGAGGGATATTTGCAACTTTTATTTATAATAAGGGCTAATTTCCCTAATATACAAAGGGCTCTTAAGAAAAAGTACAAAACTTGATAGAAAAATGGGCATAAAACATGACCGTACAGTTTATAGAAACAGATATACAAATAACTCAAGTATATTATAAGATGCTCAACTTCTTTCGTAATAAAAGAACTGTAAACTAACACGGCATGAGATGCCATTTCTTACCCATTAGCTGACAGAAACCTAAAAGCTTGATAACTCTGTGAGGCTGTGGGGAAACAGGTTTCTCACACATTACTGGTCGGATGCACAACGGTATATTCCTATGGAGGAGAACTTGGCCATATCTATCAAAATTATACATGCAATTACCCTTTGACAAGCAGTCTTACTCCTAAGACTCTGCTCTGAAGACAAGATGAATATGAAACAACGTATGCATGAATGAATATAGTTATTCACTATATCATTATTTCATGGCAAAAGATCAGAGATGGCCCACATGTCCATTAAAAGAGAATGGCTGGATCAACCACATAACAGCAAGTTTCACAGCCATAAAAAAGAACGATGAACCAATCAATACAGAGACCTCTCCAGGATATATTGTTAAATGAAAAAAAAAAAAAAAATCAAGATGCAGAACTGCATTATAGTACACTACCTTTTATGTGAGAAAGAAGGGGAATATGAATATATACATGTATCTGCTTGTTTCTCTAAAAAGAACTACAAGAAGGGTAAGTTGCAATAGGATTAAAATGTTTATTCATGGGGAGAGGGGTTGGGGATGGGAGTGAGACTTCTCTGAGGATATAAAAAAGATACATTTTATATCATCTGGACTTTTGAAGACTGTAAATGTTTTATATGTTCTAAAAATACACTTACATCAAATGGAAAAAACAAACAAGCCGTAAAATTGAAGCAAAATAGAAATAAAAGAACTTAACATCAAATTGATATCATAACCACACAGAGAAAAGAATTTTTCAAGGTAACTTTTGAGCATAGTATTCTTTAATGGGATATATTGTAAGGACAAAAAGAATTGTACATAAGTCTTAAACTTTACTCAGGTTTACAGAGAGCAAGAGAGAAAAATATCAAGCAAATGTGGCAAATATTGAATTTGTTGAATGCATGTAAGTAGCTAGTGGGTGTGGATCAAGAATTCAAACCCAAGACTGTCTAAGCCCCAATTTTACGTTCTTGATTCTTATGCCATGATGCCTGTGGGAAGGGGAGAGTCTGGAAAAAGCACTTTGTTCCCTGACCCAAAGAAATGAGTTGACCTATAAAACTTTTTCTTTTGATAGTTTTGATCCATTACTGTTTCATATTTAACATTATTTCTGTAAACCAGGAGTTGAAAACTATTCCTAAGGCAAATTTTTATAGTCCCCACCTCTTCCTTTTGGCTTATACCTACCCTGCTTCCCTCATTTACATTATCTGCCTCTCCCCTTTGACAACTGAACTTATGACTTTACATGAACCTTTTACATTTCTTAGAGTTATTCTTGCAAAAAGACTTGGTGTGTCCACACAAAGACTTATACACAAATGTTCATAGCAGCTTTATTAAAATAGAAAAAAACTGGAAGAAAAACAAATTTTGGTACATCCATACAGTGAAATGCTGCTCAGCAATAAAAAAGAACAAGCTAGGGATACACATAGAAACATGGATGGATTTTTTTTAATGTTTTGCTGAATGAAAGAAGACAGACGCAAAACAATATATACTCTATGATTCCATTTACATGAAATTCAAATCTGTAGTGGCAGAAAACAGATCAGTGGTTGCCTGGGCCTGGAAAGTGGGATGGATGGGGGGCGTGGACCATGAGGGACACGGGGAGATCTGGGGGGTGATGAAAATGTGCTTTATCTTGATTGCACTGGTGGTTACACAACTGTGTGCATTTGTCAAAACTCATTAAACTACACACTTAAAATAGATGCACTTAATTGTATGTAAATTATACTACAAAAAGTTGAATTTTTTTAAAGCACCCTTGTGTCTATTTTTTTTTAAATCCTCCTTGCTCCATAACCATGTGTGCAAATTGTGACCATTGTGCTGTAAAGATGTTCTAAGGAGACTGGGTCTTCGACTTGCCACTTCCTACAAACAGATCTTTCTGGGAAAGATCAGATGGGTCTGTTTTGAAGTCAGCACTGTTTTTCCATCACCAAGGGGACTGCTGCGGAACACCGCCCCCAAAGTTCATTATCTCAGCATTTAATGTTTTGTTTTTGTTTTTTCAAAATACAGAAAAGTAATTAGAAGACATGATGGGCAATAACCTCTGTGCCAAATTACCTTGTTTTAATTTGATGATGCTTTTGAATTGTTCAAGCTCAAATAATTAATTTAAAAACTGCCAGTCTCGTAATAGGATTTTTTTTTTTGGAATGTGCATGCCAAATATTATACGGAATGTTTTTCACCGTAAAATCTTAACCCCCTAAGACACACAATGACCACCGGACCACTGATCTGCTTCAAATATTCGAAAGCTAATAAGCCACAAGTTCACAGGGGGAAATTATTGCCTGGCCAGCCTCTAGCAGTCTAGGTTCGACTATTTCTTTAGTGACATTTATAAAACCCCATTCCTTTAATCAGATCATAAGAAGACCGAATCAGGTTTCAGATTCACTCGGGGTTGATAATTGAGCTCATTCCTGAAAGGCCTGAGGAGCACTAAAGCACTGAGGTGAAACCATGGAAATTAGTGATTTGAATAGGAGAATCATGAACTTTGGTAAAGAAAACATTCCCCGTCGGGGCGTTCATGGAACAAGCTTTGCCGAAACCTAATAAGATTAATGAAGGTAAAATTAAGGAAAACACCGTGAATCTTGTTTTCTGTGGGAGAAAAAAAAGGGAAAGGGGAAGAAAACCATCAACCTCATTTACAGCCTGAACTATGTAATGAGGGGCCCAAGTGGAGGGGCCCAGCCCCACGGGCCTTCTTGCTGAGGAAATGCAGCCTCCAATTCTTTGTTCTGCGGCCCCGAGGGTTTGCCTTGGGAATAGCTGGCCTTCCTAAATGACACTGGAGCAAAATTCCACGCCATCTTTTGTAAATGTTTGTTCTGCGCAAGGGCAAGGCGAACTTCCTAAGTGGGTAAGCTGGCTGAAGATCTGAGCAAGCTTAGAGAAGAGAGTCAGGCCTGCCCTTGAACTCCGGGAGCTGAGCACAGCAGCTCACACATGCTCCACCCTGGCTTGGGGCCCGGAAGCAGAGCCCCAGAGCTCCAGAAAGGTCGGGGGCATCCAAAACCAGGCCTCGCGGCTCCTTCTAAGTAGGCATTTTAGTGAGGGCAAGTAGGGGGTGACCCTGTTTAAATCGGGTTTTTGCTGATACAGCCTTATAGGATGGCCTCTCAGCCCTTGAAAGGGTGTCTGAGTTTTAGTCTCATCTATAAAATGGTTGACAACCTTTCGGGTATTTCATGGAAGATGGATCTGTGAGCCACATAGAACCCATTAAACGTTCAGACTATTCATTTACCATTTATACCTAGCGCCTGCCAGGCTATGGAGTAGGTACTCAAAAGTGATCATCGAATATACAGATTTGACTTCAAATTTAGCCTGTGAGCAAAGCCCTCCGTCTAATTTTAGCTTTTACTTTTCTCCCAGCATCTTCTCTTCCTCTAGAACGTGTTCCCTGAACCTTCAAGTTTACTGTCCCTGCTCTATAGTTGACTACAGTCTCCTCCTACTGTCCCCTCGTTCATGTCACCTGGGCCACACTGGCCTTCAGGGAGTCTGTAAACCCAGTAGGCACACCCCGCCTCAGGAGCAGCCTTCCCCCAGACATGTGTGGCTGCACTTTGTGATAAAAATCACAAAGTTACATGTCTTTTATGGAGTCAGTGAGAATGGATTGAGGGGTCTCTACTCATTTATTAGAGCCTTTTCAAGAGTTATCCCTTTGTCCTAAATTCTAGATCTCTGTCTTGGTTTCTAGTGTTGAATGCCACGTCATCTACCAGTACCTCTTGAAATCATGAACTGAACTTTTGTCAGTTCTCATGGTGGGTGTAAGAATGGCTTTTTAAATAAAGCATCTAGTGAGATGCTTTAATATTCCTATCTTTAGTTAATACTTTCATGTTCTCACTGTTTTAAGAACTCATTGCATATATTTGGCTTTTATTACTCCGAACTTCCAAACCTGCCAGTGTTTTTCATTTGCTAAGAATGCCCATACTTCTTTGAAGATAGAGGAAGGGGTCAAATCATGTGGCTATGTGGGCAGACTCTGGAAGCTGGGAACAGTTCTCCGATGACAGCCAGCGAGAAAACGGAGATCCCAGGAAGGAACTCTATTCTACCAGCAACCTGAATAAGCAAGGACCCTCCAGAAGGGAACCCAGTCCTGCCAAAACCTTGATGTTAGCCCGGTGAGACACACATTAGACTTCTGACATGTACCGACATGTACATGAACTTATGTAGAACTTCAGAACTCTAAGATAATACATTTGCATCATTTGAGCTGCTAAAAAAAATGCTCATGCTCTTATTGATTCTACATTCTCAACAGATAAAGAGGCATTAAAACATTCTGAGGCTGACCATATTCTGTTTTACAGTATGTTGTTATAACTGTTCTATTTTATTATTATTATTAATCTCTTACTATGCCTAATTCATAAATTAAACTTTATCATAGATACGTATACATAGGAAAAAACGTGGTGTATATATAGGGTTCAGTACTATCTGCAGTTTCTGGCATCCACTGGGGGTGCTGGAATGTGTTCCCTGTGGATAAGGAGAGACTACCGTATTATTATTTTTTGAGCCGCAAGCATGTAGTATGTGTGAAGCAATGTGCCAAGCATCATGGAGGACACACAAAAGAATTCTGAACCATGATGTTGGTGTGCCCTATAGCGCAGCCTGAATAAGGATCAGATAAAATCCTGGCTCTTCCTCACGGAAGAAGCCTGGGGGCAGAATCTGCAAACAATGGGCATCACGTCAGTATCTGAGCTGCTGGCTGGAGTCCTGACTCCGCTGGAACAGGCTGTCCTGCGGGCAGGCAAACCATGCATCAGGACCTTTTGAATAAGGACTTCCACACTTTAGAACGTCCCTCTTTGTTTTGTAGCAGGATGTCAGAAGCATTCCAGTAAACCTCAGGAAATCAGAAGTGTGAAATAGAAAGATTTTTAATTACTTCTTGTGCACAGACCTTATCCTAAAATGGATTTGTGAATTTTACCAATGATCACAAATTCAATGGAAAATAACCCTTATAAGTCTGTTTCACTACACCATGCATGCTGATATCATGCTCAGCACCTGTGCTAAACAGAGGCTCCATTCATTCATTCATTGGTTTGTTTGTTCTTTCTTTCACAGACTCATTTATTTAACAAATGTTTACTGAGTACATACACTGTGCTAGGAACTATGGGTGATATAAAGATGAATAAGATACTACCTCTGGCCTTAAAGCACTTGGAGGAAAGAAGAGGATATAAAACATGTGCTTAAAGAAATATAGATGTAAAATGTGATAAATCATCCAAAAGAATTAAAGTACTAGGGAACAGAGATCTGGCTAGAGAAAAGGGCTTTGTAGAAGAGTTAGCTGGGGCCTTGGAAAAAAGGGTAGGAAACAGCTATGTGGGAATGGGAATGGGGTTGAGGATTGGGAATTAACAGAAATCAAGGCAAAGAGGCAGAAAAATACAAGACCTGGATGTGGAAAGTGAATAGTTTCATTTGACAGGTGCAGAATGTGTATCAAAAAGAAGGAAGTGACAGTTTCTCAAAAAATGAAAACTAGAACTACCATATGACCCAGCAATTCCACTCTTGGTTATATATCTGAAAAAAAAAAAAAACGAGAACACTAATTTGAAAGGATACATGCAGCCCATGTTCATAGCAGCATTATTTACAGTTGCCAAGATATGGCAAACTAAGTGTCCATCAACACACGAATGGATAAAGAAGTGGTATATAAATACAATGGAATACTATTCAGCCATAAAAAAGAATGAAATTTTGCTATTTGCAACAACATGGATGGACTTCGAGGGCATTATGCTAAGTGAAATAAGTCAGACAGAGAAGACAAATACTGTATGATATCACTGATATGTGGAATCTAAAAAATAAAACAAACTAGTGAATATGACAAAAAGGAAACAGACTCACAGATACAGGGAACAAACTAGTGGTTACCAGCGGGGAGAGGGAAGGGGGAAGAAGCAAGATAGGGACAGAGGATTAAGAGATACAAACTATTATGTATAAAATAATCTACCAGGATATAGTATACAACACAAGGAATAAAGCCAATATTTTATAATAACTATAAATGGAGTATAACCTTTAAAAATTGTGAATCACTATGTGGTATAACTGTAACATATAATATTGTACAGCAACTATATATATCTCAATTAAAAAAAAAGAAGGGAGTGGAGAATCATGATACCCAACTAGGGAAGTTTGGGTTACATTCACAGGTGAGGTGACCACATAATTTATCATCCAGATCACCATGTGAGAGTGAAAGGGGCATAAAAATAATTTAAATTATATATATTTTTGAAATATTTATTTGTTGATCAAAACATTTTTTATTAGTAAAGTAGTAGTATAGTTGGATATTCATGAGTTTCCACTCTAGTCCTTTGGCTACCCACTCTGCTCCTGTCAAGTGGAACTATTTTTTCATATGCTTGTTGGCCATTCATATGTCTCCTTTAGTGAAATTTCTGTTCAAATCTTTTGTCCATTTTTAATTGGGTTTTTGTCTAATTATTGAGTTGTAAGCACTCATTATATATTTTAGATACAAGTCTCTCGTCAGGTATATGTGTTGTGACTATTGCCTCCTAGTCAGTGGTTTATGATTACGGGTGATGCTAGAAGAACAGAAGTTTTCAATTTTAACGAAATCAAATTGATCAAAATTTTCATTTATGATTTGTTCTTTGTGTGTGTGTCCTATCTAAGAAATCTTTACTTTCCCAAAGTCACAGAGTTTCTTCTATATTTTCTTCTAAAAGTTTTACTGCTTAGCTTTGACATTTAAGTTATGATGGTTTCATTATGGGATTATAAATAATTTTTTATGTATGGTTTGAGGTAAGGAATGAGGTTCATTTTTTTCCGTAAGAATATCCAGTTGGAACACTTGCATTTGCTGGGGGTAGGGAGAGGTGGGATGGGAACTATCTTTCTTTGTTAGAGTACCTCAACACCTTTGGTGATCAACTTTCTTGAAATATGAAAACTCAGTCATTTTTATAAAACTAACCAACCTCCCTCCCTCCCTTCCTGCCTGCCTTCTCATTGCTGCTGTAGTGAATATCGCGAGCTGTGCTGTCCAGACTCTCCCTGCAGGACTGTGGCGAGGTTTCCCCGGCTGCTGGGAACATTGGCTGTTGACAGCTCACAGTTGATTCCAGCTCCAGGAATTGCCCTTGGCTGAAACATGCTGCCTTATCCAATGTCATGTTCTTGCCCCAGAGGCAGTTTCCAACCTATAATTGGTCACTGGTAAGGGTGGGGGGTGGGAGATGTCTGTGAAAAATAAAGACCTGGCCTCATTTCAGGACAACCCTGACAGGACCGCCCAGCTCCGGGACTCCCATGGGATCAGCTGAGGCCTCTGATGCATCCCCATCACAGATCAGTTTTCCTTCTGCCCAAGCCTGCTTCCCGCACTCCCTCACAGGTGAGGTTCCCAAGAGCATTCCTGAATAAACCTCCATTTCAGAGTCTGTTCCTCAGAAACCCAGTCTAAGACAGCTGCTGAGAGGGTTTATTGCAACATTTTAAGAAAGCATTACCAAAAAATAAATGCTATTTTCATCATGCAATAAATGGTAAAACTTCTAAAACCACTTCATGCATTTTTGGTAGGACTGCTCTGCCTGAATTTCCTGCACATGTTTCATGTACACCTAGCCTATAACCTCCCCATTTCTCTCTGACTCAGCCCACTGGTGGTCTGGCAAGTGTACCAAGAGCCCAGCAGGAGCAGAATCGTTGACTGTCTCTCCCACCATCACTGGAGATGGAAGGAAATAGCTGTCACTAGCTGCTCCTGTCTAAGGATGCTGGTTTTTATAGGCAAGCACTCTGCACAGTGTCCTTGAAAGGAGGGTGTTAATTGCTTTGCACCTTGAAAAGGTCCAGTAAAGAGAGCAGAATTAGTCTCCACACTGAACCATGTGTTAAAGTGAGAATTCTATTCATTACACATATGTCTCACATCCAGTAGAGACCATGACAGAAGCTGGCTGTTCAAAGTGGAGGTCTGTCCAGCTACATGCAAAAGAGTCAAACTGGACTACTTTCTCACACCATGTACAAAAATAAACTCCAAATGGATTAAAGACTTGAACGTAAGACCTGAAACCATAAACCTCCTAGAAGAAAACAGACAGTGCGCTCCTTGACATTGATCTTAGCAATATTTTTTTGGATATGGATCCTCAGGTAAGGGGAAAAAAGGCAAAAAATAAACAAACGAGATTACATCAAGCTAAAAAGCTTTTGCACACTGAAGGAAATGATAAACAAAATGAAACTGCAACCTACTGAAAGGGGGAAGATATTTGCGAACGATGTATCCGATTATGGGCTAATATCCAAAATATGCAAAGAACTCATACAACTCACATTAAAATCCAATTAAAAAATGGGCAGAGGACCGAATAGATATTTTTCCAAAGAAGACATACAGATGGCCAACAGACATGAAGAAAGATGCTCAACATCACTAATCGCCAGGGAAATGCAAACCAAAACTGCAATGAGCTATTACCTCACACCTGTCAGAATGGCTACCATCAAAAAGACAACAAATAACAAGTGTTGGTGAGGATGTGGAGAAAAGGGAACCTTCCTGCACTGTTGGTGAGAATGTAAATTGATGCAGCCACTGTGGAAAACAGTATGGAGGATCCTCAAAAATTAGAAATAGAACTGCCATATGACCCAGCAATTTCACTTCTGGGTATTTACCCAAAGAAAACAAAAACACTAATTCAAAAAGATATATGCACCCCAATGTTCATTGCTGCATTATTTACAATAACCAAGATTTGAAAGCAGCCTAAGTGTCCATTGATAGATGAATCAATAAAGAAGATGTGGTGTATATATATATATATATATGTATATATATATATATGTATATATATACATATATATATACGTATATATATGTATATATATACATATATATATATACGTATATATATATACACACACACACACACACTTATACACATATACAATGGAATATTACTAAAATATGAAATCTTGCCATTTGTGACAACATGGATGGATCTAGAAAGTATTATGCTCGGGACTTCCCTGACAATCCAGTGGTTAAGACTTTGCCTTCCAATGCACGGGGTGCAGGTTGGATCCCTGGTTGGGGAGCTAAGATCCCACATGCCTCAGGGCCAAAAAAACAAAACATAAAACGGAAGTAATATTGTAACAAATTCAATAAAGACTTTAAAAATGGTCCACATCAAAAAAAAAAAAATAGAAAGTATTATGCTAAGTGAAGTAAGTCAGAAAGAGAAAGACAGTTACCACATGATCTCACTTATGTGTGAAATCTAAAACAAAGAAAACTAAAACAGATTCAGAGATACAGAGAACAAACAGATGGTTTTCAGAATGGAGGAGGGGTGGGGGCGAAATAGATGAACCAGATTTAGAGGTGCAAGCCTCCAGTTATATATAAATAAATGACAGAGATGTGATGTACAGCATAGGGAATATGGTCAATAATATTATAATAACTTTGTATGGGGACAGAGTGTTACTAGACTTAGCTTAGTGATCATTTCACAGTACACACAGATGTCAAATGACTATGTAGCACACCTGAAACTAACATAATATTGTACATCAACTATATTTCAATTTTTAAGAAGTGGAAGTCTGTCAAAAACATCCCAACTTTTCATTCCACTATTAATAAAAATATGCCATTAGAAAATGAAACACCTGGTGAAAATGCTAGGTGGGAGGCTGGGAAAACGGCATAAACTCAGAGTGTCCAAGGCAAACCAACACAGTGGTCGCCCTAATTTATAGGTAAGGGAATGCTTCTGATGCTTTGCACTCAAGAATACTACTTCACACCTTGAATGGATGCAGGACTGCCCTTTGGCAATGCCAGTAGAACCAAAAAAGCTCAGGAGAGAAACTAAAATCCCCTACTCTGTAAAATGCCCTTGGGACATGTCTCAGAAGTTAGTGATAGCCCAATAGCCTGGTCTTGATAAATACTCTGTGGGTAGAACTGTCCATCAGTGCAGGATGTAAGATAAACAAGGTCTTAAAGATGCATATCAACAAATGCAAACTGTGAAGAGTCAACAGCCAATTTCCAGAGTTTCCATAATTTGCAAATGTGTACATTTTCTCCAGGCACGTTGAGGATGATGGCACCTATGGCCATTGTGAGCAGACTCAGAGGGTCAGTTGTATAAAACAACTATTTCAGACAAAGTAGATTTAATTGGACAGTTTAAATGTGCCTGGCTGAATTCTATTTATGTTAGAAAAAAAAGTAAACACTTCAAAAGGCCACACAAACAGACTTTAGTTTATCAACACAGGTTCTGGAAGGATTTGAATTGGTTATTTATAAATCAGAGGCTTCTGGGAATTCCCTGGCAGGGCAGCAGTTAGGACTTGGTGCTCTCACTGCTAGGGCCTGGGTTCAAGCCCTGGTTGGGGAACTAATATCCCACAAGACGCCAAAAATAAATAAATAAAAATCAAAAATTAAAGAAAATAAAATCAGAGGCTTTTGTAGCAATTGTAGAAATATGTAACTTGTACTGTTGGAGGATTGGGGAATAATGTCATTTCTCAGTTAAATTAAATTTAGAAAGATGTCAATTAAATCTCTTAACTTAATACTAGATACAGATTTCCATGTTTGTGTAAGAACTTTATACACTTTTAATCTTTATAGCAAACCCATAGCATTGTGATAATTAAATTAATACATGCAAAACACTTAGAACAGTGCCTGATACCTGGTAAAAACTTAATAAATGTAAGTTGCTGATATTAATTTTCTTTTTAAGAGAATTAGAAACAGGAGAAATTTCAGAAGTAGGTAGAGTTTACTGGAAAATTTCAAGCAACTATGTGGACATTTATTTGGTATTTTTTCCCATTCATTATTCATTTACTCAACAAAACATTTATTGAGTACCTAGTCATTGTAACTATCCTGATTATTTGAGGCTGGTTGTCATGGAATCAATATAACTTAATTCCATCAACATATGATCAATATAATTCTATTGTTGCATCTAATTTAATTTCTTTAACCAGTTTTAATGAATCATATAAACCATATAATAAGCATTTATGAAGAAAGTAGCTTTAAAAAGAGTCTGTAGATTAAATGAATTCATTCTTCTGCTCCATTTCCAGACGATAATTGTGCTTCAGAAATGCCAGCAGGACACAAGATGCTTGCTGTAAAGCCAGAGAAATGTGAACATTAACGGAACAGCCTGGTCAGTTATGATGTCATTAAATAAAACACACACTCACATAACCCGAAGCCAAATAGACCATAAAACAATTTATTTCTTTCCACATAGAAAGACCAAATGCAGCTACCTTAAGAGCGAGGACTCTTTATGTCAATTAGGTTGTATTTTAGACATTTTCCATAAGTTGAATGATTATAATCAGAAGCTCCTAGGATTTGATAAAAATACATTTAAAGCATGTGGCAATATAAAATAACTTTAGCAAAAAAAAAAGTATCAACAAAGGAGTTTTGAAATTAAAAATTTTTTTGATATACCCCAAATCTTTCTGAACTTAGTGGGTTCAATAAGATAACAGCTAGGTGAAAATGTAACAGATATAATTAATAGTCATCCAATAAGTTTTGCTAAAAACTTTGGGTTTATGTCCCAGCAATTGAGAAAGCAAATTATTCTAATAGCTAAAGCACAAATCCTTTTACAAAATTAAGGGAGCATATAATATAGTTGTTAACCAAAGAAAATTTTAAATAATTTTTTATGCTAGATAATTATATTATTTTAAGCACTCATTTTGGAGGGAGCTCAAAGAATCAAATGACGTTGCCCTAATAAAACTTTGATTCTGTTTGTGATTGAGGTTTTGCAATGCCTACATGTAAAAGAAAAATTGGAACAGAATTGATGCAGAAACGCTATCTCATTTGGGTAATAAGTAATAACCATCCATGGATAATATAAATCAATTTTTATAAAGGCCTGTCTCATTAATCATTTACTTTTGCGGTTAATAATTATTTATTAAAATTTTGTAATATATTTTATAATCTTTTGCTTAATTGTGTACTGCCATGTGCTGTGTAATTGTAATGAAAACTTGATCCAGAAAAAAGAGAATGTAACTTTTAAAGGTTTGTGATCATAGGATTTTTTTAAAATTTCAATTTATTTACATATTTCTGTGGCAAAGAGCTATGAGAGAGTGATCAATAAAAGACTTTAAAGATTAAAATAATTTACATGAGGGTGAAATTCTATGGGAGAAGTAGAATGAAAATATAAATTCAAAGGGAAAGAGAAATGATACAAAATTTCAAACTGTTAAAGAGCGGGTCCATCCACTCTTTAAAAGGGTGATGAAAGGCATCAAATCACTGAAGTATTTAAAGTATTTAAAGTCCAGTTTTATTTTAAAATGTCAGTGTTTCCAGTAAACCAGAAATTACCTCATTTGCAACTGTCTAAACTTATGATAACACTTTCTGATGGTCAACATAAATTGTGCAAGGGTGTGCATGGTTTTTTAAATGAATTTGGTACCTATGAAAGCAAAAGCATTGGAAGATCCCTGCTGTGAGATATAATGTCCATGCTGAATCCAAAAAGATGCAGAAGAGATATCCAGAGGAAATGGACTGGGGGCTGGTGGCAACCCCTGTAGGGCATGAGCCAAGGCTGGGAGACTAGAGAGAGAAGATGACATATTTAAGGGAAAAATGTTTTAGGACAGCTGGAGTGGAGCCCCATGAGGGCAGATGAAGCCATGGGAGTAGTCAGATCACCCAGATGAAAAGTTAGAATAAGCAGAGCAGCAGAATCTAAGGATGGAGCCTAGCGGGTAGAGGAGGTAGAGAGGACCCCCTGAAAACACCAAGAAGGACCCCCTGAAGATACCAAGAAGGTGTCATCCAAGAAGGGGGAAGAGAATGGGGAGAGGGTATCATGAAGACCAATGGTGAGTTTCAAGAAAAGGAATTGACAAAAGTGTCCATTGAATTTAAAGAGAAAAAGGATTACTGATGAATGGGCTGGTTAAGAGTCTCTGGGTGGGAAGCCTCAGAAAGCAGTTTAAGCAAGAAAAGTAGTCATGTAAAAAGTCAGAAGAGTTGAATCAAGGCAGCTGCAGGAACTTGTGCTGGAGCACCTGGTGGCCTCTGTCTCCAGTGAGCTGCCATTCACCAGCTCAGCTCCAATCACTCCTGGTCTCTGGATTTCTATTCCAGTTTCAAAGTTCTGGGAGATTGGCCCAGCTCAGGTCAGGTATCTACTCTT
Organism: Balaenoptera borealis; assembly: GCF_965194805.1. Lineage (NCBI taxonomy): Eukaryota > Metazoa > Chordata > Mammalia > Artiodactyla > Balaenopteridae > Balaenoptera > Balaenoptera borealis. The sequence goes on along the minus strand of NC_138868.1, from coordinate 26,735,509 downwards.
TTTTTAGTTTTAATTTTTAAATTTATTTTTATTTATTTATTTTTGGCCGCGTTGGGTCTTCATTGCTATGCATGGGCTTTCTCTAGTTGCGGTGAGCGGGGGCTACTCTTCTTTGCCGTGCATGGACTTCTCACAGCAGTGGCTTCTCTTGTTTCGGAACGCGGGCTCTAGGCACGTGGGCTTCAGTAGGTGTGGCATGCAGGCTCAGTAGTTGTGGTGCACAGGCTCAGTTGCTCCGTGGCATGTGGGATCTTCCTGGACCAGGGATTGAACCTGTAACCCCCTGCACTGGCAGGCGGATTCTTAACCTCTACACCACCAGGGATGTCCCAGATATCTACTCTTAAATGATCAGCCATTGTCATGGGGCATGATAACCTCGTGCAGAATGGCCAGTGTGGGCCTGTTCCCGCGTATTTGGGCTGAGTTAGAGAAGGTGGCACTACTGTCAGCCGGAAGCCCCCCTCCCCCCACCCCAGAGCTGGGTCTATCACAGACCGCCTTACCAAAGAGAAGTTTTGGGAGCAGAAGTCAGACTGCAGTGCCCAAGGAGTGAATGGGAAGTGAAAAAATGGTGTTTAAGGACTTGGGCATGATGAGACTGAGGGACAGAAGGTGGTAATCAGATAGAGTGATTGGATTAAGAGAGGGTATCAGCTTTGCCCACCAATGGAACATTCTATATACAGCCAATGTTCGCCTCCCCATGCACATAAGAATCTGGTCTTAAAATTCACCTGTAATGGTTTCTCAATGTGCCCGAACTACAAAATAGTTGATGTGGCGGGAAAGAACATGGACTTTAGATACAGAAGACATGGGTTGGAGCCCTGGGCTCTGTCCTTGAGTAGATGTATGACTTTAGGCACCTTGCTTAGTTTCTCCAAGTAAAAAGAACTGAGGAATGATCAAATCACAAAATGTATGTAACTATTTTATAAACTGTAAAGAACTAAATAGATAATATGGTGTAATATCCACAACAAACATACAGATTTGAATTGGCTCACATACACCACCAGCAGCATCATTCACTCTTCAGAAAATTCTATGCGCTTGTTAGTCTAATAACATTTTTGTTTTGGAAAGCATAGAGCTTTGGAGGTAAGAAAGGTCTGTAGCAATCATCTAATCAAACTCTCAGATTTTGTCAAAAAGAAGCTGATGCTCAGAGAAGTTTAGTGACTCATCTAAAGTCACACAGCTAGTAAGAGACAGGATGAGGACTTGACTCAAGCTTTCCTGACTGCTAATCCCATACTCATTCCACTTTATTATGCTTCTTGTATTTGACTTATGTGTTGAAGTATAACATACTCTTTCTGCTGTATCACATGTGATTTTTTTCAAAGTCTTTCCACCATAGTAAAATCTACTTCTTTGGAAAAAGAGAGAAATCTGTACTGCATAGTCTCAAATGGGAAGAGAAATTTCTGTTAGGTCATAGAGTCCTTGGCTTCCAGTCTTGGGGATAAAGAAATTGCACTGGTAGGGGCTTCCCTGGTGGCGCAGTGGTTGAGAGTCTGCCTGCCAATGCAGGGGACACGGGTTCGAGCCCTGGTCTGGGAAGATCCCACATGCCACGGAGCAATTAGGCCCGTGAGCCACAATTACTGAGCCTGCGCGTCTGGAGCCTGTGCTCCGCAACAAGAGAGGCCGCGATAATGAGAGGCCTGCGCACCGCAATGAAGAGTGGCCCCCACTTGCCACAACTAGAGAAAGCCCTCACACAGAAACGAAGACCCAACACAGCCATAAATAAATAAATAAATAAAAATTAAAAAAAAAAAAAAAAAGAAATTGCACTGGTATAACTGAAGGGAATGGCTACTCAGGGCCAAGAGCAGTCTCAGAACATGTAGCCGTCTTGGGAGCACAGGTCTGAATCTTGGCAAGGTCAACACGAGAGCTTAACCTTTTAAGACAGATAAATTGAGTTCTTGGAATGCCCCTGTTTAGTGGGCTCATAGGGGTCTTTCGGATGAGCCCCTTGCTAAGTGAAGTTCGGTCCTGCTTTGCATCAACTTCACACAATCTCAAGATAATCTCAGACTGGATCTCCATGAAGCCAAAGCCAGCAATAGGAAATTCAGTCTATCAACTCTTTATTTGGCATGGGAGAAATTGCTATATTATCCATTGCAACGTTATTTATCTTAGTGAAGTTTAGAAACTGCCTACACGTCCCCAAATTAGGAAATGTTTAAATGAATTATGATCCATTTCAATGAGGGAATATTGTGTAGTCAAAGAAAATTATGCTTTCTCAGAATCTAAGCATCTTATAGTTAATTTTTTAAAATAATTTACCTTATATTTTTGACAAATGTTGACACCGTATTGACTCAGCCCGGGTGATATCATGTATGAAGCACTTTGTAATGTTTCCATTTACCAATCATATTATCTGGCCCATCCTGTAGCCTCTTACCTATGACTACTACAGAAAACTTCTGAGTTCTGGTGGGATTCATGAGGATGGGTGTGTAGTTACATAACTGTAGAAGTGGGGTATTAATCCTTTACATTATACTGAAAGGTATGACAATTCTCTTAAAGTTAAAAGTACTATCTAAATTTAAATGCTATATCTCTGTTAAACACTTTTTTAGTCTTATTATTTAATTAAATATTTTTTCTACTAAGGAAGTACTTTTTTAATGTAATACTTTTTCAATGTCTAATTCCGGCATTGTAACAACGGTACAAATTAAACTCAGACAGGCTAAAATCAAAAAGACTGTAATAACAAGTTTTAGAAAGTATGTGGCGGTATTGGAACTCTCATACATTGCTTGTAGGAATGCAAAAATGGTGCAACCATTTTGGAAAACAGTTTGGCAGTTCCACAAAATGTTAAACATAGAGTTACCATATGACCCAGAAATTCCATTCCTGGAATATACCTAAGAGAAATTAAAACACATGTCCATACAAAACTTTGCACACAAATGTTAACAGCAGCATTATTCACCATAGCCAAAAAGTGGAAGTAACCCAAATTTCTGTCAACTGATGAATGAATAGACAAAATGTAGTATATCCATAAAATGGAATATTATTTGACCATGAAAAGGAATGAAGTATGAATACATGCTACGACATGAATGAACCTTGAAGACGTTATGCTGAGTGAAAGAAGCCAGTCACAAACTGCTACATATTATATGATTCCATTTATATGAAACATCCAGAATAGTCAAATTTATAGGAACAAAAAGTAGAATAGTGCTTGCCTAGGGCTGGGGGTGTTTGGGAGAAAATAGAGGTTGACTGCTAGTGAATACAGTTTCCTTTTGCAGTGGCAAACTGTTGTAAAACTGATTGCAGTGAGGGTTACACAACTCTGTGAATATACTAAAAACCATGGAATTGCACACCTTAAATGGGTGAATTGTATGGCATGTGAATTATATCTCAATGAAGCTGCTAAAAAAATAAACTCAGATACTAAAGGACCGTTCTCTGATTAAATGCAAGGTCACACACATTGGGAAAAGGAACATTTGTTTCTTCTCTGAACTTGAAAGATTTGAAGTCCCTAAAGTCAAGATTTCAGATTAATGAGAAAAGGCGTATGTGAAATCAACAACAAATGGGGAAAATATCCAATCTAAAACTTGGATCAGAAATGCAACGTACCTAGCTTCATTTTTAAAACACCATCAAATGGTAGAATACAAACCAAAGCATGCTGTTTTATACATCTCTCATAAAAATAATCTAAAGTATCACAAAAGTCAGTGGAAAATGATAATTTGCGTGGTATGTGGTGATACCAGCTCTGTGATTTCCTTAACCAATTGATCCTAGTCTTGCCTACCATAAGCAGAGGCAATTTTGATATATCTCTTGCTTTTGCCGGAGGGAGGAAGCCATTCCCACATCATAATCACATCCTTATAGAAACTGAAAATGTGTGTTCAAGCCATGGTGGTCCTGCAAAAATGTAAACTCATAAAGGGGTTCTTGATTCATTGTCATCATTCATTTTGTTCACTGGAATAACCAGAGTTTTGCCAGGTTATACAATGACTGATAGCTTTTTCATAAAAGGGTATTTTACAAAATATTGAAATGTAGCTTATTTCTACCTGATAAATGCCTGGACCTGTAAACTTTGAGCCCTCATTGGCCTTTGTTGCTTGTGACCTTGTTAAAATGATTAATGTTCTCTTAACAACTGCAGGCTGCAGAAGGCAGCATGTACTTACTGTGCGCAGATTTTTTATTCAAGGCAAAATGAGGCTGTTCAAATATAAAACTGCTAATAATATTCACTCTAGTACCCAGGGAGTTGTATCATTTTTAAATCAGGTACCCTACTAGAGGGCAAGTATGTATTTTTGAGATACACATTTTATTTTATGTTAAAAAATTACAAAGGACCCTCAGGTTTTAATTTCAAAAAAATGTATGTTAACACAATTTACTCATCATCTCTAAATGAAAAATAAATGAATGGACATTAGGATTATTTTATCACACATTTAAAGTTATTATTGTTTTATGAGTGTTTAGTAGCATTTTGTACCAGTTTGCTGTTATCATCAGAGTTGGTGAGTTATATCATTACTGAGCTATGTGAAGTCTCAAACCCGCCAACTCTATCCACTGTTAATATCCATCACTTAAATATTAAAGATCTGCATTTGCCAGAAGTCAGCAGAATTGCTTTCAGGGACTAGATGAAAAATGGACTGGCTCTTTCTTAATTAACATCACTCTGGAAATGGTGAAGATGTAACAAATTTTTCTCACTGGCTTTACACCAGAGTTGAAAACAAAACATAACAAAACAAAAAGTTCTGCTGGCCTACAAAATGTTTTATGAGCCCAGTGTTCCCTGAAAAGGTTCATGGGAAATAAATAAAATTAGAAGTCTTTAGCAACTTGCTCAATGTACATCATTACTTCCAGTGGATAAAAGGATATTTGCAACTCTGAAAATGAATGTCTTGGACAAAATACATTTTCTTATGACTATGGCAAGGAAGATCCTCCTTGTTGAGGGATAGGAGGAAGCAGGGGATGGAGGGTGACCCAAAAGTATTAGGGAGAGCAACTTTGTTTTAAAGAGCTCATCTACAATGAAATCAATGGATTATTACATCAGCGCTACAAACAAGGCATTTCCTACCTCATTCAGGATCCACATCACCATAGGCAGGGTTTTTGTTTAGCAATTTACATAAAATATTACTAGAGGTAAGTTTTTTTTTTTCCTTAATGGCTCCAAGGTTAAAGTTGAAAATACCAACTTGAGGTTGTGCAGAGATGTGGCCATATTGAATGTCATTCCACGTATTCCAGTAAATCATTTCATTATCCATAATAATAATCTTCACTGGCTTTACAAATAATTGCTTTGCTAAACTTAAAGGAAGTCTGATTTTAATTTGCTATCTACATCTACATTCTCATATTCTTTTTATAGATTTTTTAACAAGTTATCAGTAGGATCTTCCTTCACTCAAACATAAGTGAAAGTTTTATCTATCTTGAGATATCACTAAAATAATTTATTGCTGGGGAAACAAAACCTTTTGTCTCAAAATATATTTCTTCCCGACAGCTGTGGTATTTCAGGGAAAGCACCAAAGCTATGATGATCTGGACTGCAATCAACCATTCTTAATAGGAAATTTTACAGACTTTTAATAAGATATCTTCAAATAATTTATGGGGAGAGGTTTTGAAGTGAAGAGGCATTGTTTGGCAATATGTTCTTCCTCTAATCTCAGGAAATTTAAATAAAAGAGTGCTCATTTCCTCTGAACTCAGCAGTTCTCCTTTTAAAAAAAAAAGAGAAAGATTAAGAAAAACACCTGCTACAACAGTCCCAAAACAAGGTTTACTTGCTTCAAACAAAATTGTGCTAAAACAAACAAACAAACAAACAAACAAATACTTCAGTACTATTAAAGACTTCTCTTGTAGACTTCCTGGTTAGGAATTTCCACAAACAAAACCAGAGAGCCAGGATTGTTTGAAAATCATCAGAGAATTGTCCCCTGTTTACTAAATGTGCAGAATCATGCCCAGGTCACTCTGCTCCCTTGGACCAGTGGTTCCCAATCTCTCCTATATCTTGACCCCCACCTCCAGCTGTTTGTTGGTTTTCATGTTATCTTGACGCTATTCTGAATTCTTCCCATTAAAGTATCTACATTCATCTTCTTTGGTTTCCCACCATTTTGTTGTGGGTTTTGTCTGGCTGATTGGTTTTGGTTTATAATGTTGTTTTCCTACTTGACAATGGAACTTTAAACTCTCTTTACCTGTCATCATAATGATAATTTCACCATCTCAAGATATACTGACATTCGTTCTATTTGGTTCCTACCTAGGGTAGGAGATGGACTACATCCAAGCCTCTCATGCTTTAATGTAGATACATGTAAATCACTTGGGTGTCCTGTTTAAAGTGTAACTTTGACTTAGTGGTTCTCCTGTGATGCTAGAAATTCTGCACCTCTATCAAGCCCCCAGGTGATACTAATGCTACTGACCCTTGGACCACACTGAGTAGCAAGGACTAGATGATATCAAAGGTCTCTTCCAAGTTTAAATGCCATATCCTAGGAGTTTCAGTGAGGTTCCTGTGGGGTCACTGAAGACTCTATGAAATGACACAAAATCCTTAGCAGAAAATTTAAAAAATTTTTGACAGCCACATATATTGCCCTTCTTCAAGAAATGCAACCAGGAGAATAAAAATAAACCAAACATTAGCTGATTAGAAGCAACCATGATGTTGAACATAATCTTTGTCTTGGGTCAAGAGAAAATTATTTTATTCATTTTCACACTAGCTCTTTCTGTCCTTCTCTTTTTTCTTCCAATAACCTTGATCCCTCTCCCACACACATTCAGTTGGGTAGCTCCTGTACTTACATAAATTTTGCTTTCATTCATCAGCCATCATCCAGAAACTCACAGCTGTACTGTTAAAAGAAAAGAAAAAGATACTCAGCTACGCCTCTGATAAGATGTACACAAATTTACTCAAAGCCTAGTTGTGTTCTCAAGGAAGGATGGGAGGAAGTGTGGATTCCTCATGTATGTTCCCAAGATATCCTGAAGCTTTAGCCACTAATCCAGGAGAATTCTTTCTCCAATACCAACTCATTCCTACATCATTCAGACTGTATATAAGGCTAGAGATGGATAATTCTTAAACCTTCAGCCAAGATATAAACTGAAATTTTCTCCAAGCTTAAAAAAGAATTGTCTAGCTAAGAATCTATTGTCGTGGGCTGGGTTTCATGGATTTTTCCTCCTTTGCTCTTATGGGTAAGAGATATAGTAATTTAGAAACATGGAAAACTGATATCCCAGTTTTCTCTTTCTGTTTTCTGTATTTTTCAAGAGTAGAGATCAAGAGTGATGATCTCAGTTTTCCACCTCACTTTGTAGATGAATATCCAATTTAATGAAAGAAAAGTTTTCAAGAACATTTATGCTATATTGGAAAAATATAAGTGGAAAGAATTTTTAAATCCTTCAAGAAATTAACTTTTTGTAAAATTTCCAAATGCATTTTCATACTATAAGCCTTAGAGCATATTGTTTGAACTATTCAGAGACCAAAACAACCCAGGTCAGACATAAATTCAAAGGCCTTCAACAAGAGCAAAGTAAACAGAAACAAAACGATGGAGAATGGGGCAGGGCAAGGGAGGGAAGAGCAAGCTAGAACTGAAAGAGTTGTCTCTTTCTGGGAAGGCTGCTCTTTGGAGAACATTTAGAGCTGTGAGGGAGGGAGGGAATATCAGTTTAGCCAGTAGAATCAATCCAAGGGATCAACAGTGTAGCTGATGATGCAGACATTATTGCTGTGTAACAAGCTATCCTGAAACCTAGTGGCTTAGAACAACAGCTCTTCTTATTGTGCCTCATAATTTTGTGGGTCAGGATTTCGAGAAGGGCTTGGCTGTTCCATGTGGTGTCAACAGAATTCTCTTGGGGGTATTCAGCTGGTGGATAGGCTCATCTGTAGGATCCAAGATGGCTTTGCTTATATGTCTGGTGATTTGACGGGGATGGGTGCAAGGCGAGGCTCAGCTGGGACTGTCAACCAGAATGACTTCATGAGGTTTCTCCAGCATGGCAGCTTGAGGGGTCAGACTTCTTACAAGAGCCAGTGTCTCGGTGAACAAGGCAGAATCTGCATGGCCTTTTGTGACCCAGTTTTGGAGGTCACACAACATCACTTCTCTGTACTCTTTTGGTCAGAGTAGTCATAAGCCTACCCATACTCAAAGGAAGGGACATAGACCACGTGTCTTGAAGGGAGAAGTGTCAAAGAATTTGGGGCCATCTTTAAAAACTGCTACACCCTCAAATCCATGAAATACTTCTAGAAATGGTAGAGATCAGTATTTAGCTACTGGCTACCATAGGGAATGCAAACTCAAACAAATGTTATCTTTTTTTCTTGGTGTGTGTATGGAAGGATGTATTTGAAGTAAAAGCTGTATCTCCTTATTCACAGTATATTCAGAAGTACAGAATCAATTGTCTAAAATTTTATTACATAATTTGGCAATAATTCAGTTACTTATTTTTAGATTACTCACTACTGGTATTGTATCCTAGTGCCACCTGCTTTGTAAGGCATGCAAATGTTGTATTCACTGTCAACTACGTGACAATAGATTGTAGCTCTCACTAATAACGATACACTGTTAGCATATTGTGAGGTTTTTTTCATGTTAGGATTTTACTCAATTCCCCTGAAAAATAGAAAATGAGTGGTTTACAAAGTCCTTTGATATCTATGAATTAAATATTACATGGCACAAATCATCATTGTTAGTAACAGTAGTCATTTTTTGTTTAGTGGCTTTGGGCCAGATGTTGTTTTAGATCCTTTACTTACAGTTTCCAAACTCCTGTCCATGGCTTTGTAAGTAGCTTATTAAAGTTTTATTATTATTAACCAGTAAAATAAATCAAAATCCAGGGAAGATGTTTTTGAAAGGGAATGATGTAAAATGATATATAAAACTTTGTACACCACTCATTATCCGACACTTATAACTGTTCACTGTCCAAATTGTTCTTCTCTGCTCCGGGAGCAGCTGAGATTTGCATGCTGTTAAAAAAAATTTGGCAAGAATCAAAAAAATCGAGAGCAGGCCACAAGCTGGCTCATCAGAGAAAGTGGCATCCTCACACGTCTGAAGGGTCCATCTTAAGTACCTGATTCTCATGGGTGATGTATCCTTGAACAACTTCTTCTACCCTTTTATTTGTAGGTCAATTAAATATAAAAACACTTGGGGAGTGACTGCTAATGGGGATGGGGTTTCTTTTGGGGTTGACGAAAGTGGTCTGGAATTATATATGGATACTGATTGCACAGCCCTTTGGAAAAAATCCCCACTGAACTGCACGTTTTAAAAGGATGAATTTTATGGTGTGTGCATTATAGCTCAACAAAAATATAAATATACTGTTAATAATACATGATCCTTACAGAAAAAATTGGGAAAGGATTATTATTAACAATCAAAAACCTTTAAAAATACTTTAACAGGTGAAGTTATTACATACAAGATATCATAGAGCACGATCTAATTTATATTTTCTACCATTGTGTTGACAGTACCAGCCACAGTGAGTTATTAAATTCTGCACTTGGGCAAATGAACAGTGAGTTAATCTTTGCCACTTGTCCCCACTTACTATCACCACACCAGCCACACTCCCTAAACCGCTCATTAAAATGTCATGGAAAGAATGTGACCCAACCCCTTCAGCCCCGGCCCTAACAACACTATAATCGCTACCAAATCAATATGTAAACTCACACACTCCATTTGATCAACTATCCAAAGTAATGTTTACTTTGACATTCATTTGAAGCCCCAGCACCAAAAAAAACCCCCACCAAACCGAAAATTGCTGCTCATGATTATTACAGTTTTCTTCTTTTTTTGTCTTTTCTCCACTTTAATGGTTTTATCCATTATTAAGGCTCACATTATGTTAAAAAATAGAGCTTTTTATTTGACCACTGAAAAAAAGACCCCCAAAATGCCTGCCAATAACTAGAATTTAGAGAGTATGACAGTGGTGCTAAAGTACTGAGATAATACACACGAAATATCCAAGCATATACTGGTAAAGGAAAGTTCTTGAATTAAGTCACTAAATCCCACGGTTGTAGCTATCATTCAATAGCTCCCCAACATATTCTTCCACAACAAATAAAGGGTCTCAGATTTTTGCCACTAGAGATCAATACATGGTGGTTTTGCCTCTGGAAATAGCTGGGCCATGGGGCTGCTAAGCTCACTGAGAGAGTAGATCGAAGTCATATAGCCGAGCAGCAAAGAGAATGTCAGCAAGCTCCTCGTTCTGAGCTGGGGGTAAAGATGCTGACGTAGTGAAGTCACCTGGAGCACAGCTATCCTTGGCAGCGCTCCCTCTCCTGGCCTTCCCAGGCCCCTGCTGGCCCCGAGTGCCCCCGCGATGCCTGGGGCCCTCTGATGCGTCTCTCCACTCTAGCCGTCACCTCTGACCATGGCCTCTGCTCCCAAATTAGTCCTCCCATAGCTCTCCATCAAAGCTCCTATTTCCTCCCTGATCTCTCCCCATAAATGTTAGAAAAGTGATACGGAATATTTACAAGATGATGCTTTGAAAATGGCACAGCTCTATAGAAATGGCCTTTGTTAGTGAAACTAATATGTTATTACTCAGCGTGGTTTATTTACATATGAAAAGAGGTTGTTTGTGGTGATACCCTGGCCCTAGGAAGGAATTTGTAATGGTAGAATGGTAAATGGGAAGAATGTTTTGGGAGATAGAAGTTTCCCATCCATTCATCCAACCATCATTCCAACACATCACATCATAAAGCTGCTATCTACTCTGTGCTATTGTTAAACATATAAGGGTTCCGAATTTCATTAATTTATAGTTTGAGGCTGAACTGTGCATCTTTAATGCTAAATCGATTATTATTATATGTATACTATCCATATGGCTGAGAAAATGTGGATCACTTCAGTGAGTTTCTGACTATGTTTATTGAATGCTTATTATTACCCTGGAGTGTTCATTTTCCCAAGGGTCCCTTCTACTCTGGCCCTTTAAGTTGCCTAACTCGCCACATGCCCTAGCTCTTCCTGAAAGGAAGGCACAAACAGCAGAAGCCTCCACACCTTATTTCAGTATATGATACTCCCCCTTCTGTTTGAAGACCCATCACGTTCCCCTTCTAGCTTTTCAAACTTTGGATTTTCACAAGATTCTAAACTCTGCTCTCTCTCCTAGTTCTGATCTCCCCCCTAGTTTCAAATGAGAAATTCCACCTGCACAGAATCTAACAGGGACCAACCAGTCCAATCTCCCAGCAAAGAGGTGGTAGAATTCACATAGGAGGAATCTTACCTTCAACACTAGTGATTGTCATATAAGATAATAATTTGTTATGTAATGGCTTACTTAGATTCAATTTTCCTGGGACAACCTGAGAAATAATTCTTTTATTCTGTAAGACTGTTAACCCCATTTAACCAACCTCATACGATGCCAGAAACATGACATATTCTTGCATGTCTTAAATAGAATGTATATGTAAAATATACCATGGTATGGTATTTTATGCCTCACACTTAACTCCAGGAGGCTGTCGACTGAAAAAAAATGTACAACGTGAGAGTCGTGAGTTAAGTTTTATCTGGGGCAAAATGAGGACTATAGCCTGGGAGACAGCATTTCGGATAGCTCTGAGAAACTGCTCCAAAGAGGTTACAGGGAAAGGTTAATATATATGTGATTTTGGTGAAGGGGGAGTACATGAAATCAAGCACATATTTTTTGCAGAAGGTTACTGCTAGTCACGAGGAGCAGACTTCACCATGAAGGATTTTAGCGCTTTTCTAAATATGAGGAGATGGAAGAATTGGGCTCATAAAATCTTCTCCTGAAAATCTCTAACTATCTGAAGACTTGTTCTGCCAGTTTTTCCCAGAGCACAGAGTGCCTCATTCTCAGTCTCCACCCTGAACTCCTTTCAGGGGGTGTTGAACGTCAGCAGCTACAGCAGCTCATGATTTAACCCTTGTAGAGGTAGATGGTAAGTGCCAATTTGTAGTTGGCAAGGCATATTGTTTGTCATGTGCCATCAAAGGCCACTGTGCATACAGCAATGGAAATAAATAATACCCAAGATTTTTTTTTTACAAAAGTAAGATACCTCCTGATAATTCATAAATCAAGGTAAATTCATCCAATTTATACTTGGCCCAAGATTCTTTACACAGGCAACATTTTTAAAGGAAAAGGAAGGACAAAGCTATTGGCAGTGTACTTTATGTGTGTTTGGTTGGTGTGAATGCATTAAGGGCATATACATGAGGGCTGGATCCATGGATTTACAAATGCAAACAGGATGGTTTGAATTTACCTATCACCGAGCAGACATGCTCAGAAGAAGCATGATCCATGTAATTTCTGTTTCCTAGTGGTAAACATGGTAGATTAGCACTCAGCATCCATCCAGCCTTCTTCTAGTAGTGTTCTTATGTGGCAGAGGCTGGAAAACCGAAGTGAAGGACACTTCCTAGAGTCACTTGAAGCTAGGTATATTATTTCCTAGGGTTGCCGTTAACATATTACTACAAATTGGATGGCTTAAAACAACGGAAGTATATATTCTGGAAGCCAGAATTCCAAAATCGAGGTTTTGGCAGGGCTGTGCTCTCTCTGGAGGCTCTGGGACAGAATCCCTCTTCCAGCTTTTGATGGCTCCAGGCATTCCTTGGTTTGTGGCTACATCACTCCACTTTCGTCTCTGCCTTTATCTTCACATGGCCTTCTCTTCTTTCTGTGTCTTCTCCTGTCTCTTACAAGGATATTTGTCATTGGATTTAGTGCCCACCCAGATAGTGCAGGATGATCTTATCCCAAGATATAATTATTTCTGCAATGACCTTTTTTCCAACTAATGTAATATCCTCAGGTTCTGGGTAGACATATCTTTGGGGGAGCCACCATTCAGCCTACTACACTAGGTTTCTGGATGCGAACTTGGTTCTGTCCATTGGATGCACTGCGTGAGAGTTGGAAGGCAGCAGTGAGGAGGGGGCTAGTTTTCTACTACCTTGGCTGAAGCTGTTGGCAATCACAGTTATTAAGATCTTGGGATTTTCTGCAGCAAGTTAGCAAGGACAGCTTTTAAATTTGTAAAGAGCAAGGGCAGTTGCAGGACTTCCTGATCTCTAGAAGGCAGCTCCAAACCTGTCTTATTGAAGCCAAAAGAGTCCTCCTGATTCCCACCTTCCCAAATGTGGCAAAGGTAGCAGCTCTCTTGGCAGGTCACTTCTTTGGTGGTGTTTTTGGAGTAATTCTGGAGATCCAACCTAGAATCCTACATTAAATCACTTTCTGCTTAAATAGCAAGTTAGTCAACTAAACCCTACCAATACCTTATAGCCACTAAAAAGAAAATTTTAGTATTTAAAATAGTATAGTTCTAGCTTGAGCTCCATACTGTTTCTTATGTCTGACTCATGGTGACTAGACCAAAAATCATTTGAACAGTGAAGCAGAGGGCAATTTTTTTAGGGTAGTGAAACTATTCTGTATGACATAGTAATGGTGGATAATTGATGCTATACATTTGCCAAAACCCGTAGAATTTCACAGCACAAAAGGTGAACCGTTATGTATGATGATTTTTAAAAACTCATTTAGGAGGCTGGGGGATCCTCCTGAAGAATATGGCAAAATAGTCAACTCTATTACAATTGTATGAAACAACCTGTCTGAAGGTGCAACTTTGGAAATAAGTAGTCTGTGAGATTAAAGGCCAAAAGAACTTTTTTTTAAAAGTATCATTTAAGATTTCCTTTTTAAGTGATTATTTTCCTTCTTCATTCTTACCTGGCACATCATCTATAGAAGACATAAGGGAACCCCAGCCTTTTCTTATAAATAACCAACATATTCTTGAAAATGCAAAATTTGTTCTTAAGCTAATGTGAAAGATGTGAATTGGTGACCCAAGGCTCAATTCAGCTTACAGACACAATTTACTGAGTCTGCGCTGTGTTTTAAGAACAGAGCAAGTAGTTGATTATATTTCAAAATCAGGGGATTGCAAATAGAAATTTGGATTTCCAGATTTTTGGAAAAATCAGAAGGTCTAGCAAGACTGAGCCCATACTTGCACCTGACAACGTGCATGGCAACAATGGACTGCAGCTAAGAAGATGTTGACCTCTTTAGACAAGACCTGCTATCCAGTTTCCCATGGTCTTCACTACTTACCTAACTTATCTTGTAACTTAAGATGCCCCATAGATATCTGAGCTAAGATGCCCCATAGACATTTGAGTTTGCATCCCCTGAAATAATGGGAAGATTCAGGGCATCCTATGAAAGATTGTGAAGAGGAGGCAGCTTGTCCTTTCAGCCTACATCTCCCCTTTCAACACCCTTTCCCCACCTTTCAACTTCACTTTACCCCTATTTCCCAAGGTTTCCTAACATCCTCCCTGTTTTCCCAGAGGAAAGTAATCTGACAATGTGTGACTTAACATAGCATCCTTTGCATTTGCAGAGAAGATAGTCTAGAAAAGGCTTTTTCACTGAAAGCAGTGGATTTTTAATGACAACATTCTAGGCACCATGAGGCATATTCTAGACCACAAGCCTTTACATCACTAGTCTACCTATTCATAAGACAGGTCTTGGGCACATTCTCCATGTTAAAGCTTGAGAGGCGTGTCCATTAGAATCGAGATTCTTTTTTTCTTAACATGGGCATAGTAATAGTGAAACATACTAGCTAGTGAGCCTTTAGTGTTGAAAACTACTCATTAAATATATTGGTTCTTTGATGTCCAATTCATAGCAAACTCTCACGGTTATTTTGCCAAAGGAAGTCAAAATTATCAAATTGTGTTTTTAATGGGGATTGATACACTTTTATGAAAGGGACTTCTTTGCAGAATTTTAAAGGAACATTCATTTCCCTTCTTCCTAAGTACAGTAACCTTGCCATGGCCCCGTGAGGCTACTTGACACCAGTGTGAATTTGCTGCTCCCTCGTGAATTTCACAACCCATCCAACAAAGTACTCTGACTTTTTCACCTAAATATCAAAAACTTTCAGTTAGCCAAGAGAAGAAAACATCATTATCAAAAGCCTTTCTCATACTTGATTCTATGGAAACCGCTGACCATATATAGGAAAAATAGCAGGCCTCTGAGATTTAGATGGGGGCATTCATCTTTCCTTTGTGATAAAAAGTTCGGCTGGTGACTTGGGAACTCACTACACGCTTCATTGACAGAAATGCTCTCTTTCTGCTTGAAAGCGTGGGCACTTCAGAAGTGCCTCCCCTCGCAGGATGAGTAAAAACAATATCATTTTCCCTGATAGCTGCTGAATTGAAGTGAAGGATTATTTATTTAAACTTTTGAAGCATGAAGCAAAATGCAACCAGTATGTACTGTGTCTGTCTTAGAAACCATAAGTCAGAGGGAAGAGTTTACGAAGCATTCGGTCAGGGGGCTGATTCCCACTTTCTCGTGTAAACCACACAGACCGTAAGGTCGCAGCACCAGCCTCTGAATTCCTATTAAAGAAGCGATCGTTTTCAGCTCCCTAGTTCCTACTACGGCACAATCCCATTACCTCTTCTTTCCTCACAAAAATATGTTTCGAATTATTCCACGGCTGATGGTTGATGAAAAGCTCTTTTATTACTTGCTAACAGTCATTGTTATTACCAAGAACCGTGGGTCTGAGCGCCTTTGCTGTCCCACCTCCCATCCTGCTGCCAATCCCATCTAACCCATCACATCAGCACCTAACTGCTCCTGTGAGTTTCACACATTCCTTAAAACCTGGTGTGGCTACCTGCAATCAGGCCTCCTGCAAATCACCTCCATTGCGGCTTGAGCCTAAGTTCAAGATGTTAAAACAGATGTGGAAAGTGAAGTTTAATAACTACGCTGTTAACTAGTCCTTTTACTTTCTTTTATCTAAATACGAGCCCCTCAACAGATCCCAGACGACCCCTAAGGCACAACTTTTCCGTTTTTTTTTTTTTCTTCTTCTCATTTTTAAGGTATTATTAGACACTTACACCTGAGAGTGAATGAGTTTATCAGCTCGTTCCTGAGAACAGGGGGAGGGGAGCACCAAAGCATTCAGTGCTTGGTCAGAGCAGCAGGTCAGAGACGTGAGGGAGAACAAAGCAGGGGACGAGGCCCGGAAGACAATGCGACTCCTCCAGCCTGGCAGAGCAGGCCCGGGGACAAATGGGGTGAACCGGACCTCCGAGAGGTCCACGGAGACACCTACTGGGTGCAGACCAGACAGGTGACCCTGGGGTTCTTACAGGACAGCATCGCCCTGTCCCTGGAAGGGAGCTGGGAGGGGGAGCCGTCTCTGCACTGGACCCCGAGGCCCAAGGTGCAGACGAGAGCAGAAAAGCAGAAAAACTCCAAAATATATTGCCCTCCTTTCTATCTCTCATTTTAGAGTAAGTCTTTATATTAGTTTTCTGCTGTTGCTTTAATAAATTACCACAAATTTAATGGCTTAAAACACAGACATTTATTCTCTTACAATTCTGGAAGACGAAAGTCCAAAATAAGTTTTCTGGAGCTAAAATCAGTGTCGGCAGGGCCAGTTCTTTCTGGAGGCTCCATAGGAGAATCTATCATCTGCCTCTTCCAGCTTCTGGTGGCTGCTGGCATTACCTGGCTTGTGGTCACATCACTTCCATCTCTGCTTCTGTTGTCATATCACCTTCTCCTCTTCTGTAGTCAAATCTCACTCTGCTTCCCTCTTACAAGGACGCTTGGGATTACATTTAGGACCCACTTGGATAATTCAGGGTAATTTCCCCATCTCAACATCTTTAATTTAATCACAGAATCTATGAAGTTTCTTTTGTCATATCAGGTAACATCTTTGGGGGCGGGATGGGGGTAACACACATTCAGCCTACCATAGGCGCCAAGTGTGAAGTAATTATATTGTATTATTATTTCCTTCTAGATTTTAAACTTGGATGTTCCAAGAACACAGTGCTTTATCTACGTAGTAACTCTCTATGGGAAAAAAATATTCAGGAATCTTGTGAGCCCCTCTAAATGAATGGTGCTTTAAATATTGACAGGTTTTGATATTTGGATCTAGAATTTTTTTTAATTCAAACAAGTCTTAGTCCCCCTAGTCTTCAGATTGTGGTTTCTTAGTGCCCTTTCCCTCTAAATGACTGGATAAATAGCTGATTCCAGGGTAGGAAATCTACAATATGAGCCTGAAACATCTCTCTGTGAAAGTTAGAAGGTCAAGAGACAGCTTGCAAAAGATCCCACTGGCCAATAATCATAATGGATTGAAATATATCAAGTATATATAAGTCCACGAGTTTGAACTGATTCCTCGACACCTTTGGAGGATGCTGGGGAATCAGTTTATTATTTTGAAATCTGGTAAATAAAGGGAAAGAATCATGCATTTGTCCTGCTTTTTTCATATGAACTATATCCTAGGGAAATCAAGTAGTCGATGAGAGCAATTTTCTCTTTATAGAATTATTTCAGCTGATAAACATTTAGGGAATTCTAGAATTAGAAAAATCAAGGTAGCCCCTAATGAATCAGTGAATTGTGCAACTCCTAATGAATTAATGGATCTAGGCAATGATGATCCGTGGCTGCTAATGTCATAAAAACTAAAATAACCAGGTATAGATGCCTGTTGATAGAAGTACACACCTCTGAACTACTACTTATAAAACATCTTGCTAAAATGAATCTAATCAAAACTCTAGAGCTAATAACCAATTCACAGGAAATACGAAGAAGAAAGGAGCATGCTAAAAAAAATTACTTGTTTAGGTTCAATTTGTAAAATCCACCTGTGAGGTACACTTCAGAACCAAAATTACAAGAAAAAAAAAGAGATGAAGGCGGAACCTATAAATTAACAGAGACTCCATGGACATTACGATCAATCACAAGGTATAGAATCTAGCTGTATCCTTATTCAAGCAAACTACAAAAATCTAACAATAAGACAATCAGGGAGACTTGAACTCTGACTAGATATTTGATGATGTTAAAGAAGTATGGTTAATTTTTTAGGTGTGGCAAGTTTAAGAAAGGAGTTTTTATCATTTAGAGCTACAATGATATGGTGTTTGGATGTTTGGAATTTGCTTCAAATTAATCTGGAATGGAGTAAGGACCAATGGATGAAACAAGATTGGCCACAAATTACTAACTGTTGAAAGTGGATGATAGGTACATAAGAACTGATTATACTATTCTCTCCATTTCTGTCTATATTTGAATTTTTTCATATTTGTCTTTTGGTTTTGAGGTAAAATCTTGCTTTTGCTCTTGGCTTAAACCTAACAACAACAATAATATCAATACTACTAAACACAGATTATTCAGGGCATTTTATTTTAAGCTAAACACAGTGAAATGTCTTTAGCTGCAATGCATTAGTAGTCCAAAATTCCCCGTGGACTTGTTAGTAAGGAACAGAAGTTTCAAGTTCAGGCATTGGGGCACTAGCTAGCTATTCCATGCACCTTGCATTCTACATGAATTTTACTTGAATGTCCCACTGTATTTTGTTATATATTAGGGCTAGACACAAGACTTAAACATGCTATAAATCCTACCAAGTTCATAGATTGCTCTTATTACCTGTTCTTAAATATCTTGATAATATTCTAGTTTATAAATCTCAGATTGGTTCCTGCCCTATTGTACCTTGGCATTGGCGAGAAAATTGCAAGCAAAATTCAGCCCATTTCCTAATGCAGACTTTTCTAGGAAGAAAAGCTGAAAAATATATAAATTGTTCAAAATAACAGTATGCTTATTAGGCTGTAAGGATCTTCCAACTAAAGAGTTAGCTCTCTCTCAGTAGCAACATCCTTCTCTCAGCAAACCAGACTCAACACTTTGGAGTCATCATTGATGTGTCCCATGTGCTCTTTTGGGTAAATATTTCTGAGTGGTTGCTGTGTGCTTATGTGCTGGGCACTGTGGATACAGAGAAAATACAACACATTCCAGTCCATGAAGAAATCAGTCTGGTGGGTGGGAGAGGTACATGGATGAAAACATCTGGCAAATGCTCTGATGGAAATTCCTAAGTTCTCCAGCTTTCGTATGTTCTCTTTCCCTCCGAGTCTCAATGGATGTTGCCTGAATCACCATCCTGTGTGTCTGCAGATGGCATGCATGATCCCTTTCCAAGAGACTAGAGTTCAGTGGTTAAGAGCACAGACTTGAGTCTCCACTACTTCCTAGATATCTTTGATTTGTTTAACTTCTCTGTGCCTCTGTTTCCTCATCTATAAGGTTGGTTGTTGCTGGGATTAAAGGAATTAACATCTGTAGAGGTCTCAGAATAGTACGTACCTGACGTAAAAAGGATTCTATCCATGTCTTAAGTGTCTTATTCATTTCTTCAGGCTGCTATGTTCCCATAAGTCTACAGCACTTCTAGCTGTTATAGTTGCTTCCTTTAATTCTGCAAAGCACTGCTGATAAATACTCTAGTGTTTATGAAAGCATTGCTAGAACCTAGAGTTCATTAATGACGCCCCTTTCCAGGAAGTCAGTTACAGGGCATCTCTCTGCTCAGCCCTCAGCCTACTGTTGGATTGCAGGAGTCAGCTCATAAACCTCAAGACAGAAGTCCTCGATGGCCTGTTCTCAGGCCCCACCCAAGTCAAGCACCCCAAAATCTCTCCCTTGTCCCCCCAAGTAAAAGCCCTGTTTAAATAATAATTTCTACGGAAACACTCCCTGATCACAGCCAGACTGTCTTTTACATTGTTATGTAAAGCAATTTAGCACCTCACCCTGAACTGCTTTATCCCAAAACAGGAGTTGCTTTTCCCTTTGCATAACTCAAAAGGCACATTATAAGTTGTTTCACTTACAAATAAAAGAGCAATCCTCCTTTAAAGAATTCTGCAGCACTCCTAGAACAACTGACATTAATTACATTAATTTCATTTGGTTTAAAATTATTTTGGGCTCCTGCTACATATGTACAAAATATTATAAGCACAGAGAATGAATCCTGCATGGAAATCCAAGAAGGTTTCCCAGAAGAGTGACATATAAGGTTTATATCATCTTTATTTCAAAATTCTCCCCAAATGTCTATTAGGGGTAATGAATGTGGACGGACTCAGAAAAAAATATGACAAAACATAAGCAATGAGTATCTCAGGGTGAAGGACTTTTGATAATTATTTTCTTCTTTTGATTTTGTATACTTCCTGACACTGCAATGCACGTGTTACATTTAGTATAAGAAGACAAAATGGTGTTTTTAAACGTCTCATATCTGATTTTTCCCTTCCATGCCCATCTCCCCCAACCTCTCCATGTTCCATCACTTTTATCTTGACACTCCCCTGCTCAAGACCTACCTGTGGCCTCCTATTGCTTTTCTCCTCAAGCCTTAATAACTCTGCCTGACTTTCAAGCTTCTTCATAATCCATCCCACCCTACCTATCCAGTTGTACTTCCTACTACACACTCTCTGTGGGGAGACATTATCCTAAATTTCAATAGGAAAATGACTATCTTTTCCTTGTTTTGGAGGGCTCTCAGGAAAATACCCCACACTGGCTAATTTTGGGGTAGGTGATAAGAGGCAGAACTAAATACAAAGATGCTGACATATTACTCTTCTTTCTAGAAATTGCCATTATTTATTTACAAGAGTCATGATCGCTACTATTAATAGCTGCATTTCAGGAATTCCCTGGAGGTACAGTGGTTAGGACTCCGCCATTTCACTGCCGGGGGTTCAATCCCTGGTCAAGGAACTAAGATCCCGCAAGCCATGTGGCACGGCCAAAAATATTTTTTTTTAATAAAAAATAATTTTTAAAAAATAGCTGCATTTCATGGATGAGGCTAAATAATTTGCTCAAGGCCATAAGGCTAGAAGGTATAAGAGCCTGGATTAGGACCCAGGTCGTCTGGATGCCAAAGCCACACTCTTTCCATTGCACCAGGCCCTTGGCAAGGGGAACGGTCATATTTATATTCACTATCAGTTGCACTTGTTGATAGATCAGCATCAAAACTAAAAAATTGTTTCTGGGGCTTCCCTGGTGGCGCAGTGGTTGAGAATCTGCCTGCCAATGCAGGGGACACGGGTTCAAGCCCTGGTCTGGGAAGATCCCACATGCCACGGAGCAACTGGGCCCGTGAGCCACAATTACTGAGCCTGCGCGTCTGGAGCCTGTGCTCCGCAACAAGAGAGCCTGCGATGGTGAGAGGCCCGCGCACCGCGATGAAAAGTGGTCCCCACTTGCCACAACTAGAGAAAGCCCTCGCACAGAAACGAAGACTCAACACAGTCATAAATAAATAAATAAATAAATAAATAAATAAAAGAACGTGAATTTCTAAAAAAAAAAAAAATTGTTTCTAACCAAGCTAATTCACTCTCATAGCTCTTTTAGCTTATGCCTCATAATTTATCACATTTTATACTATAGTGTATTTTTGATAATTCTTTTTTATTTTATTTTACTCATTTATTTTTAATTTTTGGCTGCGTTGGGTCTTCATTGCTGCACACAGGCTTTCTCTAGTTGTGGTGAGCAGGGGCTACTCTACGTTGCCATGCACGGGCTTCTCATTGCAGTGGCTTCTCTTGTTGCAGAGCACGGGCTCTAGGTGTGCCGGCTCCAGTAATTGTGGCACATGGGCTCAATAGTTGTGGCGCTCGGGCTTAGTTGCTCCACGGCATGTGGGATCTTCCTGGACCAGGGCTCGAACCCGTGTCCCCTGCATTGGCAGGCAGACTCTCAACCACTGCGCCACCAGGGAAGCCCTGATATTTGTTTCTTATGTGTAAATTTTGTCTCCTTAATCAGATTATTGGTTTAATGAGGTGATGACCATGTGCTAAGCACATACTTAGAACTAACTATAGCACATTCTAAGTACATACTAAGAACTCACATAATGAGAACTCCATTTCAGTTGAATGCTTGCTTTATCAAAGTAGTATCTTAAAGGTTATATAATTCCTAGCTGAAAACCTTGAGTAAAAGGATAATTCACCAACTCAGAGGGTGTTTAATAAATGAAATAATGTTTATACAAAGCTAGGGAGAAGCTAATATATCTCTTATTAAACTAATTATTACATCATCCTTTATCAATATCTCCAAAACACCACGGATTCTGCCAGTCATACAAAGATACACACCTTGTACCATCATCTACAAAAGAAAATACAGATGGACATAAAATTGTCAATGTAATATATTTATGGAACAACATGGGCTACCAGGAGATAGAAAGGTATAATTCAAAGGAGGAGGCTTGCATTCAAGAAGGAGCCTAGAGAAATAATTTAATATGCCTAGAATCTGTTTTTACCCAAAACATACCTGAGAAGGGAAAATAAGTTGGTAGATGGACTCAAGATATTTCTGTAATGCGGTTTACTTAAATATGTTATCAAGTAACTCATAATTTTGAAAATGTCAAAATGTCATAATTTATTAGCATTGCTTTTGGAAAGATGATCTGTATGATGCAACCAATTATGAAATAAAATTTTCTACTTAGTGAAATGTTTTCCTAGTTCCTCTACCCATTTCTGCCTCATCAGAGGGAGTAGAATAACAGAGATTTTGTTATTTATAAAATCATCATCTTCATTAGAGCAAATTACATGACTTCCGTTTCTCATAGGGAGTCTCTCTAGACTCCTTCTATTTCTGTCCCCCTCCAGCATTTTCCTTTTAGATTGGATCATATTTTCATGTACTTGTTTTCATTTTCTAGAGGTACTATATCTCTCCAGTTAGACTATAAGCTCCCTAGGGTTGGTTTTCTCTATTTTCTATAAAATCCCCTTAGCTCTTTGTACAGCAGAGGGCCGAAATAGGCATTTAGTAAATTAAAGTATTATTGGGTTTTATTCTTTTAGGAAGACAGAAATGGGGTCGTCCCTCTGCTTCGCTCCTTGATTCCTTGGGCTTCTCTAAAATCACATTCCCAAATGCAGCACAGCTGAAATAACAGCAGCACCAGCTTGCATTTTTACAGTACCATCTACTTTTCAAAGTGTTTTTACATCTCTTATCTCATTTATTTCTCACCAAAATCCTATGAGGTAAGTAGAGCAGATATGGCTCGTCTCATGTGATAGATGGTAAAATAGAGGAAGGGAGAGGTTAAGTGACTTGCCCAGTCCCTCACCACTCCAGCCCATCTGCCAGAATTATCTTCCTAAAAATAAATATAAACATGACATTCCCCTGCATAAAATCATCAGCAGGACTCTGGCTGTCTACAGGGTAAAGTGCAAACTCTTTAGCAGGGCACGCAAGTCCCTTCACATCTGGCCCCATGCTCCTGACCAGCTTCGTCTTCCACGGCTTCCACCCGGCACTGCACCCTCCCCCAGCCACGCGGAGCTCCCACCATTCACGTCAGCGGCTCTCAAGACCGCACGCCTTTGCACGCGCTGCTTCCTCTGCCTGGAATGCTCTTTGGGGTTTAAACCTCTCACTACCACCTTCCAACTTGAGAGATTCCTATTCAGTCCTCTATGTGTAGGTCAGGCGAAACTTCCCTTACAGTCTTGCTTCTGGCTTCCGGCCTGCTGGGTGAGTTGGCCACTCCTTTCTGAACCACTGGCCCCTGCCTGGTTACTCCCTCTTATCCTGATGGATTTTTTTTCTTTTTTTTCTCAGTGGAACTTATCACCTTCCAATATAATATCTGATTTGCTTATTTATTAAGTCTTCTCATCTGTCTCTCTGTGATGGAATGTAAGCCCCACAAGGGCATGGACCTTTGCTGGTTTTGTTCCCTGGTGTGTCCCAGGTGCCCAGACAGTGTCTGACACACAGTAAGTGTGCAGGAAATTCAGAAAGCATTAGTTAAGCAACTGTGATTCTGGCGCTGAGGCTACAGAGATGAGATACAGTCCTTCCGGCCTAGGAGAAGGAGAAAGGAACTAAAGCACCATGATGCGAGCAGGATGCTGAGTGCAGTGATAGTGGTATGTGCTGGGGGAGATGAGAGCACAGATAAGGAGCGGGGCCAGGCCGGGTGTACATGGAAACAGCCCCGACAGGAAAGGCTTAGGCTTCATCCAGAGGGCAATATGTAAAGAGAGACTTGACAGCCGTGCACGAGTTCACCGAGTTCAGAAGGAGGTGGGGAGAATCTTTGCATTTGAGAAATTACAAGGAACTTTTATAGCTTAATATTAGGGTGTATATGGGGGTGGGATATAAGGCCAGGGAAGTAAAATCTGTTTATATCCATATAGAAGAGGGAAACAGAGCTCCTGGGTGTAAAGGGCCAAGTCTTTGCCTCAGATTCAAATGTAATTAGGTTGTTTTTACCTCCAAAACAACTATGCTTCGGAACACCCTTTCTCTGTAATGAAAAATGCCAGAAATGATTAATTCTGATGTTAATAATTTAGAGAGGAAAAGTCTGGAGTCAGGGCATTAGACCTTGATCTCCTGAGACTTTAGAAGAAACTCCTAGAGAGCGTATCTTGAGATATTAATCCTGCTCATTCACGGAGCTTCTGGATCAGCAGAAATTTGATATGTTTTCCTTTATTAAGCTCTTTCTTTTTCCCTTTTATAGTTTGAAAAGAATTTTCATAGCTAGAGGTATATCTAGTTAGAGATGAATTGTGGTACTTGGCTTAATTTCAAGAGAGCAATATTTTTATTCTTTGAGCAGCTCAATGTTTTTAAGCCATCTGATGAGTATCAAGCACTGTGCTAGGCCCTTGCTACAAAGACCAGTAACCCAGGGCCATGGCTGTTGAGGGGCTCATAGACTATAGGGATAGGCAGACATATGAGTATAATGAAATGTTGTAGGGATCAAATATGGAAGTATGCACAGGAAACAAAGTGCAGACAAAGAAGAGAGTGCTTCATTCCTCTGGGGAGACGGAGAGAGGGAAGTGTGCACACCACACAAGGCTTCCCAGGAGAGGTGATGCTTGATCAGAGTCTTGAAATTTAGTGTGTGTTCATCGGCAGACAGTGGACATTCAGGGTAAAGGGAGAAGCACAAGCACAGGCTTGAGACTATGAAACAGGCTGGTGAGTAAGGAAGTACAAACAATTCAGTATGACTGGACCTGGGGTGGGTGTGTGTGTGTGTGTGTAGGCAGTGAGGTACATGACCCTTTATATGCTATGTTAAAGACTTGGGATTTCATTCAATCGGCCAGTGTTTCTCAAATTTTGATCCAAGGAACACTTGTCTCAGACTGTTTTAGAAGGTCCTCATTAAAATGCAGATCCCTGGGCTCTAATGATTCAGAATCTCAAGAAGAATGATGAGTGAGGTCAGAAAGACCAAGAGTCTGCAAAGCTCTCTAGGAGATTCCTAAGTTTGAAGACTGCTATTATAAGCAATGGGGAGACATTCAAAGTTTTAAATAGAGGACAACAATCAGATTTGCTTTTACAAAGATTTTGTTTTTAGTAGTATTGTGCAAGATCCTCATCCCAGATGCATACATGGTCTAGGCATGTAAAATAAATGACTAAAGTAGGCTGCATGGAATGATCTGGGAGTGGTGGGGACTGAGGCAAACCAAAGAGCACAACCTTGGCTAAGGGAGTGGTCATTGTGTAGCCTCAGCCAATTATTGACAAGTAGGAATTTTAACCCAGTGCTGTCAGACTGTTCACTTTTTCAAAATAAAGTGGTCATCTATATTTTCATGTAAAATCTCCCAGTATTTACATACTGGCTATATCAGTAAGGTTCTTAGTTACAAAGAACAGAAACAGATTCTGGATGATAAAGCAGAAAATACATTTATTAAAAAGATATTTAACCTAGGAAAGCTACTTAGAAAATTGTTTGGCAAACATATGTATACCTCGTGTTCCAACCTCATCCCTAGATACATACCTAACTAAAAGGTATGTTCCCCAAAAGACATGTAGTAGGATATTCATAGGAGCGCTATGAATCTTACAAGAAATGGAAATGTCCCAAATGCCTATTAATAGAAAGGATAATATAGTATAATGCTTTTACACAGTGGAATACTGTGTACAATGAGAATGAACGATCTACAACTACATGCAGCAAATGATAAATCTCACAAACATAACATTGAGCAAAAGAAGCGAGAAACCAGAGTACATATTGTGTGATTCCATTTATATTTAACACAAAAACAGGCAAAACTAATCCATGCTGTTTGAAATCTAAATAGTGTTTACCACTATTCTGTTGTGATTGTTGTCTTAGGAGTGTTGTGATTGGAGGGGAACACAACAGGGTATTTTGAGGTTCTCATGGTGGTCTCTTAGTTTGGTTCTGGGTACATTGTTATGTTTGTTTGTGAAGATTTATTGAGCAATACATTTATGATATGTGCAGAGGTGTCCCTAGCATGTTTGTTTGGTTTTTTTTTTTTTTTTTTAATTTTTTATTTATTTATATTTTATTTTTGGCTGTGTGGGGTCTTCGTTTCTGTGCGAGGGCTTTCTCTAGTTGCGGCAAGCGGGGGCCACTCTTCATCACAGTGCACAGGCCTCTCACTGTCGCGGCCTCTCTTGTTGCGGAGCACAAGCTCCAGACGCACAGGCTCAGTAGTTGTGGCTCACGGGCCTAGTTGCTCCATGGCATGTGGGATCTTCCCAGACCAGGGCTCGAACCCGTGTCCCCTGCATTGGCAGGCAGATTCTCAACCCCTGCGCCACCAGGGAAGTCCAGCATGTTTGTTTTTAAACACCTACTCACCTACATGACAAAATAATTTTCAATGATAGTCATGAAATAAAACTAAAATAATAGTGGCCATAAAAGAAATGTAGATAGTGAAATCTTTCTTTACTTAAATTTTATATACATGTATATACCTATGCACACACACACACATATATATGTTTTTAAATAATTAACAATCTAAAAAAGAAATTTTGATTTTAAATATATTGTTCATATTCAAGAAAATATATTATGTATGAAGTAAAATTTACACTTACCATACAAAAATATTACATCTTGCAGTTTCATCTCTGTTTCACTGTTTTATATTTTGAACACAAATAAAAACTTCAAGTACTCACATAGACTGATAGAACTGAAGTAATTCAAGTTCTATTTCTTTGTTTTTACAACCACTGTACTACCAGTCATTTATTTTAAACCTCCTATGTAAATGCAAAAGTCTGCAGAACCATAATCTGTGCTGAAAGCCAGCTCAAAAGGTTTCAGGCCTTTAAGATGTACTCTTGAAATGTATACATGTAACTGAGCCCACAGTTGTCAGGGCCTAACTGTACAACTGGGTGTCCTCCAAATTAACTTCTTTATAAAATACAATGCTTACTAAAGGATGGGAAATAAAACGGTGCTGATTTGACTCGTGTGTGTGCGTGTGTGTGTGTGAGTGTGTGTGTATAATGTATATATAGTTCTCTACATATTATATATGTGTATATATATATAGTTACTTCTAAATATGTCAGTGATCAAATAGTCCTCCCTGAAAAAAATATTTTCATGGTTAAGTTTTAAGCATTTGGTGCAGTTACTATTGAATTTTTTAATGAATATATTTATATTGATATTATATAATTATATAATATCATTATATTATGTTATATATAATAATATTTTAGAGAGATATATATCTTTTTAAATGATCCACAGACAAAGCACCTCATTATTGTGCCCTTTTCTGTATGCATATTATGTTTCAATAAAAAGGTAAAAAGAAGAAGAAAGACTATCTGGGGCAGCTCACAGAAGCGTTGGGCAAACTGGACTAACAGGCTTGAGGCTATTTTTGAAACAACACCCCGGACCACGTGGCCCACCTGGCCTAACAGAACCATTTCTGCAGCTGCTGCTGCCCCAGGGAACATAAGAGGAAGTCACCGCTGCCAGTGCTGCCCCTGAAAGCCAGAGACCTCCACCACCACCTTTGCCCAGCAAACAGATATGCATGGAGCTTTCTTCTTCAATTGCCATATATTATTTTCAAGTGGGTCTATCTAACCGATGGAGCCTAAGGTCAAATTTGGAGGAATTTGTCTTCTGGATTCCCCCTCAAGGGAGGTGGGAATTAGAAGGTAGGAAATCATAACAAGTATGCCCAAAAAGTGATAGGTAGTCAAAAAATATGAGAAAGTCCACTACAGCATACTTCTTTAGCTATTCAACATTAATATGTCATTATTTTAAACTTAATAACAACACATGAACAATCACAATAAACTTCTCCTATTGATCATAGTGCAAATGTCCCTGATGCAAATAAAAACACTCTCTCTCTGTCCCAAAGGGAGACAATCTAAAAAAAAATCTCATCCAAGTACTGTACCCAGTTGAATCTTAGCTCTCTGGATGATGTGCAGGTCCAGATATGACACCTCCAGGTCCCCTGACCTTAACACTAAAAGATAAGATAACTGCCCCCTATGTATTGAATACACAATAGAAAAGGAGCAGGAATGCAGTAGTAACTTCAGTTCAGGAAAGAGAATAGGAAACGTTGCAGCCATAGGAAATATCAAACCCTGTATTCTGGCAGTGAGAAGGAGGACTCCGTGCCTTGGTGGTGGTATAAGATCTGGTTCTGCCCTCTGGAGGAATCCTCCTGGCCCATTATTATCCATGGCCTCGTGGATAATAGGCCATGGATAAGGGCTTTAGAAAGGATGCCCTTCCTGGGGACCTCACAGGACCCTCTCAGTCTACTTCTAATAGGTGTGAGTTTAGGAACCTGGGGTGGCTTAAGGGGTTGAAGAATTATAGGCTGTTGCTAGACAAGTCTGGAATTTCTTTGACAACATACTGTTGTGAGACAATTTTCCTTGAGTTTCTTGTCTCTCTAATATCTTATATGCAGAGGCACTGATCACCCTTTGTCTCAGACTATCTTTTCAAGGGTGTTTGTGTAGAAAACAGCCTTGGAAGATAGAGATAGTGTTTCCCTCCAGAACAAAGGGCAAACATGCTTACAGTCCATTATAAACTATTTGGGATCCCTAAGCTCAGGGTTACTTTCCTGTAACGTGCACATCTGACACACATCTGGGCCCATCCACCCCATCTTTTGAGACTTTGCTGAAAGTGGCAAGGAGTAACCAGAATATGTCTACATGGATTATATCTACTCTTTCCCCCAACAACAACATAAAATATCATGGTTTATGTCCCAAGAAATAAAAGAAGACAGTTTTCCATGGAGAATGTTTTGACATCATTTAACAAGGTTCATGCTGTTTCTAAGCCTGAAAAATCTGGGTCCTCATTGTCAAATCCTTACTTCTTTCCGTAAGTCAATACCATACTTTAGGTTCTCTTGTTGGAAGCACTCTACTTCTGGTACCAAATCTGCTTGGTTAAATTGGCTCCAAGTAACAAAATAACACTGATGTATAGTGGCTTAGACAAATAAGGTGTGAATTTTCCCCACAAAGCTAGAAATCTAGAGTTCCCCAGGGCTGAAAGGGTGGTTCCATAGTGAACCAGGACCCAGGTTCCTTCTAGCTTTCTACTCCAGCCCTTTAGCAAGTGAAATTCATCCTCAGCTTGCTACCTTGTGGTTGCAAAGTGGCTGCTCCACTTCCAGCTTCATGTCTACAACCAAGGTAGCAAGAAGGGGAAAGGCAGAAGTTAAGTATGCTTCCATTCAAAGAACTTTGGAAAAAGCCCATGTAGCAACTTTCCCGTCATTTTATCAGCCCCAAGATATCAAATCCTCACCCCCAGCTGCAAAAGAGGCTGGGAAACACAATTCTTTAGGTAGGCATGATGCCATACTGAACAAAAGAAGGGTTCTGCTAGTACAGTAAAAAGAGAAAACATGTATTGGATACGTTACTAGCAATGTCTGCCACAGCAATTAATTTTTTAAACATTTAAGTGCTTTATAGGACAAATAAATATACCTTTAAGCTGTATCTGTGCTGCAGATTCTCTGAGTACAATCTCAGAGAATTCATGGCCAGATAGTGAAAGTGAAGGTAAGAGAACACATAGGAGACAACTTCTACAGTCCAGACAAGAAATGATGAGGGTCTGAATCGAAAAGCTAATCAAAAGGGCAGAAAAGCTGTTCAGAGTTGGGGGAAAATAGTGCCTCCCTATTTCTGACGTTTCCTTCCAGGTGAAGAGAGCTCTACAGAATGTCCATTTTGACACTTGTGGTTTCTCCATACCTTTACCTCCCTCTGCCCAATGGGCAGGTGAGTGATTTCTCTGATCAGTACCTGTGGGAAGAATAACTAGGAGCATTTCAGGTCCACCATTTTGCACTAGGGAGTGGACTCCCCCCCACCCCACCCGTGGAGAGCAGCCTTGCGCTGGAAACTGGAGGTTCCTTTCCCTACTGGCCTTGTGTAGTGGGGAACCAGTCCATCACTGCCTTTTCTCCTCTTGGCCACAGACAGCATGAGTTCTATCCTCCTCCACTGTGTAAGTCTTACCATATCGGAGGCCTTCCTATCCAGGAGGCTAGGTGGATAAATCTTCCACATTCTGGAGTTGAGGTTTACCCAGCATATTTAGTTAACAGGTCAAAAGCCACACCATATGATCTATCTCTATCAACAATGAAGATGCTTCTTCTTCCCCCATCTGCCTCTCCTGTATATTATTTATTTCTTTTTAAAAACAGCTCTGTTGGTATAATTCACGTACCATACACTTCACCCATTTAAAATCTACAATTCATTCATTTTTAGTATATTCACAGAGTTGTGCAACCAGCACCACAATCAATCTGGGAACATTTTCATCACTCCCTAAAGAAACCTCTTACCCTTTAGTTATCGTTCCCCCTTCTTCCCCTTCAACCCCTTCCCCGCCCAGCACACCACCAATAGAATCATACAATATGTGTTGCTTCTGGCCTCTTTCACTTAGCATAATATTTTCAAGATTCTTTCATGTGGTAGCATGTATCAGTCCTCCATTCCTTTTTATTGCCAAATAATATTCCATTGTATAAATATACCATATTTTGTTTATCCATTCATCAATTGATGGACGTTTGACTAATATGAATGTTTTTGGCTATTATGAATAATGCTGCTATGAACACTTGTGTATATGTTTTTGCATGGACATATATTTTCAATTCTCTTGTATATATGCCTAGGAGTGGAAATTCTGCATCATATGATAACTCTATGTTTAGCCTTTTAAGAAACTGCAGACTGTTTTCCAAAGTGGCTGTACCACTTTACATTCCCATCATCAGTGTATGAGCGTTCCAAATTCTCTACATCCTCATCAACACTTGTTATTGTCTATCTTTTTTATTGTAGCCATTCTAGTGGGTGTGAAAGGGTATCTCGTTTTGGTTTCGATTTGCATTTCCCCAATGGCTAATGAATGCTCTTCTCCTGACCTGGATGACAGTTACATGTATATGTTCACTGTGATAATTCATCGAAGTATACAGTTATGATTGGTGCATTTTTCTGAACATGTTACACTTCAATAAAAAGTTTATTTTGAAAGCACATATTCCACATCAGGTAAAGACTTCTTATATTCTATTTTTAAAATGAAATCATTACCAAGCAACAAAAAAGGAGACAAGAGCAGCAGCTTTCAAGTGAGACAGACCTGGATAGGAATCCATTCTGACTGATGCTCTGTGTCTCAGGCTGGCAAAGCTGCCTAACTCCTCTGAGCCTCTGTTGCTTCATCTTTCAATAAAATTTTAAAAATAATAATACCTCACAGGATTGTGGTTAGTGCAGCTCATATAGGAGCTAAAAATCATGTTTTTTCCAAAAATGTAAAAATTATTAGCTCATAAAACTACTATTGCATTCACATGGTTTGCAGTTGATACGCCTCTTGACTAGCGCAGTAAGATTTTCCCTCTGGTATAGACATGTCTTTCTGAAATCATTTTAAAAACATAAATGATAAATGTGTCTTCTTTGGATTCAACAGATTTATGAATGTTTCAATAATCGGCTATGTCATGTGAAGAAGTTAACCTTACGAATTTGGGGAAGTTAACTGGGAAGATTAATGTTTTCTAATGGTCAAAGTGTTTGAGATTTAAAGCACTGTATTAGTTCCACTGCTGAATCTACAGCTCAGGTGCAATATATTTCAGTAAGCCACCAATTAACTGGCTTAAACATTAGTTGTTTCACCTGCAAAGTCACTATAATCATATGTTGTATCACTAGTATAAAAGTTAATTATTAGTTATAAATCTCTGAGACCCTAAGATGATGGTTGCTTTGTAAATTCAGTGTTATACCACAACAGCACTAAGAGAGATTCCAAGATTCCCACCATAAACACACATTACAAAAAGTTGTTAACTTACACTTACATAAACTTTTTATTTACAAAATTATGACTTTAGATTTCAAACTTTTCTCTCTGTGCCAATCAGGATTAGATTCAGTTGTATATGAGAGAAATCCTATATAATGGTAGATTAAATGAGATGGAGGTTTATTTTTTTCTTATGTAAAACAAGTCTAGAGGCAGGCAGTCATGGGCTGTTACTGCATCTTCCTGATGTCATCAGGGATATAGGCTCTTCCATCTTTCCTTTCCATTATCTTGGCTTCTACCTTTAAGGCCACATCTTGGTTTTAGTTTGGTTACTGCAACTCCCACCATCAAGTACATGTGTTCTTAGGCAGCAAGAAGGAGAAAGAGAAAAGGACAAAAGAGGCTGGGTCTGCTCCTTGTATAGAGCTTTCCCAGAAGCTCCTCCCAATATTTCCATTTACATCTCATTGGCTACCCCAGCCATAATAAGGCTGATAAATTTAGTTGCATGGAAGGGTTCATTGTCACATCTACACTACAGGGAGGACTTGCTACTAAGGAATAAGAGGATGGATAGCAGGCTGACAAGTAGCAGTCTGTGCCACACTTTTTTCCCCAACTCTTTTCAATGTCTTTCTAGAATGTTGTAATCATCTATTTTTCATTCAAAATTAGAAGTTAAAGCAATGATGGATATCATTGCTTTATATCTGACATATCAAATATATGTCAATTTAGTTAGTTAACTTTTATGATATCATTCACTAATAAACAAATATTTATTACTCCTTCTTTGTATCAGCCACTTCCATAAGCAAAGGAATGAAATAATGAACACATTCTCGCCTTCTCAAAGCTCCCAGGATATTGATTCCGTAAAAGGACGATGATTAAGTATTATAAATAATGCCCATTTTGGGGCTTCCCTGGTGGCGCAGTGGTTGAGAATCTGCCTGCCAATGCAGGGGACACGGGTTCGAGCCCTGGTCTGGGAAGATCCCACATGCCGCGGAGCAGCTGGGCCCGTGAGCCACAATTACTGAGACTGCGCGTCTGGAGCCTGTGCTCCTCAACAAGAGAGGCCACGACAGTGAGAGGCCCGCGCACCGCGATGCAGAGTGGCCCCTGCTTGCCACAACTAGAGAAAGCCCTTGCACAGAAACGAAGACCCAACACAGCCATAAAAATAAATAAATTAATTAATTAAAAAATAATAATAATAATAATGCCCATTTCGAATGGGTTACCCTTTAAAATATAGCATTATTATTTAGGTAATCAACTACATGTACTATTTTAGTAGAAAAATATACTTCTATTTATCAGATGAATAATTCTATAGTTTTGAGACACTTGATATATACTTGAAGACAAATTTTGGATATCAATATCATGCAACACATTCTTCTTGCAAAAAAATGTAGTTTTTGTCCAATGATAAAATTTCAGGTGAATATATTAATATGGTCCTTTCACATAAGATAATTAAAAATATAGCTAAATCCAGGTTTTCCAGAATTTTTAATCAGAAAGAACAAGGAGATATTACTAGAGGGAAAGCAGACAAAATAAACAGTAAAGGAAAATATAAATATAAATATCAATATCAATATTTGGCTGTATTTTAAAAAAATCAGCTAGAGAATATTGTCTTTTAGAAAACAGGGGACCTGTTCAACATCTTGGTACTAATTCATTTTTTGAAAGTGCCTAGATATGTTTTTAAGAAACTCTAAGACTATGATACAATAATAACAGGTTGCTATTGTGGCAGTATAAATGACAACTCTTATTTTATTGCCTTTAACACACCAGTTGACCTGTATTTTATTCCGGGCACAGGATCAAGTTGAAATTGGCTAGCTCAAATTTCAACTGGCTCCAGATTTCTTCAGCTGGCTCCAAACTTTTTTATCTGAAACATTTGGAACATATGGAACATGCCATATATAGAAGAATAGACAATATTTCTTGTACCACTTGTCTAAGTTAAGGGAGATTTGCCTCCTTTAAAAAGGAAAAAAGTCCACAGAACACTTATTTTGTTTAACAAAATAGAGCTAAAATTTTTTGATTCATTTAAAAACCAATTAGATCTGAGATATTATTTTTAAATGAATATTAGTCCCCCTCATCCAGGCAACGACAATCTATAGTGCTGCCACTTAAGATTAATTTGTATTCTCTAGAGATTTATATAAGTGGAATCATACAGTATGTCTGGCTTCTTTCACACAACAAATTATTTTGATTCATCCATATTGTTACATGTATCGATAGTTCATCCTTTTTTTATTGCACAGCAGTATTCCATTACGTGAATATATAACAATTTGTTTATCCATTCACCTGTGGGTTGTTTTTTTTTTTTTTTTGGCTGGGCTGCGCGGCTTGCAGGTTCTCAGTTCCCCGACCAGGGGACCAGGGATTGAACCCAGGGCCACTGTAATGAAAGACTGGAATCCTAACCACTAGGCCACCAGAGAATTCCCTTCTTATTGAGTTTTGAAAGTGCTTTATATATTCTGGATACAAGTCCATACCAGATGTGTAATTTGCCAATGTTTTCTCCTAGTCTGTGGCTTGTCTTTTCATTCTCTTAAGTGTCTTTCAGAGAGCAGAAGTTCTTAATTTTGATGAAGTGCAATTTGCCAATTTCTTTTCATTCATGGATCATGTCCTTCAGAGATGTATCTAAAAAATCTTTGGTCACAAACCCAAGGTCACAAAAATTTTCTTCCGTGTTTTCTCCTAAAAGTTTAATTAACAGTTTTAGATTTTATATTTAGGTCTAAGATTCATTTTAAGTTCATTTTTCCATATGGTAAAAGTATGGATTCAGTTTCATTTTTCTCAAATATGAATATACAATTGTTCCAGCACCATTTGTTTAAAAGATTAAACTGCCTTTGTATCTTAGGCAAAAATCAACTGACCATGTGTAAGTTTATTTCTGAGCTCTCTTTTCTCTTCCTTTGATCTAATTGTCTACCTTGATGTCAATATCACACTATCTTGATTACTATTACCATTTTGCATTCCTACCACTAATTTATCAGAGTTCCAGTTGCTCCACATCCTTATTAGGACTTGGTATTGTTTTTTTTAAATTAGCTTTTGTGGTATGTGTGTAGTGGTATCTTATCATGTTTTTGATTTGCATTAAAACTGGATTGTTCTCTTTCTTACTATTGAGTTTCCCATCTTTTTTTTTTAAACTTAATTTTCCCTAATTTCCTAAACAATACCCATCTTGGGTGCGTATCAAGGCCTCCATGTTGTTTTTCTTGCTTTTTCAAATAAGAAGCAAGCTTGCAATTACTGCAAGTAGATAGTCTGCCCCAGAATGTTAGAAGGCATTGGCTTGAATTCAGGCCAAACTTTGGAGTCCCCTTGAGTTCCTCTTTCTCTCACACCCCTTACCTGACCTGTCAGTAAATCTTATCAGTTTTACCATCGAGAATTCAATCAATTTCTCACCACCACTCCACCACCTTCTCTTGCTCTGTCTCTGTAATAGCTTTCTAACCAGTTTCCCTACTTGGGTCCTTGCTCAACTTATATCATCTTGCAACACACCTGCCAGAGTGATCCTTTACAAAAAAAGTTGTTTGACCTCCTCACTCCTCTGTTCAAAACCTGTTAGAGGCTTGTTAAAGTCAAAACCAAATTTTTTTTATAGCCTACAAGACCATGATCTGGCCATGGCTATCTCATCTCCTATCCCTCTCCTCCTCAAATCCAGCCCACAGGCTTCCTTGCACCTGCTTCAAGTCCTTTCCTTGCTGTCTTCTGCATGAAAAGCTCTCCTGCAGATTTCTCCATTGGTACTTTCTTCATTTCCTTCACTTCTCAATGACATGTGAGCCATTTTCTTTGCTCACTCTATCTAAAATGGCATGCACGCACACTCACACACACAGCACCCCTTTCTCTGTTGTTCTACTGGTGCTAATTAACATGTTACATAACTATTGAATAACAGCTAATACATCCAGAGTTCACCGTGTTTTAATTGCTTTATATATTAATCTACTTAATCCTCAGAACAGCACCATGAGTTAAGTACTTGATTTAATTTTTCCAGAGAAACCTGGAACGCAGCGGTTAAGCAACTGCCCCAAATCACACATCCATCAAATGGTGCAGCAGGGATTCCACCCCAAGAAATTCGATTCTGGAGTCTGTGCTGTAAAACACTACGCCATTCAGGGCTGCGTTTCTAATTACTTTGTACTGTTTGTTTCTGTGTGCCCCCAATGGAATGTAAGCTGCACGTGGGGGAGCTTATTTTGAAAACTGCTATCGCCGGGGTGGAGAGCACTGCCTGCTTGCTAGCTAGTTCCTCAGTAAAGGCTGAAATGTGGGTTAAATTATAACTCGAAGAAAAATCGCCCCAAAATTTCAAAAGGGTAGGTGGGCTCCGTGAGGCGCAAGCGGGGCGATAATACGGAACACAGACCACACCCCATCTACCAGAGTCAGAGGCCACGAGAGACCACGCAGGAAGCTGGCCCCTTGGGCTCATCCCGCCTCCGCCTCCGCCTCCGCCCCGCCCCAGCCAGAGCGCGCGCTGCGATTGGCCTCCGTGGCTTCGCCCGCCCTGGTGACCCCGCCCCGCAAGACCCGCGCAGGCTGACCCGGAAGCGGTTGTGAGGCGCCGCCGCGCGGCCCAGCTCCTTTTTCCGGTCGGCGTGGTTTGCGAGCTGAGTGCCCTAAGTGCTCCGGCCTTCGCCATGAGTGTCCCGGCGTTCATCGACATCAGCGAGGAAGATCAGGTGTGCTCCCGGACGGCTGATGCCGCCAGGGTGGGGTGTAGGGGAGGCTCAGGAGTGTGAGGGGCCGAGTCGGGGCCGAGCCAGGGCCGGGCGAGCGGGACGCCCGGGAGCCGAGAGCCGCGGTTCAGTCCTCCACACCTCGGAGTGGGGAGGCCGCGAGGCAGGGGGGCGCGTTCCTGGAGGCCTGGGGTTGCCCGCCGGCGAGCACTCCCAGTGCTGGGCCCGAGGCTTGACGGCCAACTTCCTGGTCGGCGTCGTGGCTCTTCCAGCCTGGAGTCACTTCTGTCTGTCGACACGGTACTTTTTGACTCATTGAGAAGGGTATCTGCTTCCGTCCTCCAAATGCAGCCACATCCGGAGTGGGAGGTGGCGAATCTTTAGACGGCGTAAGCAGTTCAGGGAAAAATAATTTGGTACTAAAGATCAAAATGGCTTTATTATTATGTGACCACAAGGGCACAGGTGACGCCTATTTTATATGTAGGCCGTATTTTATATTCTTACATGAGCAAGAGTGAGAGTTCTGCAATCTGAAAGCATAACGTCAATTCCACCCTCATACTTTGAGGCATACACTTGGTGAAAAATCTTAATATTTTTAAATTTTCTGTTTGGGGTTTGCTCTTTGGTTTGCATGGCTCATGCTTCTCATTTTCCCCATAACAAAAGTTAAACTTTAGTTGGTGGGAGTTAAACTAAACTTGAAATGATTTTCTCTAATTTTGCAGAACTGAAAACTATTCTGTGAAGTCGTTAAGGGTTGTCATTTTGTATTTTTCTGCTACTCCACTAACATGGAAATTTTGGTTTCGATAGAAGAGAAAATATCAATACTAGTGTAAGATAACTTTTAGAATTGCAGATGTGATTTTTTTTTCCCTTGGTAGAAATGCAGACCTTCAGTCCTGAAGAGCAAAGTAAGAAGGGGAAAGAAAAATGGGGGAACAAAAGGCTAGGGAACGACTTGAGCATAATTAGAAAAGAAGATGTGCAAGGAAAAAAAAGCCTATCTGAGTAGGAATGGAATCACGTTATCAGCAATTGGCTATTAGGTGACTGAAAAAAAGTTTTTTTTTCTAACATAGAAGAGGGTTTGTAGATGCAGGAAGTTCTTGTCATTGATTATATTAGTTTTAAAGTGTCATTTCTAGTTAAGTTATGCTAATGTTCTTGTTTCACACTGGCCATTCCTTTTGGGTAAATAGGTGACTGCTTTGGGAGTTAAACTTTGGTCATATTCTCTGATTAGAGTTAAGTGGCGTTCAGAGTCCTTGTTTCCTTTTCTTTGCTTTTACCACTCCATAACCACCTGTGGCCAGTAAGGATGACAGATGAAAACAATAAACTGTTGATTGAATAGTTTGCTTTGTGGGTACAAAACAGAAACTGAACAGATGCCTTTGGGGGGATAGGGGGGACCATACCATGTTTCCTTCATAGAGAAATATGCAGTGATATTTTTGTGCACTCTGATATGGTGAGGTTTGTTTTATGAAATCTTGTTTATAATACCAACTCATGTGAAGTTACTGTGTTATCTGAAAGGATAGCACCATCAGAGCAACAGGTTTAATACACTTAGGTAGCCAGACGTATTTGTGGGTTTAGAAATGTGATGCCTACATATTTGCTAATGGTATCCCTACATCTCCATTTCAGTTCTTCATTTTATTATCTTAAACGCTGTTTGCATTCATGTGTGGTTGCCATAAATACCAAGTCCTCAGAAGAATAAGTTGTTAAATATTATATATGTATTAGAGTAGAAAATATCTAAATACCTGGATGTAGTACTATAGTTATGTTTTTATAGGTCCAAAAGTGCTTTCTGATACAGGTATGCATTTTAAAGGAGTAATTACATCGTAGATGCAATTTGATAGAAACATTTTATTCAAGGTGACATTCAAAGGCATCACCTTTTTATCTTTTTATCTCCCACAGCGCTTATCTTAGATAGGTCCTCACACATTTAATTAACAAATGATTACTCTCTTGCCAGGGTGATGTCTGTAACTTTTTAAAGTATTGTGTTATGTAGACCTGAGAGCAATAAAACTTCTTTAAAAGAAATCAGATCAGTTATTCCCTTCCCCCACTGCCCCTCCCCCCCCCCCAAAAAAAAACAAAAAAGCTTTGGGTTATATTAGAAAGGTTTTTGCTGCATACTGGAAGTCCAGCAGGATATATAGGTGATATGAGAGAAATTTGACAGTGATCAGTGTGGGTCATAGTGGGTCTGTGTAGCCACTTGTTGAGGAAAACCTGTGGGGCTGTGATGGTGGATGAGCTGGGGGAAAGGCACTTTAACATAATTAAAAGTTATCATTAAGTGCTGGGTTTACATTTTATTTTTTTAAAAATACGTCAGAATGTTTTGAGATCTTGTGTTTTGTGATTCATAGTTCGTTTTATAGATACATAGCAACCCTATTTGATTCAACAGGCTGCTGAGCTTCGAGCTTATTTGAAATCTAAAGGAGCTGAAATTTCAGAAGAGAACTCAGAAGGTGGACTTCATGTAGATTTAGCTCAAATTATTGAAGCTTGTGATGTATGTCTGAAGGAAGATGATAAAGGTTTGTCTTTAATTTTTTATATTATTTACTAATCATAGAGGACCTACTTTTAAAACTTTCATGTGAATTATATTTGTTTTGTTTTAGACCTTAGAACTTTTAAGCAGTGTTGTTTTTAATCTTATCTTTGCACACACTTTCAGTTTATTCTCATCTGTTATACTCATGAAATAAGCCTATTTTGATAAAACATCTTTTTTACATGTTTTTTGAGTGTTATTGCACACAGTATTTCAGAATGAACTGAAGGAAAAAATGAAACTCTTCATAAGGTTTAGATTAATATGAGATGGGATACAATTTCAGGTAATCTAAAAGCCCATTTAATTATTTGGCTGATTCCCTATTTATTGAGATAAAATGGGAAATTTTGAAAATTGGGAGTCCTAAAATCTCTAGTTAACGTTTGAGATTAAACTTGGTGTACGATTAGCATCTTGCTAGTAAAAATTAAAACTGTATACTACATAGACATGTAAATCAGTCTTCTGTTTTACTGGTTGAAAACCAAATCTTGGGTAGTAACTTCCTCCTCCTTTAATAAAATGTGTGAGTTGCTTTCTGAATGATAACTATACAACAGAACTGGTTTAGTTTGAATTCATGTGTACTATGTTTTTTAGTATAATGCACACCATTGAAGGAAAAGTGTTCTTTAGAACTGCTTTACAGTAGCCAGAGAACCTTTTAAGTGTTTTATGTTTAATGGTCTTTGGTGTATTAAAACACTGGAAATACATGTTTAACAAGATACATTGAATATTATAGTATCACTGTTGTGTCATCCGTACATGTGTAGATGTTGAAAGTGTGATGAACAGTGTGGTATCCCTCCTGTTGATCCTGGAACCAGATAAGCAAGAAGCTCTGATTGAAAGCCTGTGTGAGAAACTGGTCAAATTTCGGGAAGGTGAACGCCCATCTCTGAGACTGCAGTTGTAAGTTAAGAACTGGAAGAGGCTCAGTTTTTCAAGGGGCTCTTCATGTTACTGTCATTTAATGGTTAAAAGCAAGAATTCTAGAACTTGACTGTCACCTGTGACTTTTATTGGTGGTGTGTCTTTGGACAAGTCACTTTCCTGTGCACCATTTCCCTCCGTGTAATGTGACGTTCTTAATAGTATCCCTTTCAAGTTTGTTGTCAGAGCATATAACTTCAATTTAGTCACCATAGTTACTGATCTCCAGCATTGTTTTATTGTTTGTTTGTTAACCAGGCTAAGCAACCTTTTCCATGGGATGGATAAGAATACTCCTGTAAGATATACAGTATATTGCAGCCTCATTAAAGTGGCAGCATCTTGTGGGGCCATCCAGTATATTCCAACTGAGCTGGATCAAGTGAGTTTTCATGTGAAATACTTGTTCTGCTTATAAGAAGTATAGTTTTATAGCTCAAATAAGCAAATATGTCTTCTAAATGTTATCTTTTAAATTGTGAAAATATGTTCACTGTGTCACTAAATTTTCTCCTTTTTGTCAATCCCGTTGTAGGTTAGAAAATGGATTTCTGACTGGAACCTCACCACTGAGAAAAAACACACCCTTTTAAGGCTACTTTATGAGGCACTTGTGGATTGTAAGAAAAGGTATTCAGAATTAATGTACTGACTTAAAACATAATGGCAATATAAGTAATTGAGACTTTTTTAAGGACAGGTAGGATAAGTGATTTTGCTCTACTTCGTTCTCTAAGGAGTTGCTATAAATTTCACCTACTAAATTAAAGATAACTGCAAAGTTTAAAATAGTCTTTCCCATCTTTAAACTTTTTAAAAAGCAAAACTTGCGTTTGTTCTAAAAATGGTACAACTGTTAATCCCAAAGCTGTGTGTAACATTAGACTAAGTTATTTAATGGTGCTTTGATGTCTTAGTACAGGGTAGTGCTATCACTTTTGTTTAATGGTGGTGAGGGTCTATCAGCCAGAGTTTCCCATAGTCAAAGTCTCTTAATATAAACAGTGCCCCTGAGATGAAACTTTGCAATAGACTGTACTAAATGGTACTTAATTGCACTTTTGCAAGGTGTTGAGTTTCTAAGGCTTGTATTCAGCCCAGCAAACTTCATGCCCAAAATATTTATTCTTCATCCAGTTTATGGATGCTTCCAAATGATATATTTGGCCCAGTTTTTAGAATTAGGGTTGAAGGATAATCCTACCATTTTGACCTGGCTTTTCCATTTCTCTTTTCACATAGTGGTTAAAAACTTTTAGGAAAAGTAATCAGTCTTTATTTTAGTTTTATTGCCCAATTTTTATAGTTGCTTTCATTGCTAGGGTGTTTAATATATTAGAGATGATCAATAAGATTAATGTTTCTGTTATGTTAAAGTAATGTAAAGTTTTTGCAGATCATTTACATTTAACAACACAAGAGGAAATTATATTTTTGTTCTGAAAGTTGCAGCGTTTTATTATAAAAGAAGTTAAGCGAGGAATCTTGCATTAATAGACTATTTCATTTTGTATCAGTGGCTACTGTCTGTTACATGCTAGCACACTTGTGGCAGCATTCTAGCCAGTTGTCAGTAACTGTTAAGAGTAGGTAGTTTTATATCGGACAGTCTCAAATGGGGAAGGCATAAAAGCTATTGGAGAAAGAATCCATATTTTAATATATGCTATAAATGTGCAGGCTGTGGAATAAAACTACTGGGATTTCAAACCTTGGCTTTCCTACTTGTACATGACCCTAAATAAATCTCTGTACCTCACTTTCCAACTTCAGAGTGGAAATAATAGTAGTACTTACCTCATCAGGTTGTTGAAAAGATTATATAAGCTAATGTACACATGAAGTTCTTAAACTAGTGGTTTCATTACTGAGAAAGCACTCAGTAAATATTGGATATTTTATTCCTGTCATTATCCTTTTCATTTTTTCGAGCTCATCTTTAAAAAGTTAGACTTTTTTCTGGTACAGTAATTTAAAATGGTGTTACTGTTTTCCCTTTGAATGGCTAGTGTTTATCAGAGATGATGGCTACTCATTGGATGATTTCTCTAATTGCTGTTTAGTAGATCCTCATTCTTTTCTGTGTAAAAAGGAAATAGCTAAGGTAATGGTCTAAAGAATTACAAAGCTAATTCTCAGAGAAATTGAGATAAGACATCATTACCCATCTTGTGCTCTCCTAGACATACCCTAATGTTAACATATTAGGAAGTATCTGCAGCATTTGTCACGGGTGATCACTCTTTCCTTCTTGAAACACTTCCTTCAGTTGGCTTTTGGGGCACCTGTCTAGATTCTTTGCTTCATTCACACCTCATTTGTGGCTCCCTCCCTTCTTTGAATCTGCTCAATTTTTACCTCATCAGAAAGGCCTTCTCTGACTATCTGTAAAAATAACAGTATTCCCCTACCCTCACATTGCTTTTTTTCCCCTCATCCTTATTCTATTATCGGCCCCACTACACTTATTACTAACTGACATACTATATTTTCATGTTTATTATCTGTCAGTCCCCTCTAGAATGTAAGTTTCCCAAGAGTAGGAACTTTTTGTTCATTACTAGAACAGTGTCTGACACGAGTAGGCACTTAGTATATAAGTGCTAAATGAATATTTCTGAAAAATGAACATGTTGCAAAAGCAGTGGATGTAAGAAGCAGTGACTTAAGGCAATATGAAGTGGTGGTTTATGGAACTAGAGTGTATGCCCTTCCCAGAGGCATTCAACCCGGGCTTCTCTTCTGAGCTTCAGACCCTTATGTCCAACTGTTTTCTACCTGGTTCTACTTAGATGTGGCCCATAGTTGCCTCAAACTCAATGTGACCAAAATGAATTTATCATTTTCCCTCTGTAAATTAGTTTCTGTTTTCCTAAGCAAGACATGTTGAAGTGGTCTTCTGTTTATTCTCTCTACAATAGTTTTGTGAAACAAAAATTTCAGCCTATCATTCTTTAGGTTTACATTTTCTTTAGCATACAGTACCGAATTCTTAGTTTGGCATATAAGTCCTTTCTGACATGGGCTCCTGTTTATTGCAGTAGCATGGGCTTGGTGAATGTGATAATAATCCTCTTGCCGTTTTTGTATGGTGCAGTGACAAACCACAAAAACTTTGTCTTCTTTATATGGATATTCCCTCCCTCCATTTCTCTCCCCCTCTCTCCCTCTTTCTCACATACACATGACGCTATACCCTTCCTCTTGGTATATCATACCCTAGACATAGTGAACCTGTGTCAGCTGCAAAAGCACCATGCTCTTTCCCAGTCTGGACCAGAGGCTGGTACCTGTTTTTATATGGCCTACAAGCTAAGAATGG
Source organism: Balaenoptera borealis (assembly GCF_965194805.1). Classification (NCBI taxonomy): domain Eukaryota; kingdom Metazoa; phylum Chordata; class Mammalia; order Artiodactyla; family Balaenopteridae; genus Balaenoptera; species Balaenoptera borealis. The sequence goes on along the minus strand of NC_138868.1, from coordinate 26,691,551 downwards.
TATTTACATTTTTAAGTGGTTGACAAAAAAAATCTAAAGAAGGAGGATATTTCTTGAAATGTGACCATTATATGAAATGCAAATTTCAGTGTCCATAAAATTTTATTGGAATGCACCCATACTTACCATTTATGTATCATCTATGGCTGCTTTTGCCTAGACTTGAGTAGTTGCGGCAGAAACCAGGTGGCCTGCAAAGCCTAAAATAATTACTGCCTGGTGCTTCATGGAAAGTTTGCCTATGCTTGGTCTAGAACTACACTCAACTCCTTTCCTCTGCCTGAAATGCTCCTCCCATATTTACAGCACCCTCCACTTTTATCATGGCACTTCACACGCTTGGTTAAAAGGTTTATGAGGTTTTAGGCTCAGTGAAGGCTAGGAACCTTGTCTGTCAACCATTGTATTCCCAATGTGTTGGTAGTGATGGGCCCAGAGTCGATGAATGCTACCTACACTTAAGGAACTAGGGAAGGATGGTTATTCAAATATCTGTCATGCTGCTGATTTAAATTTTAAGATTTGGTTTTTGTCTAGTACACAGAAAATGGTCGTTTTTTTGTTGTTGTTTGGTTTTTTGTTGGTTTGTTTGTTTCTGCTTCTAAATCGAATTCTGAGAGTTGCCTTGCCCTCTTAGAATGCTTACATTTATGGGTGCCCCCTTCATGATTTTGTTTATATTGGTGGTTGATGAGTGCAAATTGTGTAATATCTTCTGAGTCCTCATTATATGTCAGATATTGTGCACTTTAAACGGACCATTTTATTCGATCTTTGTGAATTCAGATTTCTTTAACTGATAAGATGTATTAGACTGAAGTATACTATGGTTGCTAAAACTGGAAAGTGTGCCTATGCTTGCAGTGTGGCACAAGATAATAATTTAATTGAATCCTGGCTTTGTGGGAAGTTTTAGAATATCATTTAACTTTTTAAAATAAATGGTATAGCTCTTACTGATTTTACCCAGGTTGAATCCAGATTGGGGGGGAAAGAAGGTCTTTCAGAAAACGAAAAAAGGGGGTGGGGAACTGTTTCTCCTACTTAGGAAACTTAAGCTTTCTGTAACTGGCTGAAGATTCATCAGTTTAAAGGAAGAAATGAAGGGTGAAGATAAACATTTACAAAGAGTTCAGATTGAGAGAATGCATTTAATTATTTTGTACTTTTCACTGCAGTTAAAATTGATCATCTACATAATTCTAAGGATGATTCAATTGGAAGGATATCATTAGTGGAGTTATTTAAATATCTGGTGTTGGCTCAACTTCAGCTGTACTATCCTAACAGTTGCTCAGACACAAAACCTTTTTCTCACCTAGGGCTTTTTTTAAAAAAATAAGTTTATTTATTTATTTATTTTTGGCTGCATTGGGTTTTCGTTGCTGCGTGCAGACTTTTCTCTAGTTGTGGCGAGCGGTGGCTACTCTTCATTGTGGTGCACGGGCTTCTCGTTGCAGTGGCTTCTCATCGCGGAGCACGGGCTCTACGTGCACAGGCTTCAGTAGTTGTGGCACGTGGGCTCAGTATTTGTGGCTCACGGGCTCAGTAGTTGTGGCACATGGGCTTCGTTGCTCCACGGCATGTGGGATCTTCCCGGACCAGGGCTCGAACCTGTGTCCCCTGCATTGGCAGGTGGATTCTCAACCACTGTACCACCAGGGAAGTCCCTCACCTAGTGCTTTTATACCTGGTCTTCTCTCTGCTGGAAACTCATCCAGCCCCCACGTTCTACCTCTAGTACGTTTCATGGCCAATTATTTTACATCCTTTAGATCTCAGCTTACATGTCATTTCCTCAGAGAGAGACTTTCCTTGCTCATTCTATATGAAGTAGCCTCCTCTTTCCTGTCTCTGCTCTTGTTACTCTATTAACATCACCATTTATTTCCTTTATGGCACTTAACTTGTTAGTTGTTATTTTTCCTTAGTTGTCTCTCTTTCCTACTAGAAGGAAAGTTCCATGACGCTTTCCACAGTGGAGGACTGTGTCTCTGGGTCACCATTGTATGTATCGTCAACACAGTACCTGGCACTTAGTAGATATTTTTGAATGAATGGATAGCAGTAATGATACTGTGACATTCCTAAAGCTGTATTTCTTTTTAGTGATGCTGCATCAAAAGTCATGGTGGAATTGCTAGGAAGTTACACGGAGGACAATGCTTCCCAGGCTCGAGTTGATGCCCACAGGTAACGTTAAACGCAGTGTTCGAATGATGGCTGTCAGCAGGGTAGAGGTGAGCTACACCGTTCAGTCATATAGCTGAAGTCATGTTTGCATCTACCAGTAATCCAAAGCCATTTGATACCATGTGCGCCATGAGGATTCTAATGTAGATACCAAAATTCAAGATTTGGTATTGAAAGAAACCAAAGAATGCATGTGAAATAGCCACATGGTGTTTGCTGTTTGGGGTATTGCTGCAGTGGGGGTTCCCAACCTGAGTAGTAGAACCTAATCTTGGGTTGATTTTATCTTAATATTAAGGTACGTAGATGGGGAAAGGCTGGTGGCTTTCTGTAAAAATTAGCCCATTGCTAATGGGAATAACTGCTTCAAACAGTCCTAGATCTATTTAGTAGCAATAAGAATAGAGTCAGTTTTTTTAAATCTATGAAATGGAAATTATGATAACTTCTTTATAGGGTTATTCCATCGTTGATAAAATGGGCATGATAATACTGTATGTCTCTCAGGGTGCTGTGAGGATGAAATGAAGTAATACATGTTAAAGCACTTACCTTAGTGTCTGGCATAAATAGTAAAATACTGCTGCTGTTTTATTCTTTGATTACTTTGGTGGTGCTTTCTCTCCAGCTGTGTTTTTGTCTACAAGTAACTATTTTTTAAATTTTATTTATTTAATTTTATTTTTGGCTGCATCGGGTCTTATTTGCGGCACGTGGGATCTTCGTTGCTGCATGTGGGATCTTTCGTTGTGGCGCATGGGCTTCTCTCTAGTTGTGGCACGTGGGCTCTGTAGTTTGCGGCACACGGGCTCTCTAGTTGAGGGCACAGGCTTAGTTGCCCTGTAGCATGTGGGATCTTAGTTCCCCAACCAGGGATCAAACCCGCAGCCCCTGCATTGGAAGGTGGATTCTTAACCACTGGACCACCAGGGAAGTCCCTCTACGAGTAATTTTATTAAAATGCACATCAATGATAGATTTATTGGCCTGTTTTAAGCCCAGTTTTGTAGCTTTTTTAATGCAGTGTATATTGAACTCATAGATATTTTACTTAATTGAATATATTTTGCAGTCTGCAAAGGCAGTGAAAAGTACCTGCATTTCAAGACTCTGAGCTTGGGTTTTTGTTTTCTAATTAAGGTGTATTGTGCGAGCATTGAAAGACCCAAATGCATTTCTTTTTGACCATCTTCTTACTTTAAAACCAGTCAAGTTTTTGGAAGGCGAGCTTATTCATGATGTAAGTAGTTTATCCTTAATGTTAAAAATATTCTTTTCTCCTAAATCTAACATACTGAACCGTAACTCTACTTCTTTGTATTAATGAACATGACTCTTAGAGAAATCTAGAAAGAGAAGAACTATATTCATTTTTGTATCAGGACCAGACTGAAATTTAGGACTAGCATGTAGCTTTTCTCCAACCACCGAACACGCTCCTGTTCTTCCTCCCTTTCCTTCATCTCACTTGCCTGGCCATTATGAACTTAGAGAATACAAATTCCTTCTTGTATATAGTGTCAACTATCCCCAATTAGAAAGATAAATCTGATATTTAAAAACAGATGAATGTACTTTTCAAGTGCAATTATAAATACATTTTGGATTATTTCTATTTGTACTATGTCATTTCCACCATTTTTTTGGATAGATCGTTTAGAGGACACTGTATTTACTGATTCTTTCATCTAAGTGAGTTTTAATGAAATCAAATTTAGATGGTAATTTGATCAAACAGATTGAAATTTCTGCTTGAAGGAAATGCAGAGTCTTGTTGCTGGGAGTCAATGTCTTAAAAATATCTTGAGTATAAATCTTAATTCTATATTGAATATTGTATCTTTGTCTTTTTGTGTTTATCTGTATAGCTTTTAACCATTTTTGTGAGTGCTAAATTGGCATCATATGTCAAGTTTTATCAGAATAATAAAGACTTCATTGATTCACTTGGTAAGTTTTGGGGATTTTTCTTTGGAGGGGTAGAGAGAGAGATAGGAATGAAAGATCCAGCAAATATGATCATAGCCTTATGTGTAGGTTACCCTAACCAGTGGTGTAAAAGATCTTATTCTCGGTGATTTACATTTTTGGTACTTCTTTTAAAAAGCCATAGTCACATTTGTAGCAAATAGCTTTTTTCCTTCTAATATAGTCTTTTATACTTGGTTCTCCTCCTCCCCCCATTAACAAATTATAGAAGTATATATATACACTGTGTTGCTAAGCACAGCTATGTGAAGCTGTAGATGGAGTTAGAAATGGAGTTGTGATTTTGTGTGATAGGAGAAGCTTTCCTAACTACAGTTTGTTGTAGACAGCATAGTAAGGTTAAGGTTTATGATTTTATCTTGGAGTTTTCTTTCTAGACCAACAGAGTTCAGTAAATGTTGCCGAATTGAATCTTATCCTCATAGAGCAAACTGCATAGTATATATCCAGTATTTTCCTTCTGGAGCATGTTTTTATCATGCTAAAATTAAAAAGGGAAAACTTAGAAAATCTGTAGTTGAACAGGTTTAAATTGTTCTAAAACTACCCGTTTTTTGAGAGTGAAGTCAACTGAAGCTAAGGTGCTTTGTTTTTCTACTGGGCAATAATCAGAACACATTAGAGGCTAGTTATATTTTCCATATTAAAATTGAATTTAGTTTTCCTGGTTGGTTGAAGTGTAGATAAAGAATACATTTATAATCTACTTTGATTATACTATTAGTCCTCAATTTGGTAATCATTAAGTCCTGTCACCTGTAAATTTTGTGCAGCCATTGGAATTGGGAAGATTGAATTATTCTGAACATAATAAGGCGTTTGAAATACACGAAGATAAAGTAGATGCAAGTGTGTTTGTGTTGAATGCTTTGCCAGGTGCACTAGACCCAGAAAACCACATTCTGTCCCAGTTAATTTGTTTCGTGGCATGAAGCTATGTGTTGGAATGTTAATGTCAGCAACCTCTTTATTTACACACCAAAGAAAAAGGAGTAGTAATTAACACTTTGACACTCCCCCATTGATGCGTAATTGACTGTTTCAAAGGAGCACTGGTTCATAAGCTATTGCATGCATTAAAATTACGTTTTCTATATTGCAGCATTTTAAGACAGGGGTCAGTGACAATGCAGAAACTGCTCAATGATGCACATTTTTTTATTACTGCATTAAGGTTTTGACATATTAGTAATGAATAAATGTTTCCATAAAATTAGATTTTTTTATAACTTTAAAATTGAAATATGACACAGAACACTGTGACTTCCTCTTTGAAGGTAATGTTCTACTTTCATGAAACAAAGCACAGCTTTCTACAAGTCTAAACTCAGACTTCACTAGCTTAATAGTTTGATTTTGAGAACAAGAGTCCTAAAGGCTTTAAGTTTGGTTCTTTGTTTTACTTTAAACATCAGTTTGAAATGTTTTTAAATGCAGGTTTCTATGTGTTAGTTTACATAATTCATTCTAGAAACAATCTTCATTCCTCTTAAGTTTTTTGATTTACGGTAAGCTTGTCACTGCACAGGGCGTAGCAGTAAAACAAATCTAATTTCAAGAGTATTTTAGATTATATATTAAAAATTTTAGGAGTTTCTATCATTTTATCATATTAAAAGAGGACTAAAATATGTCCATTGAACTGGTAACGTTAAGGAATTTTCTTATATTGCCAAATATAGAGAAAAATTTTTAGTATTCTCTGTAATAGAAAAAACATAATAGAATTTCTGTGCAAACCAGAAATCAGATTCCCTATTTTGCCTCTTGTTTCTCACAATCTGTGCAAATTAGCAACCATTTATTGGAAATCTGTTTGTGAAAGGTGTTTTGGGGAAAACATCTTACTAAATGTTTATTTTTGGTTTTTAGATGTATTAAACATTTATTACAGCTGAAAGTCTGGTTACAAATGTCTAGGTTCCACAGGTGGCATCAGTTTATCTCAGAACACTTTATCAACACTGACAACTTGGGCCAACAGTAGCACTATCTTGTGTCAACTGAATTGCCCTAACATGTCCACATGTAATCTGGTGTTATCCAGTTGCTACCTTCTTGCTTCGGAAAGTTAATCAGCATCTAATTTGCATTTGTTAATTAGGGTTAATGTGCACTAATTGATTTTTTGATGCTTGTAGATTTCCATTAAACCTGGTTAGCAATACTTACTTGGGTACCTCATTCATTTGAGTTATGGTGATCATGTTTTTGTTGAATCTGTGCCAAATAGAAAGCCTGCATCATAATTACAGCTAATTAACAGACAATTATGTCCTGTATTAATGGGCTTCCTTAGTCTTCTGCTAATATTCTGAATGTTATAAGTTTCAAATTTATTTATGGAGTGCTTAGAACTTTTTTTAACAGTACAAACTTGAGGCTCTTAATTACTAGAGGGTACGTGATTGGTCATTTGCTGAGTCAGAAGTTGAAAGTTCAGAGAAAAGGAACATGTTAAGTATTTCTAAATTAACTTTAGAAACTTGTTTTTATAATTAAGAAATAGCATGTTTGTGTGTTATAATTCAGCTTCTATTTAGGAATAGGTAATTTGGATATTCAGGATTTGTAGGTATTTGTATTTCTAGTTATTTGTTTTATAAATGAACTTATTTTCTAGGCCTAGTACTGCCACCTTGTTACTAATAAGTAAATCACTTAATCTCTTTACTCCTCAGTTTTATTGTTTTTTTAAAGTAAAAGGATGGGGACTAGGTAATTCATTGTTCCTTTAAGGTTTAACAGTTGTTTGTGATCCGAATAATTGTAGCAGAATGTTTTATTAGAAATTATAAGGCAAAATTTGATTATTTGTACAGTTTTTCTACTTTTGCCTCAAAAAGAACAGGTATCACTGTTAATTTTATCTAGTACTAATCATTTTAAACCTATAAATGTTAAATACACTTTCGCAGTTTTGATTTTTAAGTATTAAGTCCAAAGTGGCCTAAAGGGAAATGGAATATTTTCATAACTGAATGTATATTAAAATATTTTAAAACTCCGTGTTTGCCAGTAACATGGACACAGAACAAATAGTAAGTAGATAAGGAATCTTGTGTTTAAATGGCGGGCTCTTAGTATAAGTAAGTTTAATTCAATTAAATAAGAATGTTCTTACGAAATGTACTTTGTATACTTATCTCCTAAAATATATAAATAAATATTAAAAATGTAAAATGTATAAAACTTAGGGCCTAGAGATACCATTTTATAGCTTATTCTTAACTTTGAATCTATCACCTGTGGCACTGAAGCAATAAAGAAATGTAGTTATAGAAAAATAATTTTAAAGGCTCCATAATTTAATTATGGGGTTAGTTTATGGTTTGTAAATGTAAGAAGCTTTGCGAAAATTACTCTGTATAAGTACCCAAACACAGTGACTTCCACGATTTTACACAAGAGTTGTCATCATGTGGGACTGTAATTAGTATGGATACTCATCTGGGTTCACTACTGTGTTACTCAGGCCTGCTACATGAACAGAATATGGCAAAAATGAGACTACTTACTTTTATGGGAATGGCAGTGGAAAATAAAGAAATTTCTTTTGACACAATGCAACAAGAACTTCAGATTGGAGCTGATGATGTTGAAGCATTTGTTATTGATGGTAAGGCAATTGGAACATTTTCGTTTTTTCCTAGAATTTCCCTTCCTACCCCATGAAACATAAGATTTTTAATCTTGAAACTGAGCTTAGTAGATTAGCAGATTATATTTGTAGCAGAGTGAAAGTTCAGTAGAAATATAAATTGCTATGTGGTTTTTGGTGTGTGTCTATTCCTTGAAGTCATGTAGAACAAAGGCCTTTAGGCAGTATATCATAGTGGTGAAGAGCCTAGGTCTTCCTCTGTGAAACAGGAATGTAGGAATTAATTTGTGGTTGTGAGGGTTAAATGAATTAATGCAGGTAAAGCACTCAGCTCAGTGCCTGGCACATAGTAAATGATCTGCAAATATTAACCATTACCAGTTTTTTATGATTGGCCTAGAAATAGCACCTTCTTCCTCAATAATTACATTATAAGGTGGTTTAACTGTTAATTAGGATTTTTAAGATTAATAAAATGTATTATAATATCTTAAGAAACTAGCCCCGTTCCCCCCCCCCCATGTGATTTCAGAGAACACCAGAATTCTTTTTTTTTTTTTTTTTTTTAAAAATACATTTATTTATTTATTTATTTTTGGCTGCGTTGGGTATTTGTTGCTGCATGCAGGCTTTCTCTAGTTGTGGCAAGCAGGGGCTACTCTTCGTTGCAGTGTGTGGGCTTCTCATTGCGGTGGCTTCTCTTGTTGTGGAGCACGAGCTCTAGGCGTGCAGGCTTCAGTAGTTGTGGCGCACGGACTTAGTTGCTCCGTGGCATGTGGGATCTTCCTGGACCAGGGCTCGAACCCGTGTCCCCTGCATTGGCAGGCGGATTCTTAACCACTGCACCACCAGGGAAGTCCCACCAGAATTCTTAATAAAAACTGTATGTGATATTTAATATAGATAGGTGCAGCAACCAGAGGACAAATTCATGGCCTTCCTTTTGGTTGCATCACATTGCTGGGCTAGTTATTAAATTCAAAGAGCCAGTTTGTAAAATAATGTTGGAAAACTGTAAAGTTTTATTATGGCTTACTTGGTCACAGTTTCATACCTTAGGCTGTTTTCCTTGGGAATATTCCATATAACATGTCATGTAAAACATCTTTTTTTCAGCGGTAAGAACTAAAATGGTCTACTGCAAAATTGATCAAACCCAGAGAAAAGTAGTTGTCAGGTAAGACACTTAATACTTTGCAGCATTTTGTAGAACAATTTATTCTATTTCACCTAAATGTTTAGAGAACCAAGGTGGTGTTAGCAGTTGACTGTAGTTAAATAGTTGCTATTTATCATAATTTTATTAAAGTTCAGACTAAATGTGATTAGCTTATTTAATGAAAGAGTCCTATTTTCCAGCACATTTCATTTAATGGCTCAGTACTGGCTAGAATATTAATGACTTCCGTGTCTGGTTTATGTAGTTCAGGAAAATAGATGGTTTAGGATCAGTATGGGAAATAAAGGTTTTTTAAAAAATAAGCTTCTAATCATTCTTACAACTCTACATTATGTCTTCTGTGTATATTTAACCTTGCTTTTAACTAGATACAAGTGTGTAATATTGTAAAAAAAAAATACCAGAGGATAAAAGGTTGAGTAATAACTTTGTTTTTAATTTTTCCAGTCATAGCACACATCGGACATTTGGAAAACAACAATGGCAACAACTCTATGACACACTTAATGCCTGGAAACAAAACTTGAACAAAGTGAAAAACAGCCTTTTGAGTCTTTCAGATACCTGAATTTTTATGCTATATAATTTTGTTCTTTTTGGAAAATCTAAATCATAGTAAAACATTATAGCCTGAAATCTGACTACAGTCTGGATAGTTATTGTCTCAAATTTAAAAGAAATCACAATCTTCAGAGCGTACAAAGTAATAAATTACAAAGGGTCACTACGTCTGTTTTGTATAACACATAAGTTGTATTCTGTAAGGAAGGGTTTTGGGGTGTGCAGCAAGAGCTTTGATGAAAGAGTATATGGAGGAAAGACATTTAATTGAGGGAAACTGAATGCTAACATCAAACCTTGCAATCTTAGCTATCTTAAATGAAGCATTTACTGAGAGAATACGTTAACAGTAATACAATTTCATCACAGAAAAAGCTGGAAAACTGACTACAGCTATAAGGTTTTAGATGTAACAGTCGTGTTCTAGTCTAAACCACATCAATATTTCAATCAAGTCAGTTCACCACCGAAAGCATTTATCAACGTAATTTTAATCAGTTTTTCCTACCATCTCTTCTGCTTTTCTTTTTTTAGGTTGGTTGTCATTTTCGGAGCTTAGAAACTTTTCAATTTCATTTATTTGATTTGTTACCAAGCTCTGCCAGTCATCTTCACCAGTAGAAGACGCAGCCAAACCAGTAGTGGTTTTAATCTTGATTGCCTGAAAATGGCTTTGTGGCAGAGTTGATTTCAGAGGCTTTGTTTTCACCTAGGAAATACCAAACTTGTTTTACCACTGAAATTTTTACTCATTTTCTAAACAATCATCAAGTTTCAAGAAAATCCTTAAGCCTCTGCCATTATGAGTATGTGATAAAAGCCACCGTTTTCTTGGCTAATTTTCAACAACTACCTTAGTAATTTTGGCACCAAAAAACTATAAAATGTGAATCTCTAGGCTTATGTAGTAGCTCTTCAAGATCCCTAATGTATTCCAGGAATACCACAAACGTTTCCTTAAAGGTCTTAAGCTTACATTGAAAGAAAACATATTTAAAACATTGCAGATAAAAATCTGTTTTGTCCTCTACTCCCCTTCCCTTCCCAAACACGTCTATGTTTCGTAACTTTATCAAAGCCAGGGGAAAATTTAAAATGCTAACGGAAGTAAACTGCCATATAAAAACTGCCGTTTACTTCATGTTTCCTCTTAGGCTTCAGAGCACCATTGTTGGAGAAACAGGAAAGAGCAGTGAGGTATTTGGAGGCTGGCATGTTTCCAAGGCACCACATTGGGTCGTACTTCTAATACCATGTTAAATAAGTTTTCCATTTTAAGGTTTCTTTGATTATAAAATAATTACTGGAAATTTAGAAAATAGAGAAAAGTGTAAAGAAACTAAAAATCACTAGTAATCCACTATCCAGAGAGATCTGTCAACATTTTGGTATTGCTTGCTATTAGTCTTTCTATTAGCATATTTGACCATTCTATAGAATTTTATATCTTGGTTTTTCCCTCTGTGAGTCGTTTCCTAGGTCATTAAAATTTCTCATAAGCAAATATCAGTGGCTGCAAAATACTTCTTATGGATGTGTGATCATTTAACTGTGCTATTGTTAACATTTGTTTCCAATTTATCCCTATAAAAAATAAATGTAATTTCTTGAAAAAAATCTTTTATGGTCTTCTCAGATTCTCAGATAAAATCCTCTGTTGAAAGGGAATATATTTTAGAAGTATGGAATAGGATGAGAATTAGATTAAAATTTCCCAAGATTCCAGCCACCATCAAACATTTTGATGTAAATATTCAGGACTCCTCTGTATATACACTTTAAAAAAGTTTGTATCATATTTATGTCATTTTCTATGTTGGGTTAAAAACATTTTTAACATTTCCCTCTAGAAAGAGCATGGCTCCATCATATTCCATGTTCCATAATTTAATATATTGTTGGACATTCAAGTTGTTGGAAAACATTTACTGTTATAAATTAGGCTATAATGAATGTCATTTGTTCATAAATCTTTGTGAAGATCTTTGAGTACTGCCTTACATTAAAATCTTTTCCAATCTGATAAAAATGGCATATTTGTAACGTTGTGTTTTCAAAGTGAGATTATATAGTAATAATTTTTAAAATGAGTTTAACTGTTTACATTTAACCTCAGTTCCCTAAAGGGAACTTTCGGATTGCTCTATTTGGTTCCTGAGAATTCTAGTCAGCCACCAGTCCCCTCAGAGTCTTAGCCTCTGATCCTTAGGGTAATGCTGGGTTCATATTCGTCTGATTGCCTATGTTCCTATGAAATAACAGATGAAAATAAAAGTATCAGCACAGGACCACCAAGAGACCTTCAGTCGTTTAACTTCTGTGGGCCTCAGTTTTCTCATCAGCTTCTTTTAGTTACAAAACGCTGTTACTGTAAAGAGTAACTGATGATAATGGATAAAAATGCGCATAAATGTATATTTCTCATAACGTCTGGCATGTGTGTTCAGCGTACTTCATGTAGTTCACAGGGTCAAAATGAGTGTTAGTCATCCGTGCAACACTGAGAACCAGCTTCCTAAGCGCCGTGGGCAGTGTGTCAGTTTCATGCAATACTGAGAATAGTTACAGAGAAAGAGACCAAATCTAAATGTAGGTTGCTACTGATTTTGGAGTAAAATGATTGATGATCTGTATGACATAATGGTCCTGTTTTGCCAACAAAATGCTAGAAGCGTTCTGGTGCATTTGATATCAAGTACAAATTACCCAATTTTCCAAAATCGTGATTCTTTGACTTTTAATCTTGAAAAAGGAAGGAGACATTTATACATATCTGCTTTAGTTTGTTTCCCTTTACCTACTTGGTGGGAGGGGCAGGAAGGATTGGCTGTACAGAGAAACAAGATGTAATTTTAAAGTTTACACTTAACAAAACTTGTCCTATTTAGCTTAATTTAGGTTTTGCAGCCTGCAGAAGTAATTCTAGTTACAGGGATGCTCCCACATATCTTTGCTCCTTCCTTTCCTTCTCATAAAAGTCACTTGCCTCCTAACCTCTTTCTGCCTGACTCAAAAGATCTACTCTGGCCTAGAACTTCCCCTACCCTGGTACTAGTCCTCTTTATTTAAGCCTGCGGTTGCATTTTAAAATTTAACTTAAATGAACCTAATATCATTGGCTGTGTAAAATAAGTGGCTTTCTTTGCTTACTCTGGCCCCTCTCCCATCCTCATTCCTGGGTATAATCAAGATTGCAGCAGGCTACCAACCTAACCCCCGCTCTAAGAATAAAAAACACTCTTCATGTTGCTCTGGATCTGTAGGGGAAAAGTGGATTAGCTCATGATAACTACCTAGAATTTTACAGGATTGATGTGGACAGTATGCATAAAAATATGTTGAAAAATGTAAAGAACTTATATTCCCTTTCTGGCTATAAGTCTTCATAAAATTCACTTTTCATTTGGAACAGGAGTTGGCAAACTTTTTCTGTACAGAGCCAGAGTAAATATTTTTGGCTTTGTGGGCCAAGTGGTCTCCTCACAACTGCTTGATTCTGTCATTGCAATACAAAAGCAGCCACAGAACTACAGGCAAAGGAATGGGTGTGGCTACGCTCTAGTAAAATTTTACTAAAGCAAAGCAGTAGGCTGCGTTTGGCCTGCCAGCTGTCATTCAACAGCCCCTGATTTAGAAAAGTGTACGTAAGCAAGTAAACAGGCATCATAAAGAGACTAGATTGGCCTGGTTTAATCCAGGGATCAAAGCATTTTCAGTAGACTAGGCAAGAGTTGATCTGCTTTTAAATTTGTCCCACATTAGATGTTAATTGGTAATCAAGGTTCAGCTGGGACAATGATTCATAGCATAGTGCTTGATGCCTAGTGACAATCACTTAGCTAAACAGACATTTAGTGTTTTACATGCACCAGTATTTTGAGAAGAAATTTTTTATATTATGAAAATTGAGAAGGTTATGTAGCATGCAACTAAGAGCCAAGATACCTAGTCAAAGTCCACTGCAGACTGTGTTCCTAATGACTTTGGAAAATTACTTCACATTTGTGTCACTGCCTCCTCATCTGTTTTTAAAGATGTAGGACTGTTGTGGGAATATTTCTTCAAAAAAGTTTTAAATTCTATAAATATAAATTCTTAACAACATTAATTAACAGAAGAGGCATTAGGAATCAGATACAAAGAACTTCCCTATTGGGTTTATTATAAAAATGGGCTTGAAAGGGAGATGTGAAGTGTTCCATCATACCCTTAAACTGTTTGAAAATAGGACAATTAGAAGTATTAAGTATTCAACCCAATTAGAATGGGTGTCTAACTTTGATACTCAAGCTTATTTTTGCTTTTGCTTTGATTCTATGACTTATCCAATTAGCCAAGGTCAGAACTTAGATTTCCCAGTGCCTGGCCCACTGCGCTTTAGTTACCATAGTTTAAAGATTGTACACTTGAACATCAAGCTGAAACGATTTGTTTTTGAGCTCAATTATGCAAAGGTGGAAAAGGTAGATCCTGATTTTAGTTTCAACTTTCCCAAAGGGAGAGTTATGCTATCTTGAGGTTTCTCCAATTTAAAAATGGAAATTAAATGTACTGTTAGAACCTATTACTTGTTAAGGCTGTGTTAGTATTATAATTTTCACTTTAGATGTGCTAAAGGAAAAGTTGTTTAATTGCATCTCTAAAATTTAAAATATACAGTGACTATGCAGTTGTTTTTTTTGTCATTTTTCCTAACCTTTTTAGGTTACCTTTTAGCAGTTATACCTGTAATTGTTTTTTAGACTTTGAACAATACAGCCTTTTTTTTTTTAATACAGCCTTTTTTGCACTGAAGTTTTTTGCACACTAAGTTAAAAAACTTACAAATTTTCCCCAAAAAAAACCTGTCAGTTACTTTTCATATGACAAATGGACTCTTGGAGCCATATAATCTCTACAAATACTTTGCTTAATATTTATATCCATACTTGATATATTTATGAATATTTGATCCTTTCACATACTGTGTTTTAATTGAAATAATATAAAATAGACAAATTCTTCCTTTGCAATAGTCAGTTTCCCAAAATAATATAAATTAACTTAAGCACTATTAAAAACAACTGAACTCTATTGATTAGATTATTTAAGGCATCTTTTATTAAAATTTTAAATGCTCAAATGAGTGAACTATTTTTTTTAATAGTTTAAATAAATAAATGCTCAAATGCCACTATTCCTAAACTTAGGTGACTAAAAAATATAAGTACATAATACACTACCTCACACTCTCCTTCCCAAAACAGGCTGGATTATATCTATTTGATTTATACACTGTGACTTTTTCCTGCTGTTTTCCATCAAACTTAATTGTGAAAAATGGTGCCATGTTGCCCTCTTGATATTATTTTGAAGATCAGTTAGGTCTTAAAGCATCCAGATGCACACAGTTCTACACATATCTGTAGAATTAGCTCACTAAGGTCTGCTCCGCAATATTTTTAATTGACTTACATGTTCTGTGGGAAAAGAAGAATCACAAAAAGTCTTTGCAATTGCATTCCTCTCTTCACTGGGCTCTCCCCTGGGATCTGGATGGATACTCGAGTTATTCAAAATGTCAGCAACTCTGTTAATGCTGGTAGTATCTGGTTGACAAAGAGGAAATGACAACTGAGTTTTATTCTCCAGGCACTCATTTTAGTGACTAAACTTGTTTTTCTCTGATCCCATGCTTTGTATTTAAAAAGTAACAATTTCTATTTTCTTCTCACTTTGAACACTTGTTTCCATAGACTTTGCTCTTACATTAGGCATTTCATTTCAGAAAACAATTTTTTTATTGCTACTTTCTAAAACCTGCTGATTTCACATTAAAATTAGTGACATGGTATAAATATCTTCCAAAGCAATATAACCTACCTTAAAACGTTACCCTTATTCCCCTGGTTACTGCACTGCCTGCACATGTATTTATATAGTGAACGTCTTAGCAATTCAAAGGGAAAAGTCTGAACCAACTGAAAGATTTGTAAAATATATTTAAAAAGAAATTGGCCATCATAAAAAATCCAACAAAGGGCTGTCTAGTAGGGAGTCATTGGGCTTTAATAAATAGATAACAATGATTTAGAGAAACATGTCTTGTAAGGTTAAAAGATATTTAGGAGTATCTTTTATAAGTTTGAGTATTTTACAAGTTGAATTTCTATAGAATTTTAGTCATCTCTCCTTCCAGCCTAATTTATATCATTGAGATTTAATTTAGAAGAAAGGTCTTGTGAGAAAACGGTAAATGTTAGACCAGTCCATTGACTAACAGCATTAAACTAACCGCAGCATTTGACACACAAAATTAATGGAATCTGAACTTTAATACATTTTATTATATTAGGAAAATTACAGTTTGTGAAGTGAGATTTTACAGTGTTTTGGTGTTTTCTATTTCCCCCTATATTACTTCTCCATTCATGCCAGTAAACAAGATATACTTATTTTGCTTTTAATTCCCACATTTTCTTTTTAAAATTTTCTCAATTTCCTTTTTAAAGGAAGCCTGTTAAGTCAGAAGGCCATGCAAAGCTTTCCTTGTAATCCATATTTCTTCACTGGGTCTAAACGCATATTGTTAAACAGGCAAAGTTCCCGTAAAATCTAAGACTGTCTTCGACAACCTCGACAACTTTGAGATTGCTATTAGCAAAATAAACATATTTTTATCATGATCATACTTCTTAAACAATAGTTATTTTTAAGTAACATTTATACAGCACCTATATATGTTATGTAGTATATCTCTATGTTAAAATATCTTCAATATTAAAATTTTCAAATACACAAAAGTGAAGAGTATGAACGTCAATGTACTCATCACCCACCTTCAGTACTTCAATATTAAGTCACGTATTTCATCCATTTACCTCTCTCCCTAATTTTTTTTTTTTTAGTTCTGGAGGATTAAAAAAAAATTGTTTTATAATCTTTTGTTTCTGATTATTTTAAGAATGATCTAAGTTTTTGGAACACTGCAATCCATTTAAGATTCTTTTGTTATAACTTCCCAAGTTTCCTACACTTTGGTTTTTTTTTTTTTAACATTTTTATTGGAGTATAATTGCTTTACATTGTTGTGTTAGTTGCTGCTGTTTAACAAAGTGTATCTGCTATACGTATACATATATCCCCATATCCCCTCCCTCTTATGTCTCCCTCCCACCCTCCCTATCCCACCCCTCTAGGTGGACACAAAGCACCGAGCTGATCTTCCTATGCTATGCGGCTGCTTCCCACTAGCTATCTGTTTTACATTTGGTAGTGTATATATGTCCATGCCACGCTCTCACTTCGTCCCAGCTTACCCTTACCCCTCCCCGTGTCCTTAAGTCCATTATCTACGTCTGCATCTTTATTCCTGTCCTGCCCCTAGGTTCTTCTGAACTTTTGTTTTTTTTTTTTAGATTCCATATATATGTGTTAGCATACGGTATTTGTTTTTCTCTTTCTGACTTACTTCACTCTGTATGACCGACTCTAGGTCCATCCACCTCACTACAAATAACAATTTCGTTTCTTTTTATGGATGAGTAATATTCCATTGTATATATGTGCCACATCTTCTTTATCCATTCATCTGTCGATGGACACTTAGGTTGCTTCCATGTCCTGGCTATTGTAAATAGTGCTGCAATGAACATTGTGGTACATGACTCTTTTTGAATTATGGTTTTCTCAGGGTATATGCCCAGTAGTGGGACTGCTGAGTCGTATGGTAGTTCTATTTTTAGTTTTTTAAGGAACCGCCATACTGTTCTCCATAGTGGCTGTATCAATTTACACTCCCACCAACAGTGCAAGAGAGCTCCCTTTTCCTGGAGGATTTTTAAAGCAAAACTTGCACATTGTTATTTCATGTGGTGGTTTGAAAGAGTAAAGCATTCTCTACTATCTGAAGTATTTAATATTTGAATGTATTAATACAGGCATATAATTATTAAGGGATTCAATTTAAAGTGTTTCAAACAATGATAAATATCAATGATATGAAAGGTATTAATGTTACACCTCACTATTACTTGCAAAATAAAAGAACAAAGCTAGATTTGTGGTGCTGGTGAAGGGACAGATAAAAATAGAAAAATTAAGGAAAGAGGGAAAAAATTGGGAGAAGAAAGTGACAACATAGGAGAGAAACTAAAACATAGTTCTGAGAGAAGGAAGTTTGGTTTTTTTTTTGTATGTTTTTTGTTTTTTGTGTTTTTTTAGTATAGAAAGAAAAGGAGTAAACATAACACTGGCAGAAGCCGTATCAACAACTTCACTGCATTTGCTCTAGAAAGTAAAAAAAGAGACTTGGATTAGGTAGATGTTCCTAATTTAAAATTAATGACCCAGACTTGTGGTTGTTTTTGCTATTTTCAGTTCTTTGATAATGAAAGGATTTTTTTTTTTTAATTTCCAAAATGCAATTGACCTCTGTACATGTTGATAATACTGGCTCAGATTTAGGTGAAAATAAGTCCACTTCCATTTAAATAAAACGTTTCCTACTTTTACATATATATCAATACATATAGGGAGTCTTTTAGGTTTAGGCAAAAAAAATATATAGTGCTATAAATAAATTTTCATTTTAAACAATCTGGAAATTTTTTACCAAGAATAATAAGTAGAAATACAAATTCTAAAGGAATTAAAACATAACCGTTATTTTCTTACCTGGTCCACTATCCTTCCTGTCATCATCCACACCAACATTTTTACAAGGTGCCAACGAAACCATCTTTTTGTTTTCTAATAGACCTATTGGTCTCTTCTTCAGCGACAAAGGAATGCTAGATGTTGAAGTGCTCACTGTTTGACTTTCAATTTGATTTACTTTTGGCCAGGAACTGGGGTCTAAAAAATTCACATATACTAGAGTTTTCTCAGTTTTTTTATCTGAAGTTGAAAGATCAAAGGCTGACCTTCCACTTCTGTTTACTAAATCTCCAGATGGCTTTATGTGAAGTGAACATGATTCTTCCAGCTGTCCTTCACTGTAAATTTTTCCTGAAACAATGTCATTTAATGACTCTATTTTCTCTGTACTATTTAACAATGTATGCCGTCTTTCATTAGGGAAGGGGTCATTTTTTTTTACTTCAGTTATCTGATTCTCATCAATCTGACTCCCTTTACTGGAAAACGGTATTTCTGTGGAAGTTTTCACATGAATAGCAGTTTTCATATCTTTGGCTTGTGAAGCATCTATATTTTCATTGTTAATCTGAAGATGGGAAACAGTCACATTGTTTTCTAGATACCCCAAACAGTTCTTAACTTGACTGTTATGCATATCATTCACATTTTTCCTATATGTAGTTCTTTTCGCAGGGCTTGAGTTGGGTGTCACCAACATAGGCATAATATTAACAGTTTTATCTGAATTCTTTAAAAGTACATTCAAATTGTCACTGAAAATAGCAGAAGAAATGGGGTGGTTCATTGCTATATCACAGGGAATAGTTAGTTCAGGGTGCTCTGAAGTATCATCACCAACTTGCTGAAAATCTGAAATTTCTTTAAATGGCAATATGCTACATTCACTTTTTTTATTTAACAGTTGTATTTGTCTTACTTTACATTGTTTATCATCTAACATAACATTACTTGAATCCGGTAAACTATATTTCTGACACTGGACAGGATTCCTTTTTACATCTAGAGATGAATCCAAATCTGCTTTGGTTTGGCGACTATTTGTAATTTCCTTCTCCGTGTCATTTTCTTGAGTCCCTGGAAGCAATGTGAATTGTTGTTTGAATGGTTCATCTTCAGAAACATCTTTTTTATGATCTGTATTGCAAGCCATCTCATCTAAAATACTGTTAAATGATGTTCTGTTATTTTCAACCCCCAGGTGTACATCTGCATGGTGATGATCTAATCCTTCAGTTCTTTCTAGATGTATCTTTTCTCTTTCTATTGATATATCTGCCACTAAAAAAGAAATATTTGGTGATTTAAATTCTGTACACCCATTATCTTTTTCCAAGTCCACCTTGTCTTGTATTTCTGTAGTAACCACTTTTGTAAAGTCAGTAACATCCAAGGTTTGTCCTTGACTAATTAATTCTTTTTCTATGCCGAGGGTTTTGCTTAGGGAGATTTCACTTTGATTTTCATTCTCAGGTACAATAGTATTAATTTTCTTCTTGGGGCTTTTTTCAAAAAGTTGTAAGTCTGTTATAATGAGAACACAGTAAATTTTTGGGTTATACACAAAAGCCTGCTTTTATAAGATGCATGTTAACTATTTTTATAAAAACATATTTAGCTTTAAATATTTCACTGGCAAGCTATTACACAAACATAATGACACCAATTTTATGTAAATATTGAGTTCCCTTTAATAAACATGCTAAAATGTTTGGCTCTAGTCACATTAAATTTTTATTTCATAACAGCGAAAGTATTTTTGGTTTAAAAAAGTAAGTTGAGGGCATTACAAAATGGTTATTTCTATAGTCTGTTGCTTCCTTTTGGGCATATGGTACAATTCCATATAAACACACAGCTGATTAGATAAAAATTAATTTACTCTAACGGTCATATTGTAATTTCTCTTACTACCTAGATGCAGAAAGTGCTAGCTGGTTTCTTCAAGACTAATAATCATCACTTTTTTACTCGCTACCTTGTAAATATTTTTAAAATTTGGAATACTTTTGGGCAAAATATATAGAATATCTACTTAAGATATTAATTTTGTTCGTCTGGGTTTTAACCATAGATTTCAAATTTTCAGTATAGTTACAATAATCTGGACTACAAATTTAGGGCATGAAGGGTCTTTTTAATCCAATCATTCTCTCTACAACATCTCCACCAAGTGGTTGTTCAGCCTAGGTTTGAACAACCTTCAAACTACCTTCTTTAAACCACTCTTTTTCAATATGGACGAATTAGTCAATTTTTCAATGGTTACAGAAAGGTCATTTGAACTAAGAAAAGTGCTCTGGAGTCTGGTCATCAAAAGGTTATTGGTAGCTCATTCTTGGCAAATCAGTGAAGGCAGAAACCAGAATGCAAAAAGCCAATGAGTAAGTGATGAGAAGGGAAAGCAAAAATGTATTTTTCCCCCAAATATTGACTTTATTGAAGAATAGCTCAAAAGACATACAAGTACTTTTGTTAAGACACATACAAATGGAAAAGTATTTCTCCAATTATACTACTAGGTCCTCAAAGCAAAGACTGTAATTGATATTCCCCTAAAATGATCAATATAAAAATTAGAAAATATCAATATAAACTTAGGTTACCTTCATTACCTATAATGATTTCTTCTATAAATGGGGCTTCTTTCTTTTCCTCCTTTTCTCTGTATTCAGTGTCTAAACAACAACTCTCAGTATTTTCTTCCCTTACTTCTTGCCTGGAATCATATTTCTGTATGATGGTGTTTTCTGATTTTTCCACTGACATTTCAGTATTTACTTCTGGAAGGTTCTAGTGTAAAATGGAAAAGATTCCTTTAATGTAAAAACAGATTGTTAAAAAGTATAAAACATTTGAACAAACTTTGCTAATGAAAGTGGAATCTATATTTCATTTCAACCATCCAGCAATTTCTATTTGAAAGCCAAATGATTTTTTGACTAAATTTAATATATTGTTCTTTGTAACAAGATCACTGTAAGTTCATTTTGTATAGTCTATCATATTTAAATAAAATGGAGAGTCTTAGATGTTTTCAAACATGCATTCCACATTATTATATAATACCACATATTAAGAACCACTCATTTATTAAAAGCAAAGTAGTCATGGCAGGCAAATTGTTTTGAGTGTTTGGTATTTTTATGTATCTTTAAAATAGTGAATCAATTCAACATCTTTTTATTCCTCCTAAATACTGAGCACATATTACATGGAAGCACTGCACTAGGCTTTGGGATACAATGATGAACAAAATATAGTCCCTATCCTCAAAAAACTTATGGTCCACTGGGGAAGATAGTAAAAGAAATGACATGCAATTTTAATATAGATGGGGATAAGGAGGCACTCCAGGGAGAACAAATGGCATTCACAGATATTAAAAGCAAACAAAATTATAGTCTTTTCATGTAGTTTTACTTCGTGGAACTACTTGGGATTTACTTCAGCTTGAGCTTAGATGCTGGGAGAAGAATGGAGAGAAATGAGGCTTGAACTAGGCCTAGGTCGTTAAGGGCCCAATATAGCATACTAAGGAGTTCCAACTCTACCAGGAAGTCAATGAGAAGTCACTGAAGGATTTAGACAAGGTGATTAATATGAGCTGATTGGAAAGACCATTCTGGCTGCAGTATAAAGAATGGATTAGAGTAATGTTTTCCAAACTTCACTGTTTAAAACCTGCAATAAGAAATAAATATGTTTTACAACACAATGAGCATACCAAGTAACACCAACTCAATGAGATACATTCTAATGTTTTCTATATTACATTATTTTATTTCATTTTTAAAAGAATGCCAGTCACGAAACCACCAGACTGATTTCCATGTACCACTAATAGGCTGCACTTAGAAGTCTGAAAAACACTGAATTAAAGGGAAACAACATGAGGCAGAGAGATGCATCATAAGAATGCCACAGTAGTCCAGGTGATATCAGCAAAGATGAAAAGCCTGAATAGATTCATGAATTATTTATTAAGCTAATATCAACTGTTGAATGACTGGCTATGAAAACTGAGAGGAGAGTGAAGACTAATATGCAGAGTTTGGATTAGGTACCTAGGTGACTGGTGGGTGTTATTTACTGAGCTAGAAAACAGGAGTAGGAGGTTTAGAGAAAAATATCACGAGTTCATTTTAAATCTCTTGATGGGACTTCCCTGGAGGCACAGTGGTTAAGAATCTGTCTGCCAATGCAGGGGACACGGGTTTGATCCCTGGTCCGGGAAGATCCCACATGCCACGGAGCAACTGAGCCTGTGCACCACAACTACTGAGCCTGCGCTCTAGAGCCCGTGAGCCACAAACTACTGAGCACTGGTGCCACAATTACTGAAGCCCGTGCCCCTAGGACCCATGCTCTGCAACGAGAGAAGCCACCACAATGAGAAGCCTGCACATTGCAAGGCGGAGTAGCCCCTGCTCGATGTAACTAGAGAAAAGCCTGTGTGCAGCATCGAAGACCCAACACAGCCAAAAAATAATAAAAAAATTTTTTTTAAAAATCTCTTGAGTTTGAAGAGTTAGTAAGACGAAAAGGTGGGAGATGTCTAATGAACATTTAGATGTATAGAACTGGAACTTATACGGGAAAATTGACCTGGAAATGTAGACTTGAAAATCCGTGGCAGATAGAGGGCAGCTGAAGACATACAAGTTGGTAAGACTGATTAAGAGTATATTTTAAGAAGAAAGAGAATAAAGAATAAAATGCTAATGAAAATCCCCAAGGGAGAGGCAGGGGAAGGGAAACTTGCAAAGGAGAAGTTTGCAAAGGAGATGGAGAAAAATAGTATGGTGGTTACCAGGAGTTTTGGAGTTGGATAAGTATAGGTTCAAATCCTGTTTCAGTACCTATTAACTGTGAAATCCTAGAAGAATACTTATAGAGTTGACCCTTGAACCATGGCTTTGAACCACACAGGTCCAATTATACACAGGTTTTCTTCAATAGTAAATACTACAGCACTACACATCTGCAGTTGGTTGAATCTGGGGATGCTGAACCATCGATACGGAGGAACTGTGTATATGAAGGGCCAACTATAAGTTATACACAGATGTTTGACTGCTCCAAGGGTTGGTGCTTCTAACCCCCGAGTTGTTCCGGGGTCAACCATTTTAAGAGTTATCCATCGCTGTATAACAAATACCTCAAATTTGGTAGTTTATAACAGCAAACACTTATTATCCCATAGTTCTGATGGGTCAGGAACTTAGGAATGGCTTGGCTTGATGGTTCTGACCCGGGTCTCTCATGACAGTCTAGTCAAGCTGTCTGTTGTCTGAAACTTTAACTGGAGCTGGAGGTTCTATTTCTAAGAAGGCTCACTCCCATGGCTAGCAGCTGTGGGGGCTGTCGGGTGGAGGAGTGCCTCAGTTCTCTTTTATGTGGCCTTTCAACCTCCAGAGCCCCTCTTCACTACGTGGCCTCTCTGGCAGGATAGCTGGGACTTCTTTACATGGCTCAGAGAGAAAGAAAGAGAGAGAGAGAGGCGGAGAGACAGACACAGACTGAGAGACAGAGAGCGTGTTCACCCACGCTCTCACAGAAACCACAGTCTTCTTGTAACTTAACCTCAGAAGTATTGTAACATTGCATCACTTCTGCTATAGTCTATTAACTAGAAGCAAGTTACTAAATCCAACTCACACTCAATGGAGGGTATTACAAAAGAACATGAACACCAGAAGGTGGGAATCACTTGGTGCCACTCCTCAGTATATACCTTGCAAAAATTAAAAGCAGATTCAAACAGATAGTTGTATGCCAATGTTCACAACAGCACAACAGCCAAAAGGTAAAAGCCCAAGCGTCCATCAACAGAAGAATGGGGCTTCCCTGGTGGTGCAGTGGTTAAGAATCTGCCTGCCAATGCAGGGGACACGGGTTTGAGCCCTGGTCCGGGAACATCCCACCTGCCACGGAGCAACTAAGCCCATGCACCGCAACTACCGAGCCTGTGCTCTAGAGCCCACGAGCTACAACTACTGAGCCCGCGCACCACAACTACTAAAGCCTGTGCGCCTAGAGCCTGTGCTCCGCAACAAGAGAAGACACCACAATGAGAAGCCCGCACACCGCAACAAAGAGTAGCCCCTGCTCACCGTAACTAGAGAAAGCCCGCACGTAGCAATGAAGACCCAACACAGCCAAAAATAAATAAATAAAATAAATAAATTTATTTTAAAAAAAAACAAAATAGAAGAATGGACACACAAAATGTGGTGTATCCATACAGTGGAATATTATTCTGCCATAAAAAGGAACAAAGTGCTACAACATTGGTGAACTCTGAAAACATCATCTAAATGAAATAAGCCAGACAAAGAGGACAAATATTGTACAATTCTATTTATATAAAAAATATAGAATAGACAAATTCATAGAGTCAGAAAGTAGATTAGAGGTTACCTGGGGAGAGGGGAAAATCAGAAGTTACTGATTTATGGTTACACAATTTCTGTCTGGGATGATGCAAGTTTTGGAAATAGATAGTGGTGATGATTGCAAAACACTGTAGTTGTAATTAATGCCACTGAATTATAATTAGTACAACTGAATTGTAATTTTAAGTTTAATCACTTAAAAATGGCAAATTTTATGTTATATGTTTTTAACCACAATAAAAGAAATTTCTAAATAAAAGTGGTCTATAAAACATCAGAGAAAGTATGATTTATTTTAGTTTTTAAAAAGTGCATGTATATGAATACCTATGTGTGTCTGTTTCTATCCAAACACACGCATAGAAAAACTCTGGAAGTCATATACCATAATTTTAACAATCACTATTTCTGGATGGTGGTGTTATGGGTGATCTTCACTTTCTTATTTTAAAGTGTCTATATTGTCTACATTTCTTAAACTAAAAACATGATTTATAATCTGATTGAATAAGTTATTTTCAGTATGAAAGTGAATGAATGCTGATCAATTTTTTATGAATGCAAGTCTATATTCATTTCTATAATCAATCAGATGTTGTAAGAATTACTTGTTATTTATAGCTCTCAAGCTATGTTATAGCTATGAATATTAAAATGACAATCAATATCTCTGGACTGGACTATTGCAGTATTCTCCAAGTTGGAATCCATGCCTTTAGTTTTGTCCCACTGTCTACCCACATCATCACCAAAATGATGTTTCAAAAAAAGTAATCTAAGCACTTTACTCCTTGTTTAAAAGCCCCCAAATGGTAGTGTCAAGAACAAATTTCTATGAATGGACTATATAGCCCTCTACAGTCGGTCTTCTGCCTATCTTTTCAACTTCTTATCCTGCTACTTACTGCACTGCTAGCATCCTATACTGCAGCCTTGCTAACCAACATCTAGTTTACATATTGAATAACAATATTTCACTTTTATGATTCTTTGCTCACTTTACTCCATCTAATTTAAATCTCTATCTGGAAAATTCTTAGTTATTTTTAACAACTCAGCTCAAAAATGTCTTGCTGTGTGAGGTCTACCCCTCAAACACAAGCAAGGTGAAAAAAGTATATAAAACAAACACTAATCATAAAAGATGGAACAGCTATATTAATATCAGACAAAATAATATTACTAGGATAGGGATGGACATTTCATAATGATAAAAAGGTCAATTAATCAGGAAGTCATAATAATTATAACTGTGTATACACCTAATAACAGGGCTTAAACACACATGAAGCAAAAACTGACAGAACTGAAAAGAGAAATATAAATTCACAGTTATAATTAAAGATTTCCCACTAATTGATAGAACAAGTACACAAAAAAATCAGTAAGGATAGAGAAGACTTGAACAACATTATCAACCAAACTGACCTGACATTTATAAAACATTCCACCAATCAACAACAGAATACACATTCTTTTCAAGGGTACATGAAATATTTGCCAAGATAGACAATATACTTGGCAAAAAAACAAGTCTTAATATATTTCTTTCTTTTTTTTTTTTTTAAGTCTTTATTGAATTTGTTACAATATTGCTTCTGTTTTATGTTTTGGTTTTTTGGCCGCGAGGCATGTGGGATCTTAGCTCCCCGACCAGGGATCGAACCCGCACCCTCTGCATTGGAAGGTGAAGTCTTAACCACTGGACTGCCAGGGAAGTCCCCTTAATATATTTAAAATGGTAAAAGTCTTACTTAAATTTGAAGTCATTAACAGAAATATATTTGGAAAATTCTCAAATATTTGGAAACTAAACAGCATGGTTATAGGTCAGACTCATATTCACGGGTCAAGGAAGAGCTCACAAGAGAAATTTTAAAATATGTTCAACTGAATAAGAATGAAAACACAACACATCAGAATTTGTAGAATGAAGCTAAAGCAGTGATTAGTGGAAAATTAATAGCTTTAAATGCTTATATTAGAAAAGAAAAAAGGCCAATAACCAATATATTGACAAGTTAGATGAAAAGAACAAGTTCCTTGAAAGAGAAAAATTAGCAAAATGGACTGTGCTGGAGTTCGCCAAGTCCACCCCCAGGTTTGGTGATTTGCTATGAAGACTCATACGACTCAATATACAGTTGTACTCCTGACTAAGATTTATAACCGCAAAGAATACAAAGCAAAATCAGCAAAGGGAAAAGGCACAAGAGGTGAAGTCTGGAGGAAACCATGTACAAACCTCTTTCAAGAGTCTTCTAGTGGAGTCACATAGGACATGCTTAATTCCCACAGCAATGAATTGTGATCACAAATGTAAATTGTTGTCTACCAGAAAGCTCATTAGAGACTCAGTGCCCAAAGTTTTTTGGTTGCTGGTCACTCTCTGCCTAGCATGTGCCAAAACTCCTGACTCCCAGAAAGAAAGCAGATGTTCAAAGTAAACTACTTAATAGTTTAGGCCCAGTGAGCCATTCCTGTCTGTTAGGAAGTGGTGGGAACCTTCCCCAAATCCAAATTTCCAGGTATCAGTCAAGAGCCAAACTTACAAGCAGGTCTTTCAGAGGCCTTTCACAGGCCTGCTATGTCAACTATTTTCTGCACACTGACATAAAAAGAAATTGAGACTCTGAATAGCCCTATAAATAATTTAAAAACTAAATTTGTTATTAAAAATATTCCCACAAAGAAAAAGCCTAGATAGCTTCACCAATGAATTGTATATAATATTTAGTAAGTAACACCAGTTCTACACAATACTCTTTCAGGAGGAAAGAACACATTCCAACTCAATTTATGTGGCCAGTATTACTCTGATACAAAAAACAGACCAAAAGAATACAAAGAAAAAACAAAACCTACATATCAATATTCCTCATCAATTCAAAACCCCTAACATAGCATTAGCAAATCAAATCTAGCCATATATAAAAAGGATAACACATATCCCAGGAATGCAAGGTAAATTTAGAAATTAATTAATGTAATTAATTGGTTAATACTGACACATTAACAGAATAAACAAAATAAATGATCTCAATAGATACCATAAAAGCATTTGACAAACTTTAATACCCACTCATGATAAAAATTCATTCATGATAAAAACTCAGCGAACTAGGAATAGAAGGAAACTTCCTCAATCTGACAAAGAGCATATACAAAAAAATCTATGGCTAACATAATATGAAATGATGAAAGATTAAATACTCTCCATCTAAGATGAGAAGTAAGGCAAGCATGTCAATGCTTACAACTTTTATTTAACACCGTACTAAAGAGTCCTAGCTAGGGCAATAAGTTGAGGAAAAAATAAAATGTATACAGAGCAGAAAAAGAAGTAAAATTTGTCTGCCTTAAATTCTCAGATGACATAATCAGACACATAGAAAAGTCCAAAGTCCAACCAAAAAAAACCTACTACAATAATAAGTTAATTAAAAAGGTAAAAGGAAAAAAAAAAAGGGAAAAGGATACAAGGTCAATGTACAAAAATCAATTTTAATTCTATATACTAGCAAGAAACAATTAGAAAAATTAATTTTTAAAATACTATTTCCAGTAAGAGCCCAAAACATGAAATATTCTGGGATAAATTTAACAAAATACTTGCAAGACCTATGCAATGAAAACTACAAAACATTTCTGAAGGATATTAAAGAATATCTAAATAAATGTAAAGATATGTACTATGTTCATGAATTGTATGTTAAGATGTCAATTCTTTGCAAATTAATCTATACATTCAACACAATCCAAGTCCAAATCCCAGAGACTTTTTCTTTTAGAAACTGACAAACTGATTCCAAAAGTTATATGGAAATGCAAAGGACTTAGAATAGCCAAAACAATTTTGGAAAAGAACAACAAAATTGAAGGACCTATACTACCACATTTTAATACTTCTTATAAAGTTACACTAATAAAGAAAAGTGTTATATTGGCTTAAAGATGGACATAAAATCAAAGGAATATAATAGAGGGTGCAGAAGTAGACCCACATATATTTATTTGGTTAACTGATTTTCAAAGAAAAGTGCCAAGGCACAATGGGAGAAAATATTGTCTATTCCACAAAGGTATGTGCTAGAACTGAAAATTCATGTCCAAAAAAATGACCCTTGATCCTTATGTCATATTGTACATAAAAATTAACTAAAAATGTATTACAGACTATACGCTTATACTAATTTTTAAAAGTTGAGAAACGGAAAATATGAAGCATGGAGAAAATCATCAGTGATGGTCCTAATTTCTTTAAGAGCTTATACCCCCAACATACTTGAATTTTACCTGAAACTTCTTGTCTTCCTCAAACTTTTTCTGATCGCATAATTCTTCATAATGTTCTTGTAACTTAGTATGAGTTTCTTTAAGTGATGATAACTCATTTTTAATCTCATTAATTTCTCCATTAAGTTCTTCAACCTAATATAACATTTAACCAAAATGAACACGTATATAAATTTATTTTGTATAAAAATACTTTATTAACACAAGTCTTTGGAAATAGTAAAAAATGAAAACATTCCCGAAGTAATTACTAATATTAAAAGCTACCATTTATTGAATTGTGCTGAGTACTTAATAAATATAATTTTGTAGTCATAAAAATCCTATGAGGTATTTTTAGTCTCCAATTTACAGGTGACAAATGTGAGGCTCACAGACGTTAAGTAACTTGCCCAAGATCAGGTAGATATAAAGTGGTAGTCAAGATTCAAATCCAAGGCTAAGTCTAGGTGTTGTGCTTTCAAGTACTACATTAAACTACCTCTTGTTACAAATGAAAAATTAATTTATTTTTAATCATAAAAATTCTATGAAAGTTACCACTTCATTGTTTTCTTAAAGTTTTATTTTCTTGTTGCAAATTAGATATACAGATTTTAACTCAATTAGATGAAGAATACTGAGCACTAAGCAGTACAACAGAAACTGACTCTTCAGCCTAATACTTACATCTACACACTGGGCTTTTACTGGCTATAAAATTTCGTAATCTTTTTCTTGGGGGCGTTCTCCTTCATACGAACCTCAAATGTAAGACAAAGTAAGTTCCATTGAAGAGAAAAATACCTTTTTGTCATAAAATATTACTAAAGTGTCTCTTAATTTTAAACTACCAAAAATTCCACAAGTGCTCTCTACCCCATCCTCTCCTGTCTCCCCCTCCCCCTCTTTTTTAAAGATTTTTTTGATGTGGACCATTTTTAAAGTCTCTATTGAATGTGTTACAATATTGCTTCTGTTTTATGTTTTGGTTTTTTTTGGCCGCGAGGCATGTGGGATCTTAGCTCCCTGACCAGATATTGAACTCGCACCCCTGCATTGGAAGGCGAAGTCTTAACCACTAGACGGTCAGGGAAGTCACTCCTGTCTCCCTTAGAGCTTAGCTCTAGCAAAGATCTCTTCTCTCCTGCCTGGTCTCAATCTTTCCCACTATACCAGCATGTTTTCAGCCCACAAATATGCTCTTGTCACGTTCCTAACTTTTTTCTCCTTGACTCAATTACTCTCTCTCTCTTACTTCTTAAAATAAAGTCCACTCTTGCTACTTTCAAATTCTAATCTCTCACCACTCCTTAACAACCGACTTCTGCCCTCATTTTTCTACTGATTATTTTTCTCAGCTATCACCTGCAAATTAGCCAAAGGACTTGTTCCAAGTTTCACACCATTTAACAGCACTGTAGCTCGACTATGCTGACTACTTATTCTTGAAATAGCCTCCTTTCTTCATTTTCATGGTACTACTCTCTCTTTATCCTTCTACCTTTCTCACCATTCTTATCAGGCTCCCTCTCCCCTCCTGCCCCAATATACACACACTAACCACTCGCAAAATGTTGGTGTTCCCCAAGGCTCTTTCTTCTTTAGCCTTCTCTTCAAGTCTACCACTCCTTCCACAGATGATCTTATCATACCCTCAAATTTCACCTTTATGCTAATAAGTCTTAAATCTATATCCCATCTCCCAACCTCTCTCCTAAGATTAGATTCATGTTTCCAAATGCATGATATACATTTCAAGTCAGATGTCCTGCAGTCACCATAAATTCATCAGTTCCCAAATTAAACTCATTTTCATCCACCAAATGTGCTTCTCCTTTCACATTCCTTATGTCAATTAGTGACATTATTATTCTGCTCATTATATTAATCTCAGAATCATAGTTTACTCCTTTTCCTTCTAAAATCCATTACACATAAAATGTCACTAATCCTGCTAATTCTACCTCCAAAATGCTTCCTGTATCTATCCCTCTTCTCTGTTCTCACTACTGTTGCCCTTATTTACACCCTCATAGGCTTGTGGTTAGATTATTTGCAACACTCTACTTATTAATCTCTTTCCATAATGCCATTCTCCATACTGTTGCAAGGGTTATTTTTCTAAAATGCAGATCTATGTCACTTTTCTGCTTTAAAAATCTCAATGGCTTCCCATTACTTATAAAATTCAACTTCCTTAGTAAAGAACTCTTCAGAAGGTGATCTCAACCTAATTTCCACTGTCACATTCTAGATCAGACTATTCATCATCCTTGAGAATGCAGTTTCATGCCTCCATCATTTTTCCCTTTCTTAAATGGAATGCCAACAGAGTGGAATGGGAAGTATAGGAAGTAGGCACCTTCTGCCTGGTGAAACCCTATTCATCTTTCAAGACCAAATTCTAGTGTCATCTTTTCTCTAAAACTTTCTCCAACCTAGTTAAACAATATGATTTATTTTGTGCTTTCACAGTAATTTGTTAATACTAATGTTAACACTACTAAAAACACTCAACACTATTGTGGTTAACTTAATAATTACCTGTCTTTTGAGAGTGTGAGCTCTTTAATAATCTTTGTATTTTAGGCATCTTTGAAAATCCAGCACCTAGAATAGTGCCTAACACATAACAGATGCTCAACATATGTTGTGAATTGAATTCCTTTTGTGATTCCCCCTTTCCCTAAATAATTTCTAAACATCCCCATTTATTATCTTTTTATCTATATACAACCATTGGCTGTATAACTAGCCAAATAAAAACAGATACACATACCATGTTCTTTAAGACACTTCAATGAGTTTTAAATATATTATCTAGTAATATTCACTGTTTAATTTGTACAGTGTTTTCACTGTTTATTTTTTTTAAACAGCAGTATATATGATTTCATCTTATTTTTGTCAGTATCTTTTAATGATTTTTAAAAACCCATCTTGATCCGATCTCAGTAGCAACACTATAATTGTCCTTCACTCAAGAATGGTGAAAAACTTATATCGAGATAGAAATACAATTAAAGAGTAGATCTGACCTCCCATTCAAGAAAACTCCTATAGAAACAAAGCAGCTTTTTAGAAATTTACCTATGTTCTGTTTAGTATTAAATCATATGGAAGTGAAATGATTGTAGATGCTAAAAATCCTAAGACAAAACCAATTTTATCCAAATTACAGACTGTGGCCTCACCAGTGAAGCTGAATGCTTATTTTCTTAATTCAATTGACTCTTTTTTCTTGGGGGAGGGACATACTTGAAATATCATTAGGAAAAATAAATGCTTAATTTTCTTTTATCTCAACTAATTATTTTTGGTGTGGTTGGCATATTCAAGTTTATATTCTCTTTTTACTTCATAGTTTTCCTTATCCTGACCGTACTATTTCCATGATCTTTTAAGCCTTAGAAATGAGAAGGAAGTGTTGGGATGCAAGATAGATTAGCTGAAGCTAAAATGAAAATTACTATGCTTGTTGCTTAATGACAAACTTTACCTCTTTAGGGGCCATTAAGCATTTTATAGTATTCTGATACAATTAATTACAAAATATTTTTTGAGAATTAGGTAATGCTTATCAAATTAATCAGTGAAGATTTGATCTCTTCAAAATACAGATTAAGAGAACATGTTAGCTGCAAATGGATCAAAAAATCAAGAATTACTTATATAACAATTTATATCAAACAAAATCATCTACAGAATAGTATGCAGATATATATTATTATAAAATATATTAGTATAGTATTAGAATTATATAATTAGTATAATAGTTTAAAATATAATCTTACTTACCCAAAATATAGCTTTCATAAACTCTTAAATAATTACCTTCTATTTTTTTTTAGTTCTTTTAAAAGAATTGAAGGCAATAAAAATAGATAATAAAGTAGAGTAACCGATTTGGGGGTTCACCAGTCTTAAAAGTGAACCTTATATTTCACAACTTTAATTTACATCACTTTACACTTTTATTATCTACTTCACTGAAATTAAAATTTAATGTAAAATAAAGAGTTGTGCTTTAAGGAAACAGTCATGTTTACAACATAACAATTCTCATGATAAAATGTTAATACTATAGAATCCAACTACTGTATATATGTTCTAAACATGGCTTTAATACAAGTCAACAAAACTGCCGAGGAAAGCTAAAGAGATCAGCTAACAATAAGACCTATATAATTCTTTATTATAATCATTTACTAAAACACTATCAATGGTTTTGTGAAAAGGAAAATTAATTTTTATTTGTCACATACGAAAAGTCATACAAAATATACACACACACACATATATGTATGGTTTTTCATGCACGAAAGCATTACAGAAAATTTTATTAAATTTAGCTTTAAAAACATTCACTTCTTGGAAATATAAGTGCAAGAAGACAATGTGTCTGACTTTATTCCTATATTATTTTTGCAATATTTTCTTAGCATTTAATAGTTATTTTAAATGTCTACTACTTAAAATATTTTAATATTTTACTATTTAATAAACCTACATGCTTTTTCCAAGTTTCTAGTGCTTTCTCATGCTTGTTTTGAAGACTAAGGAACTTTTCTTCATTTTCTTTCACCTTCTCCCTTTGCAGTTCATTATCTCTTTCAAGGGTCTGCAATAAAATTAATTATCCAAAAAATAATCAATACCACATTAATGAATTTTGATGTGTTTTATGTTGCTTGGACCTTTGCTTCTAACATGCTGAAAGTGCCATACAGATCAGTGATAATGTGCTACCTCAACAATAATTTTCATAAATTAACAGAAAGGTGCTTATAGTTTAGTTAACAGGAAATAGGGGGAGGTTATGAAAAAGAAATGGCTATAAAAGGGTATAAAAACATTGCCATTATTCAGTTTCACTGCATAAGTTTTAATGTACTGAAAAAGTAATATAAACTACAGCACTGAAAAATATGAAATGTAGCACGATCCAGCCTAACCCTACTAAAAATTTTTATCTACCACAGAACGCATTTTCCACATCTGTTTATTTCAGAAATTAATTGGCTAGAAAACTCTTAAATACAATTTAAATTTTTAATTTCAAATTAACACTTTTTTAGTAGAACTTCAATATTTACTATATTAACTTACAACTTCATAAATTAACATATTATATAATCACCAACACACTCCCCTCTCCTGTTCCCAAAAAACCTTTAAAGGGTAAAAATACTACTGTTTTCTAAGACAAGGGTTTAAAAGCGATTAAATCAGTGTCACCAATATTAGGTTTCTTCAGTGTCTGCTGATAATCCAAGTAAACTTCTGTAAACGGACAAATAGTAAGAACTCTCCCTACATGTCTAATATATCTGAAATTTTTATGTTCATTTGTTTATCGTTATTAAAGCTAAGTACATTCAGGGTAAACATCCAAGCCACACAAAGGATAGAAAGAAAAGGCAAAGTTTTCCTCTACTGTTTTTCCAGCTCTCCTCCCCAGAGGTAACCACTCTAGTAGTTTCTTGTGTATCCTTCCAGAAATTATCTATAAGCATACAAGTACATAAAATATATCTTTTTAAATAGAGATGAAACCACATAATACATACCATGTTGTTCTGCAATCTGCTTTCTAAAAATATGAATAATGTATCTTGCTTAATTTCCATATCATTATATATAGATCTATCTCATTTTAAAGGCTTCATAGGCCTAGGGGACTTTCAAGATGGCAGAGGAATAAGATGTGGAGATCACCTTCCTCCCTACAAATACATCAAAAATACACCTACAGAACAGATCCTACAGAACACCTACTGAATGCTGGCAGAAGACCTCAGACTTCCCCAAAAGGCAAGAAACTCCCCATGTACCTGGGTAGGGCAAAAGGAAAAAGAAAAAACAGAGACTAAAGAATAGGGACGGGACGTGCACCTCTGGGAGGGAGCTGTGAAGGAGGAAAAGTTTCCACACACTAGGAAGCCCCTTCACTGGCAGAGACGGGGCAAGAGGGGGAGTGGTGGCGGAGGGGGGAAGCTTCAGAGCCACGGAGGGGAGCGCAGCAACAGGGGTGCAGAGGGCAAAGTGGAGAGATTCCCGCACAGAGGATCAGTGCACTCACCAGCCCAAGAGGCTTGTCTGCTCACCCGCTGGGGCAGGTGGGGGCTGGGAGCTGAGGCTCGGGCTTTGGAGGTCAGATCCCAGGGAGAGGACAGGGGTTGGCTGCGTGAACACAACCTGAAGGGGGCTAGTGCGCCACAGCTAGCTGGGAGGGAATCCGGGAAAATGTCTGGAGCTGCTGAAGAGACAAGAGACCGTTGTTTTGGGGTGCACGAGGAGAGGGGATTCAGAGCACCACCTAAACGAGCTCCAGAGACAGGCGCGAGCCACGGCTATCAGCACAGACACCAGAGACCGGCATGAAACAATAAGACTGCTGCTGCAGCTACCAAGAAGCCTGTGTGCAAGTACAGGTCACTATCCACACCTCCCCTCCCAGGAGTCTGTGCAGCCCGCCACTGCCAGTGTCCCGTGATCCAGGGACAACTTCCCCAGGAGAACGCATGGCACGCCTCAGGCTGGTGCAACGTCACGCCAGCCTCTGTCACCACAGGCTCACCTGGAATTCCATACCCCTCCCTCCCTCCGGTCTGAGGGACCCACAGCCCCCTAATCAGCTGCTAATTTAACCCCGTCCTGTCTGGGCTGGGAACAGATGCCCTCAGTCAACCTACATGCAGAGGCAGGGCCAAATCCAAAGCTGAACCCCAGGAGCTGTGCAAACAAAGAAGAGAAAGGGGAATCTCTCCCAGCAGCCTCAGGAGCAGCGGATAAAATCTCCACAATCAAACTGATGTGCCCTGCATCTGTGGAATACCTGAATTGACAACGAATCATCCCAAAATTGAATCAGTGGACATTGGGAGGAACTGTAGACTTGGGGTTTGCTTTCTGCATCTAATTTGTTTCTGGTTTATGTTTATCTTAGCTTAGTACTTAGAGCTTATTATCATCGGTAGATTTGTTAATTGATCTGGTTGCTCTCTTCCTTTTATATATTTTTTTTTCTTTTTTTCCTTTTTCTCTTTTTTAAGTGTGTACGTGTATGCTTCTTTGTGTAATTTTGTCTGTAGAGCTTTGCTTTTACCATTCGTCCTAGGGCTCTGTCTGTCTGTTTTTCTTTCTTTCTTTTTTTTTTTTTTTTTAGTATTGTTTCTAGCTCTTGTTATCATTGGCGGATTTCGTTTTTGGTTTGGTTGCTCTCTTCTATCTTTCTTTTAAATTTATTTATTTTTAATATTTTTTTATTTTTTATTTTAATAACTTTATTTTATTATTATTTTCTTTCTTTCTTTCTTTCTTTTTTTCCTCACTTTTCTTCTGAGTGCTGTGGCTGACAGGGTCTTGGTGCTCCAGCTGGGTGTCAGGTCTGAGTCTCTGAGTTGGGAGAGCCAAGCTCAGGACATTGGTCCACCAGAGACCTCTCAGCCCCACATAATATCAAATAGCGAAAACTCTCCCAGAGATCTCCATCTCAACGCTAAGACCCAGCTCCACTCAAGGACCAGCAAGCTACAGAGAGGCTGCATAAAATCATAATAAGTTCACAGACACCCCAAAACACACCACCGGATGCGGTCCTGCCAACCAGAAAGACAAGATCCAGCTTCATCTACCAGAACACAGGCGTCAGTACCCTCCACCAGGAAGCCTACACAACCCACTGAACGAACCATACCCACTGGGGGCAGACACCAATAACAATGGGAACTACGAACCTGCAGCCTGCGAAATGGAGACCCCAAACACAGTAAGTTAAGCAAAATAAGAAGACAAAGAAATACACGGCAGATGAAGGAGCAAGGTAAACACCCACCAGACCAAACAAATGAAGAGGAAATAGGCAGTCTACCTGAAAAAGAATTCAGAGTAATGATAGTAAAGATGATCCAAAATCTTGGAAACAGAATGGAGAAAATACAGGAAAAGTTTAACAAGGACCTAGAAGAACGAAAGAGCAAACAAACAATGATGAACAACACAATAAATGAAATTAAAAATTCTCTAGAAGGAATCAATAGCAGAATAACTGAGGCAGAAGAACGGATAAGTGACCTGGAAGATAAAATAGTGGAAATAACAACTGCAGAGCAGAATAAAGAAAAAAGAATGAAAAGAATTGAGGACAGTCTCAGAGACCTCTGGGACAACATTAAATGCACCAACATTCAAATTATAGAGGTCCCAGAAGAAGAAGAGAAAAAAAAAGGGGCTGAGACAATATTTGAAGAGACTATAGTTGAAAACTTCCCTAATATGGGAAAGGAAATAGTCAATCAAGTCCAGGAAGTGCAGAGAGTCCCATACAGGATAAATCCAAGGAGAAACACGCCAAGACACATATTAATCAAACTATCAAAAATTAAATACAAAGAGTATTAAATATTAAATATTAAATATGCTTTAATTAAATATTAAAAGCAGCAAGGGAAAAGCAACAAATAACATACAAGGGAATCCCCATAAGGTTAACAGCTGATCTTTCAGCAGAAACTCTGCAAGCCCGAAGGGAGTGGCAGGACATATGTAAAGTGATGAAGGGAAAAACCTACAACCAAGATTACTGTACCCAGCAAGGATCTCATTCAGATTAGACGGAGAAATTAAAACTTTTACAGACAAGCAAAAGCTAAGAGAATTCAGCACCACCAAACCAGCTTTACAACAAATGCTAAAGGAACTTCCCTAGGCAGGAAACACAAGAGAAGGAAAAGACCTACAATAACAAACCCAAAACAATTCAGAAAACGGTAACAGGAACATACATATCAATAATTACCTTAAATGTAAATGGATTAAATGCTCCAACCAAAAGACATAGCCTGGCTGAATGGATACAAAAACAAGACCCATATATCTGCTGTCTACAAGAGACCCACTTCAGACCTAGGGACCCATACAGACTGAAAGTGAGGGGATGGAAAAAGATACTCCATGCAAATGGAAATCAAAAGAAAGCTGGAGTAGCAATTCTCATATCAGACAAAATGGACTTTAAAATAAAGACTATTACAAGAGACAAGGAAGGACACTACATAATGATCAAGGGATCAATCCAAGAAGAAGATATAGCAATTGTAAATATTTATGCACCCAACATAGGAGTACCTCAATACATAAGGCAAATGCTAACAGCCATAAAAGGGGAAATCGACAGTAACACAACAATAGTAGGGGACTTTAACACCTCATTTTCACAAATGGACAGATCATCCAAAATGAAAATAAATAAAGAAACACAAGCTTTAAATGATACATTAAACAAGATGGACTTAATTGATATTTATAGGACATTCCATCCAAAAACAACAGAATACACTTTCTTCTCAAGTGTTCATGGAACATTCTCCAGGATAGATCATATCTTGGGTCACAAATCAAGCCTTGGTAAATTTAAGAAAATTGAAATCATATCAAGTATCTTTTCTGATCACAACGCTATGAGACTAGACATGAATTACAGGAAAAAATCTGTAAAAAATATAAACACATGGAGGCTAAACAACACACTACTAAATAACCAAGAGATCACTGAAGAAATCAAAGAGGAAATAAAAAAATACCTAGAAACAAATGACAATGAAAACATGACGACCCAAAACCTATGGGATGCAGAAAAAGCAGTTCTAAGAGGGAAGTTGATAGCAATACAATCCTACCTCAAGAAACAAACATCTCAAATAAACAACCAACCTTACACCTAAAGCAATTAGACAAAGAAGAACCCAAAAAACCCAAAGTTAGCAGAAGGAAAGAAATCATAAAGATCAGATCAGAAATAAATGAAAAAGAAATGAAGGAAACGATAGCAAAGATCAATAAAAGTAAAAGCTGGTTCTTTGAGAAGATAAACAAAATTGATAAACCATTAGCCAGACTCATCAAGAAAAAGAGGGAGAAGACTCAAATCAATAGAATTAGAAACGAAAAAGGAGAAGCAACAACTGACACTGAAGAAATACAAAGGATCATGAGAGATTACTACAAGCAACTCTATGCCAAGAAAATGGACAACCTGGAAGAAATGGACAAATTCTTAGAAAAGCACAACCTCCCGAGACTGAATCAGGAAGAAATAGAAAATATAAACAGACCAATCGCAAGCACTGAAATTGAGACTGTAATTAAAAATCTTCCAACAAACAAAATCTCAGGAACAGATGCCTTCACAAGTGAATTCTATCAAACATTTAGAGAAGAGCTAACACCTACCCTTCTCAAACTCTTCCAAAATACAGCAGAGGGAGGAACACTCCCAAACTCATTCTATGAGGCCACCATCACCTTGATACCAAAACCAGAAAAAGATGTCACAAAAAAAGAAAACTACAGGCCAATATCACTGATGAACATAGATGCAAAAATCCTCAACAAAATACTAGCAAACAGAATCCAACAGCACATTAAAAGGCTCATACACCATGATCAAGTGGGGTTTATCCCATGAATACAAGGATTCTTCAATATATGCAAATCAATCAATGTGATACACCATATTAACAAACTGACAGATAAAAACCATATGATCATCTTAATAGATGCAGAAAAAGCTTTCAACAAAATTCAACACCCATTTATGATAAAATCCCTCCAGAAAATAGGCATAGACGGAACTTACCTCAACATAATAAAGGCCATATATGACAAACCCACAGCCAACATTGTTCTCAATGGTGAAAAACTGAAACCATTTCCTCTAAGTTCAGGCACAAGACAAGGTTGTCCACTCTCACCACTATTATTCAACATAGTTTTGGAAGTTTAGCCACAGTAATCAGAGAAGAAAAAGAAATAAAAGGAATCCAAATCAGAAAGAAGTAAAGCTGTCACTGTTTGCAAATGACATGATACTATACGTAGAGAATCCTAAAGATGCTACCAAAAAACTACTAGAGCTAATCAATGAATTTGGTAAAGTAGCAGGATATAAAATTAATGCACAGAAATCTCTTGCATTCCTATACACTAATGATGAAAAATCTGAAAGAGAAATTAAGGAAACACTCTCATTTACCATTGCAGCAAAAAGAATAAAATACCTAGGAATAAACCTACCGAAGGAGACAAAAGACCTGTATGCAGAAAACTATAAGACACTGATGAAAGAAATTAAAGATGATACAAACAGATGGAGAAATATACCATGTTCTTGGATTGGAAGAATCAACATTGTGAAAATGACTATACTACCCAAAGCAATCTACAGATTCAATGCAATCCCTATCAAACTACCAATGGCATTTTTCACAGAACTAGAACAAAAAATTTCATTATTTGTATGGAAACACAAAAGACCCCGAGTAGCCAAAGCAATCTTGAGAAAGAAAAACGGAGCTGGAGGAATCAGGCTCCCTGACTTCAGACTATACTACAAAGCTACAGTAACCAAGACAGTATGGTACTGGCACAAAACAGAATATAGATCAATGGAACAGGAGAGAAAGTCCAGAGATAAACCCACGCATATATGGTCACCTTAACTTTGATAAAGGAGGCAAGAATATACAATGGAGAAAAGACAGCCTCTTCAATACGTGGTGCTGGGAAAACTGGACAGCTCCATGTAAAAGAATGAAATTAGAACACTCCCTAACACCATACACAAAAATAAACTCAAAATGGATTAAAGACCTAAATGTAAGGCCCGACACTATAAAACTCTTAGAGGAAAACACAGGCAGAAAACTCTAAGACATAAATCATCCTTTTTGACCCACCTCCAAGAGAAATGGAAATAAAAACAAAAATAAACAGATGGGACCTAATGAAACTTAAAAGCTTTTGTACAGCAAAGGAAAGCATAAACAAGACGAAAAGACAGCCCTCAGAATGGGAGAAAATATTTGCAAATGAAGCAACTGACAAAGGATTAATCTCCAAAATTTACAAGCAGCTCATGCAGCTCAATATCAAAAAAACAAACATCCCAATCCAAAAATGGGCAGAAGACCTAAATAGACATTTCTCCAAAGAAGATATACAGATTGCCAACAAACACATGAAAGAATGCTCGACATCACTAATGATTAGAGAAATGCAAATCAAAACTACAATGAGATATCACCTCACACCAGTCAGAATGGCCATCATCAAAAAATCTACAAACAATAAATGCTGGAGAGGGTGTGGAGAAAAGGGAACCCTCTGGCACTGTTGGTGGGAATGTAAATTGATACAGCTACTATGGAGAACAGTATGGAGGTTCCTTAAAAAACTAAAAATAGAACTACCATATGACCCAGCAATCCCACTACTGGGCATACACCCTGAGAAAACCATAATTCATAAAGAGTCATGTACCACAATGTTCACTGCAGTTCTATTTACAATAACCAGAATGAGGAAGTAACCTAAGCATCCATCGAAAGATGAATGGATAAAGAAGATGTGGCACATATATACAATGGAATATTACTCAGCCATAAAAAGAAACAGAATTGAGTTATTTGTAGTGAGGTGGATGGACCTAGAGTCTGTCATAAAGAGTGAAGTGAGTCAGAAAGAGAAAAACAAATACTGTATGCTAACACATATATATGGAATCTAAAAAAAAAAAGTGGCTCTGAAGAACCTAGGGGCAGGACAGGAATAAAGACGCAGATGTAGAGAATGGACTTGAGGACATGGGGAGGGGGAAGGGTAAGCTGGGACGCAGTGAGAGAGTGGTGTGGACATATATACACTACCAAATGTAAAATAGATAGCTAGTGGTAAGTAGCCGCATAGCACAGGGAGATCAGCGCGGTGCTTTGTGACCACCTAGAGGGGTGCGATAGGGAGGGTGGGAGGCAGATGCAAGAGGGAGGAGATATGAGGATATATGTATATGTATAGCTAATTCACTTTGTTATACAGCAGAAACTAACAAACCATTGTAAAGCAATTATACTCCAATAAAGATGTTAAAAATAATAATAATAATGGGGCCTATTCTGCAAAAGGCCATCCAGCAAGTCACTCAGAATTGCATGATAGATCCCCTCAAATGGGAACTCAACATAGAGGAACTTGCCCCACTGAGGAGTGGCAAATAGACTACTCAAATTCCCCGAGCCCCAGGAAATTTTAAATCCGTGTTAGTGTTTGTATCTTTTTCGGGATGGGTGAAAGCATATCCCACCTGGACAGAAAAAAATCTCTGAAGTAGTTAAAGCCCTCCTTATGGAAATCACTGCCTAATTTGGATCGTCTAACACCCTTCACAGTGACAATGGACTGGCTGCTGTCTCTAGCATAACCCAACAAGTGTCTAACGCACTGTGTATTGATTAGAAACTACGTTCATCCTGAGACCACAATCAACAGGAAAAGGTGAGAAAATGAATCATGCATTTAAAAAAAGAGCAAAGATGAATCATACATTTAAAAAAAGAGCAATGCTAAAGTATGTCAAGACTAACTTCACTTGGGATAAGGCCTTGCCAGTTGCCTGCTATGGATTAGAGTGGATTCCAGAAGCAAGCTTAAATTAAGCCCCTTTGAAATTTTGTGTGGCAGGCTTTTCCAGGTGTCTACCCAGGCAGGAGAATCCAGTGATGTTTTAAAAGGACCTACTACTGCTAATTATGTCAAAATTATAGCCACTATACCAACCTCTGTTTATAAGTGTGCTTCCAAAAGGTCTGCCTATCCACCTGAAGTACCCCTGGACCCTCCCTATTCAACCCAAAGACCTCATCCTCCTCAAAAGCTGGAAAGAGCAAGGACTTGACCATCAGTTGGCTGTGCAGTGGACAGGATGGGGCCATATGAGGTCTTGCTAACCACGCAGTTATGAGTGAAAGCAGCTGGGGTTAAGCCATGGATTCACCACACCCGTGAAGGCTGCACCCACAACGTCAAAGCACCAAGGAGAGTCTCTAAGCTAGAGAAAACTATAGTAGACAGTGGACTTGTGATCTGAAGATTTAAGATTTCTGTTCAAATAAAGATAAGTAATAAAAGCAAAAAATATATATAAATATATAAATAAATAAAATAAAATAAAGGCTTCATAATATTCCATCTATTTAGAGTTCTCAATTACTATACAGATTATCAATATGCAAGGACATAATTATGCAAAGTTATGGAAACATCTAAGAAAAGCATTTTGCAATTTTAACATGAAGATTCTCCTCTAGCTCATAAAGAACTATGCACTTTGAGAGCACTCAATGAATACCTATTTTGACTGCCTCTACTTTAGGACAATGCAAATATTTTTATAGAAGTCATGATTTCATCTTAATTTATAGGTACATATTATAATAACAGGGCAGTCTCTGAATATTTACAATTGTATGTATTTAATAGATGCTTAGTACTTTAACATTGTAATAAATATTTATAGTATTTATATTAATAACACTGTATTTTAAGATGGACAAATCAAAGTTTAGAGGAGACATGGGAGAGTATACCACAGACTCTATCCTAGTAATAATAAATGACCATGAGCATTATGTTATTAAAAAGTATATTATATTAATATATATCAATCATTTCCTGTCCCTACCTATACCCCCATCTAAAAGAAACTGCCAGGTTTTCTCTCAGTTTCCATGTTTTGGAGACATTCCATCCTTCCCTTAGAATTTGGACCAATTGCTCTTTCATTCTGCTACACTGATCAGGTAATCTCTGAAAATTTCCTTTTTTCTTCTGTGATGGGTCTCCTGTTTCCTAGATCCCATGATTTCCTCTTGGTTTACTCCCTTGTCTTGATAAAGCAACCTTTCTACTAGTTCTTGATAAAGGAGGCAGATGTGGTACATTTTTTGAGACCCTGCTTGTCTGAAAATATGTTTATTTTACCAATACTTAACAACTTCTTTGGCTAAATACCATACAATTCTGCTTTGGAACCTTTGAAGGCATGGTTCTATTATCT
This sequence comes from Balaenoptera borealis, assembly GCF_965194805.1. Classification (NCBI taxonomy): domain Eukaryota; kingdom Metazoa; phylum Chordata; class Mammalia; order Artiodactyla; family Balaenopteridae; genus Balaenoptera; species Balaenoptera borealis. The sequence continues at coordinate 26,647,821 of NC_138868.1, read as the reverse complement.
TCTACCTCCAGTGCTGCCAATGAAAAGTCTGAAGTCATTATGTTGCCATTCTCATTTTGGATCCTTCCTATGTGACCTACTTTTTTTTCTCCCACCGAAAGTTTTATAATCTTCTCTTTAAGTGTAGTATGAAATTTCATAATGATATGCATTGGGGTTAGGCAAAACAAACTCAGATCCTTCAGTTATGGGTTACTTTCTTGCATTATTTATTTGGTCATTTGCTCTCCTTCCATCTTCTCTGTTCTCTCTGAAACTCACCAGACTTCTTGAACTGACCCCTCATTTTCTTCCTTTCCTGTTTTCCATCTTCTTGTCTTTTGGTTCTACTTTCTCAGATCATCTCGATATTATCTTCCAACCTTTCCACTGTACTTTTTCATGTCTACTAATATATTTATTTTAAGGGTTCTCTTTTATTCTAGGAATGTTTCTTTTTTTAGACTCAATTACTGTTTTGTGGATTAATAAATACATTTCTCTTAACTGAGTATAATTTCTTAGCTTCTCCAAGTTTTTTTCATTACCCTGTTTGTTTTGTTTGTTTTTCACATTGGAGACTTTCTTCAAATATCCAGTGATCCTTAACTGCTTGTTCATATTTAACAATGAAATATTAAAAAGCTGGCTGAAAGCTTTGTCAACTACAAAGTTTTGTCACTATAGTGGTGGGCTTCACTGTGCACTGATCTGGCTGAGCTGTTTCATCGGGAGAGCTTAACTGCAGCAGCTATAGTCTCTTCTCTTGAGCAGGTTAGTTGCCCCATAATGGAATCTTTCATTCTGCTGCCTGGATGTTACAAGGTTAACTGTCCTCTTAAGGACTAGGCTGGGAGACTTCAGAATTCAGTATTTAGACTTCCCAAACTGTTTTCAATATGATACTCTTAGTACTGTGCTGGTAAATTGGGTCTCAAACAAAAATAAATAAATAAAGCCTGATTTGCAGCACTTGCCAATTTCATTAGTGTTAAAAACCCCACCATGGTCAACTCAAGCTACCACTCATTTAAACCAGCTTACAAAATGACAACAGCTCTAACAACTAGCTCTCCCTGGTACCAGTTGCCTCTAGCACTCTACTGAATCTCCCCAACCTCAGTTGCTCCTCAAACTCTCCAACATAATTCTCCAATCTTCTGCCAAACAGAAGACAGGGAGTGCCTATTTGTGCAGGGTAGGGGAAAGTATCTGGATATGCAACAGCTTCCTATATAGACCTTCTAGTTTTTGGCTTCAATTGTGCACCTTACTTCTAGAGGCACATGATGCTTGCAATTCCTGATTATTTCTGTATCTTCAACTTGGGTTTCTACTTTCTCTCATTTGCTAAGTAAATTACTAATTTTCCATATGGTTCCCACTTTTAAAACTTAATTTTTATTGTTTCTTCTCCCTATTTCCTCATCCTTGTGGATTTATTAATGTCATTTATTGCAGTTTCAGAAGGAAATACAAGGGAATGTATAGGTTCAATCCGATATGTTTAACCAGAAGCCCTGACCTAGCAATATCTGAACTTGCAAAGAGTCTGAATTTACTCATTGTTAATCATTCATTAGTTTAATAAGATTTAATGAGCTCCTACTATGTGGCAGATACTCTTTTGGGCTTTTATTAGTGAAAATGTTACTCTTTTTATGGAATTTACAGTCTACCAGGAAGTTATTCGCTATTATTTGCATCTGGATTAACAAGCCTGAAAACCCTCTCTGAAAAAATGTATATTGTGGAAAATCAAAATAAAACCACCTGTTAATGCTTTAATATACCAAAAATTAAGTAAATTATTCTGGTTAATACTATGTTAACACTATGACTATAGGAGCAAACTAAATAAATAAATTATTCTTCCTAACACTATGATAATAGCAGCATAACTATACTTTTATCTGGACTAAACTATGATTAAATCATAGTAGAAAATATTCTCTATCATGAGAATTTAGGTCTCTATGCTCCAAATTGTACTTAAAAAAAAAAAATAAGACAGATGATAGCATGATTGCAGAGCACTGAAAAACAGTAGGCCATTATGAAGAGTAATGATCCCTTTTAGTACAGGTGGAATTAGAATGCTCCTCGGGAAAACACTTGAGATATCTATGCAGCATAATCCTCAGCAACAGTTCAACATTAATATTTTGTTATACTATATATCAGCGGTTCTCCAACACCAGTCTGTAAACAAGTACTGATCCATGACAAAAATCTCACTAGTCCATGGCAAAAAATGTCAATATAAAGTCATCAAATGTGTTCTCTTGTAAAGGACTGTCCTTTATCTGATATTACATCCTTAATATACTTTTGGTGTTAAAACGTTATCTTTTATAAAATGAAAGTGATGATAGATGGTATTGTTTATTTTTTAATGCCCTTATCTGTTAAAAAGCTGACAATTCTATCCTGTTCTTGCCAATACTTTGTTTGAAATTTTACTATATGAAATCTAGTTTCTCCATGTACTATCAAGGCTCAGGCAATAATGGGGCTAGTAAAAGAGAGAGGCATTTGGATTATCTAAAATATTGGCAGTTACAGTTAAAAGATCCTGGACCATAGTTACCTTCATCATTAACTCAAAGAAACACATGACAACATATATTTATGACTACTGTAGGCCCTGTAGAATTCAACAATACATAAACATTGGATTTAGAGCCAATGAAGGGCAATTTGAAAGTTGTAGTCTTTGTATAACTGATGTAACAAGAATGGCAGTTCTCACAGATCTAGGAAGAAATATCTTAACAATGTAATGTTGTAGAAATAGTGCTGAAGTAGAATCAAGACAAATATTTAATTCTGGTTTTGCCACTAATTATAGGGCCTTGAACTACACTGCTTACATTTAGTGGATCTCTATTTCATCACAAAATGAAATGGCTGGACTGGCTAATCTCTAACATTTTGATCATCCTAAAAATCTACGCATCAACTCCTTTAAATGGATTGAAAGTTATCAGACAATCCTGATAACTGCTACTCATCAATAATTTGGATAAATTATATCATATGTTTCTTGAGAGAAGGTCCAACACCTTAGGGAAACAGTCCCAGTTGTGCATCTATAGGGTGGGTAGAAGAGGTGAAGGGGGAGATACTTCCTGATAACTGGACTTTAAGAGAAATTTTTTTAAACTAATCTTTTATTGGAGTAGGTGAAAGCATTAAAAGAAGGGAGAGATTTGGCTCTAGCATACCTTTTCCCTCTCCCTAGTACTGGGGGGCAGGCAAAAGAAAAGAGGAAGGCAAACCTCTCTTTACATGACTAGTTATAGAACATCAATGGTAAGAAGATAAGTGTTTCATTGCTCAGGTTAAGTTTGGTTTCATTCAATGATGATAGACTCAGCATAATTTCTGGGGCCGGGTGCCAGAAATTAAAGACACTTAGATACAAAACTTTTTCTTTTCTTCGTGGTTCCTCTCTCCCTCTCTCTTTCTCTCTCTCCCCCTCTCTTTTTTTCTTCCTATCCACCTACCATGGTGCTTTTTATTTTCTACTTAATGTTATGGTCCCCTGGGATACTCACAGGCCAAAGGCAGACCCTCACAGATGCCTAAGGGCCTCACCACATGACTCAGTACTGGGTTCTACCTCCTGCAAGCTGCTAGACCCATGTATTATGTCCTGGCTGAAGTTGGTGAAGTCAGTCTCTCCATCCCATGGGTCCTCTGCCCCAACCTATGGCAGGTGGGTAACCTCTAAAGGATTGCAACCGCCAGGCAGGGATGCAACTCAGTACCTGGACTGGGGACTCACTCCCTGCCAAGGCACCTACCTAATGTGCCGGGGCATTGCCAACCTGGGACAGAGGATGCTGCAGGGCACATGTACTCAGCTCAGACCCTCCCTGCTACATCTAGGCCTCCACCTGTGTTAAAGGGCAACAAAAGAACACAGGCTTCTACCCACCAGTGTGACCCAGTCGACTCACAGCAGTGGCAAGACAGGAGCAGGGAGGCTAAGGCTGTGCCAGGCCGAGGGCACCAAAGGGTAGAAGAGTCAGCAGCCAAGAATGGTTCCTGGTAGCCAGTAGGAGGCAGGAGAACGCCGGAGCTGAGGCTTCAAGCCCCAGTGCATGCTCCATTTTCTCATCAGACTTAATTTACAAAACATATATTCAAATATAAAAATTTAAAAAGGGGCTTCCCTGGTGGTGCAGTGGTTAAGAATCTGCCTGCTGATTCAGGGGACATGGGTTTGAGCCCTGGTCCGGGAAGATACCACATGCTGTGGAGCAACTAAGCCTGTGCACCACAACTACTGAGCCTGCGCTCTAGAGCCCGCGAGCCACAACTACTGAGCCCACGTGCCACAACTACTGAAACCCACGCACCTAGAGCCCGTGCTCCGTAACAAGAGAAGCCACCGCAATGAGGAGCCCGCACACCGCAACGAAGAGTAGCCCCCATTTGCCGCAACTAGAGAAAGCCCGCGTGCAGCAACGAAGACCCAACACAGCCAAAAATAAATTAAATAAATAAATAAAATTTTAAAAAAATGTTAAGACAGTGACCACAGAATATTAAAACTGAAACTCAAGGCTCCTCTGGGCTTTATGCAACTGTACTGGTTACATTCCCATGAAGCTGGCCCAGGCCTCTGCTGAGAGTGGTCTTTTTGTGGGAGGTGAATGTACTTTTCTTGGGAAATGTTCAGCTTCACCCTTCATTACCAAGAATCCCTTCAGAGGCGCACAAATATTTTCCACTGGCCACCCCAGTGGAACATGTCCCCAACGCCTTCTCTTGAGTTGGACATCCCATCACTTGGCAGTTCCTGCTCTTCCACTAACCTCCACATACCTTCACGTGGAGCCAAGGAACCACCATGTTCTCAATTCTGCACGCTTCCAGGGCCATATAGCATTAGAACAAGCACAATACACACTTCAAGCTCCACTGGAACAGATTACTCCAAAAACTTTCCTCCTTGAAATTTCTAGACTAGCACTGGGCATCAGTCTATATGTTCTTGGTATACACTTCCACACTTCAAGAAACATAGGCCAAGTTCTCCCACATGAACTTATCACATTTTACTGGCAACACCACAGTGGACCTTCAGGTTTCAATAGCATCTCAAGCATCCATCTAAAAAACAAGATGGCAGTTTCCCCTTTTTGTACCCCAATTTTTACACGATTTTCCTGTAGACTCCTTCACTTAGATTCATGAGGGGAAGTGCATCTCCCTCTACTAGGGATGTAAGAGAAAAATCTCTCTTAATGAACCTTCACTCCCAAAACATCAGTGGCCATAACTTCTTCCCCTCCACAATCATTTTCGTATACATACTGGGAAGAGGATGATGGGGTGATTGTTATGGTAATAGGGCCAGTTCTATCATGTTCCTGTGAAGAGGGAGCTGCCCTCCCTCCATTTCTGTGAGGTCACGGATTCCTCTCCTAGAATGTGGTGACACTTGTCACCTTTTATTTTCAGTTTTGGATCTTGGCCACAATTCTAAGACACAGAAAAAAAAACACAAACCCATCCAATCTGCTACAAAATTAAATCAGTTACTTGATAAAACTGAACATTTAACTAGCAACTTAAATGTTAAAATAAAACATGCTCGGGGCTTCCCTGGTGGCGCAGTGGTTGAGAATCTGCCTGCCAATGCAGGGGACACGGGTTCGAGCCCTGGTCTGGGAAGATCCCACATGCCGCGGAGCAACTGGGCCCGTGAGCCACAACTACTGAGCCTGAGCGTCTGGAGCCTGTGCTCCGCAACAAGAGAGGCCGCGATAGTGAGAGGCCCGCGCACCGCGATGAAGAGTGGCCCCCACTCGCCGCAACTGGAGAAAGCCCTCACACAGAAACAAAGACCCAACACAGCCAAAAATAAAAATAATAAATAAATAATAAATTTAAAAAACTTTTTTAAAAATAAAAAAATAAAAAAATAAAACATGCTCATAAATTTTACCTCAAAAAGCAAACAAAAGATCTGTCAAGTACTGAACTCTATTTAATGATGCTCATGATGTAATATGCTAAGGGTGAAGTGTATGGATGACTGCAATTTACTTTGAAATGCATATAATAAAAAAGGGGTGGAGAAACATATGATAAAGCAAATAGGTAAAATATTAATTGTAGAATCTAGGAGGTAGGTATATGATTATTTGTGATACAATTCTCTCAACGTTCCTGTATGTTCAAAAATTTTCATTAAAAAATGCTGGGGGCGCTTCCCTGGTGGCGCAGTGATTGAGAATCTGCCTGCCAATGCAGGGGACACGGGTTCGAGCCCTGGTGTGGGAAGATCCCACGTGCCACGGGGCAGCTGGGCCCGTAAGCCACAATTACTGAGCCTGCGCATCTGGAGCCTGTGCTCTGCAACAAGAGAGGCCGCAATAGTGAGAGGCCCGCGCACCGCGATGAAGAGTGGCCCCCGCTTGCCGCAACTAGAGAAAGCCCTCGCACAGAAACGAAGACCCAACACAGCCATAAATAAATAAATAAACAAATACTTTAAAAAAAATGCTGGGGAAAAAATAAACAAATAAAATAAAATAAATGTTCATTACTTTGGACATTGATAACAAGCTGATGAAGGAGGCCAATATTTTACCCTTAAAATTCAAAATGATCTCAGATAAAGTTGGACAGACGAATGCAACTAAACAGGTAAAACTCATTAGATGAAAACATACTAATATATATATATAAAATCAGGATATGTATATATATCCTGATTATTTTCTTTTAGCACCTTCAATTCTTCTTCCATTTTAGTATTAGCTTGAGTCTGTTGCTGAAGTAACTGCTGCAATTGTTGGAAAGAAATGATGATGCCCTATAAAAAAGTATAAATATGACATATTAATTGAAAGTTTTAAGGCAGTAGGTATGTTTCTAAACTCATTCTTAAAAATATATTTTCTAGTTTCTTAACTTATTATCTTTACAGTTTAATTTCAATGCCATAATAAACAATGTACTGAAATAAACTAATGGTATATTTTATTAATTTAATATTTAACATAATTTGTATTACATGATTTCTTACAAAGTATTATTTCCAAGAGTTCCTCAAATAATTAACAAAGTTTTTGAAATGGACCACGAATTCTGTGACACTACTGAAAAATGTAAAGAATTCAAAACTAAAACTTTTGTTGGTTTTCCCCCCAAATGGTAAACATTATCACTACTAAAATATATCACTGCTGGTGGGCTAGGATGGCATGGCATGCATTCAGAATCAAACAGAGGAAAAGCAGAAGAGAAAAAAAAGAAGCAGGAGAAATTTTCTTTCACATATCTTTTTTTAGAATAGAATAAGTATAAATATCAAATAAATGCCAATGAGAGTATAATGTCCTGCAAATGCATGCTCTAAGCATACACACATTTCAATAATTATCTGCTAGTGGTCCAAACTAAGGAAAAAACTAATTTATTTTTATTCTTTTTATCTTATTTATTTATAAAATATTTTAATGTAATTTTTTTCCAGCTTTATTGAGATATAATTGCCATATAACGTGTAAGCTTATGGTGTACAACGTGATGATTTGATACACATATTTATTGTGATATAATTAACACAATAAGGTTAAAATCTCTATCACCACACATAATCACCAAGTTTTTTGTATGTGGTGAGAACATTTAAGACTCTCCGTATAAAATAAGTAAGCTACAAGGATATATTGTACAGCACAGGGAATATAGTCAATATTTTATAATAACTTTAAATGGAGTATAATCTATAACAATTTTGAATCACTATGTTGTACACTTGAAACTAATATAACATTGTAAATCGACTACACCTCAACTAACTAAATAAATACTTTTAAAATAATATGTTTTCGGAGTCTCATAAAAAAAAAATCTACTCTCTTAGCAACTCTCAAATATATGATACAGTATTGTTAACTAAAGTCATCATGCTGTACATTCCATCCCCAGAACTAACTCATCTTACAACTGGAAGTTTGTACCTTTTGATGAACATCTCCCCATTTCTCCTCTGATTTATTTTTTAATGGGAGTATAGGTGAGACCTGGTTAAAAAAGGTACACATGTATCTATTCAATACACACCAACCGAGTGCTTACTATGTGCTAGGAATTGACCTAGGCATGATTCCATTTGTTACTTAACTTAGTTTATTTCCCACATTGTATTTGGTTTTTAAAATATTTACTGGCTTCCAAATTATCTTATGATTGCTTGCCTGTTTTTCTTCTTGAATATGGGTAATCTCTTCATTAATCTTCTTATTTAATTCCAATTCCTAAAAAATGTGAATAATTTTAAAGTTATGATACAAAATTCAGCAAATTATACATTCAATCCAGTGCTTAACAAATTTGGGAGTGTGATGACCTATTATTACTCCAGAGAACCAATATTTGTTTACTGTTGAAGCAGTGACTCTAGTGAACTGAAGGTGGTGTTAGATACCCAGTACAGGCTGGTGCAAACTTATAAACTTTAATGTTAGAAACTACAGAATTTCTCACCTCCAAAAGCTTTCCTGAGGATATCATTATATCAGAAGATTACCTGATACCATATTAAAGTGAAAATAAAGTGGTTATAGCTAAATTTTATTATCCTAAAGTTTTGTTGATAATGCCAAAAATTATCTAGCAATTTTTTAAAAATTTGTAAAATCTTTACTATGTATATTAACTCTACAAAGAAGGAACGTTTTTGTATTATAATCTTCTTGTTTATATATCTCAAATTTTCATAAATTTTACAAAAATGTTCATTTTATAAACATGAACATATTTAATTAAATACCATTTTGAGTCTTTCTTGAAGTTCTTGAAATTTTTGTTCTTTAATTGTTAAATTGATGTTTTCTTCTCCCATCTTATGTTGTTGACATGTGACCTTGGTCTTTATCAAGTCTGAGGTTACTTTTTTAAGTTCCTTAACATAAGAAACATCAAACAGAGAATTCAGTACACATGTTTCATCAAAGCAAGGCACTTTTCTGACAGTTTTAAAGTTCATTTTAAACCTATCACTATAATTTACTATATTTCATATATTAAGATACTACTACTTGCCCATCAAGGTCCTTTTTCCCTAGTTTCCTTGCAAGATAATTAGCCAATGCTATTTGTAGTTACGGAATAGGCAAACGCAATGACACAAAGATAGAATGCATGATCTTTGTTCTTAAAAATAATACACTAACTAAATGAACTAACCAACCAGAAGCAGGGTGTTTTCACTGATGACTTATTCAACAAAAATCTTTTAAGATAAAAACATGATATAAAAGATTATCAATTCCCAAGTTATTAGCAGCTAATAAGAAAAATTTATGTAAGAAATAATTATAACGTGATGAGTGCTATAATACAGGAAGGGATGTATAGAAATATAAAGAATGAAACAGTTTGGTTGAGGGCATCAAGAAGGCATTACACAGGAAAGTGGTATTTGAACTGAGTCTCTAAAGATAAATTTTTGAAGAGGACAAAAAAATGAGTAGATATTCCAGGCAAAAAGATTCAGAAAGGTACAGAAACATGAAAGAGCATATTTTTCAGGGAAACAGAACTAATATGATATGGTTGGAGCTAATTTGTTATGGGTAAGGGGGAGGAGTAGAGTACTGGTAGTTGTGACTAGAAGTTTGGCAAAATTCAAATATTGAAAGATTTGTAGGCCAAGCTAAAGAGTTTTAATTTTATCCTATAGACAATGAGGAATTAACCACTGAAGGATTTTGAATAAGAGAATGACATAACAAGATTCGCATTTTAGAAAAATAACTCTGGCATCATTGTAGAGGATAGACTTGAAGGGGATACAAAAGAAGTCTTCACTGTGAAGTTTTATGTCCACTGAGTTTAACAGATACATCCAAACACATTTAAATCCCGAAACACCAGCTTCTGAATGGTGTGTACTTCATTGTACTGCTGTTTTGTGTATAGACTATATTAAATACTCAAGGATGTGATTTTCACATTCCTGATTACACAGCACCTGAACTCCCTTTGAATTTTGAAGGCCCACTAGAGAAGCCGGAAATGCCAAATACTAGCTTTATAAGCATGACACCAGGCTCTGCTAATCAGAAGCACCTGTCTTGGATATTGGATCAGGAACTAGTAACACAAGAAAAAGAACTGCTGCAAACCTTTCTGTTGGTACATAGCAGGGGCTGTGCTAGTAACTTCAACCTTCCATGGACAACAGTGATACTGCTGTAGCAGTAGCAGTATCTACTATGGTCAACAGTGATGGTACAAGCTGCAGTGTACAACAACTTAGTAGTGGAAGTTGGTTATATACCTTCTTTTGTTTATGACAGTTTTCCAAGTCTGAGATGCAAATTCCTTTGCTGAAAAAAATCATCTTACAATTAAGAATCTTGATTAATACACTTCAATTTTTAAAAGGTTGTATTTAAGAACCGAAGTTGGTTCATTAGTGTGGTGAGATTACAGGAAATTTTTATTTTCTTCATTTTGCTGTTAGGTGTTTTCTCTTTTTTTCTAAAACAAACACATATTTCTCATGTATCAGTTTTAAAATAGTATGTAAAGCTATGGAAACAGGTGCAGTCACTTAGTTATTAGTTAGAAGAAAGATGATGACAAATGACTGAGTCTTAAAGAACTCCAAGATTCATAGATTAAAGAAGCTGCTAATACAGAAGGCTGAGAAATACAGTCAACTGAGGCAGAAAGAAAACCAAGAGAATGTGGTATCAAGGAAGCTGAAAAAGGAACGGCAGAAAACAGGGCTGTCAATACCTCCAGAGTTCTACATGTTATAACCTCAGCCACCTAGAGGGAAACTTGCCTGATTGATTACCTTTTAACCCCTAGTCCAAAATCCAGGAGAATGGATTCACTGGTCTTAGTTCACATATTCCCTTTAGATATGTGCACTACATAAAATGACTGCTAAAGTAACCACGTGGGTTAAGAGATACGGCTTTATTCTCAGAAAAGCAGGCAGACAAAATAATGTACAAAGAGAACAATCAGCATGTACTGAATAATGAAAGAAGTTTGAATGAAGGAGGTAGGCGTTGAAGAATGAGTAGTATACTGGATATCCTTCATTTGTCGCTCCTGATTCACCCTCCACTTTCTCTGTGGCCGGTGTGGCATCTGTGGATATAGCAAGCAAGTTCCCTTCCCTCTGGCTTGTGGGGTTCAATCTCTGGGAGGCATCAGTAAATCAGTATGCTGGGAAGAGAGAGAGATGGAGGTGTTTCCCCAGCTCCCTCCCTACATGACAACAAATTGGCAATAGCTCTGTACCTTTACCAAAGGTCACAGCTTCTGAACTGTAGCTTTCTTCTACAGCTTCACCTATAGCTCCCTCCAGGTTCCAGTATCTGCTTCCTTCCCTTGCCACCATCAGGTCTACCTTCTATCCCTTGTTGGTTTCCCTTAACTCTGCCTACAACTCTGTAAATAGCTCTTTCATCAAACTTTTCTCAATTTCCCATACCAATGTGCCATCTGTTTCCTGCCTCAATCCTGTTTAATACAAGTAAGTTGAGAGAAGGCATTTCAAGTTGGGGCAGGGAATATGGAGGAGAGAAAAGGTAAAAAGACAGGGAAAATTAAGAATTATGATAATGGCAACAAAGATTTTGGATTAAACAGAATGGAAGATGCTTATTAGGAAGTAGTAGGAAACAATGTTGAAGATGTAAAATGGGACCAGACCATGGAAGTTCTGGAAAGCCAATTAAAAAAGTTTGGGACTAAATCAACATGTTGTACACCTTAAGCTTAAACAGTGTTATATGTCAATTATATCTCAATAAAGCTGGAAAAAAAAGTTTTGGACTTGATTTGGTAGACAAAGGAGAACTATTCAATTTATCATTCCTTCTACTACATATGCTAAGTATCTAGCATGTGTCAGGCACGTAGAAGCAATAATATTAAACTAGTAACTTAGTAAAGTTAGTCCAGCAAAAAGAGTGAATAAAAACTGGAGAACAGAACACTGGCTACGAGGCTATTTTATTAATCCAGGCATGAGATGATGAATGTCTAAACCATTGAGAAATGGATAATGAAAAATATGAGACATTCTAAAGGAAGATATAATTGAATAGACAAAGGAAATGAAGGAAAAAAGATGATTTCAAAGCGTTTAGATGAAGCTAGAAGAAATAAGAGACCATGAAATGTGAAACAGAGATGCATGAAAATGGAAAGGAAACGAAAAATCTGCTTCACTGATGAAATAGATGAAAAATCTATTAAAGACAAGAAATAAGAGAGGGACAATATTCTGAGATTGACTCTTAAGAAAGCCAAAAAGCACAAATCACTAAGCCTAAGCCATAGGCTGTTACTGTTCTAAAAAAAATCGTTCATTCATTATTTTTCAAATTATAAAAGGTTACATATGATGAATTCCCTCAAATGAAGTTTCAAGGTATCAGTGATGGTTCACCGTCATAGGGAGCAAGATGATTTCCTTTGAAAGGAGAGTTGTATGATTTTTTTTTTTTTTTTGGCAGGGGGAAGAGGAAGGATGGGGAGAATAAAGAATCAATCCAATGGGTGATCCTGAAGTTACAGTAAGTCATAAAAGGCGATGACCTGCAGGCAGTTGAAAATACAGAACTGGAGATTAAAAGAAATGTGAGGCTAGAAATATAGATATGAAGTCATCTGTATGAAGTGAATGATGGAATTAAGGAGGATGAGCTAATTGAAAAAAAGAATATGAAGAAAAGAAAGAGACGTTATGATACAGCTTTGGAGGAATCGGAAAAAAAAAAGATAATCTGCGAACCGGAGGAATTTATTTGTACCCAAAGACCCTTAAAAAGTGAACTATCACACAGATGTTCAAAATTAATACATTTTATATTTTAAACATCATTTTGTACAAAATACAATATTCTGTAATGAAAAGCATGAATTGTCAGTATAAGTTAGGATGCTTTGGTTATAACTATCAGAAAGCCATACTTAAACCATTAAATAATAATGAAATATATTCTGTAGCAAGAGGTAATTTAGGTATTCCACAGCAACTGTCTCTTCCTGGAACTCTTATTAAAGAGTAAGAAAAATTTTCTTTGAACCACCTCCTGCTAGCCAGAATTAGATCACATGCTAATTCCTGAACCAAATACTGGCATAAGGAATGGAGATGATATTAATTGGCTTAGAGACAGACTGATCATATGAGGTGCACTAGATGTTGAGGAATTATCACAATATCCACTACATGAAGAATTTCAACTAACATTATAAAATTTATAGGTTGTTTAGAATATTACTGACTACAAATAGTATACAGTACAAAGTGAGGATAAATGGAGACTTTTTTACAAGATGCTTGACTTTGAATAATTCAACTAACTGTTGGATCCAGTTAACGGTTTTTAAATTGTGCTCTGAGAAGTCCTAGAGGTTCCATGGAGCCCCTCCACAGCTGCTGATAGAGAAGAAAGAGCCAACTTGTATGGCTCCAGTGTTCCTAAAACTCTCCCTTCAAGCACAAGTAGCTCTACTTTGTTTTAATACTGAGCTTCCACATCTTTAACAGAAGGTTCTACAACTCAAAGAAAGATAAAAACCAGTAGATCAGATGATCCTTATGATTCCATGAAATTTAGAGAGGACCTGAAGAAGACAAATAGTTGGCAGAGAACTAGTCATTGTAGAAATAGAATATAATTCAAGCATGAAGGGGGAAAAAGCAATTAATGAGTTGGAAGAAATTTCAGACTTTCCTATCTGATAAAAAATTTATCAGATGAGGCAATGTTTTAGTTGTCTTGAAAGCCTATGCATATAACCCACCTATAGTTATGGTGCAGAAAAACTGCACCATCAAAATTTGCCTTAATTTTAACCTAATTTCACTTGCAAGTAACAATAATCCCATAAATTTCTATGCATGTTAAACTTTCTGAAGTGCTTTTCCACATATTATTTTATATTTCTTACACATATATAAAATAGGAAAGGCAGATATCATTAAATTCATATTGCAAATGAGAATATAAGGAGAAAAGCAACACTAGTATCATCTAAGTTATGTACCTCCTTCAGATGACTATAGTTGAAAGGTTTAGTTTTAGAGAAAAAAGGTAAAGTATGAGTTAAAATTAACAGAATAAATGAGAAATATTATGCAGGGAATTATGTGTAGGCAGGAATAGGCCAATGGACTGGGTGAAGTAATGGAGACTAAAAGACTAGAGGTCAATCTAAGAACAGAGTGGGGTGTGTAAATGGTACAGGTGATAGAAAAGGATGCTCTGGTTGGAGAAGGAGAAGGGCTGAATGACAGAGCCCAAAGGAAGCAGTATTTAATGATGAGTTTCAAGGTAATGGAAATACTAGTCTAGATACGCAGAGTCAAGGTCTATGGGGACCTAGTAGTTTAGGAGGATGAATATTAGCAACTTCCCCTTTTAATAAACATATGTTTTCTAATGGTGAATGAAGCAGAGAAGAAACTTATGCGGATGAATTGCTTATACTGTTACTGTTACCAGTAGAATGGTTAAGATCACAGGTTCTGGAGCCAAATTTGTTTGGGTTCCAAACCTCACTCTATTTTCCTTGTTGTGTAACTTTAGGTAACTTACTTAAATGCATTCTGCCTCAAGTTCCTCATCTGTAAAATGGAGATATAATTTTTTTTAAAACTAACAAAGTGCCTGGCATGTAATAATCTATGCAACAAGTATTTGTTGAGCATCTACTATGTTCTAGGCATTGTTACCTGTTATTACTACTAAGGTGAATTCAAGGGATTCTATGATTATTTTCTCTACTTTTAGAATAAAGTGGTCTGAAGTCGTAATGGTGTTATGAATAACTAAGTATTCTTTATTTAAAGAATTAAGATTCATTATTTCATAACTGATTACAATAAGAGTTTTTTTTGTAGACTATGAACTCCTCAAGGAAAAGAACCACGTTTCATACTTATCCCATAGCACCTTAATACAGTCAGGGATCTAAGAAGAACTAAAAATTTTAATGAACATAAGAAGAAAAGAGTGATGAACATGATATTTAAAAAATGTGACATCTTTGCCTAAAATAAGATTTGATGAAATCAAAGTTGATTTATTCAGGATAAAGCAAATGGCAATAAAAATACTTGGTGACAGCAGTCAATGTCAGCCAAATAAGACTATTGTTAATGACACGATAGTTCATAGTCAATTTGTAAAATTGTATAGAAAGTGGTAGGTGTTATAGTGCTAAATATATTGTATAGCATATAGGAAAGTACAGTGCTGGGGGTTTAATCACTGACTGAACCAGATGGCTTCCTCTGATCAAGGTAACAACCACAACCCTGTAGACCACCATGTTACAAATAGATGGTCCTCATTTAAATGTGAACAGACCACTACAGTTTTCTTACCGATAATAAAAAAATAAAGCTTAGTAGGTGGTGAGTCATTAACATTATACTAACTTTAAAAGAACAGCATATTTTGGGGCTAGAACCTTGACTTGTCTTAATCAACAGCCCTAAACTTGTGAGATTAAAATGGGTTAATTCTGCATTACAAATTCAGATCCAAGAATATTCTAGAAAACAACAATTACAGACATAAGACAATATAATAAAACATTCTAGTTCATAAGCCATATGGTCATTGACTCAACAAACTTTCTGAATAAAAGAATTTATTGATCTTATTATATCCACCCTGGATAAACATTCAAAAACAGGATGATAGTTAAATTGACTATGCACACTGAAGGATACAAGAATAAAGACAGTCATTTCAGCAATTAATTTAAGTTTTTAAAAATTTAGGAGATTAGTTTAAAGGAAAAATATCTGTTGGAGTACCTCAAAGTTTTAATCTCAACTCAGATTTTCAGGATGTTTGACTAATATTTATGTTACTTGTTATTTAGTCAAACACCACCTGAGTAATAAAAAATCTTTTATGCTAAACTGATTTTTTTAAAAGACACCAATGATATTAGGTTTAAAATAATGTACATCTTTCTTTGCTTTGCACATGGTGTTCTAAAACCTTGCTTTCAAGCTGCTTTTTTGTGCACTAAACTGGTAATTTTTAAAAGAAAACTTGCAACAATTTTTCTGAATTTTAAATTTTTTTATATTGGGTTTTCCTGGAGCAAGATACACCTGTATAAAGTAAACAACTTAGAAATTAGTTAGATGGCTTGTTTTTTTTTGTTTTTTTTTAAATTTTATTTATTTTATTTATTTATTTTTGCCTGCATTTGGTCTTCGTTGTTGTGCACAGGCTTCCTCTAGTTGCGGCGAGTGGGGGTTACTCTTCACTGTGGTGCACGGGCTTCTCACTGAAATGGCCTCTCTTGTTGCAGAGCACGGGCTCTAGGCACACAGGCTTCAGTAGTTGAGGCACGCAGGCTCAGTAGTTGTGGGTGCAGGCTCTAGAGTGCAGGCTCAGTAGTTGCGGCGCATGGGCTCAGTTGCTCCACGGCATGTGGGATCTTCCCGGACCAGGGCTCGAACCCATGTCCCCCCCATTGGCAGACAGATTCTTAACCACTGTGCCACCAGGGAAGCCCAGATGGCTTGTTTTAAAATAGTAATCTGTTCTAGATTCACTCCTAAGATACAATGTCCTATTGATAAAAATATAATTAAACTGAGGTGTATGGCTAAAACTTAAAGTAGCTTACAATTCTCTGAATTAAAAAAAGGATTGGTTTTCTAAAAGTTTTTCTTCTGTTTAGGTTACAAAGTGCAACAAATGTCTTATGTCTTTCTGTCAATACATTTTTCCACAACTGAAAGCATGGAGCTGTTGTAATCAGCTAAGTTTTATAGAAGATACTCTAAAATACATCAATTCCTATTACAATAACTGTTATGAAACAACAGGGAAGTGGGAAGGGAGTGGCAAGGGGCAAAAACCCAGTATGTGGCTGACAAAAGTAAAAACTAATCATTTCTTATGTCTTTCTTTTTCTCTTATATATTATGTAATCTTAAGAGCATATTAAGTTAAAAGCAGAGACCTTCACAAAATGATTTTCGACTGAAAATATGTTTTTGATTTTATAGCTCTTATAGCTTTTAAATATCCTGAACTTTTAGTACATTGTCTGTTTTCTAACCATTTTATTCAAAGCTGTTAGTGCAGCAAATAAGCATGCAGCACATGCTTTGATCTCATTAAATTACAACTTATAGTTCCTAGAGTCATAAATATCAAGCCCTTTTCTCCTTTACCCCTCCTCTTCTGGTATGAGGTAGTCTGTTAAATATCACTATCTCCTTGAGTCCTCTGACGTTTACTCAGACAAATAGCAGAGGTTATGAATGCTGCTCACAGATAGTATCAGGAATTCTTCATGATTGCCATAATGGTGAACCCAGCATTCAGAACTGTAATACTTAGTTTTATCTAACAAGTAAGTTTGGTCTGTTTAACTTTGCTCCACAAAAGGAAAAAGAGAAAAAAAAAAAGAATTCCATCTTATCACAAACCAGTAACTTAACTGTCCTGGACATAATCATAGAACAGCATAAAAGAAAAATAAAAGTTATCTTTGGAAAAGTTAATGATTAAAAGTGTTAAATGAGTAATGGAAAACAATGTTACTAGGCTTGATTAGCCTCTGAAAAAGAAAATCAAAACAGAAAACACTTTTCTTAAAGTTAAAAATTAAGGCTACACTAAAAACTACAAAATTATTGTACCTAGAATGTCTGAAACATTAAAAACTATCTGTTAAAATATATTTGTAAATTCTTACCCTTTCGGCTTCTCGAACTTGGAACTCTCAAAGGTAATAACATTCTCTCACCTTACCCTTCTCTACAATCTCTCTTCCAAGAACTATTTAGCAGCATGATTACTGACTTAATGCTTTCTATAGAGACAGAGGCCACCATCACATGATACCTCAGTACATTTAGGCAGCCCTGGCCAAGGCTGCAAGACCTGTGAAAAGGGAACAAGTGTGCTCATGAGCAACACTATTCCACTTGTGTACAGAGACATTTCTTTAATCCTTTCACAAAAATCCAGCAAGGGAAACGCTCCATGGATTTACATGAGCCTCATCTCCAACTACGGGTCAGTCTTAAACTATACGTTAGAAATACAATAGTCTATTACGTTACAATGCAACATTTGTCCTTATTTAATGAAAAAATACATAATTTAATAGAGAAATTTATGAGGTATAATATTTTCATAATAATGCAAAAACTAACTGAATAAAGGCACATATGACTATTTTAATATAATCATCAAATTAATGATCTAACCACTTAAGACATTGATAACAATATTAAACAAAAAATAAACCAAAGAGATATCACTGAAAATGTGCTGATTCACAACTACTCAGTCAGTATCATTTATTTATATTTGCTTTCAAAGTTTATATTGATAAAAATGAATGGTCCATTTAACAATTCTGATCTGCAATGACAGACAAAATTTTCAAATTACAGCTTTTTCTCCTTATATTGTAAGAGCCATCTTTAATATTCTTAAATGTGACTGAAAAGAAATATTCTTTACATATAAATTGTCCTCTTGGGACTTCCCTGGTGGTCCACTGGTTAAGAATCCACCTTCCAATGCAGGGGACGCGGGTTCGATCCCTGGTCAGGGAACTAAGATCCCACATGCCAGGGGGCAACTAAGCCCGCGCGCTCTAGAGCCCGCGCACCACAACTAGAGAGCCTGCACGCCAATTAGAGAGAAGCCCGTGCGTTGCAACAAAGAGCCCACACGTCACAATGAAAGATCCCACATGCCACAACAAAGATCCCACACACTGCGACTAAGATCCGATGCAGCCAAATAAATAAATAAATAAATATTTTTAAAAAAATTGTCCTCTTAGGTAGTTTGCTAGATAGACAGAAGACTTTTAAGGGCTAGGGTCATACACTTATTACCATTCTAATATTCTGTACTGGGCTACCCCTATGCTCTTACTTTCTGATCCCTCAGGTACAAGGAGAGAGTCCAAGGAATATGAAACCAATTCATTGGCAGTTATAAGAACAAGACCTAGATATAACAGAGTTACAAATATTAATGGTCTTTGAACTCTGGCTTAGCATTTAGAAGTCACGTCAATCTTTAGCCCACGTGGTCCTGCTTTCCTTGAAATGGTACTAAAAGATAAAGTAGTAAAACTTCCTGATTTCTTGAATTATATATTAAAGTATATGTCATTCATCTGGTAGCACAAACACTTCTCTTCAAAACTTAAGCCTGTGTCTCTGTAAATAATAAGTTGTCTTAATAAATTTTTTATTTTTGTAAAATTATAGTTAAATATAAAAACAGAAGGTCTTCTGGTTTCTGGTCCAGCATGTAATGAGCTTAGTTAGAAGTTTCCACTTGATCCTACCACAAGTAAAAAGCTGAACAAACTGAAAATCAACAACTCCTCTTACATCTGCTAGACAAATGAGGTCATAAGGCAAATTGCTGCCTCAAAAATTGGAGAGATGGACAGGTAAATACAGAGAATCAGAAACAGAAACCTCCACAGGAACCAATGCCAGCGTAGGAAAAACTGAACTGTAATTGACTAATTCCCAGAGGCTCAGAGTGGACAATTCAGAGTTAAAAAATTCAGCGGGACACAGTCATGGGGGTCAAACTTTTGTGAAATTTTACCTCCAGGTCCTCTCATAGTGAATATCAGAGAAAATTCCCTCCTGCTAAAAGCAGGAGGAAAAGGAGAGAAAAAGTAATACACCAACTTTTGAAATACACCAACTCATTTTTTTCTTATCAACAAGTCCTGCCCACCGGAGAAACTATTTGACCTGAGTTTAAACTACCTGAGGGAAGGGTAATACCCAACTCTAGCCCCCTCCAACCATCTTTGTGCTGCATGGGGTGGGTGGGCAGGGACTGAGAAGCACTGGTGAAATTCACAGTCCAGGGGCAACAGGCTCGTCTAATCATCGGACACCAATCCCCCTACCTTACCACTACATTACTATATGCCTATTGACTGCAGTTTCTTTCACCCAGTATATCATGTCTGCCTTCCAACAAATAAATTACAAGGCATACTAAAAGGCAAAAGACACAGTTTGAAGAGACTGAACAAGCCTCAGAGCCAGAGTCAGATATGGAAGGAATATTAAAACTATCAGACCGGAAATTTTTTAAAACTATGATTAATATGGTAAAAGCTTTAATGGAAAAAAACAGACAAAACATGGGAGAACAGATGGATAATGTAAATGGAGAGATGGAAATTCTAAAAAAGAATGAAAATGAAATGCTTCAGATCAAAAACACTGCAACAGAAACGAAGAATGACTTTGATGGTCTCAGTAGTAGACTGGACAAGGCTGAGTAAATAATCTCTGAGCTTGAGAATATGACAATAGAAATTCCAAAACTGAAAACAAAGAGTAAAGACTGAAAAAAGCGTAAGAGATGATCCATCACCCGCGGGTCAGCTAATGTAACATACGTAAATTGTAACATATACATGATGGGAGTACCAGAAGGAGAAGAAAGAAAGAAAAAGAAGCAATATTTGAAGCACTGATGACTGAGACTTTCCCCAAATTAATGTCAGACACCAAACCACAATCCAAGAAGCTCAGAGAACATCAAGAAGAAAAAGTGACTAAAAAAATTAAACCCAGGCATATCATATTCAAACTTTAGAAAATCAAAGATATTTAAGTGACACTCAGTAAATGTTGTTTCAAAGCATTTATTCAGTGTCAGTAAAGACAGGTACTTAATTCTCTCAGGGATAAGGAGGTGGTCCAAAGTGGTATTATTTCAGTTGGGGCTTTGAAAAGATTAGGAAAAGGAAGTAAGTCATTCTCTGTAGAAAGAACAAGGCTTTGCCTACTTCACCTTGCTCTCATACCGTTCTCCCCTGTTATCAGTGGGGATATTTTTAGTTGCAAATAATGGAAAATTAAACTGGCCCTAAGGAAACTGGCTTAAATAATAATGGGGATTTACTAGCTCACATAACTGAAAAGTCTAGAGGTAGGGCAAGCACAGGGTTGGTCCATTCAGGAACTCAAAAATGTCATCAAAGAACAGGTTTCTTTACATCACAGCAATTTGGCATCCACATTTCAAGTTCCTCCTTTGTAGCTTCTCATGATTGTAGGATGACTGTCAGCCCCAGT
The DNA here is from genome assembly GCF_965194805.1 of Balaenoptera borealis. Lineage (NCBI taxonomy): Eukaryota > Metazoa > Chordata > Mammalia > Artiodactyla > Balaenopteridae > Balaenoptera > Balaenoptera borealis. Next base: position 26,626,709 of record NC_138868.1, on the reverse strand, counting down.
AGGAGTTACATTCTTCCTGGTTTATAACCACTGGGTAAGGTCATTTATCCACTCCTGAGCCAAAGACTGTGGCTACAGTAATGAAATATGTTTATGGCCTTCTGCCAATTTAGGGCTCCTCTCTAAAGCTGGAGTCATCAAAACAAAAATCTGGATAAGTTTAGGAAGGAGAAAGGGGATATTGATGCTCAGTAAGCTACCAATAAATATCCAATGCACTCCTTCACTCAAAATGCTCCAGCCATACCAGACTTTTTCTTGCTCCTCAAATATACTAAACTCTTTCCTGTCTCAAGGCTTTTGCTGTTCCCTTGTCTGAAACATCATCCTCTTCCCTCCCCACCACTTTACCCCCAATGTAATGAAATCACCTATGATAATGTCATCACATCCTCTACTTTTTCTTCATATCACTTATAACAGTTTTAAATTATTTGATCTGTGTGACGGTTTTATATGTAACTCCTCCATTGGACTATAACTCAAAAAAGCAGGAACATGTTTCATTTTCTTCATACCTGCACCCTAAGTGCCATATAGTACCTGGCACACAGAGCCACTCAAAAGTTGAATGAATGAATGAATGAATGCTGCTAATGAGATTAACATATACTGAATGCTTATTGGTTATTCATATCACGATAAAAATGCATGCCACTGGTCACAAGTCAAAGAAACAATATTTTGAATGGGTTAGAACAAATTCATTCATTGCATTTATTGAAATCATAACTCAAAGTTTATAAATCTGTATTTAAAACATTTCATTTATCTTTATACAAAAAAAACCCACCCAACTTTTCTGGTATTATTTCATAAAACTAATTCGTTTTATATAATACAATAAACCATATCAATCATACCTTCTTTAAACTGCATATTTCAGATTCTTGTTTTTTATTTAAAGCTGAAAGTCTTTTGTTTAACTGTATTGCTTCCTGTACTGTAACATGAAAGACACTTAGGAAAACATTATATTCATTGTACATTTTAAGGAAATATTAGTAACATGGACAAGGAAAATAGCCTCAATGCAATATATATAATTATTACTGAATTTAATAATATTAATTAAACTGCCATTTACTATTACCAGTATCAGATAAGTTCAATTTATTCATTATAAATAAGTCCATTTAAACATTTCCTCTTTTTTTTTTTTTATTGGAGTATAATTGCTTTACAATGGTGTGTTAGTTTCTGCTTTATAACAAAGTGAATCAGTTATACATATACATATGTTCCCATATCTCTTCCCTCTTGCATGTCCCTCCCTCCCACCCTCCCTATCCCACCCCCCCATCCCACCCCTCTAGGTGGTCATAAAGCACCGAGCTGATCTTCCTGTGCTATGCGGTTGCTTCCCACTAGCTATCTATTTTACGTTTGGTAGTGTATATATGTCCATGCCACTCTCTCACTTTGTCACAGCAAACATTTCCTCTTAAATATGTTAAGTTTAAATAAGATAGCACCTACCATTTTGTTCTAACTTTTCATGATTCTCTTTTACCAATCCAAATTGACCTGTTATTGTAGCATAGTATTTCTCAATTTCATTCAGTTGCTTCTGATGATCTTCTTTAGCCAGAAAATGTAACTGGACTTTTTGTTCCTATTTTGAAGAGTTATTTTAAATGTTATATATATATATATATAAAACACATACATACATATATATACACACACATATTTATTAAACATACATAACAATTTATTGTTTTTAATAACTGTTGTTATTAACATAATTATGTCATGAAAAAGTACTCTCTGAGTACACCTTAGGGAGGAAATATTAGTTAGGTTCTAAATCTAGGTAAAATTAAAGCATTTTTTTTTTTCCTGTAACAAAATAGTCACTTAAGGTTATATTTTCCTTGTTTATAATTTCTTTTTCAAAATCAATTGGTTGCTTTATTTACCGAAAAGTTAATTAGTCCAGTACAGAACTAAGCAAAGTGAGGGGAATATTATTAAAGCAATACTCCTGATAATTTAGGAAATAATTTTTTTCTCTAAATGCTGGCATAATCATAATGTACATTATCAAAACTCAGATAAATTTTCTGAGATTAATATTAATGAATATAGCACCTTCTCACTGCATTAAAAACTGGAACAATGAGAACAATATCTATCAGTGATAGGGAGACAATATAGTATAGCAGAAAGTTTACTTAAGCTAGGAGACACAGTTGGTAAAAATTGGACCCTATATATAATATGGGCCTTCACTGCTTTCAGCTAAAGGAGCTTGTTTTACCATACTTAGAAAAATGACTTAAAATTTTTAAAAGAAATATTATGTTAACAGAATCAATAACACTCTTCGAAAGTTTTTATTTTGGCATTAGCAGAATCATTGATTGATTTCACAACTTTCATTCATTTCTGCCACACACTTCAGTTTCTACTGAGAGATGATAAACAAAGAACAGTGTAGGCCCATCAATAGGCACTCAGTAATTACTTTCTGAATGAACTGTTGTCTCATAGAGTTCTGACAGTGGCAGGTTGTTAGATTTGCCTGGACAGGGTCTATTTCTCTTACCCAAAAGCAACACAGTTTCAAGTATTTCCTTGAAATACTTCTTCATTACAATCTAGTAGACCAAATTCAGGGGTCCTATTCTCCCCTAGTCAAGTATAGGGCATATTACTCCAAATAAACCAACTGATTTCTACATTCTTGGGATTTGAATCTTGAGCAAAAGAGATTATAAAGCTAAAGAAGTTCAGTGGTGATCCTATCCAGACTGATATGAGACCTCCTCTGTCCTGGGTTCCTACATCCTGCTTCTCAAACCCTGGAATTAACCTAGTCCCTGTTCATTTTCAAAACCATTCTTGACTCTCTGATTGATTGCAAGTGTCTCCACTAAATTTCCTTCTGCATAAGTTAACCAGAGCCATTTTGTACTGCTTAACACCAAAGTACAGGCAGTATAGTAGAGTGGTCAAAAGCTATTCTGCCTGTGTTTAAATCTTGCCTCTGTAATTTAGTTGCTGTGTGACCTCGGGAAAATTATCTACCCTGTCTTTAAAATAGAGATTATAACAGCATCTCCCTCATAGGGTTGTTGTGAAGATAAGACAAATTAATGCCTACAGAGCACTAAGAACAGAGCCTGTCACATAGCAAGTACAATATAATGTTTTGTTATTACTATTCCTTAAATGATAAAAGTGCCTTCAATAGCCTAATGAAGTTTTATTTGGACTAAGAATAGCCCTCTCAAATATTAATAAGGAACACACATAATTTAAGTTGTACCTAACTATATTAACTTGGCAAATCTGGTGAAAATCTTAACTTTTTCAAAGATTTTTTTAAACAATTTTAAGCAAAGTGATAAGTACACTGGCAATGGTTATGAAAGATGAGCTAAATTTTTCTCATGCACTTCTATGGGCTTTTCAAATTCACTACTTAGTCATTTGAATTAAGCATGCAGTAGTTATAAATTCAAACAAGTTGACAAGTGCACTTACCCCTGAGATCTTATGCTTACCTGGGTAGTCACTATTATCAGTAACTAAACAATGAACAATAATGACCCATATTCTGTTCCTCTAAAATACCACTTAATTCTCTAGAGAATTATACTCCTTTCAGGAGATGTGTAGAAACCCAATACAATTTCACTAAAAATTGGTCTAAAGGCATTTTTTTCAATTCAAGGAATTCTTTCAATTTTTCAAGTCAAATCAATTTTTAGATAGCCTTTATGAGAATACCATCCACTACATATTAATACACATTAATGCTGTCAATGCCTGCAAAGGTTAACTAATCCCGGTAAGTAAAAATGCAGCAAAGATCAAAGTGAGTTCATATGTATTCTCTACATACATAGAGCTCTGTACACATTAGATTAGTTTGTAACATACCCTATCCCAACATCCTTTGCTTGAAAGCAAAGTTGAATTAAAATGCAGTTTCATTTGTTTGCATGATACAATTCTGATTTTCAAATACATTAGTCTATTCAATGGCCACGATAAATGCTATAAAGATGTTTAAATCACAATGGGCACCTATAGCTCATTAGCTCATACAGGCCTATATGCAACTGTTCACATATGAACCTACTTGGCTGCCCTGATTTAGTTTTGATAATGAGATGAAGAGGGCAGCTTGCCACTAACTGCATGACTGTCAGCAAATAGTTTACATTCTTTGGGAAGCAACAACAAAAAGCAGATTGGTAACCCCTGCCTGAGAAAGCTAAGAACATTATAAAGAATAATACAACTAAATTGATGGTGTTATTATAACTTTAACATTACATACTATAGCATAATAAAGATTATTTTATTGCAATGACTAAGAAATGGCTAAGTATGTAGTGTTTTTGTTCTTTTTACCTCTCTGAATTGGGTCAAGTTATTTTCTCTTTCATACACTTTTACTATTAAATGCAAAGACTGTCAACAAGAAAATAATATCAGGATTGCCTGCTTTCCAAATACATATGTACCTCATTTTAAACAATTTTAATCTTTGAAAATCAAGATTAGAGAAAGACAGCACATGCATAATTACAAGTGTGTGTGTGTGTGTGTGTGTGTGTGTGGTCTAAAAGTTTACGTAAAAGCCTCTTAAGGCATTTAAAATAGGAATAATTTAAAAATAACATTTACACCCAACTTTTTAGGACTATACTTACTAATAAAAGCCATAGCTGCTCATTTCCCTCATTTCTTATTTCCTTATAGAGACTGATTTGAAAACTTTTGGAGATAAAATTAATTTCCCTTAAAACAATTAGTTTGTTATAAGTAAATTGTAGAGGAAAAGATTCAAAACCCAAAAACAAACTTCATATATTCCTCATTTCTATTTTTGCAACTTACCTTTTAATTTCTTCAATATAAACCCAAAATAAATCAATGGGTTATAAAACTCACTTTTTAAAAACCCATGGCATCTTTCTTAGAACATTGATACTTTCACCTTTTTAGTCACAACATTAGGTATATACTACTTAAAAAAACTAAAGTTACATATTTTATGTGTACAGATGTATATAATTATTATAATCATGAAGATTACTTCCAGACAAGTCTTTAGTCTAAAAACATTCTACTCTGAAAGAAAATATGTGGTAATTCCAAATCTCATCAAAACCTTCAATACAGAAAAATTGTTTTAATTTAATAAAGACAAAATAAATCCTTCTTATAAGTCTTTTCTTTAGAGGAAAGTGATATACAAAAAAGATATAAACTATAACTAAGAGATGGTTGGATAAATTTTTATTTTGTTCGTTAAGCTCTATTGGCAACTCAGTTACACAACATAGTCACCTATACAGTAATTATGGGAACACAGCAGGAAAGATTTTCATCAATGACCAAATCAATTAATTTGATGTTCTATAGTTTATTTTTATCATATTTAGTTGCATTCATTTTATTGGTAATGATCAATGTGATAATTTGTTCAAGAGAAGATTTGGGTACTTTTAGAGATAGATGAATCTTTCCATTCATAATTGTGTTAATGTATCTAGAGACATACCACCTCTACATGAAAATCACCTTATTGAATTCCCACAAGACAGAAATTTACTAGTAGTTAAGAGCTTGCCTATAGGAAATCATGAACTTCTTTATAAGTGTCTTAATACTATTTTTAAAATTATTTCTTTTGGGACACTTATCAATTGCTCCCCAAAGTCCTGCCTTGGCACAAGTGAGCATCTTGTTTCATGTCTTGCACATAGTCAAATAATATCAATATAAAAGGATAATGTGCTGATTTGAATAAAATTAACTGGATTACTGAATACTGTTTAGTACTTTGAATAAAGAAAAGGTCACCTGAATTATATAAGAATAATGTAAAAAGAATAATGTAAGAATGTTTAGAAAAAGGTTTATTTTTAACTTTTAAATCCATCATCTAAAATATACATAATATTCTGCCAAAATTGGCATGAAATATTGTGTATTTATCAATATATAAAATTATTTTAATGCAAAGTGATTTATTTAATGCTTTGAACTGTCAGAAAAAATATAACTATAATTCAAATTTTAGTAGGTTCTTAAGAGTCTCAAATTCACATTAACAAAATGCTCAAAAGTGACCAAAAACTATCAAAAGTATATTGCATGTTTCCATGTTTTTTTAAGATTATAAGTATCTGTTTGATGAAATTTTAAAGTGGAATAAAATAAAACACATTTTATGTTGCCTTTGATCTTTAACTTGTAGCCTTATCTCCCAGGTCAGAGGGTACATTATTCAATTTCACTATATTTTGTGTAAAACCACTGTAGCGTTGAAGATGACTTTCAGTACAAATGTCATGGTACTTAAAGCTAAACCAGAATCTAGTTTTTCAGCTCCTTAATTAAAATCATAGTTTAAAATAGTCTGACAATATTATCTGTAGTCTTTCCAGTTGAACAGTGACAGAATTTTCACATCTTTTATTCAATCAAGCTTAGCAATCTTTCTATGGCTCTTTTATTTTCTAACACACCAAAACATTTCAAGAACCAAAATACTTACTCTATATTTTTGTATTTAACATCATAAGGAATGATCTCTCATTTCTTACTTCTCATAGATATAATACATAAACCTTACTCAAAAATTATTTTTACTTGCCTTACAGTCTGCTCCAAAGAAGGAAGAACGAAATAGCATAAACCTACCCAAGAAGCCCTCTGAAGATATAAGTGGATATGGGAGAATTTTGCTCAATCAAAAATACAGAGAAAAAAATTCTTCTGAATCAAACAGGGATAGAAAGATAGAATATCAAAGTAAATATTTCATAAAATGTTATGCTGTAAAAATGTAAATATTAATTTTAATATACTACAGAAGAGGAATGCACAACAAATTAACACTTGTTGAATGATAAAGGATGAGTACCATATCCCAAGTGTAGTAGTCAAATGCTACTTCGTATTATTTCAATTTTTCAGGCTAAAAGTAATAACTACGTGTTTACACAAATACCTAGAAAAGATATCATTAAAGTAAGGGGTTTCAGAATTCTGTTGTTTTCACTTCTTTGTTGTTCAATTTTCATATAAGACCTCTACCAATAATTTGGGAACTATGTTAAATTTATTTTATAACATGTAAATACTATCTGGAAATAAATTTGTGAAATAAATTCATTTAAGCTATATCTGAAATTGCAATTCAGTCCTTTAAAGGGGATATTAATATCCAGTTTCAACTTTTTTTTACAATAAATGTCACATTAATATTGACAAAAATACTGGGCACATTATGTACTAATCTGGGGTGGGTGTATATTTTGAAATTTCCTTACCATTTCACTCACTTTCTTCTGTAAAGAATATTTAGAAACCTTGAAAAAAATAAGAGGAAAAAAATCTCATGAAAACTTTTTAGTTATTTGTTATAAATTCCTTCTGATATTAAAATTGTATGTTATATAATGTGACGTGTATCTTACATGCACTTTTTTCCAGTGACACTTTTTCAAAATGTTACTTACCATAACTTTATTCCCTATAACAAAAACAATACATTTATTTATTTATTCAACACATATTTATGGAGCACCTACTATATGCCAGCCATTTTCCTAGGATCCTGGGATACAACAGTGAACAAAACAAAGTCCCTGCCCATAATAAGCTTTCTGTCTAGTGGGGGTGGTGGTAGACAGACAATAAAATATAAGTAAAAAGTACAGAAGTTAGAGAGTGACAACTACTATGAAGAAAAATAAAGCAAGAAGGACAGCAAGAAAACCCTAGGAGAGTATGCTACTTAATATTAGCTCTTCGTTGAAAAAATCTTGATAAAATAGATAAGCATAGGGGAAAAACATTGTCTTAAACAAACCATCTCACAACCCAGAAATAACAATCATTAATTCCATGGTACTTCCAGATATTTTTCTATGTATTTATACTTTAAAAGAGAGTCAGTAGGGGGTAGAATAAAAATACATGTACTATTTTGTAACCTATTTTTACTTAATATATAGCAAACACTTTTATATTACAAATTAATCTACAACGCAAGTTTTTAATGGTTACACAGTATTCCACTGTTTAACTTTATACCATAGTTTATCAAATCACTCTCATTTTTGTACATTTACCGAGTTTTCAGTTCTATGAAAGAATTCTGAAATAAACATGCTGTACCAAGAAAACTCTGTAGTTATTCATTTTAGCAGAATAAATTCCAAGAAGCAGGACTCCTAAGATTTGTTCATTTTTATAGACTTAACAATTGTTATTACACACACAGTCCTCCAGAATGGTGGACCAAGTTAAACTCCAACTAGCCATGTATGAGTGCTTATTTACTTAAACTCACCTAATATTTGCTAAAATTTAAGCAAAAGTTCTTAAAATTACTTCACATTTCCTGTGAAATAAATTTTTAGCATGCTGCCTTGAACAAACTAATAATTTTATTTCATTTTGGTGGAATGAGTTATGTGTGATTCATTTCTTCAACAAATATTGAATGCTTACTGTAAGTAAAGCACTAATATAGACATTGGGGGTATAGTATTGGACCAAAAAATCCTGTCCAGCTTAAATTCTGGGGAATGTAGATAATTAGCAATATAAATAAGTTAAAATATATAGTTCTATTAGATATTGATAATTGCTAAGGAAAAATAATAAATCAGGGAAGGGGATTACATAGGATGGCCAGGAAAGTCCTTTCTGAGAGGGCAACTTCTGAGTAAAGACTCAACAGAAAGTAAGGAAGAGTATTCCAGCAAGTGCAAAGCCCCTAAGGTGGGAAAATGTCTTGTGTGTTCAAAGAACAGCAAAGAAGCCAATGTGGCTGGAAGATTTAGTAAGCAAGGGGAAGAACAGCAAAAGATGAGTTCACAGAAGAGTAGGAGAGGAGGTAGGGCCAAATCACTGTAGGTCTTGTGGTGCATGATAATGATTTACTCTGAATGAGACAGGAAGCCACTGAAGAGTCCCAAGTACAAATGTGACAGAGCCTGACTTACTCCTTGAAAGGATCACTCTGACCGTTATATTAAAACTGAAGGAGAACAGAAGTGGAAGCAGGAAGAACACTTAATAAACTACTGCAATTGAGATGAAAGAGGATGATGAAAGAGGACTAGGGGTTAGTAGTAGACGTAGTGAGAAGTGGTCAGATTCTGGATATACTCTGAGGGAAAAGCTGAAAAAAATCTGCAACAAAAAGAAGGGAGTTGTAATTAACAAAAACAGAAAAGACAAATAAGTTAGTTAGCTTTCAGGGCGAGATTTTAGGAACTTAGTTTTGGACACGTCAAGTCTGAGATGTCTTTTAGACAGCCAATAGTCGATCCAGGCTGGAGTTGGGGCTAGAGATATACATTTGGAAGCCCTGTGCATGTAGACCCCATTTTAAAGAAACGAGACTGGATGAGATCAGAGTATTTTTAAGGCATACAGACAAAAGCAAAGTAAAAAGGTAGAGGTCATCTAGAAAAATAAGAGGAAAAAAAAAAAGACTGGTCTTGGGACTCAGACTGGAATTATACCTCCAGCTTTCCAGAATCTCCAGCTTGCAGACAACAGATCATGGCACTTCTCTGTCTCCATAATTGTGTGATTGTGTGAGCCAATTCCTCATAATCAATCAATCAACCTCTTTCTTTCTCTCTCTATAACAGGTTCTGTTTTGCTGGTGAACCTTCACTAATACAGCTACCATTAGCCAAAGATAAAACTGATAAACATAGAGCAAATTTACCAAATTCTTTCAGGTCACTGTTCTTCAAACATTAATGTCTCTGCATTTTATGCTTTCTGAACCATGATTCACAGCTCTATTTTATCAACACCTCTAGAGCACTTTCTAACTTAAAAAACTACCATGTAGCTGCATTCCTATGTCAAATAAGTCAAATTTGAAAGTAACATAACTAGATTGACATGAAATCTTTTTATAGATGTTCTATATAATGATTAATCATTCTGAAATCACATAAAACTGGTTTATAATACCAGATATAGGCAGCTTTCTAATACCGGAACAAAACTATACTAACACTAATTAGTGTATTAACAACAGAAAGCAATTTGAAAGATAAAGTACAAATGTTTTCCTAGTTATAGCTATCCTTCACTTTTTGGAAAATTGTATGAAAAGTTGACTGTAAAGTACATTTGTTTAGAGCAAATCTATTTTCCCATTAAATTAACTGGATTTACGTTACTTGGGAATAAAGTCCTTTAAATACTGTGCTAAAAATATTTAACCCCTCCCCTTCCTGAACAATTCAGTCCCAAGTTCATTAGGTGGGGAAGAGGTGAAGGGGTAGTGGTGGCAGCATTCCAGAACAGGGTATCAGGCCTGAATGGGGAGTCAAAAGCTGAGTAGGGTGCTTAGTAGGCAGTGCTGAGAAAGGGCAACCCAGGTATCAGAGTTGAAGCAGGGAGAAGAGGGCATCCACGTTAGGAAGGAGTAGCAGAATGGTGGCCTGGTCACATACAGGGTAATTTATCAAATAAGTAAATATATTAAGAATAAAGAAAGTCATATTTCTTACTGTAACAGAAAAGAAATATATAAATATGGAAGGGAAATAAATTAAAATTAACCTTATGGTTTTGGATTGGAAATGGAAGTAATGTGAATTCATGGTTTTTGACATATATAGATTGATAGAGAAACAAACATAATCATAAATGTGTGTTTATATATTTGTGTGTATATAAAAACATACATAGATTCCCTAGCTCTGTCTACTAAGAAGGTCTGAGACCAATGACACCCCAATAGTAGTGAGTGTAACAGTGCCCAGATCTGGGTGTCTACATTCCATTTTTCACTAAAAGGAACCAGGGCAATGTGGAGAAATGCTGTATTCCAGGGCAAGGTTACGTAAACTACAAGGTGATCCTGGAACATTTTGTTTTTACCTGAGAGCAGGAAAGTGCTGAAAGAATGATAAAGTCATGTCCAAAAGACTAAAAAATCAGCCTGAATGGACTCCTACTGGCCAAACTAATGATAATGTGAGGATCAAAATAAATAATGATAGTCACAGATTTTTATCCATTGAATAAAATAAGAAACTACGATTCTAAACTGATATAAATAAATGAATATATTAAAAGTTTGGAGAGAAACAGAACATTTCTATTCAAAGTACCTGCCTATAAAATACTCTGATTAGAAAGGGGAAAAGAGTAACTTTCCAGTGGAGAAACTTGTCAGATACCACCTGAATCAAATGTTCAAAGTGAACATCACCAATAATAAGACAAACTGAAATCATCAGCTATCTGATAGAATTCAATTATAGGAATAAGGCCTTATTTCTGTAATATTCTTGCCAAAAATGCATAAACTATCTCTATTCATGAGGAAATATCCAAACAGAAACTGAGGGAGATTGGCACAACAATGTAAATCAACTATACTTCAATTAAAAAAAAAAACCAGGGCTTCCCTGGTGGCGCAGTGGGTGAGCATCTGCCTGCCAATGCAGGGCACACGGGTTCGAGCCCTGGTCTCGGAAGATCCCACATGCCGCGGAGCAACTGGGCCCGTGAGCCACAATTACTAAGCCTGCGCGTCTGGAGCCTGTGCTCTGCAACAAGAGAGGCCGCGATAGTGAGAGGCCCACGCACCGCGATGAAGAGTGGCCCCCGCTTGCCACAACTAGAGAAAGCCCTCGCACAGAAACGAAGAACCAACACAGCCATAAATAAATAAATAAAAATAAAAATAAAAAAAAACAAACAGAAATTGAGGGACATTCTACAAAATAACTAGTCTGTGATCTTCAAGAGTTTCAAAGGCATTAAAATCATACCAAGACTGGGGAACTGTTCCAGACTGAAAGAGATCAAAGAGACATGGCAACTAAATGCAACATAAGATTCTAAACTGGATCCTTTTGCTAGGACAATTGGTGAAACCTGAATGGGGCATGAGAATTAATTTACAATTATATATCAGTGTTAACTTCCTGATTTTATGGTTGTGTTATGGTTTTGTAGGAGAATGTCCTTGATTATAGGAGAGATATTACAGTATTTGGGGTGACAGGGCATCAGATTGGCATATTACTTTTATTTTATTTTATTTTTTAAAAACTATTTATTTGTTTATTTGGCTGCGTCGGGTCTTAGTTGTGGCATGCGGGATCTTCACTGCAGTATGTGGGATCTTTTAGTTGCAGCATGTGAAGTCTTAGTTGCGGCATGTGGGATCTAGTTCCCTGACGAGGGATCAAACCCGGGCCTCCTACACTGGGAGCACAGAGTCTTAGCCACTGGACCACAAGGGAAGTCCCTGGAGTATTACTTTTAAATCATCCAGGAAAATAGTTCTCTGTAATGTATTTCTAACATCTCTGTAAGTTTATGATTCTCCAAACTACAAAATTTCCAAATATCTAAGAATTCCTTATGGATAAATGTGCACAGTCAAAGCTCCAGGAATTTAGTTCCCTTTTTATCACTGTGGTTAGGTAAGGCCTAATAAGATAAAGATTCAGTAGTAGAAATAACACATTATGTATTAAGTATGCCTTCAGTTCTGTGAGAGGAATTAATGTCTTAATTTAAAAATTCAGTAAGTTTACAATTAAGTGAAGTAGAGTAGAGAATATGATACGTTATTGCTTCACAAAATGGTCTTGTTTGGGAAATGCTGATGTATTTCAATTTCCTCATTTTACCTAAAGGAAAATCGAGGTTCAAGAAGACAAAGAGTCTTACCACAGGATCATGTATAACAGTAAGTCTTTAATAGGCAGGAATAATTTATTTAAAATCTACAGGACACTCAGCAAAATTTAGCCCTTAGGCATACTGTTTACATAAACAAAGTTTAATTTGTCAGGTAACTTAGATATAAGCAGGTTGCCCTGCTCTAACTAATCCCTTTATTATTTTTTTTTAATATATATATATATTAAAATTTATTTATTTATTATTTTTGGCTGCGTTGGGTCTTTGCTGCTGCACGCGGGCTTTCTCTAGTTGTGCTGAGCGGGGGCTACTCTTCCTTGTGGTGTACGGGCTTCTCATTGTGGTGGCTTCTCTTGTTGCAGAGCACGGGCTCTAGGCGTGCGAGCTTCAGTAGTTGTGGCTCGCAGGCTCTAGAGCACAAGCTCAGTAGTTGTGACGCACGGGCTTAGTTGCTCCACGGCATGTGGGATCTTCCCAAACCCGTGTCCCCTGCACTGGCAGGCAGATTCTTAACCACTGCACCACCAGGGAAGCCCTAACTAATCCCTTTAAAATCAAGTAACAAGGTACCATTTTAAATAGAAGTTAAACACATTCAAAGAATCCATTAAAGGAAAAATAATTCAGCTTTTGGTGAGTTGTGGTTTTGTGTCTATTTGTTTTATTTTAGAATTCAGTAGGTAGAGTGGCTTGGCTATGAGCTTTTCAAGAAAAGGCATTATCTGATTTCTTATTCCTGCACATGGTAGGCACAACCTCATGAACGGAAAAAAGTAGCAACCTAAGTAAAGGAGGGAGGGAGGTTGCTACATGATGGTTAAGAGGCTGTGAACTTTCTTTGCCTAATGGATTTATATCAGATCCATAATTAAAGAGGAAGTTTTTTTTCTTTAACTTGGAGGGGAAACACCAGAAGTATCTTCATTGTTCTACACTGTTCATATATCATGTTCAGCCAGCCATAAAGTAACATATACATCACCTGTACTATGTCACAGGCTGAACAAGGCAAAACAAATCCTTACAGCTCTTGCACAGAGGGTCAGCCATATGAAGAAATTTCTTTTGATTTGAAAATACTCATTACATTATCCAGATAATTAAACATGCATGAGTGGTATCAAATGAAACAATTTAAGAAAAAGTGCTAAAATAACAAAGCACTTATAACAAAATTGGCATATTTCTTTATTGACAACATTTTAGTAGAAAAAAAGTAACACTTTTTCAAGATTTATTCAGAAATAAGGGGTAAGTTATGCCTGGTTCAAGATACTGTAAGAAACCACATTAGAGTCTTTTATAATAGCTATAATGGTAATTGCAGTGTACTCAATTATAAGAACAACTTTTTAATTTAACTAATAAAAAAAATGTTTACCTACTGGGGTCATTTTAAACTGGATATCTGAGGTATGATAAGAATCACTAAACTGTATAACTACATAAACTTTAAATAGTAGCCTTAAACCTCTATTTCTTTTCCATCAACTTTAAAGAATATTTCTGGATATCACCATCAACTTCATCTCGCTGCACCTTTACTTTTTCATCCACAAGGTTAGTAACATTTAAGTTTTGTTCTGTAACCATAATTAAGTCTCCCATGCTTTGCTTACAGGTTAATTCTAAAAACTGGAAGTCAACAGTGTTTATGTTATTACAATCAATATAGATATTGTTTAATGCAAAGCCCAACAGGGTGTTAATACCACATTTCCTTCGTATAGGTCCAATGCACTACAGGAAGGATGATTTTACTAGGGTCAGGACCTAAATATCTTCTCTTGTTTTAACCCATCAATTGCTCAAAACCATCCCAAATTTTAATTTACTTTATGCCTTAGTTATACGGTAATCTGTTTTCTCTGGAGTTTCTAATCACTTATCGCTTTGTTGCTGTTGTTGTTGAAGAAACAAGATATAAGGATTCTTTACTATATCACTAATATCTTCCAGCCTCTAATTCATCCAATCTGAGGCATGGAATCCATCCCCTTCTTTTTATTAAAAACATTCTTCTTGGAACTCATTGACATTTTGTTGTACTTAATTTTTATTCACTTTGTTACATCAAAGTAACAAATGAAATCCAAAATAAAAATTGCTTAATATCTCAAATGAGGAGAATCTAAATAGTGTTAAGACAACTGAATAACAACCTGAAAAAATATAGACTTAGATCCATATCTCATACTGTGTTACAAAGATAAACTTCAAATGATCAAAGATCTAATGTAAAATTTGAGTACTTAGATGTAATAAAAGAAAACATTGGCAAATCCTTTTTATAACTTTGTAGTTGTGAATGCCTTTCTAACCATGACAAACTCCAAAAGCCTTAAAAGAAAAATAAATAATTTATAGCAAATGTTAAACAAAAAGCCAAACAAACAAAATCAAAATACAAATGACAAACTGAAGAAATGATCTGAAGCCCAGAACACAAACACAAAGGGCTTATTTCAGAGAAATATAAAGAATTCATGGGAGTGACATCAGAAAGATGGTAGACCAGGAGGTCCCAGCCTTCCCACCTCCGCCACATGATTTAATGAGTACCTACAAATGAAAATAGTTCTGGAAGAGCTCTGGAGTACAATTAAGAAGCTGTGGCAACCCAGTAGAGCACAAAAAAACAAGGATGTCTGAATAGAAAAGTATAGGAAGCATTTCACCTGTGTCATTCCATCCTCTAGGTTCACACAGCTTGGCGCCAAAAGAAATGTCCTCAGCAACAACTCCCCCCAAATGGGAGAAAAGGAGAGCAGAAAGACACCAGCAGCCTTCACCACCAAGGACCTCAACAGCCCTCATCACTACCATGGACACCAGCAGCTTTCACCTTCAAGGACACTTACAGTCTTTGCTAATGTCTACACCTACCTGAGCTGATGGAGCTGCCTGGAGCCCAGGCCACTGTGCCCTTTCTTGGAACCAGAAGCATTACTGCTCCCCAACCAAGCCAGAGTTGCTAGACCCAGCACTACACCTGGCACCACCACATATGCCACCCAGCCAGCATCCTCACATCCACCAGTAGGTCAAGGTTTATACCCACCAGAGCTAGTCCAAAAACTCTGAAAGAGGTCACTGCTCCTTCAATGCACAAACACCAACAAAGGAACACAAAAAATCAAGGAAACATGACACCATCAAAGGAATATTACAAATTTCCAGTAACTGTCCCCAAAGAACTGGAGATCTATGAACTACCTGAAAAAGAATTCAAAATAACTGTTTTAAAGAAGCTCAGCAAACTACAAGACAACACAGATAGATAACTCAAAAAAATCAGGAAAATATTACATGAATAAAATGAGAAGTTCAATAAAGAGATATAAGTCATAAGGAAAGAACCAAAAAAATTCTAGAGCTAAAGAACACAATGAATGAAATGAAAAATGTAATAGCTTCAACAGCACACTCAATGGAACAAAAGAAATAAACCAGTGAAGTCAAAGACAGATCATTTTAAAATATCCAGTGAAAAGAAAAAAGAATGAAAGAGGGTGAAGAAAGGCCATAAGATTTATGAAACGCCATCAAAAGATAAAAGGAGAAGAATTTAAAAAATCACTGTAAAAAACATCAAATAAGAAAAGAAGACAAGAGAGGAACAACACAACTAAAACAGAAGACAATCAACAGAATGACAACAGTAATTCCACACCTATCAATAATTACTTAAATGTAAATGGATTAAACTCTCCAATAAAAAGGCACAGAGTGGCTAAACAAATATTTTTTAAATCCAGTGATACATCTGTAAGAGACTCACTGTAGATTTAAGGACACACGTAGACTGAAAGTAAAAGGATGAAACAGATACACCAAAGAGTAACCAAAAGAAAGCAGGGGTGGCTAAACTTATATCAGATAAAATAGACTTTAAGTCAAAACTGTCTTTAGAGACAAAGAAGGTCATTCTATAATGCTAAAGAGTCAATTCAACGGGAAGATATAATAAGTATATATGTACCCAACATCAGTGCACTTAAATATACAAAGCAAACATCAACAGATCTGAAGGGAGAAATTGACAGAACTACAATGATAGTAGGAGACTCCAATACCTCACTTTCCATAATGGATAGAATATCCAGACAGAAAATCAGTAAAGAAACAGTTGATGTGAACATCATTATAGGTTAAATGGACCTAACAGACATATACAGAACTTTTCACTCAGTAGAAGAAGAATACACATTCTTCTCAGGCACACATGGAACATTCTCCAGGATAGATCATATGTCTATCATATGGTGTATCACAGAAAAGTCAACTTTTATGTGATAGGTCATCAAAAAAGTCTTAAATTTGAGAAGATCAAAATCATTGCAAGTATCTTTTCTGATCACAGTGGAATAAAATTAGAAATCATTAACAGTAAGAAAACAGGAAAATTCACAAATACATGGAAACTAAACAACATACTCTTGAACATTCGTTATATTAAAAAAAAAAGGAGAATTTTAAAAGTATCTCAAGACAAAACAAAAACAATAACACAACATATCAATACTTATGGGATGCACCAAAAGCAATACTAACAGGCAATTTCATAATGATAAACACCTACATTAAAAAAAAACCCTCAAATAAACAACTTAACTTTACATCTCAAACAACTAGAAAAAGAAGAACTAGGCCAAAATCAGCAGAAGGAAGAAAATAATAGAGATTGGAACAGAAATAAATCAAATAGCAAATAGAAAAACAACTGAAAAAAACCAACGAAATTAAGAGTTGGTTTTTTGGAAGAATAAGCAAAATTGACAAACTGTTAGCTAGACTAAGAAAAAGACAGAAGATTCAAATAAACAAAATTAGAAATGAAAAGGAGACATTACAGTGGATGCCTCAGAAATAAAAAGGATCATAAGAGACTATTATGAACAATTATATGCCAACAAATTCTCCCATTAAAAGAAATGGATAAATTCCTAGAAACATACAACCTACCAAAACTGAAGATCGATGAACTAGAAAAACTGAACATACCAATAGCAAATGAGGATATTGAATCGATAATTTAAAACCTCCCAACAAAGAAAAGCCCAGGACTAGATGGCTTCATGGAAGAACTCTACCAAACATTTGAAGAAGATTTCATACAAATCCTTCTTAAATTCTCCCAAAACACGGAACAGGGAACATTTCCAAACTCATTTTATGAGACCATCATCATTCTGACAACAAAACCAGAAAAAGACACTACAAGAAAAGAAACCTACAGGCCAGTATCTATGATGAACATAGATGCAAAAATCTTCAATAAAATTCTAGCAAACAAAATTCGAGAGCATATTAAAAGGATCATACACCATTACCAAGTGAGATTTAATCCCTGGGTTAAAAGGATGGTCCAACATATGCAAATAAATCAATGTGATACACCACACTAATAGAATGAAAGAAAAAAAACCACATGTTCATCCCAACAGATGTAGAAAAAGCATTTGACAAAATTCAACATCGTTCATGATAAAAACTCTCAACAAAATAGGTATATAAGAAACTTATCTCAGCACAATAAAGGTCATTTATAAAAAACCCACAGTGATCACCATAATCAAACCAGTATAAGGCAAGAGTGCCTATTCTCACTACTTCTCTTCAACAGAGTACTGGAAGTCCGAGCCAGAGCAATGAGAAAAGAAAAAGAAATAAAAGGCATCCAAATCACAAAGGAATAAGATTATCTCTATTTGAAGGTAACATAATCATACATATAGAAAACCTTAAAGACAACAAAAAAACTGTTAGAACTAATAAATGAATTCAGTAAAATTGAGGATACAAAATCAGCATACAAAACCCAGCCACATTTCTATACACAAACAACAAACTATTTGAAAAGAAAATTAAGAAAATAATCACAATAGCAACAAAATGAATAAAATATTTAGGAACAAATTTAAGCAGAGTGGTTAAGGTCTGTACACTGAATATTATAAAACATTGATAAAAGAAATTTAAAAGACACAGATAAATGTAAAGGCCTCTCTGTTCATGGATGGAAAATTAAATATTGTTTAAATGTCTGTATTACCCAAAGTGATCTACAGATTCAGTGCAATCCCTATCAAAATCACAATGCCAGTCTCTACAGAAATAGAAGAAACAATCCTAAAATTTACATAGAATCACGAAAGACCCTGAATGGCCAAAGCAATCTGAGCAAGATGAACAAAACTGAAGACATCATACTTCCTGATTCCAAAATATATTTCAAAGCTACAGTAACCAAAGCAGCATGATACTGACAAGAAACAAAACGAAAGCAAAACCAAAACCAACATGAGACATATCGACCAATGGAACAGAATAGAGAGCCCAGAAATAAATCCACATATCTGTAGCCAACTGATCTTTGACAAGGACACTAAAAACACATAATGGAGAAAGGACAGTGTTCAATAAATGGTGTTGGAAAAACTGGATATCCAAATGCAGAACAATGAAACTGGACCCTTACCTCATGCAATATACAAAATTTCATACCATAAACAAAAATCAACTCAAAATGGATTAAAGACTTAAACATAACTCCTGAAACCATAAAACTACTAGAAGGAAATTTAGGGAAAGAGCTTCTCAACATTAGGCAATGATTTTTTTAGACATGACACCAAAAGCACAGGCAACAAAAGGAAAAATACACAAGTGGGACTGCATGAAACTAAAAAGCTTCTACACAGCAAAGGAAATAATCAACTGAGTGAAAAGGCAACCTACACAATGGGAGAAACATTTGCAAACCATGTATCTGAGTAGGAGTTAATATCCAAAATGTAGCAGGAAGTCATATACACACTCAATAGTAGAAAACCCCAAATAACCCAATTAAAAAATGAGCTGAGGACCTAAACAGACATTTCTCAAAGAAAGACATACAAATGACCAACAGGTATATGAAAACATACTCAACATCACTAATAATCAGGGAAATGCAAATCAAACTCACAATGAGATTACCTCACACCTATCAGAATGGCTGTGATCAAAAAGACAAGAGATAAGAAGTGCTGGTAAAGATGCGGAGAAAAGGAATCCTTGTACTACTGTAATCAGACTAAAGGAAGAAAGCTTGTCAACTGCTTAAACAAATCCACACTACAGTGTGAATTACCTGATTCAGGTAGTAACCATCAAGATCCTTCCACTGTAAAAAAATTACTTTGCTCTTTGTAATTAATATTATCTATAGGGTGATACTCTGAAATCATGTGAATATCTTTTTCCCCAACAATCTCTATTTTACTTTTTATCTCCTTTTATTGTTTGTCTTCCCCATTAGAATGTAAACTCCACAAGGGCAGAGGTTTTTGACCCTTTTACTCACAGCTGTATTCCCAGTGCTTAGAGCAGGGTTTGGCACATAGTAGACCTTCATAAATATGTATTGAATGATTCATCATCTGTTGTATACCTCTGTATTCTGTTGTATACCTCATACCTCTGTATGAGACTGAATGACTTAAAGGCGAAGTGATGTTTCCTTCATCTTTGTATTTGTAGAAAATAAGCATAGTACTTAGCAAATAATAATAACAATAAATGCTACTTTATGTTAATTTTTAAGGACCATGGATAAATCAGTTATAATATATAGGCCTAACTTGCTTTTGTCATCTATAAAGTGCTAAAAATAACATATATCTAATTATATTACTGTGAGAAATAATGAAAGCTATGTTAACATTTCCTTTTAAAATAAAAGATAAAGCAAAAATCCTACTAATTTGAAATCCAAGGCTCTCAGGAAAAAGTACTAAATTATATATGATATATGAATTTTTTTCAGCTTCACTTTGCTACACTACATGTTTACAGCATTTTACTGATAAAATACCAAATTACTTTTCAAGCAATACTAAGTTACTTTACCTGTAATGCCTTTAATGTTTCCTTCAATCCTTCTATTTCTTTTTCTTTTATTTCTGTAGCAAGCTGATATTTTCCCTTCAAGTAAAAAACTATATTTCAGTACTTTCCAATATAAGTGACATTATTAACAGGGAAAACAAGAGTTCAAGAACCAAAATCTCTACTTGAAACCTAATACTTCACAGAATTTAAACATGTATCTGTACTACAACTTATATTTCTAATGACTTCAAGATATCATAAAATTACAATAAGGTCTATACAAGGTTACAAATATCATGAAATGGAAAATCTCATTATAACAATAAATCATTTTAACAATAGAGCATTCCTGAGAACTTACGGATACTATATAATTATTTAATTCATATGGCTAGAATAAATATATTCTAATCAATAAGACACAAGTACATTTGTTTTATAAATATAAGGATATGAGAAAAATTTTAAAAGAAAGTCTTTTGCTAAAAATAACTCTAAGTTTTAATATTATAAATGACATGTCCTTTGATATAATAAAAACATGTATGAACTATTGAATAGCTAGAGAAAACATTTAATGCCAGATGAATTTCTAGCATAGTTCAGAGTTGTATACTCTTTTCCTGTTGGTCTGCATGCAGATGCAAATCATTTTACTGTTTTTTAAAGAAGGTAATTTCATTGAAAAGGCACTAAAAATATATTATACTTAATAGAAACACTGCAGTATAGTGGAAAGAGCATTAATTTAGGGGCTGAAGAAATCTAGGTTCTAGTCCCAGCTTTGCCACTTCAAAATGGGAGCGTCAGCAAGTCATTTATATCTTACTAGGCCTCAGTACTCTCAACTGTAAAATGATAAGAGCTCGAGTAACATGATTCCTTTAGGTCCTTTCTGTTTCTAAAATTTTAAGAAATTAACAGTCTCCATTTGTTTATTACCAATGCTCCTTTCCATTATGGTGAACAACTGATAATTAAATGCATTTAAATTATGTTTCAAATTATTAGAAAATTAATATATACCTTTTCTTCTTCCAAGGCACACATCTTCATTTGCAACTGATAAAGAATTTTAAAAATTAACATACAGGTAAGTGAAATGTTACCAGTGATTTACACTGGTCAGTGAGACTACAGAAATGTTTTACATGTCTATATTGTTTGAACTTAGTACAATGTGATTATGCTACTTTTACACTGAGAAAATGAACAATAAAAGGTATAAAAGGGGGAAAAAAGATAGTCACCAAAGAAAATGAACAATTTAATCTCACAATCAGAGCACCAATCATCCTTGAAAGTTCAGTTTTTCCCTCCAGTTTTTTTTAAATGTTTCAATATTTTGCCATCTACTCATAAACAATAACATATAACATTTTCTGAATGCATACTTTTATGAAATTGATATCATTTGTATTTGCACTGACAGTATTTTCTGAAATTTTAAAAAAATGTATATGTTAGTCTAATAAATAAATAATGACATTTTAAAACAGAAAAATTAAGGTGAACTTGCCAAAGGAAACTAATTAAATATTCCAAGCAACACAAGGATACTAGGCAAAGTTGTCAAGAAATAAAATTTTTCTTTGGAATTTCTCCATCTCATTTTCCATATTCCTCACTTACATTCAAGAATCCTTTTTTTAAAGAGAAAGAAAAGAAGAAAAGAAATTAAAAAAAAAAAAGAACCCAATAGCACTTTCTCATCTACCCTTCAATTACCTGGATATTCTTTCTTGCCCAGAGTCCCTTGTGGTAACAGAGACATAGAACTGCTCTCTCCTAAAGAATACTATGCTGTACATTTGGTTTCTGCTTCCTTACCCTTCAATTAAAACTCCCATAACTTAGGTAAAGCCAATTTCAGACTATAAGGAAATTTATCATCTGCTTAAACAAATCCACACTACAGTGTAAATTACCAATAACCTTAACCCACTAGTGATTAGGTTATATAGGTTTATTTCTTTTTATGCATTTCTCTCTAAACACACACACTTGTATGTAGATAAAAACAAAAAAGGGGGAAGGAAAAAGG
The DNA here is from genome assembly GCF_965194805.1 of Balaenoptera borealis. NCBI lineage: Eukaryota > Metazoa > Chordata > Mammalia > Artiodactyla > Balaenopteridae > Balaenoptera > Balaenoptera borealis. The sequence continues at coordinate 26,604,115 of NC_138868.1, read as the reverse complement.
AAAAGAAAATGGTGATCTTGGCATGGCTATAAGGAAAAGCACTTCCAGAGTACATTTTCCATAGGCACATTTCTTACACTTATATTTTATAATTAGGGACTGAAGAGAAATGTGAGGTAGTAAAGAAGAGCTATAGAATTCAAAATAACAGAAGGAGTTGTTCTTCATTTCTTTAAAATATTTTCTTTTCAATTCTTCTACCGATCTTTCTTAGTTGTTAGTAGTTGATATTTATGGAGGTGCATGATAATCACATCTCTTCATCCTTTACATCTCCCTACTTGAATTTCAGCTTTTCACCAGTGTTATAATGTTAGCTTGGGTAAAGGAGTAATGTGGAAAAGGTAAGCTCCTAGGATATGCTAATTAAAGACAGAAAAGGGAGAAGGGAGAGAAAGAGCAAGAACACACATATCACTAACATATTTCATTTAGGACCAATAAAAACACATCTCCAAGAAAATAGTATTCCTAATTTCTTTCCTTAACTAAATCATTCTACTACATTACATTATTATCAGTTGTGATTCAAAATAACCTTATTTCCTGCTTCCAATAATAACCTTTTTGTCTTCAGTGAGTATGGAGAACAACCTGTCATAATATTCATGAGAAGTGGGAAAACTGCAATATTTAAAACTGTAATGTTTGTCTATCCTTATGAAATTACCTGCTTTTTAAAACTTGCCATTGCTTCTTTGTGTTGCTTTGTTAATGCTTCCTTTTGATTCTGAAGAGTTTCCTATTTTAAAATCATGAAAAGTTAAAACAGATTCTAGCCACTTTCAGTTTTAAATTTTAATTGGGTTCACAAATTAAAGTTAAACATATTCATTGCACATATTATTTTATGCTCTTAAAATGCAACTTATGACAATTTTATGATTTTTTTTAACTGTCATGGACTCAGCATACAATAATTTTGCTTCCAGTTGCTTCTTCATGATAAAACATATTGCTCTCTAAAATTTTAAACTCTGAATATAGCTTACTTTAAAGTTTTCTTCAAGAAAATATCTTTCATCAAAAGTTATTAAAATTAAGTCTAGTATACAAGCAGACTACAGTCTTATTACAGTTTCCAAAAAAACCAATTTTATTATCTAAGCACAAATGTTTACATGGTAACATATGATTCTTTAAATTCACTGAAATAATTTTTTACAAAACCAAAACTACCACAGGGCATTTTTGAAAAAAAATCCATGTATACAATTCCATTTCTTTCCCCTCCACCTTTTTTTGGTAGAAGTTGTGTGTCCTGTCCTTTAGATTCAAGCTGAATTTTTTCTTCTATCTTTATCAAATAATTCTCATAATTTAAAAAATTAGAGCTAAAACTGGCAACCACTTTCAAATGCTTCTGTTATTTTACTCCATGATTCTAAATATACACTGATTTATCAATTTAAAAAATTTATCTACTGACCTCCTATATGATAGCTTTCTTGTACAAACATAATCCTACATGTCCTCCATCTATTCTTCCAACAGAATTATATAAAAATTGTGGCTTAAATCAATAGTCAGTATTTATACTCTTATAACTGCAATTTTTATTCAATGCTAAGCCATATGGTATATCATGATTACATTTCTTTTTTTTAAATTAATTAATTAATTAATTTATTTATTTATTTTTGGCTGCATTGGGTCTTTGTTGCTGCGCGTGGGCTTTCTCTAGTTGCGGCGAGTGGGGGCTACTCTTCCTGGACCCAGGTTTGAACCTGTGTCCCCTGCATTGGCAGGCGGATTCTTAACCACTGTGCCACCAGGGAAGTCCCATGATTACATTTCTATTCTTATACAACTTTTATTTTTCCTGAAGTTAGCAATTACTTTAAAATATTTGAATTCCCATAACTAATTTTGAAAAATAATACTGCCAGTTCCGAGGTCTGTATCAATTGGTTCATATGCTCAGAGGCAAAAAAAAAAAAAAAAAAAAAAGAATAGAAAAGGCAAAGTGAGAAGATCCCAAGAATGACTTAGGAAATCCCAAACTGCATAGGAAAACAGGCATTTTTTTTTTTAATTTTTAAATTTTTGGCCACACCACGCAGCTTGCAGGATCTTAGTTCCCTGACCAGGGAATGAACCTGGGCCCTGGCAGTGAAAGCACCAAGTCCTAACCACTGGACTGTCAGGGAATTCTCCAGAAAGCAGACATTTAGAAAAGCTGTAGATATTGGACAAAATTTTTCAGAGGATATTGCCCAGTTTTCTTATGAAAATATATTAGACTCTACTCCTGCAAACAAGGAAAGAATGAATTTATAGGACACTTCAGGGATAAATTCTTTGAGGAGCAGATTCTGAAGTAAATATGAACTCCAGCTCTCTCCCCGTTTTTTGTGAACAGCCGTAAATCTAGAAATAGGAGATTTAATATGCAACAAAAACTGGAATGGGAAATAGCCCCATTACTAGATCTCCAAATTCAGATCTTCAAAAAGCCTTAGAACAAAAGAAGAATAAACTGGTACCCTTACAGATAAAACAATTTAATACTCCCACTCCAGTCATCAAGCATGAGAGGAGTGAGTCTCATGGTAAAGACACCTGTAGATACTTATTATAAGCAGAAAAGACACTGGGGAAAAAAAACATCCTAAACTAGCTATGAAAATGAAGGGAAAAAATATCAGGTGCGCAAATCAATGTCACTGCTCTGACACGCACCCAACTTCCCATTTATTCCTCAAACTTACAAAGAGCAATTTCTCTAAATATTAAAAGAAACCTTGAAATTTTATTCATACCATAAACTCTGGCAACATCACATAACCTTTCCCTCAGGGTCAATGAGCTACTCAAATAGGGCGTATCTCTAGTAATTCAAAGATACTCGCCCCATTTTAGCCTGTAACCGTTATCCTTGGATTCTCAAGTGAGGAATATTATTTTCTCCTTTATGACGCCACACCCATTAACTTAAGACATAGGAGTCTACTATGCAAATAGCATTGAAAAATTAAACTCCTGTTTTTTTGCAGGAGTTTTTTTTTTTTTTTTTTTTTTTTTAAGATTCCTGGGGATTCTATTCACAATCAGATCATAGCTTATTTGGATATTGACTTAGGTACCTGTGTGTACCATGGAACCAAATTAAAGATCTCCATGAAGTGGACTCTTTGTGGGCAAAATGTCTTAACTGATATTGGCAGCAGGGTTCAGATTGACCCATCTAAACCTCTACTTAACTTTATACAATACCTCTAAAACCAGAAACGAAGAAGAACTAAGTCAATTGTCCTAAAGCCTAATAAAGAAAGGATGAATCAATCATACCTATACCAGTTTTAAAATTTTGACTTGTTCCCCAGTCAAAAACCCAATGGGTGAAAAAAAAAAAAAAAACCCAATGGGTGAAGATTTGTTTAAGACCTTAAGGCCATAAATAAAATATCAATTTCCCCAATTCATTGAGCCCAGATACTATTTTATCTTCAATGCCACCTGACTCTACATACTTTACTACTATATATTTATCTGTGTTCTGCTTTCTATGGCGTCCCTTTACATCAACATAGTTTTACCTGTTTGTTCTGTCCTGGGAGAGTCAACAATTTACCTGGACAGTTATGCCACAGTGGTTTACTGAGGAACTTAGGGACCTTAAACCTTCCTGTAAACTCTACACTTATACAATATGTGGGCAAGCTTTCGTTATGTTCTAAAGATGAAGAGAGCTCTAAGACTGACTCCATTTATCTACGTACTGTTTTAGCTCAGAAAGGACATGAGAATTCCAAAAAAAGTTTAGTATTTTGTAAGAATAAAGTGCATTATTTAGGGTATAATTTATCCCAAGGGGGTAAATCTATTATTCCTGATAAATTATGAGCCCTTCAATACTTTCCAAGGCTGTTTAGTAAGAGAAAATTAAGAAGTTGTCTAGATTTCACTGGCTACTGTAGACACTGGGTTCCAAACATCTCTGAAATTGACACATTTCTATATAATTTAAGTCCTCAACAATGGAACCTTTCCCTTAGGAACTTAAACACGGACAAGAATTTTGTGATTTAAAAATAACTCTCAACAGCCCCCCTCGCACCCCCGCAATTGGGGTCCTCCAAATTGTCATAAAGCTTTCTATCTATTTGTATCTGAGCAATGTAGACAAGTCCTTAATACTCTAACAGAACATCACAGGTATCATCAGGGCCCAATTGCTTACTACAATCTTCCCCTCAACCCAGTGAGGGGAAAATCCTACTCCTTATCTAAGGATAGTAATAAGCAGCAGCCAAACTAGTAGAGGCCTCTACTGACTTGGTTTAAGGATCTTGTTTAAATTTGATGGTTCTGTATGCTGTACAATCCTGGATGCTACTGAAAACACACTTCTTGGCAAGCAGGCTTACATCCTATGAACTTTTTATTATTTTCTCCCTCACACATTTCAACTCAGTGCTATACTTTAAAGATTGCTACACTTTTCCCATTACCCAAAGAAGAGGAATTCCATGAGATCGAACCTATGTCCAAACAATGACTATGCTTCAAATGGATTTATTAGAAACTCCTCCTAGAAAATCTAGGTTTAATATTATTTGTTGATATATCATTTTTTATAACTGAAATGAGAACTATCAGGCAAGATATACTGGAACAGTCTCAACTGATCCCTAAAACATGACTCCTTACCAGAGGTAAAACCAGTCCTGATGACAGTACTTACCCTCTCAGCAGAGCGTGCCAATTATCAAGAGATAAGAGAGTTAACATAAAACTAATATCAGGTATACCTTTTGGAGTAGTCCATGATTTTGTAATACTGTAGAAACAATGAGAGTTTCCAACCAACCTTAATAGGAATCCCAATGTAAAATGAACAACAGTTTTAAGTACTCTAATGCTTCCTAAGGAGGTGGCTATCATGAAGCCACACTATTAAGGGATAACAAAGGCTAAAAGAAATATCCTAGGTTTATCTTTATGACACACAGGCAGCCCTCAATCAGGTCCTGGCCCCATTATACTCTAAAAAGCTAAATCTTTCTGGAGATTAAAAAATCCTATTTTGGAATGCCCACAACTGGCTCCAGAATCTGAAAAGAATACATGGTTGTAAACTGCAAGAGAATCCCTGGCACTTTCAGGACAGACACTTGGTGGCACCAGAGAACCTTGACGAAACTCTGCAAACATATTTTACAAGGAATTACCCATCAGAGCAAAGACATATTGAAAACGATATTCAATTAGCATTGGTGGGGAAATTTTACTAAGATTTTTCAGGACGTCTCTGGTGCAAATCTCATCTGTCTCCCTCACAATCCTAGTAAAACTGTTATCCTTGTAAATCCAAGCTTCAGGACCCCACTGAACATGTTCAAATGGACTTCCTAAAATAAATCCCTACAGTGGGTTCTGAATATGTTCTGATCATTGCTTGCTATTTCTCTGGATGGATTAAAACTTTTTCTGGAGAGAGAGCTATAATTATGAGAGTAGGAAAAAAACTACTTGATTTTGTGTTCCCAATATGAGGATCTCCAGTAACAGAGGCACTCATTTTACTGGACCTGTTTTTAGAGAACTCTGCAAAGCCTTGTCATTTATTTAGATATTTCATTGCCCCAATCATCCCCAATCTTGAGGAAAAGTAGAGAGAGTTAATGGCACCTTAAATCTGACACTCTTGAACTTCCATGACCAAGAAGGTTATGTCTAACTCTCATGACTATTAAGTCCACACTCTCCTACACTTCACTGGCTTCTACCATACACACCTATTAGAGGTTACCACATGAAACTGGCTACTTGTGCCCCAATCTTGGACATTTTCTTACTTCAGACAAACCTGGCAAAGTACTCCAAGGGCTCAGGAAATATACTTCATAGTCTTATCACCATCTCACATAAGTTGCCTTTCCTCTACATGATCTAAAATGCAGATAAACATAAGCTGAGAGAGTTCATTACCATTAGACCTGCCCTGCAAGAAATGATATGAGTCCTACAGGTTGAATTGAAAGGACATGAGAGAGTAACTCAAAGCCGTATGAAGAAATAAAAATCTCTGTAAAGGTAAATACATGAGCAATTTATAAAAGCTAGTGTTACTCTAACAGCAGTTTTTATTTCTTTTTTTAAGAAACTAATACTTTTTAAAAAAAGACAATTATTAGGCTAAAAGCTAGTATTACTGTACCTTTGGTTTGTAACTCCATATTTGCTTTCTACATAATTCAGAGACTAATGCATTTTTAAAACTACTAGTTTATTCTCTTGAGCACACAATATATAAAGATGTAATTTTATAATATCAACAACTGAAAGGAGTGTAGATGGAGTTATAAAGGAATAGAGTTCTTGTATGTTATTGACATTAAGCTGATACAAATTCAAATTAGAGTTCTATAATGATAGATGCTAACTGTAATCCCCATGGTAACCATAAAGGAAATAGCTAGAGAATATACACAAAAGGAAATGAGAAAGGCATTTAAACATCTCACTACAAAAAAATCAACTAAACACAAAAGATGATGGTAATGCAGGAAATGAGGGACAAAAAACTATCAGACACATGGAAAACAAATAGCAAAATGACACAAGTTAGTTGCTCCTTATCAGTAATTACTTTAAAAGTATATTTTAACTCTCTCACCTAAAGACAAAAATTGGAAGAATGGATAAAAAACATGATCCAACTTTATGCTGTCTAAAAGAGACTCACTTTAGATCTAAAGACACAAACAGGTTGAAAGTAGAAAAATGGAAAAAGATATTCCATTAAAATAGTAACCAAAAGAACAAAAAAAAACAAAATTAAAAACGGCCTTTAAATTTTAAGAAGTTACATTAGACAAAGAAAGATATTATATATCCATAAAACGTTCAATAAGGAAGAAGATATAACAATTATAAGCATTTATGAACCAAATGACAGACCATCAGAATATATGAAGCAGGGCTTCCCTGGTGGCACAGTGGTTAAGAATCCGTCTGCCAACACAGGTTTGATCCCTGGTCTGGGAAGATCCCACATGTCGTGGAGCAACTAGGCCCGTGTGCCACAACTACTGAGCCTGTGCTCTAGAGCCTGCGAGCCACAACTACTGAGCCCACATGCTACAACTATTGAAGGCCGCATGCCTAGAGCCCGTGCTCCACAATAAGAGAAGACACCACAATGAGAAGCCTTCACACTGCAAGAAAGAGTAGCCCCCACTCGCTGCAACTAGAGAAAGCCCATGCACAGCAACGAAGACCCAATTCAGCCAAAAATAAATAAATAAATAAATTTTAAAAAAAGAAAAGAAAAGAATGGGAGAGATCCCTCCTCCCTTTAACGGAACAGAAAAACAATAGAGAAAATCAGTGAAATTAAAAATTGGTTCTTTGAAAAGATAACAAAATTGATAAACCTTTACCCAGATGGACTAAGAAAAACAGAGAAGACTCAAATTACTAAAATCAGAAATGAAAGTGGGGACATTACTACTGATTCTGCAGAAATAATAAGTATGATGAGAGTACTATGAACAACTGCATGCTAACAAATTGGGTAACCTAGATGAAATGGAGAATTCCTAGAAATGTAAAACCTACGAAGACCAAATTATGAAGAAATAGAAAATTTTAATAGACTATAGGAGACTGAATCCATAATCAAAATCTCCCAATACAGAAAAGCCCTGAACCTGATGGCTTCACTGGTGAATTCTACCAAACATTTAAAGAACTAACAGCAATCCTCCTCAAACTTTTCCAAAGAGTTGAATAGGAAGGAACACTTCCTAACTCATGCTTGATGCCAATATTACCTTGATACCAAAGCCAGATGAAGACACATCAGAATACTACAGACCAGTACCCCTGATGAACATTGATGCAAAAATTCTCAAAAAAATACTAGCAAACCGAATTCAGAAGCATATTAAAAGGATCATACACCATGACCAAGTAGGATTTATCCCTGGGATAAGAGAGTTCAACATACAAAAAAATCAGTCAATGTAATACACCACATTAACAGAATGAAGACAAAAAAGCACAAAATCATCTCAACTTATGCAATAAAAAGGATCCAACAAAATTCAATACCCTTTCATGGTAAAAAAAAATTCGACAAACTAGGAATAGAAGGAAACTACCTCAACATAATAAAAGCCATATTTGAAAACCCCACAGTGAACATAATATTCAATGGTAAAGGACTGAAAGTTTTTCCTCTAAGATCAGGAACAAGGCAAGGATGCCCACTTTCACAACTTCTATTCAACATAGTACTGGAAGCACTGGTTAAAGCAATGAAGCAAGAAAAAGAAATCCAATTTGGAAAGGAAAAAGAATTATCTGTGTGCAGATGATATGATCTTATATGTAGAAAACCCTAAAGAGTCCACAAAAAACCTGAATAAATGAATTCAGCAAAGTAGTACGATACAAAGTCACACAAAAATCAATTGCATTTCTATACACTAACAATGAACTACCCAAAAATGAAATGAAGAAAACAATTACATTTACAATAGCACTAAAAAGAATAAAATACATAGAAATTAACTTAACCAAGGAGATGAAAGACTTGTAAGTGAAAACTACAAAACACTGCCCAAAGAAATTAAATTAAAAATTAAAAATACAAACACATCTTTTGCTCTGGGATTAGAAAACTTCATATTTGTAAGATAATACTATCCAAAGTTATCTACAGATTCAATGTAATCTCTATCAAAATCCCAATAATATTTTTTGCAGCAATAGAAAAACCCATCCTAAAATTCATATGGAATCTCAAGGAACCCAAAATAGCCAAATAATCTTGAAAAAGAAGATCAAAGCTGGGGGACTCACACTTCCTAATTTCAAAACTTACTGGAAAGCTCCAGGAATCAAAATAGTGTTGTACTGGCATAAAGAAAGACACATGGACCAATGGAATAGAATAAAGAGCCCAGAAATAAACCCTCACACACATGGTCAAGGGTGTCAAGATCATTCAATGGGGAAAGAACAGTCTTTTCAACCAAAGGTTCTGGGAAAACTGGATATACACAAGCAGAAGAATGAAGCTGAACCCTTACCTAACACCATATACAAAAATGAACTCAATCAAAACACCACCAAACAACCTGTTAATAAAGCAAAACCATGTTTATTGGAATTCATTGCAGTAAGTGAGGACACTACTTTGACAGAGTCTTAGTAGTATCTCAAAAGGAACAAGTTAGAATTGGGTTATATAGAAGGTTATGGGATTTAGGTGTTTGGGGGAACTTAAGATACTTTTAATTTACATTGCCAATAAGAAATATATGAAAGTTCTATTTTTCTACAACTTTGTAAAGTAAGGTAGGAATCTGGTTTTATTTTTCTTCAGATGGTATACCCAGTTCTAATATCATTTCTTGAATAATCTACTTTTCCCCACTGATCAGAAATGTCACCTTTATCATTCACTAAATTATCTTATGTATTTGGATCTATTTCTGGACTCTATTATAGTCTATCTGTTCATGTATACTACCAACCTATTTTAACTATTATAGCTTTATAATATATTTAAGAATCTAGTGTGACTAGATTCCTTCACAAAACTTTCCCAGCCACTCTTGTAAGTTTATTTCCACATAAACCTTAGAATCAGCTTAAGTACACCAAACACACACTTGGTATTTTAAATTGGATTGTATTAAACTTACTGATTAACTTAAGGATTCTGATAATTTTCTACTGTTGACTCTCTCTATTCAAAACAAGATATGACTTTACATTCTGACTTTACGTCTGCGTGGAGCTTTAGATTGTATTTGGTGTTTACCTGTTTTTTCTCTCCACAAACAGGTCTCTTTATTTGACCTGTCCCTCATATGTAACCCAACTCTGGTTTCACTCCCATTTCTACACAACCTTGTGGATCTCTCTGGCCTCAAAATTCCCATCGTTGGCCTATCCTCTGTCATTTGAATTCTACTTCTGACATGTTATCTCCAAGTTCCTGTTTCAATATTGCCAAATACTGAGAAGAAGGGTCATCTTAATTAAGCTTTCAATTTTTAGCTGTTAAGATTACTTTGGTGGGGGACTTCCCTGGTGGTCCAGTGGTTAAGACTCCATACTCCCAATACAGGGGGCCCGGGTTCAATCCCTGGTCAGGGAACTAGATCCCACATGCTGCAACTAAGAGCCCGCAACACGCAACTAAAAGATCTTGCATGTCAACAAAGATCCCACGTGCCATGACAAAGACCTGGTGCGGCCAAATAAATAAATAAATAAACATTAAAAAAAAGAAAAGATTACTTTGGTGGAAAAGAAAGAGAGGCACTATCAAAAGTGCCTCTATATGGATAAGGATCAAAAGAGAATCAGATATGATACTATTTTTTTAAGATTTGGTTATAGTATATAACAACAGCCTAGGAAAATACAGTACTATTCTGAAGTTTCACTTCTTAAAAAATATTTTGACTCCTCTATAACACACAATATGTTTCTCAGATATTAAATAATTCATAGTAGTTTTCAGAGTTATCCTTGTCTATTTTCTTATCAGAAAACCTGGGGAAAAATGGTTATTCTCACAGAAGAAACTAACACAACATTGTAAAAAAAAAAAAAAGTTATTCTCAGTTTTCTGGAAGCCTAAATGTTCTTAACAGTTTTAGTTGGAATTTTCTTGAGACTCTCTAAAATGATGCACAATTCCCCAAATATGTTTAGGAAATTTAAAAATTAACTTCACAATTAAGGATTAAAATACATAAAATAAAATGCTAATTAGAGGGGGGAAAATACTCACCTTTTGCCATTTAAGTTCTTGCGTCTCCATAATAATTTTACCAATCTGCTCTTCATACTGAGCTTCTGCTTCCTAAGTCAAAAAGAAGAAAAATACTAGGAAAATTAGGACTTGAAAATTTCCAGTTTCAGCTCTTTCTAGAGAGATAAAAAGAGCATCCTCCCACACTTACAACAAGAAAAAGGGCTGGAAAATTTGCAAATTAAATAGCCAAATCCATCAGGGAACTGAGGTCCCAGATCAACCAAGTAATCCAAAATCTGGATAGAGAAACGGGTTACTGCAGGGAGAACAGAACCACAGCATTTGCTTACCTGGGACATAAGCCATTGAGTACTGATTTAAAAACTCAGCTAAAAGTCCTTAATAAATTTCTAAAGGCAGAACATGGGCTGGTGTAAGAACATGAATCTCCTGAGGGCCCCAGAAATAAGGAGGTTTATATCTTTTAGGAATAAGGAGGTTTATCCCTTCTAACAGGTTTTTCTTCCATGAAACCCACCAGGTGGTTACAGGGAAGGATGGGAAGAATCTGAGAAAGCTTTTCCCCTGTGGTACTGGCTGGGGAGGAGAAGAGCAGTCACAAGCCTTCTTCCCTAAATCTCCTACAGACCAAAAACCTTAATCTGCAGGGGATAGGACAACAAAAACTATATCTAAGGACACTAGTGGAAATCCTCTGCAGCGGGGAAAGGGGACCAGCAGATACCACTGAAAACTCTACCTAGACAGACCTGTCTTTCTTATCTCCTCTAAGGAACAAAAGCCTTAATCTACAGGGGGAAGGGCAATAAAAACTAGCCCATGAGAGCACTTATGGAAACCCACTGCAGATGAGAGGAGAAGACAAGAAAAATAGAACAGCTCTATCCTTGGGGAGGGGAAGGAATACATGCTAGGCCCACCATTAAATACGAAAGAGGGATCAGAATTCTTGTGGAGGCCTCACCTTGAGACTTGGGTTCACCAAAAACTGAGGCTTAACAGAAACATCAGAGAATGCTCCTATTCCCCACCTGCCGCCACCACCCAACTAACAAGTGTCAAGTAAAAAAACAGTGAGACATAGCTGGGAGAGCTGCAAGGATAGACTCTCTCTGGGAAGCAGCACAAAAGGAAGACCCAAAGTCAAGGGGGGAAACCCAAAGTCAAGGGGGGAAGCCCAAAGCCAAGCAAGAAGCAGTTATTTAGAAAAACCCTCTGATTTCACTTAAAATATTGTAATACTCTTGAATTAGCCCACACAATAAACACAAGGTATCACTAGAGAAATCTGAAGCTTCTGTCGGAAACTTCAATAGGTAGACTTGAAAGCTGCCTGGTTGAGTGTTGAAGGCATACCCCAACACACACACACACACAGCTCTTCTGCAAAGACTGAGAGTTTTTTTGTTTGTTTGTTTTGGTTCCAGGTATTTAAGGAAATCTATGCCAAACAAAGCACTAGCTGATCACTAAGCTAAGAGCACATGACAAAAACTGAAGACTTAACACAATTATTTCAGAAAAGTCACTACACAAACAAATAATGACAAAAACAAGAAGCAACCCTGAGAAGAGGGAGGAATCTTATTTCCAGAGTTGTCACATATTCAAAACGTTCATGTCCATTTCTCAAAAAATATTTACAAGGCATGCAAGTAAACAGAAAAGTGTGATCCAGTGCTTCCCTGTTGGCACAGTGGTTAAGAATCCGCCTGCCAATGCAGGGGACATGGATTCAAGCCCTGGTCGGGGAAGATCCCACATGCCGCAGAGCAACTAAACCCGTGCACCACAACTACTGAGCCTGCGCTCTAGAGCCCACGTGCCACAACTACTGAAGCCCGCGTGCCTAGAACCCATGCTCCGCGACAAGAGAAGCCACCGCAGTGAGAAGCCCGTGCACAGCAACTAGAGAAAGCCCACGTGCAGCAACGAAGACCCAACGCAGCCAAAAATAAATAAATAAAATAATTATATAAAAAGTGTGATCCATACACAGGAAAAAAAACAATTTAATAGGAACTGTCCCTGAGCAAGTGCATACAATGGACCTAGACAAAGACTTTAAATCAATAATTTTAAATATGCTCAAAGTGCTAAAAGAACCATGTACAAAAGTCCTAAAGCCATTAAAAAGTTAAGGGAATGCTACAAACAAGTTTATGCTCATAAATTTGACAACTTACAGAAACAGACCAATTCTTCTAAAACCACAAACTATCAGACCTCAACCAAGAAGATAAATAACAATCTTCAAAAGCCCTATAGTCATAAATTTAAAAGCTCCAAAAAAAGAAATGTACAGGCCCACATAATTTCACCGTAGAATTCTGAATGATATGCATTCTGAAGTATTTAGGAAGTGCACTGATGCCTGCAATTTACTCTGAAATCATCAAAAATAAAGTTGAAGGAGGGATAAGTAGATGGATAGACGTGATAAAACAAGTACAGTAAAATGTTAATGGTGTATGAGTGTTCACTGTCAAATTCTGTTAGTTTTGCTGTATGTTTGACAATTTTCATAACAAACTGGGAGAAATCAAAGAGTGGATGTTAACAGATAAAATACATTTTGTTATGAAATATTTTCCTATGACTCTCTCACATGTTCTTTGCTTTATTACACACACACATACACACACTTATGCTATGGTATTCAAAGAGGCTTTCATGAAAGCTGTCTCATTGAAAATGCTTTCAGCAGCAAGTAGCAACAACAAACCCCGACTCACAATGGCTTATGGGACTTACTGTCTCACATGACAAGTCCAAAGGCAGAGTCCTTCTAGAATTTATTTCAGTGGCTCAACAATATCATCAAGGACTATAATTCTGCCCATCTTTCCATTTTGCCATTATCCAAGTGATTTTCCTTAAGCTTTTCACCCCTAGGCCACTTTAATTTTAGGCATCAAGGACGGAAAGGACATTATCCTACAGTAGAAAAAGTGTAATCTCTTATTAAAAGGATAACAAAACTTTTCCCAGAAGCTTCCTAATCATATCTTCTAATATCTCATTGGCCATAACTAGGTCATATGCCCACTCCTAAACCAGTTGCTGGCTGGTGAAATGCACTGAACCTTCGTGAGTGGTTAGGACAGTCAGGATTTACCTAACTCATATTGGTGAGGGTTGAACCCTAAGACACAGTCAAGGTTCTTCCAGCATGGAATAAGGGACAGAATGTATACGAACAAGGTATGCTATGTGATAAATAAAGTGAGGAGAGAACAGAAGCTCTCAGAGTAATATGTACCTATAGTCAAAACATTGAAAAAAGAAATAAGTGTATACACATTTTTGGGGGGAGGTGTGTAGAACATATAACATGCATATTTTCCCAAAGCAGGTGGATTGAAAATATACAAGATACAGCTTTCTTCATGTGGGCCTGGTTATACACTTCTCTTTTATTTTTTATTTTTTTTAATTTATTTTATTTTTGGCTGCATTGGGTCTTTGATTCTGCATGTGGGCTTTCTCTAGTTGTGGTGAGTGGGGGTTACTCTTCGTTGTGGTGCGTGGGCTTCTCATCACAGTGGCTTCTCTTGTTGCGGAGCACTGGCTCTAGGTGTGCGGGCTTCAGCAGTTGTGGCGCGCGGGCTTCAGTAGCTGTGGCTCGTGGACTCTAGAGCACAGGCTCCGTAGTTGTGGCGCACAGGCTTAGTTGCTCTGCGGCACATGGGGTCTTCCGGGACCAGGGCTCGAACCCATGTCCCCTGCATTGGCAGGCGGATTCTTAACCACTGCACCACCAGGGAAGCCCTACACTTCTCATTTAGAGCCTACAGGGGATTCTCAGATCTTACTATGATTTAGATATTGTTCTAAGCACTTTTTATATATTAATTTAATTTAGGTATAATTTTATGCATTACTTGTATTCTTGTTACTGCCATTTTATAAGTGAGGAAACCGGGTTATCAGCAAGAGGATAAATAACTTGCCTAAAGTCATATAGCAGGTAAACAGCAGAGCAAGTATTTGAACCTAGATGATCTGTCTCCAGAGTCTCTTAAACATGCCATTATATCACCTTTAAGAAACTGTGGATGGTATAGGACAGTATGAATTGCTATAATATACTCCTTTCCTTTAAAAACTTCAGAATTTAATCTTCATATCCCATAAAAGTTAGAAAACCATTCAAAATCACACTACCTATTTTAAATATACAAGTACATTCTGATTATTTGGTCAAACACTTCAAAATAAGAAATATTTGTTGAAAGGAAAGGCAAAAAACTTTTAAATTGTTATGGATATTCTAATATTAATATTTTTCTATTTGAGAAGTCTTTGTAATAGATTAAGTTGACTAACATGAAAACAGTAGTTTAAATACGAATTAGGAAAGAGATTTTTTTAAATGTGAACTTTTAGGCTATGCCATGCATATTAGAGATATTTATCTTGGATATTTTGTAGACAATCAAACCAAGAAACTCTCAGAAAGAGAGATTAGTATTGTATTAGACAGCATGAGGAACTGAATTGGGCAATTTCGTAGGAGGTGGATTATGAGTTTGAAAAGGAGAATAAAAGTACCCAGTAACAGTTTTGGCTGCTTGGACAAGTGCCTGGTGTATGTACTATGTCCCTAAATCTGTTCAGGGTCAAGAATTGAAGAGGCCTGACCAATACACAGCCCATCTTGTAAAACTACAGCCTGAAGCAAGTACTTCAAAAAAAGCATGACACTTTCTAAAGGTTATAAAGAGTAAATAAACCATCAAATTACTCCTCTTTTATTGTTTTTATAAAAACACTTAAATCCTTGTAGTCCTAAGGCAGCTAATAAAAAATAAACACTTTCAAGGTTCTATCTTGTATACTTTATTGAAGTTACAGATGGGATTTTCTTACCAAATTTAATATATATTTTCTCATTGACAATTTAATAAGAATTTTTATTAATAACTTTTGAAAGCTGCTTGAAGAATGAATAAAAATGAAAAGTTCAAATAAAATGTAAATAATAATTTTTAATAAAAAGCATGAAGTTAAATCAAAATCCTAATATAGTAGAAGCATATTATAATATTATCTTTCAGCAATGTGGAGAACACTCATTTTATCAGTTTTCCATGTAGTATAAGGATACAGATTTTACAAACCATTATAATTACAAAGGGGTATGATTTCACTCATAGCATAACTAATTTTAGGGGGCATTAAAATGCTGCTTAATGTTATTTACCACATATTATACCATTAATTACCCAGTTTCCTTCACAATTTCCCTAGCAAATCATTGTGGGTTTTTTTGTTTTGTTTTGTTTTAGCTGCGCCCCGCCAAAAGGTCAAAAGGCCAAAAATGAAGAGAAAAAAAGAGACAATAGAAATGGATCTACAAGGGGTCCAGATATTGGCGTTTATAAACACAGACTTGAAATAGATGAAACTAATATGCTCAAGAAATTATATGACAAAATCAATTTCAGCAGAGGAATGAAAGTTATAAAAGTAGAACCAAATGAAAATATTAGGACTGAAAATTTAAGAAGTGAAATTAAGAACTCAATAGATTGACTTAATCATCAGATTAGGTAAACTGAAGAGAAAATTCATTAACTGAAAGAAAAAAAAAATAACCAGACTGAAACATGGACAGAAAAAGAAAAAGTAGGAAAATATAGACAAAAAATCAATAATTATACAGAAGATTTGAACAAGACTGACAAAGTTGACCAAATTCACAGTCATAGTATACTGTACCCAAGAAATACATATTATTTTCAAGTTCATCTATGTTGGAATATTTACCAAACTTGATTATATGCTTGGCTAGAAAGAGAAGCTCCAAAAATATTAAGTGATTGAAATTATATAGAGCTTATAATCTGACATAGTAAAATTATGCTAAAAATCAATTTTTAAAAGTTAATAAAAAGTAAAATAAAACTCCCAAATATTTATAAATGAAGTAGTACACGTCTAAATAACGCATGGGTCAAAGAATAAATTACAATGAAAATTAGAAAGTAATCTGAACTGAATGATTAATGAAGATAAAGTCTACATAAATTTGTAGAATCCAGCTAAAGGCATGCTAAGAGAAAAGTTTAGAGCCTTAAATACTGTATATTAGAAAAGAAAAAAAGGTTAAAATTAATCAACTAAATACCATCTTCAAAAGTTCAAGACAGAAAAACAACAAATTAAAGTAAGGAAATAATAAAGATAAGAGCAGATAGTAATAAAACATAAAACAAATATGCAAGAGAATCATCAAAGTCAAAATTTAATTCCTTGAAAAGACTAACATAATTGATAAACCCTTAGAAAGACTGATCCAAAATTCCTACTCATTCATAATATCTCTGCATGAGTTACTTCTTCCATGAAGCTTCCCTCACTCCCCTTAGTTAAGTTAGGCATTTCCTTAGCCACACTCTCACAGTATATTCTGCAGTCCTTTATTATTACATGGTATTATAATCTCTAAAACCTGTCACAGTAAGTGCTCAGGAAACATTAAGTGAATGACCAAATATAGTTTTGCTTGTTTAATATCTCTCAAAAATAAAAAAAGAATCACATTAATTTGTACTATAGTATTTCTTGAATTTTCACTGTTTCAAAGTCCTAATTTCTTTTTACAAACTTTTTATTTTGAAATAATTTTAGATTTACAGAAGACTTGTGTAAAGATAGTAGAGTTCTTGTATACCCTTTACCCAGATTCCCTAATGTTAAAATCTTACATAAGTAGGATACACTTATCAAAGTTAAGAAAGTAACATTGTAACAATATTATTGATTAGACTACAAAGTTTATATATTTCACTAGTTTTTCCACCAATATCTGTTCCAGAATACAATATGGGATACCATGTTACATTTAATCATGTCTCCTTAGACTCCTCCAATCTGTGAGAGTTGCTCAGCCTTCTTGTTTTTCATGACCTTAATATTTTTGACAAGCATTGTTGAGCTATCTTGCAGAATATTCCACATATGGGGTTTGTCTGATATTTTCTCATGATTACACTAGGTTTCGGGGAAGAATACCACAGAGGTAAAGTTCCCTTCTCATCACATCATATCATGAGTACTTGATATTCACATGAATTATTGATACCACACAAATTCTTTCTGGGGATCTTAACATTAATCACTTAGTTAAGGTGGTATCTGGCAGGTTTCTCCACAGTAAACTTAACTATTTTTCCCTTATATTTTCTATCTGTTAGAGCTTAGTCCACAATCAAGGCAAGGGAAATTAAGCTCTACTTCCTAGAGGGAGGAGTATCAAACAATATGTAAACATGTATAAAACCACCACAGTAACTTACTAAATAATTTGGGAAAGATATTGTGTGACTATGCAACTATTCTGTTTCTCCTTAAAGTTTCATCCACTAATTTTAGCATTCATCAGTGGATCTTCCCTGCAGGAATTATTACTGTGATGTTCTAAGGGTGGTTTCTATTTCTCTGCTTCCTCCTACATTTATTAAATGGAATTAAAGATTTTTCCCGAAAAACAGCCAGCTCTACCCACCACCAGTCGCTCCCATCAGGAAACTTGCACAAGCCTCTTAGATAGCTTCATCCACCAGAGGGCAGACAGCAGAAGCAAAAAGAAGTACAATCCTGCAGCCTGTGGAACAAAAACCACATTCACAGAAAGGGAGACAAGATGAAAGGCAGAGGGCTATGTACCAGATGAAGGAACACGATAAAACCCCAGAAAAACAACTAAATGAAGTGGAGATAGGCAACCTTCCAGAAAAAGAATTCAGAATGATGATAGGGAAGATGATCCAGGACCTCGGAAAAAGAATGGAAGCAAAGATCGAGAAGATGCAAGAAATGTTTAACAAAGACCTATACGAATTAAAGAACAAACAAACAGAGATGAACAATACAATAACTAAAATGAAAATTATACTAGATGGAATCAATAGCAGAATAACTGAGGCAGAAAAATGGATAAGTGGGGACTTCCCTGGTGGTGCAGTGGTTAAGAATCCGCCTGCCAATGCAGGGGACACAGGTTCATGCCCTGGTCTGGGAAGACCCCACATGCCATGGAGCAACAGAGCCCGTGCGACACAACTACTGAGCCCGTGTGCCTAGGGCCCGTGCTCCACAACAAGAGAAGCCACCACAATGAGAAGCCTGCACACTGCAACGAAGAGTAGCCCTTGCTCACCGCAACTAGAGAAAGCCCGCATGCAGCAACGAAGACCAAATGCAACCAAAAATAAAATAAATAAACTTATTAAAAAAAAAAAAATAACGGATAAGTGACCTGGAAGACAGAATGGTGGAATTCACTGCTGCAGAACAGAATAAAGAAAAAAGAATGAAAAGAAATGAAGACAGCCTAAAAGACCTCTGGGACAACATTAAACACAACAAAATTTGCATTATAGGGGTCCCAAAAGGAGAAGAGAGAAAGAACCCGAGAAAATATTTGAAGATTACAGCCAAAAACTTCCCTAACATGGGAAAGGAAATAGCCACCCAAGTCCAGGAAGCGCAGAGAGTCCCATACAGGATAAACCCATGGAGAAACACCCTGAGACACATAGTAATCAAATTGGCAGAAATTAAAGACAATGAAAATTATTGAAAGCAGCAAGGGAAAAACGACAAATAACATACGGGAACTCCATTAGGATAACAGCTGATTTCTCAGCAGAAACTCTACAAGCCACAAGGGACAGGCATGATATACTTAAAGTGATGACAGGGAAGAACCTACAACCAAGGTTACTCTACCCGGCAAGGATCTCATTCAGATTCGATGGAGAGATCAAAAGCTTTACAGACAAGCAAAAGCTAAGAGAATTCAGCACCACCAAACCAGCTCTACAACAAATGCTAAAGGAACTCCTCTAAGTGGGAAACACAAGAGAAGAAAAGGACCTACAAAAACAAACCCAAAACAATTAAGAAAATGGTCATAGGAACATACATATCGATGATTACCTTAAACGTGAATGGATTAAATGCTCCAACCAAAAGACACAGGCTTGCTGAATGGATACAAAAACAAGACCCATATATATGCTGTCTACAAGAGACCCACTTCAGACCTAGGCACACATACAGACTGAAAGTGAGGGGATGGAAAAAGATATTCCATGCAAATGGAAATCAAAAGAAAGCTGGAGTAGCAATACTCATATCAGATAAAATAGACTTTAAAATAAAAAATGTTACAAGAGACAAGGAAAGACACTACATAATGATCAAGGGATCAATCCAAGAAGAAGATATAACAATTATAAATATATATGCACCCAACATAGGAGCACCTCGATACATAAGGCAACTGCTAACAGCTCTAAAAGAGGAAATCGACAGTAACACAATAATAGTGGGGGATTTTAACACCTCGCTTACACCAATGGACAGATCATCCAAACAGAAAATTAATAAGGAAACACAAGCTTTAAGTGACACAATAGACCAGATAGATTTAATTGATATTTATAGGACATTCCATCCAAAAACAGCAGATTACACTTTCTTCTCAAGTGCGCATGGAACATTCTCCAGGATAGATCACATCTTGGGTCACAAATCAAGCCTCAGTAAATTTAAGAAAATTGAAATCATATCAATCATCTTCTGACAACGCTATGAGATTAGAAATCAATTACAGGGAGAAAAACATAAAAAACACAAACACATTGAGGCTAAACAATACGTTACTAAATAACCAAGAGATAACTGAAGAAATCAAAGAGGAAATCAAAAAATACCTAGAGACAAATGACAATGAAAACACGACGATCCAAAACCTATAGGATGCAGCAAAAGCAGTTCTAAGAGGGAAGTTTATAGCTATAAAGAAATAAGAAAAGTCTCAAATAAACAATCTAACCTTACACCTAAAGGAATTAGAGAAAGAAGAACAAACAAAACCCAAAGTTAGCAGAAGGAAAGAAATCATAAAGATCACAGCAGAAATAAATGAAATAGAAACAAAGAAAACAATAGCAAAGATCAATAAAACTAAAAGCTGGTTCTTTGAGAAGATAAACAAAATTGATAAACCATTAGCCAGACTCATCAAGAAAAAGAGGGAGAGGACTCAAATCAATAACATTAGAAACGAAAAAGGTTAAGCTACAATGGACACTGCAGAAATACAAAGCGTTATAAGAGACTACTACAAGCAACTCTATGCCAATAAAATGGACAACCTAGAAGAAATGGACAAATTCTTGGAAAGGTACAATCTCCCAAGACTGAACCAGGAAGAAATAGAAAATATGAACAGACCAATTACCAGTAATGAAATTGAATCAGTAATATAAAAACTCCCAACAAACAAAAGTCCAGAACCAGATGGCCTCACAGGCAAATTCTACCAAACATTTATACAAGAGTTAACACCTATCCTTCTGAAACTATTCCAAAAAATTGCAGAGGAAGGAACATTTCCAAACTCATTCTATGAGGCCACCATCACCCTGATATCAAAATCAGACAAAGATACCACACAAAAAAGAAAATTACAGGCCAATATCACTGATGAACATAGATGCAAAACTCCTCAACAAAATACTAGCAAATCGAAGCCAACAGTACATTAAAAGGATCATACACCATGATCAAGTGGGATTTATCCCAGGGATGCAAGGATTTTTCAATATCCACAAATCAATCAGTGTGATACACCACATTAACAAATTGAAGAACAAAAACCTTATGATTATCTCAATAGATGCAGAAAAAGCTTTTGACAAAATTCAACATCCATTTAAGATTAAAAACTCTCCAGAAAGTGGGCATAGAGGGAATCTACCTAAACATAATAAAGGCTATATATGACAAACCCACAGCTAACATCATACTCAATGGTGAAAAGTTGAAAGCATTTCCTCTAAGATCAGTAACAAGACAAGGATGTTCACTCTCACCACTTTTATTCAACATAGTTTTGGAAGTACTAGCCACAGCAATCAAAGAAGAAAAAGAAATAAAAGGGATCCAAATTGGAAAAAAGAAGTAAAACTGCCACTGTTCGCAGATGACATGATACTATACGTAGAAAATCCTAAAGACACTACCAGAAAACTACTAGAGCTAATCAATGAATTTGGTAAAGTTGCAGGGTACAAAATTAATACACAGAAATCTGCTGCATTTCTATACACTAACAACAAAAGGTTAGAAAGGGAAATTGAGGAAACAATCCCATTTACCATAGCATCAAAAAGAATAAAATACAGGGACTTCCTTGGTGGTCCAGTGGTTAAGAATCCACCTTCCAATGCAAGGGATATGGGTTTGATCCCTGGTTTGTGAACTAAGATCCCACATGCTGCAGGCAAATAAGCCTGCATGCCACAACTACTGAGCATGCGTGCTCTAGAGCCCACGCGCCACAACTAGAGAGTCCATGTGCTACAACTACTAAGCCCACGTGCCACAACTAAAGAGAAGACCATGCACCGCAACAAAGAGCCTGTGCGCCGCAACAAAAGATCCCGCATGCTGCAATGAGGATCCCACATGCTGCAACTAAGACCCAATGCAGCCAAATAAATAAAATAAAATAAATTTTTTTAAAAGTATAAAATACCTAGGAAAAAACCAACCCAAGGAGACAAAAAACCTGTACTCCGAAAACTATAAGACACTGATGAAAGAAATCAAAGATGACACAAATGGGAAGATATACCATGTTCTTTGATTGGAAGAATCGATATTGTCAAAATGACTTTACTACACAAGGCAATCTACAGATTCAATGCAATCCCTATCAAATTACCAACGACATTTTTCACAGAACTAGAACAAAAAAATTTTAAATTTGTATGGAAACACAAAAGACCCCAAATAGCCAAAGCAATCTTGAGAAAGAAAAGCAGAGCTGGAGGAAATAGGCTCCCTGACTTCAGACTATACTATAAAGCTATAGTCATCAAAACAGTATGGTACTGGCACAAAACCAGAAATATAGATCAATGGAACAGGATAGAAAGACCAGAAGTAAACCCATGCACCTATGGTAAATTTACCTACAAAAAAGGAGGAAGAATATACAATGGAAAAAAGACAGTCACTTCAATAAGTGGTGCTGGGAAAACTGGACAGCTACATATAAAAGAATGAAATTAGAACACTCCCTAACACCATATACAAAAATAAACTCAAAATCGATTAAATACCTAAATGTAAAACCAGGTACTAGAAAACTTCTAGAGGAAAACATAGGCAGGACAGTCTTTGACATAAATTGCAGCAACATCTTTTTGGATCCGTCTCCTAGAGTAAAGGAAATAAAAACAAAAATAAACAAATGGGATCTAATTAAACTTAAAAGCTTTTGCACAACAAAAAAATCCATAAACAAAACAAAAGACAAGCTACAGAAGGGAAGAAAATATTTGCAAATGATGCAACTGATAAGGGATTAATCTCCAAAATATAAACAGCTCATACAGCTCAATATAAAAAAAAAAAAAACCCGATCAAAAAACTGGGTAGAAGATCTAAATAGACATTTCTCCAGAGAAGACATACAGATGGCCAAAAGGCACATGAAAAGATGTTCAACATCCCTAATTATTAGAGAAATGCAAATCAAAAACTACAATGAGGTATCACCTCACACCAGTCAGAATAGCCATCATCAAAAATTCTACAAATAATAAATGCTGGAGAGGGTGTGGAGAAAAGGAAATCCTCCTACACTGTTGGTAGGACTATAAATTATTACAGCCACTATGGAGAACAGTACGGAGGTTCCTTAAAAAACTAAAAATAGAGCTACCCTATGATTCTGCAATCCCACTCCTGGGCATATATCCGGAGAAAGCCATAATTCAGAAAGATAAATGCACCTCAGTGTTCATTGCTGCACTATTTACAATGGCCAAGACATGGAAGCAACTTAAATGTCCATCAACAGATGAATGGATAAAGAAGATGTGATATAGATATCAACATATAGATATACACACAATGGAATATTACTCAGCCATAAAAAGAATGAAATAATGCCATTTGCAGCAACATGGATGGACCTAGAGATTATCATACTAAGTGAAGTAAGTCAGAGAAAGACAAATATCAGATGATATCACTTATATGTGGAATCTTAAAAAATCATACTTACAAAACAGAAACAGACTCACAGACATAGAAAACAAATTTATGGCTACCAAAGGGGAAAGGTAGTGGGGAGGGATAAATTAGGAATTTGGGAGTAACATATACACACTACTGTATATAAAATAGGTAACCAACAAGGACCTACTGTATACCACAGGGAACTATACTCAATATTTTGTAATAACCTATGTGGGAAAAGAATCTGAAAAAGAATATATATATATATATATATATATATATATATATATATATATACACACACATATATATATATACTCACACACATACACATATATATATATATACATACACACACCTATAACTGAATCACTTTGCTGTACACCTGAACCTAACACACATTGTAAATCAACTATACTTCAATAAAAAAATAAATTAAAAAAGAAAGAAATCTAAAATGTTCGTACTGAGCTAAAATCAAGGTGTTGGCTGAGCTGTACACCTTCATGAAGTCTCTATGGGGGAACTCCTTGCCTCTTCCAGCTTCCACCTGCACACTTTGACTTGTGGCTTCTACCCTCCATCTTCAAAGCCAGCAGTATAACATCTTCAAATCTCTCTTTGACCACATCCTCTACTTCTGTCATCACATCTTTTGCTCTGATTCTGATTATTCTGCTTTCCTCTTATAAGAACCCTTGTGAACAAATTAGGCCCATCTGAATAATTCAGCATAATCCCTCCATCTCAAAATATGTAACTTTATCACATCTGTCCCTTTTGCCATGTTAGGTAACATATTTACAGGTTTTGAGAGTTAGAATGTGGACATCATTGGGGTGGCCATTATTCTGCCTATCTTAGTGGGTATATGGGTGTTCACTGTGAAATTCTTTCAACTGTTATGCATTTTTGAAATTTTCCTATTAAAATATGGATGAAAAATAAAATCCAGCAATATGGATAAAGTGTTGCCATTATGGTAAATGTGAAAATCATAACTGTCATTTTCCAATGAAAGGAGGAATTTCCCCCTTTTTAAGAATAAAGTTCTCCTTTCAGTGGGGAATGTTATTAAAAGTAGTATACATTCGGGACTTCCCTGGTGGTCCGGTGGTTAAGAATCCACCTTCCAGTACAGGGGACGTGGGTTTGATCCGTGGTTGGGGAACTAAGATCCCACATGCCACAGTGCAACTAAGCCCATCCACTGCAACTACTAAGCACGCGAGCCACAACTAGAGAGCCCTGCGTGCCACAACTACAGAGCGCATGCACTCTGGAGCCCGTGCACCACAACTAGGGAGAAGTCCAAGCGCCGCAACAAAGAGCCCATGCACCACAACGAAAGATCCCGCATGCCACGACAAAGATCCCTCATGCTGCAACTAAGACCCGATGCAGCCAAAAATAAAACTAAAATAAATAAATAAATATTAAGAAAACGTAGTATACATTCCTGCATTTGATTACTAAAAAACACTGTTCCTATTGTTACCCTGAAATTTTCCAGAAGATTTTTAAGGGAAGCTTATTTTTCAAGCAAGAAATATAAACAGACAAAAATATAATGTTTAAAACATAATAAAACAGAATATAAAGCTTTACATAGTTACCTAAACTTGCTTTACTTAGAAAAGATAACATCTTAAGCTAATTTTATAATAGTAGTTATTTTCAATGCTTATCTAAGATACCTTTTTTTAGCGGGATTTCTTCTTTGTTTAATAGAATTTTGTGATACTGATAGTAAGTAGCTTTATACACGATGAACATTGTGGTAATTAAATTTTCTTATTATGACAACAAATCTCAATATTTTTAAATCCTAGAACAGGGTTCTTATAATAAAATGTTGTTTCAGATCTCTTTTTCTCTCACTTATACCTTATTTTCAGGAAGTCAGCAAATTCTTTTGATTCTCCTTTCTGTCTCTTTTGTTCTATCTTCAGCTACACATAAGTCCTAGTGACCACATCCCTAGATCATTATTACAGTGTTTTAGAGTTTATTTTCTTCTTTTCAGAATCTTACCAACTCCAACCTATCTAATAGAGAGCTGACAACATACTCTGCAAATTCAGACCCATAGAATCTCAGAAATGAAATGCTTTTAAGGGTTTTTGTCCAATATAGATCTCCTGCTAAAACCAAACATCTTTTACAATTTTATACTAGATATCTCCTTTCTAAAAATCTCAAGGTTATCACTTCCAAAAATAAGGATATTTTATTATTTGAACTCAGAATACTTACTACATACACTTATTCTGTCACTTAATCATGTTACTTGTTTCATATTTAATCATTTCACTGGCACCCATCTTACAGCCGTAACAAAATTATAACCTCCTGAAAGAGCAGTTCTTTTTTTTATCAGCCATAGTATCCAACTGTAATGCTATCTATGCATTCCAAGGCACTCAGCACTAGCTGACTCACCAAATCTCTGTTTTATTTTTCACTTTAGTTTATAACTTCTTCTTTTCCATCTCCTGATGTTGACTAAATCTGACCTTTTCTCTTTTACTCCATTATCTGGGCTGTATTTCTTCTTTCTAAGTAAGAGGTTATTTCATTGTCTCTTTTTTTCCCCCTTAAGACAAAAAATTGGACAAAATCAAGTTCTCTGATTTAAAAAAGCATTTTAAAAAGAAACTTACCCTTCTCATACGTAATTCTTCTAATGCTTCCAGTAAACTTGTTTTGAAATCTAACAGCTGAATAGATAACAATGTCTCTGAAGAACTTTGAAGAGTGAAGACAGATGATGCTGACTCAGTCTTAAGATCATTCTCCATGTTAACGTTTATTTCCTGTAATATAAAAAGGTTTTGTTTTCTTTTGCAATTCAATTTATCTGCTGTTTTACAACTTATATTTCCAAAGGCTTTACAATGTCACATTTTCTTGTTTTTTGATACAATGCTTTAATAGTTCAATCAAGAGAGATATCATATGATGTAATATTTAGCTCTTCCTTGAAGCTGGAACTCAGCAATTTATTTCCTATGAAATAACAATGGAATACATTTCCTTAAATTGGTTGTGTAACAGACTCAAGATGTTACACAGAGAATCATTACCAATATCTTTAGTTTCCATTTTTAGGATAAAGCCAAAGGTCTTGACATTTTGCCTGAGCTTAGTTATCAGTCTTCCCTTTATGACCACTGCAGGGCAGAAATGGCCTTTAAGGGGCCATCAAGCCACTGCTCCAGGACCAGGGGTTGAGGTGAGGCAGGGTTACCCAATGCCAAGACTCTGTGTAGCGAAGCCTGTCGAGCTAGTGCCCCTTAAGGGAGATGCTAAGTTTCCAGCACCCAGCTCTAAGCTGGGACACTAAGAGTGAAACTGCCAGGATCACTTACAAAATCCCATTTTAACCCACTATATACTACCATTAACAGATTGGGAGTTAAGTGTGAAAGCCAGCTTAAAAATAACATTCCACAGAATTGAAAGGCTTTGGCTCTAATCTTGTAAGGTAGGGCCTTCTTTACAAGGTATGTCTGTTACCTGGGTAGAACTCGGCCGTTTGTCATTGCCCATAAGCAGTGTTAGCTTTGAAGGGCAGACCAGGCACCAAGTAGGAAACCCCAAACAAATAAAGTCCAAAAAGCAAACGATAAGACGAACTGGACACAGGATAGATACCAACCTCTAGAGCTGCTGGGTATTTCCTAAACTTTATAACATCTGCCTCGAATCTCTGTTACTTTGTAGGGGAAGTTGGTTTTTTATCTCTCACAGTTACCTGAGGGAAGAAGTGATTCATACATTAAATAATCCAAATTGCTTAAAAACCAAAAGGAAAAAATAAATCAAAAACACATCTTTCAAGAAATTGACCTGTTTTTCATGAGACTATTCTATATCATTCTATAGTTCTTGGCAGCAAAAAGTATCATTGGCAAAAATAATAACAGACAATTTATAGAAGAGAGACTTCAGCCTGGAAATTAAAATCTTGACTGTGTAACCTGGAGTAAACTGAAGTTCCCATTATCTTCTTCACAGGATGACTCAGTCAGACTTTTTTTTTTTCCAGCTGCACCGTGCAGCTTGCAGGATCTTAGTTCCCTGATCAGGGATCGAACCCGGGCCCTCGACAGTGAAAGCAAGGAGTCCCAACCACTGGACCACCAGGGAATTCCCCAGACTTTCTTTCAGACATGGCCAAAGGAGAAAGTGCTAAAAACTACTAAACTACAGTATTAAGAAGGGGGAGAGGGAGTAAATTTATAACCAATGTTATTACCCAAAATAGAAAAAGATTCATACATGCTCTCATGGGAAGTGACATGGGAATTCAGAAGCAGATAAGACTTTGAGAAGGCTAAAGGTAAAGCTGCCGGTGTTTTAGTTTATGTATTTTACAATGTTAGACATCGTGATCTAGGGCTCACACACATCTGGAATGGTCCCATTCATTATGGAGCTTACACAGTGCTTCTTTCTTATGCATGAGGGGTCTCTAAGCACAGTGGTCCAGAACAGTCTCTCTTGCCATCTTTTATAAGCAGGGACTAAACATACCAAAGCCAAACAACTCTGCTCATATTGTAAAGTCACCGTATTTTTAAAAACCCCTTCCAAATTACTGAGCATTAATTAATTAATCGAATTAATTGTCATGACAACAGTCCAGTGTTAAGATGTGACAATACCCCAACTTTTAAATGGAAGTGGTAGGCATAAATATGTCGAGTCTAAAGGTTTTGGGACTAAGACTGGAACTTATTTAAACTTTGCTGTGGCCCTTATACATCCCATTTTTCACTTAACCTGCTTTGCTTCATTCTTTGCACCCCAGAGGTAATCATTTCCCAAAGCTCTCCTTTGGGCCCTCCCTCCCTCCCCACTCCTGTCAGCTGTGGCCTGCCAGTCATAGGATGGTCCAAACTCAAGCTTCAACCAGCTGTGGGAGGGCTGCTAGTCCAGTGCCTCAATCTCACCATTTTATGCCCCTCCCACCATAACCCACACAGCAAAGCAAAACAACTTCTCTTCCCAAGTTAACTCTTTTCCATGGATGTTACCATTTTTTTCTGTGTACTCAAGTTCAAACTCCAGCCCTTTTTTTACAGATTCAGTTGTGTTAGTCCTCTTACATGTCTCTATCTTTTTTTTTTTTGTATACATAGTTGTTAAGCAGTTTAAATTTTATTGACCTCCTGGTTTTTTAAACAAAATTTAAATTTAAGGTCACACCTCTAAGTCTGATGCACTATATACAGATCGTGCAGAGCATGACTATGAAGAGATACAAATTAGTCCACGCTGAAAAAGATTTACTAGAGTACAGAATCATTTTCATAAATACATGTCTCTATCTTATACTCCCGTATGAGTCAGGACCCTCACCACTTTGCTGAATTATTGGATTGGCCAAAAAGTTCGTTTGGGTTGTCTGTACGATGCTACGGTACTTTTTGGCCAACCCAATACAACACTTTTTGTTGAATAAAACTGGTTTTGGGGGACTTCCCTGGCAGTCCAGTGGCCAAGATTCCACCTTCCAATGCAGGGGGCCCAGGTTCAATCCCTGGTCGGGGAACCAAGATCCCACATGCCACACAGCCAAAAAATAAAATTAAAACAAAATAAACTGGTTTTCAGCCATATAGGTACTCTCCATCCACTCTAATTTCTCCTATAAAATACTGCTGATTGAAATTCCTACAGCACATTTGTCTCATTTCTCTACTCAATCTGGATTAGCCCCTTATTGCCTACAGGATAAAAATCTATAAGTGAAGAGAAACACTACTACTTTACCCCATTCTCCTTGGCCTATTTCCCAAAGCCTCACAAGCCTTCCCTCTGACAGGATGGTCTCGAGAGGACTCCTGCCCTGGCTGCCCATTTGAGCTCATGCTACTGTCTCCATTCCCACTCCAAACTTGCTCCTCTTTTGTCTCCAAACCACAGAACCTAAAACTGTGTCGAAATTCTCTGCCTCCACGTGGACTGCCCATTCTTAGTTTTAACTAAAAAAAACGTACTTAGGTTTTTCAAGTAGAAGCACAGTTACCATAAAAATATAACACCCTGTATCCCATAACCCTCCAGGTTTAACGCTGTATAACAGTTTTGTCATCACTGCTATTCTGATCTTCATACACAAAACAGCAACAATGATCCTATTCTATTTCTCTGTGGCTGAGGCTTTTTCTGTTACCTTAGTACCCCTGAGACCAAATTTTCTGCCCTTTAACACCCAAAGGCTGGGTTCCTAATATTACAGACAAGGCTTGACCCATCACTAATCCCTTCATACCACGGCTGAAATGGATACTGTGCTTCCTAAACTTTGCTTTTATATAAAGCATTTTGTAAGGGTGGTGTGAATACTAATTAACAGCGATGCAATCCTTAAACCCAAGAAACTTAAAAAAGAAGGACTGGGATAACTGCCTTTTACTAAAAACCAAGGCATTTCAATGTCTTTCTCAACCCAGAAAATGTATGAATCAGGCTGCAAGAAGCTCTTCTTTTTAACTTTTCATTTTAATAATTGATTCACAGGTGGTTGCAAAGAAATGTACAAGGAGTCCTATGCACCATTCACTCAGCCTCTCCTTATGTTAACATCTTATATAATAATAGTACAATATAAAACTGTGTATTTGACATTGGTACAACTCACAGAGCTTATAATGATCCTACCAATTATACATACAGTAGTTTGTGTAATGTGTCTTTGTGTGTTTATAATTCTGTGCAAGTTTATTATTTGTATAGCTATACCACTACAATCAAGATACAGAACTGTACCATTAACACAGGCTCCCTCATGCAGGTTCTTTGTCTCCATACTCACTACACTGATCTTTTCTCTCTCTCTCTAATTTTGTTATTTCAAGAATATTACAAATTGGAATCATATATCATGCAACCCATTGAGATTGGATTCTTTTCACTCATAATAATTACTTTGAGATTTGTCCAAGCTGTTGTGTGTATCAATAGTTCATTCCTTTCTATTGCTGAGCAACATTCCATGGTGTGGACATACTATGGTTTGTTTAACTATGCACTCATTGAAAGACATCTGAGTTGTTCTGTTTTTGGCTCTTATGAATAAAGCTGCTATGATCATTCATGTACAAGTTTCTAACATGAACACATGTTTTCATTTTTTAGTGATAAGTGTCCAACAGTGCACCTGCCGGGCTGAATAAATATTGAGTCAATTTTCCATTTTAAAAGAAACTGCCTATTTTTCAGAGTGGTCATACCATTTTACATTCCGTTTGGTTCTATACAAGTGATCCAGTTTCTCCAAAGCCCCATCAGCATATGGTGTTATCACTATTTTTTTTTAGCCATTCTGATAGGTATTATATTAGTAAGTGTTCTTCACAGAAACAGAACCAACAGAATGTGTATATATAGAAAGAGATTTATTTTAAGGAATTGGCTCATGTGATTGTGGGGTCTGGCAAGTCTAAGATCTTTTGGGCAGGCCAAAAGGCTGGAGACCCAGGAAAGAGGTAATATTGCAACTCAAGTCCAGAGGCAGTTTGGAAGCAGAATTCCTTCTTCCTTGGGAAACCTCAGTCTTTTTCTCTTACATCCTTCAACTGATTAGATGAGGTCCATCCACATTATAAAGGGTAATCTGCTTTACTCAAAGTCAACTGACTTAAATGTTGATCTCATCTAAAAATTATCTTCACAGCAATATCTAGACAGGTGTTTGACCAAGTATCTGGGTACTGTAAGATCCTGCATGCCTAAGACCCAGCGTAGCCAAAATAAATAAATAAATATTTTTAAAAATATATGCTTAGTATGTTTAAAGAAATAAAGTCAATAGGAAAGGAACAGTCTCTTTGTTAAACGGTGTTGGGAAAACTGGACAGCCACATGCAAAAGAATGAAACTGGATCATTAACTCACACCATACACAAAAATTCACTCAAAATGGATTAAAGACTTGAACAAAAGACCTGAAACCATAAAACTCCTTGAAGAAAACAGGAGTTAAGCTCCTTGACAACAGTCTTGATGATGATTTTTTGGAGTTGACACCAAAAGCAAAAATAAACACATGAGACTACATCAAACTAAAAAGCTTCTGCACAGCAAACAAAAACAAAAACAAAAACAACAATAAAAAAACAAACAAAAAAATCAAGAAACGGAAAGGCAAACTACCAAATGGGAGAAAATATTTGCAAATCATATATCTGATGAGGGGCTAATATCCAAAATACATAAAGAACTCATACAATTCACTAGCAAAAAAAGAAAACAATCCAATTAAAAAAGGCAGAAGCTCTGAATAGACATTTTTCCAAAGAAGACAAACAGATGGCCAACAGGTACATGAAAATGTGCTCAACATCGCTAATCATCAGGGTAAGGCAAATAGAAACCACAATGAGATAACACTCCACACCTGTTAGAATGGCTATTATCAAAAAGACAAGAAAGAACATGTGGAGAAAAGTGAACCCTTGTGCCCTGTTGGTGTGAAGGTAAATTGGTGCAGCCATTATGGAAAACAGTATGGAGGTTCCTCGAAAAATTAAAAATAAAACAACCATATTATCCAGCAATTGCACTTCAGGACATTTATCCAAAGAAAATGAAAACACTAACTTGAAAAGATACATATACCCCTAGGTTCACTGCAGCATTATTTACACTATCCAACATATGGTAACAACCTGAGTGTCCATTAATGGATGAATGGATAAAGAAGATGCGGTATATACATATGTATATAATGGAATATTATTCAACAGTAAAAAAAGAAGGAAATCTTGCCATTTGCAACAACATGGATGGACCCTGAGGGCATTATGCTAAGTGAAATAAGTCAAAGAAAGACAAATACTGTACAATCTCACTTATATGTGGAACCTAAAAAAAAAAACCCAAAAACTAAAAATAAAAAACCTCATAGATGCAAAGAACAGATTAGTGGTTGCCAGATATGGGGGTGGGGGTGAAATTGGATGAAGGTAATCAAAAGGTACAAACTTCACAAGTTTCACAATTACTTTACAAGTAATTATTGTTATATAAGACAACTCTTACATTAGATGACCCCTAAGGGCAGGG
Source organism: Balaenoptera borealis (assembly GCF_965194805.1). Lineage (NCBI taxonomy): Eukaryota > Metazoa > Chordata > Mammalia > Artiodactyla > Balaenopteridae > Balaenoptera > Balaenoptera borealis. The sequence goes on along the minus strand of NC_138868.1, from coordinate 26,571,240 downwards.
TCATGTCTTATTTAATTTTCTTTCTTTGCTTTGTTTCATTAATTTTTAATTTTAACCAAAGTAATATTTGCATTTGGTTAAAAAGAAAAGAGCTGATAAGCAAACACTGGAAAACAGTGATCATCTGGCCTACATTTCCCCATTCCCACTTCCCAGAGTCAGCTACTTTCAATAATTTTGGCCATTTCTTCTGATATATACCTTTATATTTCTAAATAATGTAACTCTATTTCTTGATGTATCCATTTTACTGTACTTTTTACATCCTGTTATAGTAATTGATTTAGCTCACTTACATCACACACAATCACCACCACTTTCCCTTCATCCATCTTCAGTTTTTGATTGACTCAAAGGTCACCTTACATCAGTAGTTCTAAAACTGTGGGAAGGGGGGTCTGCAAGGTTAAAAATATTTTCACTATAATACTACAGTGTTATTTGCCTTCTTTATTTTTATTTTCTCATTAGTGTACAGTGGAATTTTCCATAAGCTACATAATATGATACTGCAAAAGAATGCAGAAGCAGATATGAGAATCCAGTTGTTTCCTTTTAAACCAGATATGAAGATTTGCAAATAGAAAACAATGCCATTTTTAACCACTAAATTTTTTGCTTAAGGAAATGTTATTTTTTATAAAAATGGTATTTCATGTTACAATTTCATGATTTGTTATTTTTATTTGAATAAACATTTTAAAATTTTCTGTTTTAATTTCTCATCTCATACAGAAAAGAGCAAAAGATATATCCCATATATATATATCCCATATAAATAAAACCTCTTTTTAAGGTCTTTAATAATTTTTAAAAGTATAAAAAGGTCTCAAAACTTTGAGAACTACTGGTTTAAATTATTAAACCAATAATTAAATATTATTATGTAAATATTGTTTACTGCCAAGCCAAGTAAAATATTATTATATGTCCTTTTGAGTTGTCCTCAAGTTTAATAACTGTTGAGACTTTTTTCCATTTCTTATTTTGCTTTGTACCTGCCACTTACTTTCTCCAAATGCTCCAAAAAATGTCAGTCAATAATATTTCTATGTTCTCAAAAACATCAAATGATTCTAGTCACGACTTTCCCACATCCTTCCACTCTGTTGCTCCAACCTAGCCTGGTTCAGATGTACAACCACTGTTTTCCAGTTTTCCACTGACATTTTCTTATGTTGGAACTGCTGTTTCCTGTCTCCTATGCCTTCTTCTTTTTTTTCTTTTAATTTTAATTTTTTAACATCTTTATTGGAGTATAATTGCTTTACAATGTTGTGTTAGTTTCTGCTGTTTAACAAAGTGAATCAGCTATACGTATACATATAACCCCATATCCCCTCCCTCATGCGTCTCCCTCCCACCCTCCCTATCCCACCCCTCTAGGTAGTCACAAGGCACTGAGCTGATCTCCCTGTGTTGGGCGGCTGCTTCCCACTAGCTATCTGTTTTCAATTTGGTAGTGTATATATGTCAATGCCAGTCTCTCACATCTTCCCAGCTTACCCTTCCCCCTCCCCGTGTCCTCAAGTCCATTCTCTACATCTGCGTCTTTATTCCTGTCCTGCACCTACGTTCTTCAGAACCTTTTTTTTTTTAGATTCCATGTATATGTGTTAGCATACAGTATTTGTTTTTCTCTTTCTGACTTATTTCACTCTGTATGACTGACTCTAGGTCCATCCACCTCACTACAAATAACTCAATTTTGTTTCTTTTTATGGCTTAGTAATATTCCATTGTATATATGTGCCACAGCTTCTTTATCCATTCATCTGTCGATGGACACTTAGGTTGCTTCCATGTCCTGGCTATTGTAAATACAGCTGCAATGACCACTGTGGTACATGACTCTTTTTGAATTATGGTATTCTCAGGGTATATACCAAGTAGTGGGATTGCTGGGTCATATGGTAGTTCTATTTTTAGTTTTTTAAGGAACCTCCATACTGTTCTCCATAGTGACTGTACCAATTTACAGTCCCACCAACAGTGCAAGAGGGTTCCCTTTTCTCCACACCCTCTCCAGCATTTATTGTTTGTAGATTTTTTGATGATGGCCATTCTGACCGGTGTGAAGTGATACCTCACTGTAGTTCTGATTTGCATTTCTCTAATGATTAGTGATGTTGAGCATTCTTTCATGTGTTTGTTGGCAATCTGTATTTCTTCTTTGGAGAAATGTCTATTTAGGTCTTCTGCCCATTTTTGGATTGGGATGTTTGTTTTTTGGATATTGAGCTGCATGAGCTGCTTGTAAATTTTGGAGATTAATCCTTTGTCGGTTGTTTGTTTGCAAATATTTTCTCCATTCTGAGGGTTGTCTTTTTGTCTTGTTTATGGTTTCCTTTGCTGTGCAAAAGATTTTAAGTTTCATTAGATCCTGTTTGTTCATTTTTGTTTTTATTTCCACTTCTCTAGGAGGTGGGTCAAAAAGGATCTTGCTGTGATTTATGTCAGAGTGTTCTTCCTATGTTTTCCTCTAAGAGTTTTATAGTGTCTGGCCTTACATTTAGGTCTTTAATCCATTTTGAGTTTATTTTTGTGTATGGTGTTAGGGAGTGTTCTAATTTCATTGTTTTACATGTAGCTATCCAGTTTTCCCAGCACCACTTACTGAAGAGGCTGTCTTTTCTCCATTGTATATTCTTGCCTCTTTTATCAAAGATAAGGTGACCAGGGCTTCCCTGGTGGTGCAGTGGTTAAGAAACTGCCTGCCAATGCAGGGGACACAGGTTCGAGCCCTGGTCTGGGAAGATCTCACATGCCGCGGAGCAACTAAGCCTGCACTCTAGAGCCCAGCAGCCACAACTTCTGAGCCTGTGTGCCAGAACTACTAAAGCCCGCGCACCTGGAGCCCATGCTCCACAACAAGGGAGGCCACTGCAATGAGTAGCCCCCGTTCGCCGCAACTAGAGAAAGCCCGCACACAGCAACAAGACCCAATGCATTCAAAAATAAATAATAAATAAATAAATTAATTTAAAAAAAAAAAGATAAGGTGACCATAGGTGCGTGGGTTTATCTCTGGGCTTTCTATCCTGTTCCATTGATCTATATTTCTGTTTTTGTGCCAGTACCATACTGTCTTGATTACTGTAGCTTAGTAGTATAGTCTGAAGTCCGGGAGACTGATTCCTCCAGCTCTGTTTTTCTTTCTCAAGACTGCTTTGGCTAATTGGGGTCTTTTGTGTTTCCATACAAATTGTGAAATTTTTTGTTCTAGTTCTGTGAAAAATGCCATTGGTAGTTTGACAGGGATTGCACTGAATCTGTAGATTGCTTTGGGTAGTATAGTCATTTTCACAATGTTGAATCTTCCAATCCAAGAACATGGTATATCTCTCTATCTGTTTGTATCATCTTTAATTTCTTTCATCAGTGTCTTATAGTTTTCTGCATACAGGTCTTTTGTCTCCTTAGGTAGGTTTATTCCTAAGTATTTTATTCTATTTGTTGCAATGGTAAATGGAGTGTTTCCTTAATTTCTCTTTCAGATTTTTCATCATTAGTGTATAGGAATGCAAGAGATTTCTGTGCATTACTTTTGTATCCTGCTACTTTACCAAATTCATTGATTAGCTCTAGTAGTTTTCTGGTAGCATCTTTAGGATTCTGTATGTATAGTATCATGTCATCTGCAAACAATGACAGTTTTACTTCTTCTTTTCTGATTTGGATTCCTTTTATTTCTGTTACTTCTCTGATTACTGTGGCTAAAACTTCCAAAACTATGTTGAATAATAGCGGTGAGAGTGGGCAACCTTGTCTTGTACCTGATCTTAGAGGAAACGGTTTCAGTTTTTCACCATTGAGAATGATGTTTGCTGTGGGTTTGTCATATATGGCCTTTATTATGTTGAGGTAAGTTCCCTCTATGCCTACTTTCTGGAGGGTTTTTATCATAAATCGGTGTTGAATTTTGTCGAAAGCTTTTTCTGCATCTATTAAGATGATCATATGGTTTTTATCCGTCAATTTGTTAATATGGTGTATCACATTGATTCATTTGCATATATTGAAGAATCCTTGTATTCATGGGATAAACCCCACTTGATCATGGTGTATGAGCCTTTTAATGTGTTGTTGGATTCTGTTTGCTAGTATTTTGTTGAGGATTTTTGCATCTATGTTCATCAGTGATATTGGCCTGTAATTTTCTTTTTTTGTGACATCTTTAACTGGTTTTGGAATCAGGGTGACAGTGACCTCGTAGAATGAGTTTGGGAGTGTTCCTCCCTCTGCTGTATTTTGGAAGAGTTTGAGAAGGACAGGTGTTAGCTCTTCTCTAAATGTTTGACAGAATTCACCTATGAAGCCATCTGGTCCTGGGCTTCTGTTAGTTGGAAGATTTTTAATCACACTTTCAATTTCAGTGTTTGTGATTGGTCTGTTCATATTTTCTGTTTCTTCCTGGTTCAGTCTCAGGAGGTTGTGCTTTTCTAAGAATTTGTCCATTTCTTCCAGGTTGTCCATTTTATTGGCATAGAGTTGCTTGTAGTAATCTCTCATGATCCTTTGTATTTCTGCAGTGTCAGTTGTTACTTCTCCTTTTTCGTTTCTAATTCTATTGATTTGAGTCTTCTCCCTCTTTTTCTTGATGAGTCTGGCTAATGGTTTATCAATTTTGTTTATCTTCTCAAAGAACCAGCTTTTAGTTTTATTGGTCTTTGCTATTGTTTCCTTCATTTCTTTTTCATTTATTTCTGATCTGATCTTTATGATTTCTTTCCTTCTGCTAACTTTGGGTTTTTTGGGTTCTTCTTTGTCTAATTGCTTTAGGTGTAAGGTTAGGTTGTTTATTTGAGATGTTTCTTGTTTCTTGAGGTAGGATTGTATTGCTATCAACTTCCCTCTTAGAACTGCTTTTGCTGCATCCCATAGGTTTTGGGTCACTGTGTTTTCATTGTCATTTGATTCTAGGTATTTTTTTATTTCCTCTTTGATTTCTTCAGTGATCTCTTGGTTATTTAGTAGTGTGTTGTTTAGCCTCCATGTGTTTATATTTTCTACAGATTTTTTCCTGTAATTCTTATCTAGTCTCATAGCGTTGTGGTCAGAAAAGATACTTGATACGATTTCAATTTTCTTAAATTTACCAAGGCTTGATTTGTGACCCAAGATATGATCTATCCTGGAGAATGTTCCATGAGTACTTGAGAAGAAATTGTATTCTGTTGTTTTTGGATGGAATGTCCTATAAATATCAATTAAGTCCATCTTGTTTAATGTATCATTTAAAGCTTGTGTTTCCTTATTTATTTACATTTTGGATGTTCTGTCCATTGGTGAAATTGAGGTGTTAAAGTCCCCTACTATTGTTGTGTTACTGTCGATTTACCCTTTTATGGCTGTTAGCATTTGCCTTATGTATTGAGGTGCTCCTATGTTGGGTGCATAAATATTTACAATTGTGATATCTTCTTCTTGGATTGATCCCTTGATCATTATGTAGTGTCCTTCCTTGTCTCTTGTAGTAGTCTTTATTTTAAAGTCCATTTTGTCTGATATGAGAATTGCTACTCCAGCTTTCTTTTGATTTACATTTCCACGGAATATCTTTTTGCATCCCCTCACTTTCAGTCTGTATGGGTCCCTAGGTCTGAAGTGGGTCTCTTGTAGACAGCAGATATATGGGTCTTGTCTTTGTATGCATTCAGCCAGTCTATGTCTTTTGGTTGGAGCATTTAATCCATTTCATTTAAGGTAATTATTGATATCTATGTTCCTATTACCGTTTTCTGAATTGTTTTGGGTTTGTTATTGTAGGTCTTTTCCTTCTCTTGTGTTTCCTGCCTATAGAAGTTCCTTTAGCATTTGTTGTAAAGCTGGTTTGGTGGTGCTGAATTCTCTTAGCTTTTGCTTGTCTGTAAAAGTTTTAACTTCTCCGTTGAATCTGAATGAGATCCTTGCTGGGTAGAGTAATCTTGGTTGTAGGTTTTTCCCTTCATCACTTTAAATATGTCCTGCCACTCCCTTCTGGCTTGCAGAGTTTCTGCTGAAAGATCAGCTGTTAACCTTATGGGGATTCCCGTGTATGTTATTTGTTTTCCTTTGTTGCTTTTTTTTTTTTTTTTGGCTGCATTGGGTCTTCATTGCTGAGCACAGGCTTTCTCTAGTTGCAGCAAGTGAGGACTACTCTTCATTGCAGTACGCGTACTTCTCATTGCGGTGGCTTCTCTTGTGGTGGCTTCTCTTGTTGTGGAGCACGGGCTCTAGGCTTGTGGGTTTCAGTAGTTGAGGCACACAGGGGCTCAGTAGTTGTGGCTCACAGGCTCTAGAGCACAGGATCAGTAGTTGTGGCGCACGGGCTTAGATGCTCCGTGGCATGTGGGATCTTCCCAGACCAGGACTTGAATTCGTGCCCCCTGCACTGGCAGGTGGATTCTTAACCACCGTGCCATCAGGGAAGTCCCTCCCTTGCTGCTTTTGATATCTTTTCTTTGTATTTAATTTTTGATAGTTTGATTAATATGTGTCTTAGCGTGTTCCTCCTTGGATTTATCCTGTATGGGACTCTCTGCGCTTCCTGGACTTGATTGACTATTTCCTTTCCCATATTAGGGAAGTTTTTATCTATAATCTCTTCAAATATTTTCTCAGTCCCTTTCTTTTTCTCTTCTTCTTCTGGGACCCCTATAATTCGAATGTTGGTGTGTTTAATGTTGTGCCAGAGGTCTCTGAGGCTGTCCTCAGTTCTTTTCATTCTTTTTTCTTTATTCTGCTCTGTGGTAGTTATTTCCACTATTTTATCTTCCAGGTCACTTATCCGTTCTTCTGCCTCAGTTGTTCTGCTATTGATTCCTTCTAGAGAATTTTTAATTTCATTTATTGTGTTGTTCATCATTGTTTGTTTGCTCTTTATTTCTTCTAGGTCCTTGTTAAATGTTTCTTGTATTTTCTCCATTCTGTTTCCAAGATTTTGGATCATCTTTACTATCATTACTCTGAATTCTTTTTCAGGTAGACTGCCTATTTCCTCTTCATTTGTTTGGTCTGGTGGGTTTTTACCTTGCTCCTTCATCTGCTGTGTGTTTCTCTGTCTTCTCATTTTGCTTAACTTACTGTGTTTGGGGTCTCCTTTTCGCAGGCTGCAGGTTTGTAGTTCCCGTTGTTTTTGGTGTCTTCTCCCAGTGGGTAAGGTTGTTTCAGTGGATTGTGTAGGCTTCCTGTTGGAGGGTACTAGTGCCTGCGTTCTGGTGTATGAGGCTGGATCTTGTCTTTCTGGTGGGCTGGACTGTGTCTGGTGATGTGTTTTGGGGTGCCTGTGGCCTTATTATGATTTTAGCTAGCCTCTCTGCTAATGGGTGGGGTTGTGTTCCTGTCTTGCTAGTTGTTTGGCGTGGGGTGTCCAGCACTGGAGCTTGCTGGTCGTTGAGTGGAGCTGGGTCTTAGCGTTGAAACGGAGATCTCTGGAAGAACTCTCGCCAACTGATATTACGTGGGGCCGCAAGTCTCTGGTGGTCCAATGTCTTGAACTCGGCTCTCCCACCTCAGAGGCTCAGGTCTGACATCCAGCCGGAGCACCAAGACCCTGTCAGCCACACAGCAGTTTTGCAATTCAACCAAGTCTCTTCTCTGGATCTGATTCCTTGCCAGGCTCGTCTTGGGCAGCCAAAAGACAAGGAGATCTCCGAACCTGTTACCAAACCAGGTTGCCCCTGCCTGACATCCCGCAAGCCAAAACGCTGAGATGTAGAGGTTTGCAGCAAAGAGAGGGTTTATTCACAAGACAGGCAGGGGATGAAATGGGAGAACAAATCTCAAATCCACCTCCCTGAAGCCAAGGTATTTGTGGCATAAAGAATAAAGAAGCAGTGTGGTGTGAGGATCTCAGGAAATGTGATTGGAGAAAGGTCTATGCCTTCTTCATTTTTGTTTTTTCCTGGTCTTGATAAAGAGTAGCCCCCGGTAATTTCCTATGGAAGGGTGAATGGGAGCTAAACTTTTTTAATATAAAAATGTCTGAAAATTACACTATTCCAACCTCATACTTAATTGACAGTTTGGCCTCCGTTGTAGAATAGTATGCCTATACTATTTCTTTAATAATATCCTCCCCGCATTCTTTGTTCTCTTTCTGGAACTCCTTTAGTAGGATGTTGGATCATACATGTTGATCATCTAATTATCTTTTCTCTCCTATTTCTATCTTATTGTACTTTTGTTCCACTTTCTGAGAGATTTCCTCCCCTTTATCTTCCAATCATTCTGTTGACTTTTTTTTACTTTTTTAATGTCCAAAAGTTCTTTTGTGTTATAGAATTGTATTTTTTTCATAGCATCCTGTTTTTGTTTTATGAACATAAAAACCTCTCTTATCTGGTGATTATTTATATATAGTGTATATTCTTACATACATGTTTAACAGCCACAAATTCCTCCCATTCAATATTCACACCTCTTTGCAGTATGAGCTTTCTTGCTCCTCTCATCCAGAAATGGAATATATTTCTTAACCCTTCTGAATCTAGGCTAGCTGTATTACATTCTTTGATCAATAGAATGTGAGAGAATTGACACTGTCTGAGTACCAGAGTTTAGGTTTCAAGAAGTCTTGTAGTTTCTGCCTTTGAACTCTTGGAATGCTCCCCAGAGATCACCATGCTAGTAAGCAATCTGGGGTGAAAAGACATACAAAGAAAGCGACCCAGGAGTTCTATCTTTTCTATCTGAACTCTGCCCCAGGCAAACCTATCAATTAAATAAACTTATATGAAACAGCTTACATAAAGTCAACAGATAAACATCCCAGTCAATCCACAAAATTATGAGAAATAACAAATTATTGTTGTTTTAGACACTAAGTTTTGAGTGGTTTGTTATTTTCTGCAACAGGTAACTGATACAGAAATGAATATTGGAAATGAAATGATGACATACAAAAACCTAAAATATGTAGCACTGATGCGGTGACTGCATGGTAAGCAGAGGCTGGAAGAGTGGCAAAAAGACTATGGAAACTGGAAGAGCCATGAGGAAGTGTTACTAGAGTCCGTAAAGATGGCACAAAATAACTGGCCAAAGTACTAAGGTAACTTGGAAGATAAAAAATGTACCTAATTAAAATGTGAATCTGACTAAGGAGATTACCAGGCAGAATGTTGGAAGTGTCAACTAGTCTTATTTTTTCTAGCTGAATATTAAAGGTATATAAAGACAGACAAATTAAAGAAGGAATTGTTTAGGTTCATTAAGTCAAATTTGTAGGAAATATAAAGGGCCCAAGATGTGCTGGTTTGGAAAATTAAAGCCATTTCACACTTTCAGTCTCTAATCAACAAAAATTTTCACAGTAAGAAAGAGCTCAAAATAAACATCAAAGCAAGACCCTTTAATGCCTCAGAAAACGCAAGGCAATGTTACTATATAAGAATCTCAAGGGCGTTATCTCAGAGCAGTCTGATATGTCCAAAGCAGAGATCCATCTTGAAAAGAATTATGGGTGTGGCTTTGGAGAAAAAATTCATAGGAAACTCAGAAAGTGTTATGTTTTTTGCTTTGAGTTAGTTTATGGGGTTTTTGGTTTTTTTGTTTTTGGTTTTGGTTTTTTTGTTTGTTTGTTTAATAGTACTGGTAGGAGCACTGCCAGCTTGGACTAAAAAGGACTGAGACAGCTCAAAGTGAAGGAGCCTCTGGGCCACCAAAGTTCTACAGGTGGGAAACAAGACTGAAACAGTTACTCAGTTGCAAACAGAGACCATTTCTCATGGAAAATGAAAAGCCTTTCAAAGAACTGAGCCAAGAATCCAGAGGTAGAGCCAAGAAGAAACCAACAGACTAGAGGAACACATCCAGGGAGCAGAATGGAGACTATAAAGAAAAACTCTACTGTTTTCCTTCATATACAATACTTCACTTCTGACACTTCTGGTCACCAAATGTGTAGGGGTTTTCCACACACCAAGCATTTCTGCAACACTAGCTGGGTATCCTACAATTTAACTCAATTCTGACACTATCTACCTAGAGATAGAGTCAGATCCCACAGGTTAAGGGCTCAGTCCTACAAGACTGCCCCCCACCACCACTTCAGATGCCAATCACAAGTCCGGGTTGTCACCTGTACCTCCGACCAACTGGCTGTAAATCATGTACATCAGAGGTTTCCATGACCCCCCTCTGCAGGTTTGATTAATTTGCTAGAACAGCTCACAGAACTCAGGAAAAACAGTTTACTTACTAGATTATCAGTTTATTACAAAGGACATTAAAAGATGTGAATGAACAGCCAGATGAAGAGATACGCAGGGAGAGACCCAAAAGGGTCCCAAGCACAGAAGCATCTGTCCCTATAGAGTTTGGAGTGTGTCACCCTCTTAGCACATAGATGCATCCTTGTTCATCAATCCAGAAACTCTCCAAACCCCTATAGTTCAGGGAATTTTATGGAGGCTTCATTACATAGACATGATTGATTGGCCATTAGTGACCAAGTCATTCTCTAGCCCCTCTTCCCTACCACAAGGTCTAGTTGGGGGTGGGGAGGCTGAAAGTTCCAATCCTCTAATGACGTGGTTGGTTCCCCTGGCAACCAGTTCCCATCCTTTGGGGCTTTCCAAAAATCATCTCCTTATGGCCAACATGAGACTTGAGGCACATGAAAAGATGCTCAACATCGCTAATTATTAGAGAAATGCAAATCAAAACTACAGTGAGTACCACCTCACACTGGTCAGAATGGCCATCATCAAAAATCCTACGAATAACAAATGCTGGAGAGGGTGTGGAGGAAAGGGAACCCTCCTACACTGTTGGTGGGAATGTAAGTTGGTACAGCCACTGTGGAAAACAGTATGGAGGTTCCATAGAAAACTAAAAATAGAATTACCATATGATCTAGCAATCCCACTCCTGGGCATATATCCAGACAAAACTATAATTCAAAAAGATATATGCACCCCTATGTTCATAGCAACACTATTCACAATAGCCAAGACATGGAAACAACCTAAATGTCCATCAACAGATGAATGGATAAAGATGTGGTACATATATGCAATGAAATAGGACTCAGCCATAAAAATGAATGAAGTAATGCCATTTGCAGCAACATGGATGCAACGAGAGATTATCATACTAAGTGAAGTAAGTCAGAAAGAGAAAGACAAATACTGTATGATATCACTTACATGTGGAATCTAACATATGACACAAATAAACCTATCTGTGAAAAAGAAAGAGTCATGGATACAGAAAACAGACTGGTGGTTGCCAAGGAGGAGGGGGTTGGGGAAGGGATGGAGTGGGAGGTTGGGGTTAGCAGATGTAAGCTTTTACATAGAGAATGGATAAACAACAAGGTCCTACTGTATAGCACAGAGAACTATATTCAATATCCTATGATAAACCATAATGGAAAAGAATTTTTTAAAAATATATATATATGTATAACTGAATCACTTTGCTGTACAGCAGTAATTAACAAAACATTGTAAATCAACTATACTTTAATAATAAATAAATAAATAAATAAGGCTAAAAACAAAAATTACCTCCTTAACATAAACTTAGGTGTGCTTAAAAGAGGCTTGTTATGAATAACAAAAAAAGTTTACAGTTCCTTAAAGGTTTAAACATAGAGTTACCACATGACCCAGCAATTCTACCTCTAGGTACTCAAGAGAACATTGTCCATGAATGTTCATAAGAGCATTATTCATAATAGTCAAAAAGTGGAAACAACCCAAATGTCCACCAACTGATGAATGGATAAATAAAATGCAGCATATCCATAAAATGGAATGTCAGTCAGCATAAAACAGAATGAAGTACTGATACATGCTACAATACAGATGAACCTTGAAAACATTATACTAAGGGAAACAAGCCAGTCACAAAGGGCCACATATTGTATGATTCCATTTATGTGAAATGTCCAGAATAGGTAAACCCACACAGACAGAAAGTAGACTGGTGGTTGCTTAGGGCTGGGGGTTGGGAAAATTAGAGGGGAATAAAGAGAGAATGCTGGGACTTCCCTGGTGGCGCAGTGGATAAGACTCTGCACTCCCAATGCAGAGGGCCTGGGTCCGATCCCTGCTCTGGGAACTAGATCCCACATGCATGCCACAACTAAGAGTTCGCATGCCACAACTAAGGAGGCTGCATGCCGCAACTAAGGAGCTGACAAGCCTCAACAAAGGAGCCTGGGAGCTGCAACTAAGGAGCCCACCTGCTGCAACTAAGACCTGGTGCAACCAAATTACTTAATTAATTAATTAATTTTTTAAAAAAGAGAGACTGCTAATGAGCTTGGGATTTCTTTTTCAGGTGATAAAAATGTTCTAAAATTGATTGTAGTAACGGCTGCACAACTCTGTGACTATACTAAAAACCACTGAATTGTACACTTTGAATGAATGAATTGTACGGTATGTAAACTATATCTAAATAAAGCTATTATTTTTTAAAATGGAATAACATACTAAAAAGTTGAATGGAAGTTCTGGGGAGGGCTTACTGACAACTGCCTCCAATACTGGTCGATTGGGGGGCAAGACAGTCTTTTCCTTAGGGGACCACCTCCCCAACATCAATATGTAGACATCGTTTCTCTCAGGACTTTATTTTCTCCAGAGAAAAACTCCATTCTTCCGTCTTGGAACACAAGAGGAGAGGAAGAGGATTTTATCTGTCAGTGCACTGTGATAGAAGTGTGATAGACAGGAGGTAGGGGTTCCACAATTCAGTGGACAGATTTTTACTCAATTTTCATCTGCAGTCCTATGCCTCAACCCTGTCCTCCACTGTGTCTGGTGTACTCCTGACTAGAACTGCCATGGTTTAATTTTTTCAGAGCATAAATTTCCCATCTCCTGTGGGGAAGGAGACTGGGAAGGTTCAAGTATTCTATACCAAGATTTTCAACAAATCTCCATTTTTATGCCCAAGCCTTATTCCTGTCTTTAGCATTTGGTTTTTCCAAGTGCCAAGCATACTTCCAAACTTTTAAGTCAGTCACCACTCCTCTATTTGCTTTCTGAGAGACGCTACTGAATCATCTCTTGCTCTCTCTTGTCTGAGTTAATATTCCTTTTATGCATTTTAATGAGAATGAGAAAAATAAATTTTTGTGGTCAATCCATCATGTTTAACCAAAAGCCTCAAACAGGATTGCAAAACCCACATCCTATTTAATTAGAGAAACTGCTGTGCATAGTACACCTTGAACAATGTTAGTCCTCAAAAAAATACATGATGAAATGCACAGAGCAGTTGATTAAAGAAACTTTTATTAGGTTAGCATATGCAGAGCACATGCTAGCACATGCAGAGCACTATGCAAGTTTCCCAGGATATGAGCTCACAAGCTGGTTGGAGAGACAGACATGGAAACCGACAGTGTGAAAAGCACTAAAATAGATGCATATACAAGTGCCAATGAAAATGCAAATAAGAAAGCAACTAGGGCTTCCCTGGTGGCGCAGTGGTTAAGAATCTGCCTGCCGGGGCTTCCCTGGTGGCGCAGTGGTTGGGAATCCGCCTGCTAATGCAGGGGACACGGGTTCGAGCCCTGGTCTGGGAAGATCCCACATGCCACGGAGCGGCTGGGCCCGTGAGCCACAACTACTGAGCCTGCGCGTCTGGAGCCTGTGCCCCGTGACGGGAGGGGCCGCGATGGTGAGAGGCCCGCGCACCGCGATGAAGAGCGGTCCCCGCACCGCGATGAAGAGTGGCCCCCACTTGCCTCAACTAGAGAAAGCCCTCGCATGAACCGAAGACCCAACACAGCCAAAAAAAAATAAAATAAAATAAAATAAATAAATAAAGTAGCTAAAAAAAAAAAAAAAAAAAAAGAAGTGGCAATGATTTAAAAAAAAAAAAAAAAAAAAAGAATCTGCCTGCCAATGCAGGGGACACGGGTTCAAGCCCTGGTCCGGGAAGATTCCACATGCCACGGAGCAACTAAGTCCGTGGGTCACAACTACTGAGCCTGTGCTCTAGAGCCCGCAAGCCACAACTACTGAGCCCACGCACCACAACTACTGAAGGCCGCGTGCCTAGAGGCCGTGCTCCTCAACAAGAGAAGCCAGCGCAGTGAGAAGCCTGTGCACCGCAACGAAGACCCAACGCAGTCAAAAATAAATTAATTAAAATAAATTAAAAAAAAAAAAAGAAAGCAACTAATTCTGTCCACAGGGCTTAAAGAGAGTGTTATGGAAAAAGATAATAAGTGTGCTAGGCCTTAAATATTGTTTGGCAAAGACCATGGGGGGAAAATAACATAAACAAAATTATAATTATATGTTTATATTGTTTATCATTTACATAAAATTATCAATTTACCCATAGAAGTGTCTAACAGATAGTGCAAACCTAGATGATTTGCCACTTAGTTTGGGGAGCCAGTGTTGTTGTTCTATTCACTGCTGTATCCCCCAGAGCCTAGCATTATGTCTGGTACATAACAGAAACTGAATAAATCTTCTTTCAGTTCAAAAACGTACCAAATTTACTTCAGCTTTAACCTCTACATACTTGCTGTTCCTCCTGAGATGTTCTGTCTCCACCTTTACACAGAACTTCTTTAATGTTTTTCAAGTCTCCAATCAAATGTTACCTCTTCAGTATGCACCACACCTCATCACTCTTCAGTACATCATCCTATTTTATTTTCTTCACAGCACTTTCCATTACCCAGAATTATCTGTTATGTATCTGTTTACCTGGCTTATTATGTCTCCTCCTTTAAATAAATGAGCTTTGGGGCTTCCCTGGTGGCGCAGTGGCTGAGAATCTGCCTGCCAATGCAGGGGACACGGGTTCGGGCCCTGGTCTGGGAAGATCCCACATGCCGCGGAGCAACTAGGCCCGTGAGCCACAATTACTGAGCCTGCGCGTCTGGAGCCTGTGCTCCGCAACAAGAGAGGCCGCGATAGTGAGAGGCCCGCACACCGCGATGAAGAGTGGCCCCCACTTGCCGCAACTAGAGAAAGCCCTCGCACAGAAACGAAGACCCAACACAGCCAAAAATAAATAAATAAAAATAAATAAATTTATTTAAAAAAATTAACTTTAAAAAAAATGAGCTTTGTGAGAGCAAAATCTCATCTCTCTTGGCCATGCTGTGTCTTCAGCACCTAGGACAGGGCCTGATATAAAGTAATATCAGAGATTAAATAAATATTTGTTAACTATTCAATGAATTTACCTCACTTTCCTACTCCTTAAAGGTATTTAGTTAGTGACCCCTGCACTAGGCACATAAATAATCATTCAAAGAGCAACAGACCGAATCAGTTGATATTAACAATCTGTTAATAGGTAGTCGTGTGATTTCAGACAAACAAGCATGCTTGACTTTTCTAAATCTACTTTCTTACTTTATCTCTAAATTTACTTCCAGTTCCGAAGTTCTATCTTGTGACTACCTTGTGAATGATTCCCAATGTATCTTCAGTTATCTCAAAAGTTCTCACTGCACTTTCTCACTCCAGATTTAACAAATCAAAATTTGCATTTCTCCCTCAAATCTTTTAAACTTTTAAAAATATGTGATATATTTTATTTAAATCTCCAATGAACATTCACAAAATCTTTGATCTCTTTCTCTCTCCCTCTCTCTCTCTCTCTATCCCCACCCCCCTCTCTCAGTCTCATTTTCACTCCCCTCTATCCCCTAAATCTAACCTCTAAATGGACCTGTTTGTTCTTCCTTCTAATTGGCCCTTGGATTCATTCTGCATCACTACTCCTACTGCTATCAATCTAGTCAGACTCTCATTACCTCAGACATGAATTATAATCACATTTTCCTGTTATCCCTTCATTTAATCTTCTCCCCCACTTCAATCCATCCTGCATATTTTCTCCAGAATTATTTTTCAAGATACCACTTAAATCTCATCAATCTCCAAATTCAAGAGGGCTCCTCTTGTCTACAAGTCAAGTCCAAATGCATCTGCCTGGTTTTTAAAGCTTCCCCACTCTCTAGTTTCATCCTCTGATTCAAATTTAATCTTTTTCTACACCAAATAGAGGTCCCAATAGAAGACCAAGACATCCTCTACTATAGTTTCCTTACTGTCTCCTACCTAATCCATGCTCATTACCACCTCAGTACCTAGAATAATTTTTCAACTCCCCCCCCCATTTAAATTCTATCCATCTTTTATGCCCGATTAAAGGCCTCTTTTCTCCAGGAATCCTTCCCTGACCACTCTAAACCACTCTGACCCTTCCATTTTCTAAATTTCTATTGAGTGGTTAAATTCAGCACTACAAAGTTTAACAATAATTTACCAGTTGTTCTATGTGTGTTCCAACTGCCTCTCCAAATTGGATGTTTCTTAAAGGCAAGAACTGTTCTACATGCTTTCATTTACTCCCCCCACAGCATTTCTAGGCACAAAGTACTCAATGAATTAACAGGCAATTAGAATAGCTTGTTTTTATACAACTTCTTACATATTACAGAGCAACTTCACCTATATTTTTCTTTTGATCCTTAAGTTGCTTCTCTGAGGTTTGTAGGGTATTACTTCCTATATGGTATATTAAAAAATAAAAATCACTAAAAGTCAGAGGCCTAAACTTGAGTAAAATCTTGACTGCTCTATCAACTGTGTAACCTTGGAGGGAAAAGACTCAGTTCCCTAATCTGACAATAAATTTCAAGTTTAACCCCCCAAAAAACAGGCTCATACTTTAAAAGATCAGCACTGTTAAAGGCTTGAAACATATTTTTAGATGAATTAACAACTCCAACCAGTTAAATTAATAATAAATAATTGTGAAAAGAATACAGGAAAAATTGACAACTATGTCTGATTTCACTTTCTATACTATTGACACCTTTAAAAATAATACACAAAATAACGGTAATGTTTAAGTATTATTAATATTTTATCAGAAAGCTATATTTCTTTAAATAGATATTATCTATTACTTATATCCCAACATATCCCAAAAGTGATTTTACATAGTGATCACTTTAAGAAGCTTGCTACATTTTTATTTGTGATTTTTATTACTACAGAAGGCTAAATTATTTCCATCAGGACGCTCCTTCTATTTTATATGGGAAGTCAATGTCAAAATATTATTCATTTATCAGAAATACACTTTAAACTGCATTTATTTAGTGACCTGGTATTTGCTTCTTGCTACATACAGCACTGCTTGTCCTAAATGCTCAAAGTTCTAAATCATTAGCCAAATATCTGCAAAATTTGAGAACAGTATTTTTATGTTGAGTAGAAAATCATATTACCTATCTGTTAACTTTAATAATCAATAGTGTTAAGCAAACAACAAAAGCAATGAAATAAATCAGTGGTTCTCAAAATGTAGTCCCTGGACCAACAGTATCAGCAACACCTAAGGACTTGCTAGAAATGCAAATTCTAGGGCTTAAGTCAGATCCAATGAATCAAGAACTGAGGGCGGGGTCCAACAATCCTGTTGTAACAAGTCCACTCAAGTGTGGAAAAACACAGATACAAATTAACCTAAGCACGGGATACTTATTTGGTCATTGAATTTTTTAAAAATATATAGAAAATGTAGATTTTAGATCCCATCTAGGAAAGGATTTGTTTCCTTGTTTTAGTTTACCAAATGCTGATTTAAAGGACTAAATGAAACTATGAGGACTATACTCAAGCCTCAACAGTAGAAATGAGAAACTTGGTGACAACTCTATCTTTTGTATTAAGAATCAGAGAAAATTAATGCTAAGTACCCACAAATTTGCAAATATTCCCAAAATCTGAACCAGGGCAAATGATTAGGAAGATTTAATTGTTTCCCCATTTGGTACACTTTTTAAATTCATAATCAGAGTTAGAGTGTTATAGAAGGAGCAAAATAAGCAAAGGCTATGGGAATCAATCCCATGGTCTTAAGTTCAAAAGTATTTTGTTCTAACCCAGAGATTTCCAAATGGTGTGCTAAGACAGTATACTACGAATAAGTTACAGGTTTGAGACTCATTACTCCTCTCAGTCATGCAAAGGCCAGGCACAGCCTGGGAAAGCCAAACACCCAGGGCTGTTTGCAATTGGTCAGGAGTAACTTTGTCCACATGCCTCTCTGCACTGTACCAATATCATTTTTCAATTGTGCCATGATGTGAGATGTAAAAAAATAGGAAGCACTGTTCCAACTATCACTGCTAACTCAGTGAGTGGGATACCTTCAGCTGCAAATATAGAAAACCCAACTCAAACTGGCTTAAAAAGAAAAGAAAACTTTTTGGCTTGTCTGATTTAAAGACTAGAATTAGATCTGGCTTCAGGCAACCAATGTGACCAGCACCTGGATTGTTATTCTTTTAATTTTTGATTATGCTCCCTTGATGTTGGCTACATTCTCCATAGGCTATCATTTCATAATGCCAAAACGGCTGCAAGCAGCTACCAAGGCTACACACTTCCTTGTTCCTTCTTTCAGCAAGAAAAAAGAGAGCCTGTGTCCCAATGAAAATCCTAAGGTTACCTATTTGGGGCTGCTTGGGTTACCTTTCCATCCCTGAACCAATTACTGAGCTCAGGATTAATGGAAACACAGTTCAACAAGCTCATCCTTTGCAGCTGGAGATGAAGTCAATCCAGGTAATTCTCACAAACATCACATGCCCGAGAAAGTGAAGAGGACTACTTAGGGAAATGTCAGGTACTGTCATCAAGAAAGATGAAGCGGGAATTCCCTGGCGGTACAGTTCAACAAGCTCA
The DNA here is from genome assembly GCF_965194805.1 of Balaenoptera borealis. NCBI lineage: Eukaryota > Metazoa > Chordata > Mammalia > Artiodactyla > Balaenopteridae > Balaenoptera > Balaenoptera borealis. The sequence goes on along the minus strand of NC_138868.1, from coordinate 26,552,563 downwards.
TCCTTTGCAGCTGGAGATGAAGTCAATCCAGGTAATTCTCACAAACATCACATGCCCGAGAAAGTGAAGAGGACTACTTAGGGAAATGTCAGGTACTGTCATCAAGAAAGACGAAGCGGGAATTCCCTGGCGGTACAGTGGTTAGGACTCCTTGCTTTCACTGCCGAGGGCCTGGGTTCGATCCCTGGTCTGGGAATTAAGATCCCACAAGCCATATGGCATGGCCAAAAAAAAAAAGAGAAAGAATATATGTGGATCAATAAAACAACTTTCCATGATAGCTTACCACACATCTCTAAATGAGCTAAAATAGAAGATAAAACTGACTGCTTTTCTTCTTGAAAAGTGTTATACTAGTAATCTAAAAAATGTATGTTAAAATGACACATTTTTACCTGCCAAGTTAGCAAAGGTTTTTTAAAAAAATAATACTTAGTACTGGTAAAGGACAGTAAAACAAGCATTCAAACAGTTCTGGTAGAAATGTAAGCAGAAACAATCCTTTGGAAAACAAAAATATCCCAAGAGTCATAAACTATACAGATAGACACTGACTCCACTTCTAAGAATCTATTCAAAAGAAAAAATCCTAAATGCAGGAAAAATTTCATGTTAACATATGTTTACTACTAAATATTTGTTAATAAAAACAAGAAAGAAAAATTGGAAACAACCTAAGCGTCCAGTAATAAGAAATTAGTCAATTAAGTTATCACTACCTGATGAAATATATGCACCCACTTAAAATGAAAATATAATAATTAATATTTATTGAGGGACTTCCCTGGTGGTGCAGTGGTTAAGAATCCACCTGCCAATGCAGGGGACACGAGTTTGAGCCCTGGTCCGGGAAGATCCCACATGCCGCGGATCAACTAAGCCCATGTGCCACAGCTACTGAGCCTGCGCTCGAGAGCCCGCGAGCCACAACTACTGAGCCCACGTGCCACAACTACTGAGCCCACGTGCCACAACTACTGAAGCCCACGTGCCTAGAGCCCGTGCTCCGCAACAAGAGAAGCCACCGCAATGAGAAGCCCATGCACCACAATGAAGAGTAGTCCCCACTCGCTGCAACTAGAGAAAGCCCGCATGCAGCAATGTAGACCCAATGCAGCCAAAAATATTAATAAAATAAAAAATAAATAAATTAAAAAAAAAATTTTTTTTAATTTATTGAGCACTTACTATATGCAAGACTTAACCCTATATTTAGTTCTCCAAACAACTTTAAGAGATATTTACTATTAGTATTTCCATTTCAGAAATGGAAAAAAAAAAAAAAACAGGGCAAAAAGAGATTAAGTACCTTGCCCAAGGTTACACAGTAAGGGGTGGAACCACGATATGAACCCAGTAACAAGATTCTAGGCTTCACTCTCCTAACCACTACATTATAGTGCCTCTCAAAAATGTGTTTGTATAGTTTATAGTGACAGAAAATATTTATGTTATAATGTTTTGTTAAAATATCAACAACAACAACAGGACTCAGAGTCTTCCAGTTAAAGATAGTGGGTTGAACACAGGCATTTAGTTTGGCCCCAGTAAATGACAGTGCACGATTTAAGGCATAAACCTTTGACCAAGAGAATGAGAGATGAGACAAAACCAACAAAATTTCGGTTTTTGGCAGGCAGATAGGGGAGTAATAATATTTGCAAGACCTGAAAAAGCAAAGCCAGTACAGGGAAAACTAAGAAGCAATTTGACTTACATCACTTGTCCCACTTCCCCAACCCCTTCCCTGGTCCCTCCTTTCCCACCCCTGCAAACAAATGGTCTGGTGATACCAAGGGCTTCTAAAGTAAAGGTGAAGGTAATGTGAAGCCAAAAATAGGACAATTGCTTGAAAGTCTATTTAAGAAGAGGCTAGACCCACAGATTCCCTCTCTCTTTCTGGGTAGCCAAATGACTACTCTTCCCTTACCTGGACAAATTAGAAGTTGTTTTGAAGATGATAAAACAGGGTCTCTAAAACAGGAGATAACAGGCACAGCTGAGAAGGGCGGAGGGGGGCTGGGGGGAGTGGGTACTATACTGAAAAGTTTATCTACCAAATTTTGAGACACCCCTGGCCCACAAGCCTTCTTCCTCTACAGGGCTCCCACACCTGCTGACAGGCAGATAGCACTCAAAGCAGGAGACTGGAAGCGTGTCTTCAAGGATCTGACTGGCCAAGAGAAAAAACACTGGGAGTTTCCTCACAAAATGTTCTGGTCAGATTACCCTAAAATGAAGACCGCAGTCAATAAGCCTTATCCATATAGCTAGAGCTTCCAATCCACTTTTTTGGTGCCCCATTCTTAAATACAGAGCAGAGAGCTAAAGATCAACTGACTTTGAGGGAAAGTGTCTAATTTCAAAGACAGACAAAATCTAATATAAAAAATTTTAAAGCAATTTAGAGGAAGCAAAGATTAAGCAGAGAAACATCATTAATATTCTTATTAAAAAATAAGAGTATACACTGCATTTATGGAAAAAAGGAAGATGTTAACGTAAAAGGAAGATTCACAGAAAAAAACAGTTCTTTTAAAGATTAAGATAGTAGAAATGAAAACTTCAATAGAAGGATTGGAAGACAAAACTGAAGAAATATTATAAAAAGAAGAGCAGAAAGTCAAAGAAATACAGAATTGAAGCGAAAAAAGGATTAGATAATTCAGAAGGTCCAACAACTGTACCCTAGAAGTCCAAAATAAGCAAAGAGAGAAACTGGAGAAGAATAAATCAAATCATCAAAAATTTTCAAAATCAATTTTCTCAGAACTAGAAAATAGGAGTTTGCAAAGAGCTCATTAAGAGCTGGCACCAAGACACAACATGGTGAAATAATAAAACACTGGAGAAAATGGAAAGATCCTATAAGCTTCCAGAAAGGGAAAACATTTTTTTCCATACAAAGGATGAAAAATTACATTAGAATTCTTCAACATCTACAATGAGGGACTTCCCTGGTGGTCCAGTGGGTAAGACTCCGCACCCCCAATGCAGGGGGCCCGGGTTCGATCTCTGGTCGGGGAACTAGATCCCACATGCATGCCACAACTAAGAAGTCTGCATGCCACCACTATGAGCCTGCATGCCACAACTAAAGATCCCGTGGGCCGCAACTAAGACCCAGCACAGACTAAATAAA